>NC_064540.1:15744473-16344473 GCF_023856365.1 Brienomyrus brachyistius | reverse complement strand
TTCACTGTGGTAAATTTATTAATTGCATCTTGGGTTAGAGCGTTTTCGTGATTTTTTTAAGGTTAACGAGGACAACAGGTGGTAAATTGATAAAGCCCTGTAACATCTTGACACTAAGATGCGCAGTGTCATTGACGGAGATGGGCAGGGGACTACCGATACACCAATCACTAATTGACAAAGCCAACATTTTCGTTAGCAGATAAATATTTCTGCCAACTTTGATAACTGTTAGCAGACCTTTAGCTTCTATTAAGTTTACCTCCGCTAACTGTGAATCCTCTATATGTTTGTAGGTAAAGCAAATGCTATATTTTTGTAGGTAAAGTTTAATAGTCAAAAAAGTTTGCAAACCTTGTTCTTGTCTATTGTCAGCGTGTGTGCAACAGTCTATCTGTTGGCTGATTACGTATAAATACAAGACATGATTGGTTGATAATTTGTCGTATTTAAGGTAGTCCTGTGTCTTGTGAACAGTATTCGGTTTTGGCTTCATGTTTTGTGCCCCGTGCTTGTGTTTTTTCTGTTGTTCCCCTAGTCTAGATTCCATTCTTAGTTTCTTTGTTAGCTTGAGTTCCCTGAGTTTAATTATTAGTTTCAGTTGTTGCCTGTTTTGTGCCTGCCCTTCTGTGTTTGCCTGATTGCTCATTGCCCTGCCTCCTCCCGGATTGGTTAATTGTCTCTCACTCCTGTTCTGTCGTTACCCGGTTTAGTTTTGTATTTAAGTTCATGATCCTGTTCTGTTCTTCCTGGAGTCATTGATGTTAGTTTTATATCTTATGCTATTTTTCTTTGTTACCTGCCCCTTGTTGATTAGTCTGTTTTTCCCATTCACCTTTGACCCCATGTGGTCTTTTTGTTTTGTTAGTGATTTCTTGTTTTTTCTTTAGCTAATTCAATAAACCACCATTTTTGTATTGTGAGCCGCAAGTCCACCTTTTTTTTCTGCACCATGCCTTGTTCCCGCTCACGACCCGCCCGGATCCATGACATTGCCATTCAGGCTCCTGGTTGTATTTTCCAGGTTCTGATTGACAGAGTTATTTAAAACAGTGGCGTGCTTGTAGTCCCCAAGCCGCATCACCGAGTGCAAAATGTCAGCATGGGTCAGTTGCGAAATAGGGTTTCTCTGGCAAAAACATTTATGTCTCACAAATGAAATATTATAGAAAGAAAATTTCAATGCAGATATATTCTGGAGACACTACAAAATCCAATCACACCCAACTGGATAAGGCCTAAATCTCCCCTGGTAATCATTCCAGTTCAGTAGTTTAAAATTCTAACACTCTGGGTATGTTTTTAAGGTTCCAGAGTTAAAACGCAAACAGGCCTTGTGGCGGCAGCAAAATACAAGGAGGCTTGATTTTTAGGTCAAAGAATGGCCTTTATTAAGCTCTTAAAATGACTAGCGGGCATTAAGCAACCAGCAGGCTATACAGCACAGGAAAACACAGGGAGGTCGAATGGTAGATGGTAAGGCACACACACGGTAGGTAATTTACACAACAGCTAAAGACACACGAGAATCGGCCAATGTTCACATATAACACAGGTAAAGACACTCCCAACAATAGGAAATACAACTTGTATTTACAATGATGCACACGGGGGCTATTTACAGTACCCCAGCATGCTCAGCGTACTTACAGGGCCCCTATGCGGAGCCATCATGGCAGCGCTACAATATAGTAAAAGTTAGCAGTTATCGTTAGTATCCGCAAAATTTTTTCAGCTGTGTAGTTAGCAGATTTAGCGTGGAGCTAGCGGTTATTGAAGGTAACGTTTTTGTTAGTTGTGCCCTCCACTGCTCGGTGAGGAGTGCAATGCAATGCTACTGCAGGGAATTTTTCAGTCCTTATCCAATATTGTGTCAGATTAGGCCTAGAGCCCTTCCTGGAAAGGTCAATGTACAAAACAAGGGAGACCCTGTATGGGATGCAAGTCCATTGTAGGGCACACACACATACACACACATGCACTTGACTCACCTGTATAGAGGAAACCTGCATATACATGGGGAAAACACACCAACTACACACAATCCCTGGAGCTATAAGGCAATGCTAACCACTTAGCCTCCAAGTTGACCCAGTATGTAAAGAGTGTATACAGTATGGCCCCAAATGGTGCGAGAAACTCCATGCATGAATCCTCCTATTCTGCTCATCTTTGCTATGCAGTGCAGCCAGCTGGGAGGCCTGTTGATGTTTGAATGTCGGCGTTAATTGGATTTAAGCATAAATCCATGTAATTTTCATTAAAAAGTTGACTACAGGAAGTCCCGTAGTGTATCTTGTGGCATTTTTGCTCAGATTTTGGAAAGTTGTGTGACACATTTAAAAACTTTCTAGAGAGGTGTGAATATTTAAGCTACGTTTCCAAACATCTTCCATGAACACTTAATGGCCTCTGCCATGAAGCACTGTGCACTGGACACATACAATCAGAGACACGGATTCATTTACCCGCACGCGTTCAGGCTGTGGGAGTTCCTGGTGGACACCTGCCCGAGCATATGGAGAACGTGGAAACTCCTACGCAGAGACAGGGACAGGAAGCAAACCCATGAGCCATAAGGTGTGCCAGCAAAGGAGGAATCTCTGAGCCACTCCAATCAGGCGATGTAATGCTCCTGACAAAGGTGAATAATATACTGAATAATATAATCAAATCAAAGTGCCGTTATCCAATCTAAGCATGATTCAGCCTTCAGCTGTTTCTGGGCTCATTTGGATCATTTTTGACAGGTGAGTAGCAGCTTAAAACAAAATTGCAGTTTGAGCATAAAATAATACCACAAAATGCCCTTATAAAACACGTTTAACTTGTTGTTGGGTGACTGTTCAATCTGTCATCAGCCTAAGAATGATTTCCTATGGAAATGACTTCAGTCACAGTGTAATCATCTTGAAATTGCAAAGCAAGTACTGTCCTAGATGATGATGATGATGATGATGATTGTGGTGGTGAAGACAGTAATTATCATCACTTTCATATCTCATTATATGTTCCCAAATTATTTTTGATTATAAGCACAAATTGTAGCGGCATTGTTGATTGGTGGAAATTGATAGGGTAGGGAAATCATGCTGTAAGTTCAATATCAAAGCAAATTGTTGCTCATTGCGCTTTGAACTGTCTGGCTGTACCATTTCTTGGACTATGTACACAAGAGGAGATTTTCTCTGTGCCAGTGATTTACTAAGTGTGGCTGACGCAAAGGGCAGATATTTTCTGTCCTAAATGGATTTCTCAGAAGAGCTTATGATTTTCAGAGGATGAATAACATATGCAGCAAAATAAAGACAGTGGGACCAGAGTGCTGAGTACACATGTGATTTGGTAAGTCCTGACAATACAGCAGGGTAAAGTGATTTCAATTCAACCATAAAATTGCAGATGGCTGTCCACCCTGCTCCAGTAAATACACAAAATGATTGTCATCATTATATTCACTCCCTGACTGACCCAAGATATACATCATTACCTAATCAATGAGTTGTAACTTGAATATTATAGGATTACATGTAGATTCATTTTAGCACGAAGAAGACTTAATCCTTTTTCCTCTCTTCATAGACACAGCACTTTTTAACATCGCTGTCATCTTTCATCTGTTTATAAGGACAGTCGTAAGTCTTAAAGGATGCTTGCTGTGACTGTTTCAGCAGATCCACACCTATTGCGTTTAGGGCTGCCGCGATTAGTTGACGTTGTCGATGACATCATTATTTTAAATCGACGCATTGTTTTTTTTTTTAAATTATTGTAATAAAATTATCCTTTTCATTTATAAAATGCTTCAATTCATTATAACAAATGTTTTCCTTTAATATCACTATGTAATTATGCGAGTAGTTCAAATTATCACAAAAAACAAAATGGTTTTTTGTACACTGTGCAAAGGGCGGCACTAGGGCTATGCAGGAGCGCCTGAAGAGAACACACACAGGCACTAATCTGGATGATGGACCACCAGAATAAGCCAGACCACCGCAAGTGTTGTCTCTTCATATGTATTAGTATGGAGAGCATTTTAATATTTTTTGAAGCAGCTATATACGCCGATTATTAAAGCCGTAAAGTTGAGAAAACGTTTTGCCTGTAATACGGGCTTATTCTATGTTGGTTGATGTGCCGATGTGTGTGTTCGTGCATATTGGGATTGTGGGGACCAGTGTTATCTTAAACTAAAACTGAAACAAAAATGGACAGTAAATTAAAAAAAATATAATTTGTAAACTGAAATAAAAATGAAAAGTATATTTATCCAAAAATGTGTTTGGCTTTAAACTGCAAAAAGTATTGTCACACCACCATCGTCTTTACAGACGTCTTTACAGATTGCTATAACTTTTAGGCATAATAATAGGCCTCTCATTAATATTTTCTGTATACTACCAATCTGCTTATCAAATTGTGGGTGTAAGTAACATACAAATAGCCCCAGAAAGCTGGTGCCCATTATCTATAGCCCTGCAATGACATATAGTTTGTTCTTGTCAAAATAAAATTATCTTGGTCAATTTTATTTTCTGGAGGAAAATTAATCATTTAGACTAATTGACCAATTAGTGAAATAGTCGATAGATTAATTTATAGGAGATGAGCCTTTAGTGGTAGTCCTAATTGCATTCATACTCTGGCTCAGGATTGGGCTTCCCATATGTTTTGTATCTAGTTAACCACTTTACTTGATGGGGCACAAATGGTATAGTATTAAACTGCTACTTATGTATTAACCATAACCTAAGTCTTGGTTACATACTAATCTCATGTTTGTTCATAATTTATGAATTGTGAGCAGTTACTGTATTCGTTACTATATTTGTTGAATAGGTAGAAAGTTCAGGTCCAGAAAGTACCTGACCAAGGGTTTCTTTCAACCAAGCAGTTGAGTACTAACTGGTTAGTGGAAACTCTTGATCTGGACTTATACTTTTTGGACCTGAACTTTTCACATCTACTGTTGAATCAAGAATTAAGCAGTTACTACACTGCCTGGCCAAAAAATAATTGTCATTTGAATTTATATCACCAGATACTTAAGAGCCAATGACTGGATCATTATTACAGCTCAGCAACGTTATGCAGCAGTAAAGTAAAGTCAGCTGAGTACCTGAATCTACTGACTGGCCAGGTTACACCTCCACCCATCATCAGTGGATTTTCCTTCCCTGTTGGCATGGGCACATTCCAGCACAAGAATGCCAAGATTCATTGGGTTCCTATTGTCAAAGAGTGGTTCTGACCTTAACCTCACTGAAGGTCTTTGGGATGTGCTGAAGGAGGCTTTATGGAGTGCTTCAACTCACTTGTCAGTACAGGATCTTTGTGAGAAATGAAGGCAATTCTGTATGAAAATAGAGGGTGAGATGTTGCATAAGCTCGTGGAAAAAATGCCATGACAAATGTCCGCCAAAATCAAAGCTAAAGGCGGTCCAATGAAAAATTCAAATGACTTTTTTTTGGCCGGGCGGTATATATTTTTAGTATATCTGTTAATTATCTAAAACTTTGAGAAGTACTGAAGGAACTACTGAAAAAGCAAATACTGATTAACATAAGCAATGTACTGTTCATCATTAACAAATAATGATGCATCTTTTATCCCAAGCAGTTCCTATATTTGATAGTATATCTGTGAATTCTGTAAAATCTTTAAATACCAGAATGGAGTATTAAAGATTAGTTCTTCTTGAGCAAGGCTTTTCAGCAAGTAGGTCTGATTCAGCGATAAAGGAATTACTAAGGAACTACTGAAAGAACAAGTAATGAATAACACAAGTGACACTATTATGTTTGTTCATCATTAATGATCATCTTTTATCTCAAGTAGTTACTATATTTGTTCATGATTTGTACTTCAGCAAGAGCTGAGTTACTCCTAAGTATTTGTGTTCCTTCAAGTAAAGTGTTACCAGTAAACCTTATAAAATGTTCCTTATCTGTTTGATTTCCATTTGTTTTATTTTCAAATCCATTAGAGAAGAATTCATTTAACGCAGCAGTTTTCCCTTTAACCATACTGCGGTTCCAGAAGTCCGTTCCTTCTCGGTCACGCTGAGGCACCACTTTCAGCTCAGCGGCAGGACGGACGTGGCGAGCTCGCCTTGAGGGGACAGACGACGAGTCCTTCGTGCAAAATGACAAATGTCACTGCGGGCAGGGAGCTAATGTGTCCCAGTGTGGGGCTTTCTCAGTGGCCGTTAAACCTTTGACCCCCTATTTGAAATCCACTATTTGAAAGTTAGCCTAGGAGACATGTTGTCTTTGAAGAAAAGCTAGTATTTTAAGTGGCTATGCCAGTGCAGGATTTTATATATATACTTCATAAACATCTATTAGCGCAAGTGAATAAAACGTATATGCATATCAGGTGTTTGTCTCCTATTGCAGAAAACCAACGGCTGACGTGTGAATTAAAGGAGGTATAACGATCTGCAAAAATGCCATCTGATATCTCGATGTGTTCAGTACTCGTGCTATTGGCCATGATTATTTTAATTATAAAAACAGCTTTATATACCCTTTTCCATGATTGGTCGATTGGTTTATGACCTAAAAACTGTTGCAGTGGTATAGCAATATGGATCTGATGGAGCTGACTGGTTCTGATGGAAGTCATCCACAGCCCCCCCACCCAGCAGAAGTAGCTGAACTTCCGGAGCTCCCCTCCGGAAGCAGCTGACTGCTGTATTTACAGCAGGATCTTGCTCTGCATACTAAGAGGTTAATAAAAATGCATGTAAACACTATAAATGTCACATCTTGCTGGAACATATCTTCCATTTGATTTGCAGTACTTGTTGAATTTGATGTATTCATATATATATATCATTTGGGTGAAATTACCATTTTCCGTTAGAAGCTGTGCTGTAGCACTGATCTTATGCTTTCTTGTGTTTCACCGTGTTCCTTGCTTACGTTGAGCTGTTTAGATATTTCGTGCAGTTTTATGTGATAATTCATTCAGGCAATCAGTTATTGCTGCTTTTCTCTACTTGAGTGACCAAATGCCGCAGTGGTGCTGAATGGGACTCGGGGTTACAGGGCTGCAAGCTCAGCACCGGCGCATGCAGAAGACACAGGCTAATTAAACGGTCCCCATCAACGGGATCGCTGAATCAGACCTACTTGCTGAAAAGACTTGCTCAAGAAGAACTAATCTTTAATACTCCATTCTGGTATTTAAAGGTACATTTATAGATTAGACACTGCGTTCCGTAGAATACTGATAATTTAGCATTAATGCTTAGTAAAAATGAAATATCTTGTGAAAAGCTGTTGAAATTAAATTTTAAACAACTTTAATGCATATTATACCAAGTTTTATAAATTTTTGTGTCATTTAATATTGCCTAATCATAACCACTATATATGCAAAAAGACTCAGCCAATTTAGATATTCGCTTGAAATTTAATCATTGATCTTGGCCTTGCGAAATCCATTCAAAGTGAATTCCTAGTGAAATCTGTCCTTTTTCTGCTCAATTAACTCTCTCCATCTGAATCATGGCGTTCACTTACCCTGGCTCTGCTTTGAGTGAGTTTGATACGCTGAGTTCATTCCTCTACAGTGAAGGATGTAATATAATGAAATTGTTGAAGCTCAATAGTCAATAACACACTCATCAAATAATCATTACTTTGCAGATGTATGTGAATTTGTTATTACATTAAGGATGGGTATAGTGACCATATTGCCTTATATGCATCAGCAGCATAGATTTTCTTAATGTTACAATCAGGAAGTCACTTTAAAGCAGTAACTCTATGAGTGAGTACAGGGGACTATTCCTATGTAGCTAAAGAAAGCCAGACTTTCCCGAAAAAGTCAGACTCAAGCTAGTGGTATCTCTAAACTTAGCCTCATGTTGTTCCACTAAAGCTTTAAATACTTTAAATTGCATCCATGTGAAATGTTCTGCACAAATAATCGTATCTTGTCTTTGCATTTTACTGATAAACTTTCAAAGTAGACTAACTAAACAAAATATAAAAGTATCTTCCTGTTCATATTATTTTAACGGGTTTTTCGTTTTCAGTCGTTGCATTTCATGGTTCACCTTTGTAATATGGGTTCGCTTTTATTTTACTTATTTTGGAATTAATCGGATTGCTGAGACGTCATTTTATAGGCTTCATTATATTTATTACATGCCATGAGTACTGAGAGCGTGGAATTTCATCCAGAGGAACGATCTTTTGGGAATCTGTTCCCACACTTTGGACGTTCTTTGAGACAACGTTTAAGAAAGTCAGACAGTTAACCTGGTCCGGAGCAGACTTGATCACTCGCCTAAGTTGCCTTGGTAGCTCAGCGGGGATTCATGTAAAACACGTTGATGGAACGGAACTCCCACTTAAATGAGCAAGACTTGTTGTTGCATGCCGTAAGTGTAACGTGCCGTCAGTGTTTGCAGGAGGTCCTGGCAGATTCTCCAGACTTCTCGTCCTCGTCGCCATTCGCCGGTTGCTACCTTCGGTTCCTCTTCCAAGACCTGGTCACACCCCCTGTCTTCGGCGCTACTTCCTGTTTCTGCAAAGAAAAGGCCACAGATCGCACACCTCGAAAGCTTTGTTCATTGCTTGATTTATTATTGGATTGTTGATTGGTTTGATTGCTTGTGTATGACAGTTTTGGTTTTTGATTTTCGCTTCGCCCTTTTTCGGTACTTCTGCCCTGGTTTGTTGTTTTTCTGGTTTGACCCTTTGCCTGTTTTCGACGACCCTTTGCCTTCTCCCTCCGTTGCTCGGGGTTTGTGTGCTTGCTGCGTGTGTTCATAACTAGGTGTGTAAGGAGTGACTGCCTTTTTGTTTTTGCGAGACGTGGTGATTTATTGTTGGTTTGGTTAGGGAGCTAGGAGTTAGTATTTTTGTTTTGTTTGTAATTTGTTTATCTCACGTAGTATTAGCTTAGATTGGGTTTCGTTCGGTAGCAGTGTTTTGTTTGTTGTTTTGGCCATCGTCACTCCCGAAGTCTGTTACACCTGGTGTTTGTGAAAAATAAAAAACATAAAAAAATATCCCTCTTGTTTCCTGTGTACCCTTTCCCTATTCCCCGCTTGTCTCGTCTCCCCTTTTCCGTTGGTCTCCAACCCTAGACAGGGGACTGTAACACTTGGCGAAATAAGTCAAACTTTCCCTTAATCCTGTTTCGTGAAACACCCCCCCCCCACCCCCGATGACTGAATTAAATCAAATACTTATTTACTTCAATCAGTTAAAAACAAGGAAAAAACTCCATTCCAACAGCACCGTAACGACAAGTATAAAAGAAACATTTCTGATAATGTAACATTGCTAAGTTACTCAACCTCCAGATCGTCCATCTTCATCCTCCCAACACTAACATATCCACAGAGCATCTGCTGTGCTGTCATCGAGCCCCACACAACACATGCAATGCGACGGTTCCCACACGAGGGACTCAGGTGCAGACACATGTCATGGGCACTGTGCAGGGAAATTGTGATCGGACCTAATATGCTTCCTGTAATAAAATGCCCTGAGACTACAGCTGCCAGCAGCAAATTTCACCTTGATTCCTCAACTGTGTAATTGTTACCAGTGGGATTTAAATGTTATTTTAAGGAAACTCAGATAGGGATGCCATCATCATGAATTATGTGCATATAAGTCCTTTTCAGCTTGAAATGATGTGCATCCTACTTCTAGCACTGTCATGGTAAAACTGCTTAGAGAGCTGTTGTAATCGTACTGTCTGTTCCCTTGCACCATCAACATAAGGTAGATATTGCCCTAATTTAGCAGCACCTTATTCACTGTGAATGTGTGTATACTGTATGTGTGTGTGTGTGTGTACATATTTTATTCTTTGGATTTTATTGGAAATTTTGTGTATCTGCTGGTGCTCCAAACAATATCTCATTGTAGCTGTGCAATGACAATAAAGCATCTTTATCTTTTATCTTTATAAGGGGAGATTTCTACGCATTTTCAGACATTCCACGGGTTACGATGGTTTGTGTTACAATATATGACTTTACGATGCGCAGATGTTTTTTTCACTTTCACTGCATTACTCAATAAATTACATGAGATATTCAACATGGTATTCTATGTATGTGTCGTATTATATGTATGGGAAGGCATTGCATTTATGAATTCTATTCTACATATTGGGAGGTATTCTACGCATGTATTGTATTCCAGTTATGGGGTATTCTATATACTGTACATATTCTATTCTACATATACAGTAGGGGTACCATTTAATATATGTAGTCTGTTCTAAGTATAAGAGAGGCACTCCTTGTATGTATTCTATGCTACCTATAAGGGAGGTAATTTACACATACAGTGTATGGACAAAAGTATTACTGTACCTCTCAGTGACTGAATTCAGGTATTTCCTTCAGACCCACTGCCACAGCTGTATAAGATCACGCACCTAGCCACGCAGTCAGGTTTACAAACATTTGGGAAAGAATGGGTTGTGTTTTTGTGTTGTGATGAGCGCAGTGAATTCAAGCATGGTACTGTCATAGAGTGCCACGTTTGCAATAAGTCAGTTTGTGAAATTATTCCCTGCTAGGTATTACACGGTCTGCTGTAAGTGGTATAATTGCAAAGTGGAAGTGTTTATAAACAAGAAAAACTCAGCTCAGTGGCAGAACACAAAGAGTAACAAAGCAGGGTTACTGAGTGCTGAGGTACATAGTTTGTAAAAGTTGCCAATGTTTTGTTGACTTAATAACTGCAGAGTTTCATACTTCCTCTGGTATTAACCCCAGCACAAGCTGTGTACTGTGAGCTTCATGGAATGGGCTTCCATGGCCAAGCAGCTGCATTCAAGCCTTATGTCACGAAACGCAACACCAAGCGTCGGATGCAGTGGTGTAAAGCACACAGCCATTGGACTCTGGAGCAGTAGAAACGTGTTTTGTGGAGTAACGAATCACATTTCTCTGGTTGGCAGTCTGATGGACAAGTCTGGTGGATGCCAGGAGAATGTTTCCTGCCTGCCTGCATTGTGCCAACTGTAAAGTTTGGAGGAGGGATAATGGTATGGGGTTGTTTTTCAGGCCTGAGTTGCCGGGAAGGGAACTATTAATGCTTTCGCAAACCAAGACATTTTGGACAATTATATACCTCCGTCTCCGTGGGAACAGTTTGGGGAAGGCCCTTTTCTGTTCCAGCATGACTGTGCCCCAGTACTCACTGCATGGTCCATAAAGACATGGTTGGGTGAGTTTTGTATGGAAGAACCTGATTGGTCCTGACCTCAACCGCATCCAACACATTTGGGATGAACTAAAACGGAGATTGCGAGCCAGGCCTTCATGTCCAACATCAGTACCTAACCTCACAAATGCTCTTCTGGATGAATTGACAAAAATTCTCACAGACATAATCATGTGGAAATCCTTCCCAGAAGAGTGCCAGCTGTTATAGCTGCAAAGCGGGGACCAGCTCCATATTGATGCCTATGGATTTAGAATGTGATGTCATAAAAGATCCTGTAGGTGTAATAGCCAAGTGCCCCAATACATTTGTTCATATATTGTGCATATTCTTTGTTTATATATATACGTATTTTATCCAGTGTATACTGTATGGATGGCATTCTATCTTTGCATTCCATTCAATGTTTAGGGGAGGTGTTCTATTCTATTCTATTCTATTCTATTCTATTCTATGTACAGTATAGGCCAGCTATTCTATATTTGTATTCTATTCTGCATATAGGGAAGCCATTCTGACTTTATATTCTATTCTGCATATAGGGGGGCCATCCTATACAGTATATATATATTCGATTCTATGTATGGAGCGGTGTGTTGCTCAGCAGTTGGACTCCCCGAGGGCAGACTGATGCCGGCACTGCACCCTTGAGTAAGGCCCCTAAGCCTTGGCAGCTCCAGGGCTGCAGCAAGCCGGCCGGCCGGCCTGCACTCGAACCCCAAGCTCTGCACTAACCTGTATATTTGTGTCTTTGTCTCAAAGAAGCTTTCTAGTGTGTTTTCACAAATGGGAATTGAGGCACCATTTAATTTTTAGTTTCTGTGTATGAATGAATTCTGTTTTACTATATGTATGTGGTGTAAGAAGTGTGTCTATGTCAGACAAGGTAAAGCTCCTCCCAAGACCCTGTCGGATTAAGTGTAAACTGTAAAATTCCACCCCGAGACTCGCCTTGATTACAGTGGGATAGAACAGAACCCATCTGTCCCTCCCCATAGGGATCCTGTCTAGCGGCTTTTTTGGTGGCCTACATTCCCGCCTCGGAGCTGTCGGAGGAAGGACCCACTGCTAAATACATCGATCCTGGGAGAGCGTTGAACGCCGCTCCAGAAGCAATGAAAGGCGACGCCACCGTGCTTGGGGTCTCGTCTCACGCTTCGACGACGATGTTCCTCGCGGATAAACACCTCAATCAGATTTGGAACCTATTGAATTTCCAGGAATTAGGGAGCATTTCTATTCCCGAACAGGTGCAGATTACTGGGCAGCACCAAGCAGTGATCGTATCGTCATCCAGAGCCGCCGACCAGCAGCTCATTTCCAGGCTGCATGGGGTCCGATGTGGCTGTGTAAAGCTGGGCTTGGTGGAGGAGAATCCTTTTAACCTGTGGGATTATTCATCATCCCAGAACCACTTATCGGATGCAGGCCAGCCGGGGAGCCCATGCCAGAATACCATCCTCATTGGGCCCGCTCATTTACTTCTACGGCAAAAATGCTAACGCTAACTATGACAACCTTAACCCCCACCCTGCCCTAACCAAAACCATAAGTAACCAGGCAAAATACAAGAGTTTTTGCATTTTTAGTTTTTTCATAGCAGTCACTGATTTTTTATAAAATTGAGTTTTACCGCATGGGGACCAAAAAAATGGTCCCCACAACATATAAATAATATATATTATATACATAATGTATAACATATACAAAACACACAGACACACCACATACACACACACCCTCTAAGGGTAGACTAAAAACATTAACACACCTATCCTACACTGGCAGGATACTGGAGCCCCCAGAGGAAATGTACTGGAGCATTTGTGAGAGCGTGCAAACTTCACAAGTACTGTGTCGGGATAAACAACAGCACTGGGGATACAAGGTGACAATACCGCACTGCTATCAGAACAGCTAATATACACTAGCTAAGTAAGTTATACACAATACAATCTCTATGGAAAAAACTGAATTATTCGCATAACAGCCGGAGGAAATGTCTAGTAGAATTTGTTTACTTATTCGATTTATGAAGCAAAGCTATTAACTCCATTTTGATGGAATATAATTTTATTACTTCAAAACAGCAACACATTACAACAGAAAGAACACAATGAGCCTATATTACATTTGTGTTGTTTTTCGTAATATTTAGCCTTCATTAAAGACAAATTCAACTACTTAACTTCACAAATAGATGTCAATATACAGACAAGGATGGGTCAATGTTAAACTTGATACAAGTTCAAGGTAATGATAAAACATATTTTACAAGTACAAAAGAAATCATACTTTGGTTCAAAAATGAAATCGCTATCCTTATTCAAATAAGAATGTGCAATATAGTGTTATAGTTAAGCAATACAAAATTTGGCAGCTGAAAAATGTATGTAAAGAAATTATTATTAGGTGAGAGATTTAATTCATTTTGCTTCAACTTCTTATTCCAGAATTTCATAGTGAAATGTGTATTAAATGGCAGTTGTCTCCAGTGGAAGAAGAGAAGTATACACTAAAGCAGACATTCTAGCTTTCTGTCTCTTTTACACGCAGGTCAGACTTCCATGGCTTCCTGAGATGTGCAGATGGTAACGATTGGAACCAAAAAGTCCAGGGCTGTGCTTTCTTACGCACCAAATATAGTTAAAAATGCCATTAAGGGTGCGACCTGGAAGCTGAGAGCAGCTTGAGGCACAGAATTGTGGGATAGAGTTGCCCATGTTTCTCCTGCATTTTAACTCACCAGTTCTTCTACTGCATCACACAGTGGGCTTTCATTGGGGCCGTATAGGGAAATGCCTAGTTTGACCTGAGTTATTTATAGTATTCAAGGTGATTTAGGTGAATTCGTTTGGAGGTTTCTTATTCTGAAAATGTTTCCTCAAGTCTTACAGGCTTTTCAGCAACCTGTTTCGGTGAGAGTGACCTTTCTGTTTTCAATTCGTTCATCTTTAGCTTAACTGAATACAGAGGACAAAGCTTGTCTGCAAAGGAACTTGGTGAAAATTTAATTACAGCAGGACAGCAGAAGGGCTGTATGTTATTCATTTAACTTGTAGCTTTCGAATGTCACGTCTTAGAGGGTGGATAGCTGAAAACTTGAGTTCCTCAATTTGTTTCTTTATACATTTGTTTTTTGAAAATTCAATGTTTTCAAGCAAAAGCTGAACTGTCACATTTTTATGATGTAGAGTAAAACGCTGCCAAATCCATATTGTCTGATTAATCAATCTCAACTCGCAACATTTCAGCAGAGTGTAATTTTCGACATAACTTAGAAGAATCGCATGCATTTTTCTGCCTGACATCAAATGACAGTAATACAAACTCACTTGCTACATTATTTCATGTTTATTTCTATCATATCCTTCAGGTATTACCAGTTAAGAAAGTTAAAAAACAAACAAACACATCTCTTTGCACATCCTTAGCTACAAGGAACAATAATCACATTCCTTGCTTTCAACTGCCAAGTATAAATCCATAGGAGTGATATTTGGAAGTACAGACTTTCACTTTATGAATGTTGAGTTTATTAGCAGAAAGCATACACTTTTTGTTCATTAATCTTACTACACTACTCCATGCATCATGAATATTGTTTTTAGATGATGACCAACTACAAATAGTAATTCAATGACACTACACCCATGTGTTAGACATGTTACACCCCTAACAAAAAAGGCAGTAATTATATAAATAGCAGTTTAATTGCAAACTGACATTTTGCTCCTGATATTCCTTCCCTGAGGCCTCAGTATCAGCGGTTTTTTAGTTTTACCACCCAAACTAGAAACAAATTGATAGAACTGATATGGAAGGATGCTGAATGAATATAGTACAAGCACAGTTAAAAGGTCATTTTTTGGCAAAATGACCTCAATTATTTTTTACTGTAGACCGATAAAGATGGCTAATAAAAAACAATGTATCATTGTCACAATTTTATACTATTTCCTAACATTTTTGTTCTTTTAAATGGTTCCCATTGTGGACAGTGTATTAATTAATTATGCTGATAGCTGTAATATAATACTTACTTAGCTTGTAACTAGTATCTTGGGTCTGATATATAACTAATGTCTTCTCTGAATGTATGATGTCATAACTGATGTGTTTATAATGGCAAAACTGCAAAAAACCCAAACAATTTATAAATGCATTTATAGCTAAATAAAATGTGAAGATTATATAAAAAATGAAGGCACAACCTAAATTTACAGTACTGTATATGTTTATGATACAATGATTTTCACAAGCCCAAGATGAAGCCTATTCTGTTTGACTACAATTCGGTTTAATTATCAATCCTAACACTCCAACAATTTTTCAAGCGTGAGTGAAGATAATTAAACAAGAAATACTTGAGTATGTACATGGTTTAATATACTATAAAACTGCAGGTAAAGTCTGTACCTCAAATATAAAATATAACAATATCCTTGGCAAAGGAAAAGCACAAATACATAAATGCACAAAACACTTGCATGCCGTTATACAGAGAAACGCTGGCTTGAGAACCTGCAGGAGAAACCACATTTTGCACGGAAATGTGTCTTTTTATTTTGTACATATGACTGAAATACAAAGAGTTGCTGCATTCAAAAAAACAGTCAGCAACCTAAAGTTTTACAGTGATATAAAAAAAGCCACTGAAATATATAAATTTAGGAATGATCGCAAATCTGTAACAATAAACAGGCACTGAGCCACATAGAATCAAGGTGGAGATGGGCTGAAGGCACCATCATAACTTCTGTGTGGACTTTCAGTCCACCGCATAGATGAAGCCAATTTATTTCCTACTTCCATCCATAAATGACATCACAGCGTGGTCCACAAATGACATCACAGTGGTGTCCTAGCGATGGATCTTAACACTCCTGTCCTCACGCGCTGATTGGAGCAGTCCCTTTAACTTCCATAGACTCTCGCGCCTTGCGCCCCGCATACTCGCCGATGAATGAGCCGTCCTCATTGAACTGTCCATCCTCGTCTCCGTAGTCCACCAGGCTGTCCCCGCTGTCTGCGGCCTTCATGTCCCCATCGAGAGAGCGCAGGCTGCCCTTTAGCGGCTTCTCATCATTGTCACTGTACAGACACATACCAAGGAAGAAGGCAGTTAAATGTTACTTCACCATAGTCATGTCTAATCGCTAACACTCTCACTGAGACTACAGGGGAAGACCTTGGGTTCGGGGCACGAAGGAAGCGTTCCCGGTCCTTAGGCTAACAAGCTAACAGCATCACTGAAGGCCTTAGAAACCTGACGATCGGCTGCAACATGTGTGCAATTCATGTTTTACTTTTTCAAACAGGGAGGACCAAAATATTCAGGATTTCAGCTCACTTAAGCTCACCAAAGGTTTATCTGTCCATGCCACAAAGACTGGGGCTTGGAAGAAGTACATAAAGTACACATCCATCCATCCATTTTCTGAAACCACGTGTCCTATTCAGGTGAACACAAGGCAGGGAACAACCCAGAATGGGGACCTACTCAAAGACACCTACAGGAAATTTGGTATTGGTGGCTCCAATACAGCTAAACACGTTCTTAAACTGCGGCGGGGGACCTGAAGTATCCAGAGGAAACCCCACGACAGCACAGAGAGAAGATACAAACTCCACACACATGGAGGTATGGCGGAGACTCAAACCTTAATCCCCGAGGTGGAAGGCAGCAGTACTAACCACTGCGCCACCATGCCGCCCCCCAAGAACACATCGTATCTCTTAATTCCTGCAAAGAGCTGAGCCCAGCTTTCAGTGCAGCCCACAGCTCTGCTGTTTTGATGTTGGCCTCCCTCTGTGTTATGGACGTGATTGCTGCAGTGGTGACCTGTATGTCCTGGAGATGTGCGCTTGCCACTTACGCTGATTGTTGCCCCGCGTTTCACACAGCCATCATCTAAAGGTAACGGGCTAAAATCCCAGATCCCCTAATGCTCCACCGCCACAGTCTATGGATTAACAATCACAACAAATTGCAAAATTTCTGTCGTGTAAACAACAAAATGTTGTTTAGCACCTACATGTAAACGGCTCCCATAATGTGTCTCGCGTGACGGTGCTTGTGTTGCTTCTTTGGCAAATTGATGCACATTAGGTTTGCTTCACAATGAGAAAAGCCCATGAATTAAATTACGGAAAATGCAGCAGTAATACATGTGATGGACAAGAGTCAAAATAAAGTCCGTATACCTGTATTCGCAGAATGTGTCATCATTCATTCCCTGTGACTCTATGTCTGGGTGTAGGTCCTCCTTCTCCTTGACTACACAGCGCAGAAGAGAAACAGTCAGAAAAACAACAACGTCTCATGATAAGTCATAATAAGAGACATGCATCTTGTCAAGTGATATGCAACGTACATTGTCATATTTCTGTAGCGGCTCCCATACATAAACCCCCAGGCATTTGGAGGATTATAGATATAGATATTCGCAGAATTGTATGGATAGTTTTCATTCTTCTAAAACTGCTATTTGGTTGAATCCCTTCAGGATTAAGTTACACGAGGCTATTAAGTTAAGATACATTGCTTCAGCTTAAGTGTGCTTGTATATACTGTATATAAATACACACACACATATGTATATTATGAATAATTTCTGTGAAGGGAAGGGAAGGCAGGAGGTGAGTAGAGTTTTCTGCTACCAGCTGTTGAAAGGCAAAATATGACTTTCTTTTTTGTTATATGACTGCAGTATTTCATACTAGCAGCGACTGAGCGGGGCGGCATAACACTGCTTTGGCTCTGACTCCTGATCTCTCTTACAAGCCAGGTTATAGAGTTTGAATGTAAAGTGGTAAGACTCAGAGGCTCCAGATAAGGAGCAGAAGCTCTAACACAAAGCCAGGCCTTCACAAGCTCCCAGGGGAGCTATAGGAGCTAAACGGCTAAATGTGTTTTCATCTGCGCCTCCCCCTATTTGGTCTGTGACCTCCGACGTCCTTGTACATTGTTGATGTGGTTCTTTTAGTAATTGGAATTCCAAATATCACTGTAACGGCAAGAAAGGAAGACAATGATCCAGAGAGGCCCTGAAGTACTGCCGCGATTTTCTTTTTGGTCAGCTTTAACGGGGAAAGCTCCTGCATGGATTTCCATATCTCATACAGGGAAGATGCCTTTCACTGGTAATGAGTTTTCTGTAAAAAAAGAGGCACTTACCAGAATATTTCCCTCCTTTATTCCTGTTGATGAAGCAGGCGATTAGAACTGTGAGTGTAAGAAATGCCACTGCACACATTAACCCAATGAACCAGCTTTGGGTGGATATTCCTCCGTGAATGCTGGCCAGACCTGTTGAGGAGAAAACACCTTGATCACAATCAGCCTTAACCACGTGAAGATGTTCACCATGTCCTGTCTGGCTTTAGCTAGCAGGCAGTATACTTACAATGACGTCAAACATTGTCCCACTAACAACAAATATCTATAACAAGCTTGTTTATTCAAGAGGAGCAAACTCGGGGCTAGTGTCAAAGAAAGGCAGAGCATGAATAACTAACAAGCGAGAACTGAACATTCTATAACATTCTCTCACAATTCAACTTATTTTTCACCAAATTGATTTCATGCTAGTATCATAGGCTGCTTTTCAATAAGATGTCTGTCATTTCATTTCGCCGTGGTTGTAACATATCAGTTAATTTTGTTCCTTTCCTCCTTTTCAAGCATAGTCCCTCATCATCTCACCTTTCCCCCTGGTCTTGATAACATCTTCAAAAATACTAGAATTATCGACCCAGTTCTTAGTCAAAAGGCGCACAGTGTACACGGTCCCAGGTTCGAGCCCTTGAATGATGTGGAAGTTCCTAGAGGTGTTTACTGCCTCTGAGATCTTCCAGTTACCTTCACCTACAGAAGGTGCACAGTCAGCGATGATCATGTATCATGACACTAGCTGCACACACATGCACATTACACTGAAGATGATTTTCGTCTTAATTGTACCGGTTTTGCTTCAGCCAAGTCAGCAGTGTTAACATACGATACGATATCCCATACTGTATAAAGCCATTAGCCAATGCATAATTTTGTTATCCATCCTCAGAAAATATACAGATCAAACTAATAAACTGACTCATCAGACAACTGGCTGCATAATGGAAACAGTATCATTTTAACCTCTTTCACAATATCAAAATTAAGAAAAAATGTAGCTTACGGTTATCCTTATATGCAACAAAAAATTCGGAATCCTTGTGCTCGTTCGCTGGAATCCAGCTAATTTTTGCAAAGTTGTTGCTTACATGGGAACTAATATTCAGGAGGGCAGGGACTGGATAGGGGTGGAACAAGAGAGAGAAAGGAAGAAGAAGTGGAGAAGGTTAGTGTGTTACTGAAGGTCAGGCACAGAAGCCATCCACAGGAAAGGATCCTACAGAAGCAGGCCCCACCTTGCTGAAGAAGTAGCGGCTCAACAGAACGGAGATTTTAATATCATGCACGATGTGTTACAGTATGAATTGAAAGCAGATGATCTCACTATCACGATAAACACTGAAGACGGCAGAGACAGCACGCAGTACGCCTCCGTGAATGTAACTATGGTGATGCCAGTCAGCTGGAGATCTGCGTTTTGTTTGCCAAAGCTATTACACACAGTATGTTTCCTCCAGAAAGGTCTTGGCTGTTGTATCCGTCTTTCTGCTGAGCGGGTAACACCTGGCGTCCCAGCATGGCGTGTCTCCTGCACCTTCAGCTGGTCGTCACGGCTTCTCGCTGCCAGGAGAACACTGCTCACCCGCATCCGCTCGTCCACCGCCTCCTCATGAACAACCCACCCCATAGAGCACGGCGGACTTTGGCACGAACGGCTGCCCTCGCCAGTGTTTAACCACCTGATCTTAAGGTGACCCTGTATCCAGGATGCTGGCATTGCACGCTACCTCGAAGCCCCGTAATAATCTGCCAGATTAATATTTACCTTCACTCGATGTAATTGCGACTTTGGATAAATAAATATGAATAATGAGAGGCAATCTCACCCGTGGAAAGTTGGGGAAACCACTCATTTGAACGCGTATCAAACCGAGAGCATTAACCCAGAGCCGACCCCAGCCTGTGACCATGGAAATCTGCCACTGGTAGCTTAATACACAGTGGCGACTGGTGAGTCACAGAATCACAGGGCTAATACCAAACTGACTGATTTGTTTAGTCACAATCAGCTATGATTTACTCACAATCAAGTTGAATAAAGCGCAGTTGCTTTGAGGATAATTACCTTAATAATAATGGCTGGCAAGACTAAATTACATAATTGCTATTTAATCATACCACTTATTAATAGAACTCATACAGACATATATAGCTCTGTATCTTGTCCATGTTACCTGAAGGCATGTATTAATGCAGTAGCGTAGTATCTGTTCAATTTTCATTTTCTTTTAAAACTAAATATTTTAAAATATATTTTTATATAATATAATACGGGAAGTGTTCAGTAATCACCAGTAGAATAAAAGCGTACTTTTCCGAAATACTTCCAAAATACTGACTACCAAATCCGTAATCTACATATGTACAATAATGCATTTGTCAACCAGTAGTAATGCTTCTCTAAGCACATTTACAATAACCTAACATCCATCCATCCATCCATCCAACCATCCATCCACAACTGCTTATGTACAGTAGAACAGGAGCTTAATGAGACCAGGAAGCATAGGGCTTGATGTAGGAGGCACCCTGAATGGGATGCCAGTCCATCACAGGGCATGATGTGTGAGGAAGGTGACTGTAAACACAATGTAGTAACTGGTGCCAGACACGGTGACTCCATTTTGATGGGAACTGCTTCCCTCCTGGGATTTTCACACTCTGCACTGCATCCCAAGTTCACAGAATTATGTCATAAACAAAAAGCAGCCCGTCAGCACCTGTTGCTCAAAACACCGTGTTAATGAGAGCGGCCAGAGGACAATGGCCAGGATAACAAGAAGGCCACAAGTGCTAAAGCAGCCGCTCAGTACAGCATCGGTGTGCAGGAATGGTCCACTGCTCCAAGGCTCCAAGATCTTCTGGTGACAAAAGGGGGTTCCTATGTGACACTACACAGGCGTATCTAATAAAGTGGCCACTGAGTGTAGACAAAGACTTAGTGATTACATCCACACCAGAACAGAAAAAAGCGGAGCTTGCAGTTATCTTTGTGTAATGTATCATTTTCCAAAGTAGGGTTGCATAGTAAATTGGCAATAAGACTATTTCCTTTGGATTTTTTGACTATTTTGGTCCATTACAATATGAGGGACAGAGCATTTCTTTGATTTGTTACATTTGTGGTTATAACTTGCAATTGCAAAATTATGAACTAAGTAAATAAACTAGGGAGTGCAACGGAAATGGAGAAATTCTTTTAAATTGTATTTTATACTGTACATCTTCCACATATCTTTATTTGCTAACTTAATAGGAAATTAAGTTCGGTTTTCATCTTTAAGGTTTTTATCTCTCTCATCTGTAACATGAAATTGACTTTCTTTCCTTTTTCGCTTTATTGTAAAGGGATTGTTTAACAGCTGGATTTTACCCTCCGATCAATAAGCACTTGTTCTTTCCTGACAATGATAAATGAAACCCAGGGAGACACACTTATGATTTTGCTTACCCACAAAATGATGCTTGGATGGAAAAATGAAAATATTGGACGTGTGGCAGCCCTCCTACACATTATCTATCTTCTCTGAGGTCAGTCATTTGACAGTGACTCCCCCCTCCCCATCAGCCCCTGCCCAGCGTGCAGCCCCAGGGGTCTCTCCTGCTGGGGTCCGGTCCCCCGTGACACTCACTTGCTTCGAGGGCAGTGGTGCTCTCCTCGCTGACGGCCGGTCCGCAGCCCACTCTGGAGCAGCCTCTCAGGTAGAACTTGTAGCGGCTGACAGGTTCCAGGTTTCCCAGGACCCACTTGTTGGTGTCAGGAGAGCTGATGTTCATGGACTGCAGCTTCCCCAAGTCTTCAGTGTCATTGACTTGAAATGACAACGCAGGGTGGATATCAGAGCAGCACGGACGCATCGGACACTTAAAGTAACCGACCTAAGGTGTACTACCTTTAACCTTGAACTACTAAAATTCAAGCACAAACTAAAATCCATCATCCATTTAAACGTATTTTCACCATTACAACACGATTATAAAAATACAACCATGAATGCCACACTGTTTTGCGCTTATTCTGATGCTATATAGATTTGTTAAAAAGTCATAAATTTGAAACTCTGCAGATGAATCATTGCAGCTGAATCTGACAGTTCGACACCTTTGTATCTGTTCAGTTCCTTTGACATCACAGGGAGGAAGGCGGAGCTTATTATGTCTGGCATGACACATGAGTGCTTCCACCGGGCCCTAAAAATCCATACTCCAGAAAGATTAAACCTTCTCATTTATACGTTCACATAACCCTTAGAAAAACAGGCGACTAACACTTATTTCCTCTTTTCCCTGCTACAGGCCTGCCTGCCATTTTAAAATAACTGTCCTGTATCATGATAGCTGTATGACATAATGTTATTCTTGAGGAAATGCTATAAATATTAACCAATGAAAATACATTAATATACAGTGCGTTTATTTGAGGGGAATAAAAACAATATATATTTTTTCAGGTTGTTAATCCTCAGGCAGCTTTACAGTGTATCCTTGCGCTATGCAAATGTACTGAATTGTCCGCTGGACTGCACTGATGATGCATAATGCATGGAAATCCATTTTTATAAGCTATGCATTATTTGGTATTGATTTCTGCTAAAGTAACATGCTGGAACAAGCTCTTTAGTGGAATTTCTCGATAAAAACTGATGACAGTCTGAAAAATCTGAGCCATTATTTCCCCACCATAGTAGGTTCATAATCTTGAATGATAAGAGGAACAATTTATAAATGACCGTTATATTTTTGTTACATTGTGTGGGTAGTGCTACTACTGTAAGACTTTACTAAGGGCAAATGTTTACAGTTCATGTATCAATACACAAATCAGCATTATGATGCTGATTATCATTTTTATTATTGGCGTCATAAGGAAGATGAGGAGAAATTTTGAATGGAGTGCCTGCGCCATGAATCCCGGTGTCGGCGACAGGTTGGCTGGGGTCTCCGAAGGCCATAGCGGCCGACTCAGAGTCATTAGCGCGGTAACAAGATGAAAGCATCAGGCACACGCAATGCCCAGCCCTGCTGTTTCTGTCAAGTCCTGCACCAACCTCACCGTCAGGAGGCCCAGTGCATCCCCAGCACCCGCCTTCATGGACGATGTCCAGGTTCACTGTATGGACAGAAGCACTGGGACACCAGCTTGTCCAATATCTCTCTCTCAATCAAAGAGAATTCATGTGAAGCTGGATAACCCTTAGTTGCTATAACAGCCTGTACTGTTCTGGAAAGGCTAATGGGCGTGGCCTGTAATTACTAAGGGTGTCCCAATATTTTTGTCCATATAGTGTAGCTCCGCCTTCATGGATGATGTCTGATAGCTTGCCAAGTTACCCCACCTGATGATTTTTTATTGCAGTAGATGAAATATTTTCTTTCCGAATCTGATGCTATTATTTCAGTCTATGCCCAATAATCACATTCCACTTAGCATTGAAATACACAACATTAGTCATACTGTACTCTTCATGGTGCAGCTTGTGGAAATTGGCACTGCGCTGCGTCCCTGTGGTAAGACCAGGCTATTCTCTACACTTCCAGTAGCAACCATCCGCCGAGAGACGGGAAAATGACAGAACTGAATTATACCGATCAGGTGCACCTACTCAGCTGATATTCCAGGAAATAGCCAGTGAGGACGCCGTTGGCCTCTAGAGGGGGCGCCCAGACAAGTGTGATGGAATTTCTTTGGGCATTAGTGGCCCTCAGTATTGGGATTTTCTCAGGAACTGTGTGAAGGAAATGTGAGAGAAATATCAACAAAAATCAGCTTTCCAGCCTTTAGAGTCTTTACGGTCTGCTTGGTTGCAGATTTTACCTAATTGTGTTGGACAGAGGGGACTTTCACTTTGCCTTTGAGGCTGGTACTCTAACACCTCCATTTCTCTTACCTCCCTCTGGGGTTTTGAAGGTCACTGAGTGGCTCCCTGGCCCATTTCCCCTTCCATTGAATGTCATGACAATCAGGCTGTACTCAGAGAAGGGTCTCAGCCCTGGGATTATTGCATGGTTTCTGTCCCCTGGAAATGTCAGTGAATGCTTCTCCCCCTGGCCTCTCTGCGAGTCCAGAAGGCTCCGGAACCTCCACCAGTTCACCTAAGCCACCAAATGAGACACCGCGGTTCAGGGCTTCAGGGAGCTACAGGAGAAGTATGCTGCTGTGACAGAAAACGCTGTAAGCAGTTATGCACATCGGAAATACTGTGGATCAAATACAAACTTAGGAAGACGGAAAGATTTTGCGATCTAGCGGGTTTAACGAGGGATCAGGAAACATAGAGAGGGATAAGGACAAGGTTTGTATCCCCTTCTTCCATCCGTGTAAAAAGCGCAATAACATTTAAGGAGGAATTATTACCCTGTATCCTCCCAGGTGCCCGTTCAGCTTGTCCTGGGAGACGCGAGCCCAGGTGACCTTGATCAATGTGTTATTCAAGACGTCAACGGCCACATCCTCTGGAGCTGCAGAAGGGACTGCATGACAAGATACAAACAGAAAAATCGTCGTGAGAGCTCTAGTTAAAGAAGTTACTGGGTCCCAGGTGTGAAATATAGCATTAAATAAGAAAAACACAAATAAATGCACATCCATCCATCCATCCATTTTCCAAACCGCTTATCCTACTGGGTCGCGGGGGGTCCGGAGCCTATCCCGGAAGCAATGGGCATGAGGCAGGGAACAACCCAGGATGGAGGGCCAGCCCATCGCAGGGCACATTCACACACCATTCACTCACACATGCATACCTATGGGCAACTCAAATTAGCCTCAGCATGTTTTTGGACTGTGGGGGGAAACCGGAGTTCCCGGAGGAAACCCCACGACAACATGGGGAGAACATGCAAACTCCACATACATGTAACCCAGGCAGAGACTCGAACCCGGGTCCCAGAGGTGTGAGGCAACAGTGCTAACCACTGCACCACCATGCCACCCCCATAAATGCACATGCAAAGTGAATAATATACATGAGTGATCACTCTTTTGAATCATATGATGCGAGAAAAAAGAGATAGATAGATAGATAGATAGATAGATAGATAGATAGATAGATAGATAGATCGATCTTTCATGCTGAATTCAAAGAAAGGACTGAATTTCACTAAAGGTCATGATTAAATGCTAACAATGAGCAAACACTCTTGTAAGGAAGACAAAAGTGATGATAAAAAACATCCATAAACCAATTATACCATAAAAAAGACTTTTGATAATCTGATGGTGAAGTGCACAAATAAGAATAAAAACTCAAATCCAATAAAAACTAAATAATTTTGCACAAAAAAGGACACATCTTCTCTAAAGCAGTCATGCCCCAGGTGGCCAAATTTTCCCTCAGCCAAAAAGGGCCAAAATTATCTGGACGCTCCAAAGAAATTGTTGGTGTTTGAGAGTGAAACCCCTCAGGGGCTTGGACTTCCCACCCAAAAGGCTGATTCATACTCCAGTGTTGGGTTTACACAACTTTTACGCCATGGTCTAGGCGACTGGACTATGTCATCCTGAGTATTCAAAGTTGCGCACGGTCAGAATCGCTGCGATATTCAGTTATAATTCTGGGGAGGTACGGCTCAGGCTATAGTATAGTATAGGCGTACCTACAGTGTACCAACTGTGTACATTAGGACATAAGAAATTTACAAACGAGAGGAGGCTATTTGGCCCATCAAACTCGTTTGGGGTACGCAAAAGTATAAATGAACCTTAACCCTTCGGGGAACGTTGAGAGATGTTCACACGTGCATCTCAAGCCACTGCACCCGACGGAAAAGAGATGTGTTCTGTGCACTCTCACATGAAAGTGAATTCAGAGATGGTCGAAGGATTTCATCTGGGATACTCAAAGTCTATCGCTGTATCAGACTGCAAAAGTCGAGTAACAGGGTATGGGTATGGATAGAGGGTATGGGGATTCAGAAGATACCACCATTGAGGAATCAGAGACAGTGAGAAAGACTAGTATGGATCCTTTCCCTTGACAGGATGGAAATACCACAAAGGTCTCATGTATCTGACAGAAGCAGAAACATTGACTGGGTATAGCTGAGGCAGCTATGGTTAGTTTGAATCCTTGAAGGCCAGTCTTAGAATGAGTTTCAATTTCAAAGTAAGATGACTTAGCATTCAATCTCTTTTAAAGTAACCTGAACCAAAGGACTGTACTAAAGTCCCTCAAGGATCCTGCTGAGGAACAGTGCATGGGGATTAATCAACACCAACAAACTGCTTAAATATTCTAGCTGAAACTTCAGCTGTGTCCTGCCCCGCTTGTCCGGTCCTCCCATGTGGCCACGCCCCCTCATCTACCCCGTGTGGACTCCCCATGTTCACCAACTGTTTCCTGTTGCTGTCATTAGTTCTATGTATTTAGTCTGCATTTCAGTTTGTTTCTCCAGTCTGGTCATTGTAGTGTTATGACGTTTTCTGTCCTGTCTGTCTGTCTGTCTATTAAACCCCTTATTCCCGACTCCTCTTCTTCCTCGCCTGCTGCCCTCGTCCGTGCTCCGCACAGTCATGACAGCTATCTTTTCACTACTGAATTTCACTCATTCGCCTAACCAGCACTAGACTAATAGCATGTGTACTTACAGTCTTCTCCAGAATAGCCAGTCACCACTTTGGGTTCTGGCCCCCAGCCCTGGTGGTTCCTGGCCTGGATCTTGATTTCGTATTGCACAAATGTGGGGGTGTTCTTCACAATGAAGGAGTGCCTTTTCACCACATGTTCCTTCCATTTCTCTTCTGTGTTTGAACGTCTGAAGCTCACCTTGTATTCCAGTCCTGGACCATTGTGTTCAATGGGCAGCAGAGGCTTAAGAGATAAAGACATCGCAATTAATCACAATACAGTATATCCTGCCAGAGAATGATGTGAGATTTGGTCTTTACTAACTCGCTAGGATGTCATATTATATTCATTACTTTGTAGCATTGTTAATTGCATTATTGCATCATCATGATATTCATACTATCAAAGACCAAATACAATTAAAAGTTGGAAGCAGCAGCATCGCAAAAAGCAAAAGAGCAATAACTGATTATTCAGAAACGGTAGTCAGTTGAACTGATGGAAAATGTGGAACGGCAAGAGTAATGTCCCCTCACCGCAAAGTACACAGAGAGTATTTAAATGTTTGTTTATTTGTCTGGGGAGGTTATTAACCACTTAAGTCAAATGTATAACTGAAGATAAACACTCTCACTACTAGAAGCAAAGCTGTTGACCACCACTTGATGAAGAACAGTGACATCTTTCATTTGTCTTACCTCCCATTTAATATCCATCTCATCTGGCAAATGACCTTCAATTTTGATATTTTCGGGATTCCTGTCAGGAGCTAAAAAATTGAAATATGCATTATCCATATTTTAAATGGAAATTTCCCTCCCATGCAGACAATGTAAGAAGCATTTATACATACATAGAAAACTGTTTTCAAAAAATGCAATTGACAAGCATTAAAATTTTAATATGTTATGCGTATATATATATATATATATATATATGAGGATATAAATTTTGGAAACTTTTTCCTGCATTAGTTAGACTACAAGGAACAGCATGATCTCAATTCGGGCAGTTGCTTAGCTGTGTAGTAGGTGGCATGGTGGTTATGGACATGGTCTTGCAGCTGATTAAAATCTGAATCGGATTTACGCTGTAAGGCCCTTGAGTAAGGTGCTTTACCTAAATGTATCCAGTTGTATATGTGGGTAAAAACTGTGAGTTCCTTTGGGTGAATAGCAGCTAAGTAGCTAATCAAGTATAAGGTGATGTGGAGAAAAAGTAAATCTGAAAATAAGTAAAATGTATTGAATCAAGCTTCATGAACCATTTGCTGTATTTTTTGACCCCACTAGATGGTGCTCTCTGTTCAAGCAAGGGCACAAAGCATGTCCCAAAGCAAATCAAAAAATACAGCAAATGGACCATGAAGCATCGTTTTGTAAATCACTAGTAGAAGGGGAAGAAACCTGCAGGAGGAGTTTTATATCGTCCGGTGGGTTCGCTGAACTCTCCTCTTCCTACAGCATTCATGGCAGCCACTCGGAACCGGTAATCTACGTGTCCGTGTAGCTTAAGGAGAGCCGAGGTCTGATTTCCGGCGACTCGGAGCATCTCTTTCCACTTCTCAGGTTCCCACTGGCTCTCTTCATATTCAACAATGAACTCTGTTCACAGAACAAACACGTCTGACTCTGTACATGGTGGGTGTCCCATCGAGAGTCCATAACTACTTTATCTGGACATCTGATTTTCAGCTCTGTCAGTACTGCAAATGAAAGGTGTCCAAGGTGCCTGCTTTCTTATCAGATGAAACTGTCAATAAATATTGTGAAAATTGCCCTGTCCTCCTTCAGAAAATGAGCTCTATTAGAGGTCATCATAAATTCATTGGCATTTCCGTTTTAAACCGTGGCGTCCTTCCTCGGCCTTAGGGAGTGTTTACTACTTTTGGTTTCCTGCCATTTTTTCACCAGCGAGGTCAGATTAATGTGCTTATTACCTGTGGTCGAGCTGTTGTGGTCATCCCCCGGCATCCACTTCAGCCTCACACTCCTGTCTTTGTGCTCAAACAGGACCAAGTCGGTTGGCGCGTCGGGGACGTCTTAAGCAATAACAGAAAAAACAGAGCATTGTAATGCAAAAAACTCATGTTTCACTCCTACTGTTTACTCTGATTGACCATAATGAAGACAAAACACAGAGGAAAAAAACTTGGAGTTTAATGGGTTTTTTTTAATCTCCAGACCTGCAAATTGGTGAAAATGGTCTGAGCTAGTGATGGACAAAATGACAAAATGAATAATTTGCTGTATTTTATGACCCTACTAGATGATGCTTTTGGTTTGCTTTGGGGCATGCCTTTTGCCATATTTTGAACATAGAGCACCATCTAGTGGAGTCAAAAAATACAGCAAATGGTTCATGTAGAATCATTTTGTCCATCCCTACTGTGAGATATGATCGAGGTCGATGGTGTTTTGTGTCTCCTCGGATGAACTCTCTCACTCACCCAGCACTATGAGATATGCGGAAGCCATGTCCTCATCCAGTGAAGTTCTGGCCCAGCAAGTGTACATGCCCTGGTCTTTGTGGCTCACGTTGGCAATCTGCAGTATCCCATCATCTGCAAAATATCTACAGAAATACACTTTAAATAAAACAGAAAACACTGCAGAAAGTGATAACTACTGTAAGACTATACATTTTGGCATAGTATGCATTAAATTCCATCCATCCATCCATCCTTCAAGTATCTATACCCACTCGTCCTATTCAGGGTCATGGGGGTCCAGAGCCTATGCCTTAAATTAACAAAAAAAGGTTCATTAGTAACACTTCAAAGAAATCTCCATCTTACCCCATACTCTCTGTGAGGTTGAAGTCTAACTCAGTGTCATCCTTTTCCCACAAGATCTCAAGGTCACCTCTCAGGGACTTATCGTAGTCAGCTTGGCATGTGAATTGGGCTGTGGTTCCTCTTAAAATACGCAAGTCCTGAGGTGGATCCACGATTCGGGTAGGATCTGAGATACATGGAGTAGTATGGCATAAAATCTGTCTGTCTGTCTATTTATCTATCCATCTACTGTATCTAGCCCTCCCTTTTCTAATATAGGGTGAGTCTATCCCAGGAAAGAGTCAAACGAATAATCTGGCCAGGATTCTGGTTCCTCACAGAGCAAATACACATATGTACTATGAACAATAGAGAAACCAAATCTATTGTGTTTTTGAACTCTGGGGAAGAAAAAGCAATGTACCTGGAGAAAACCTCTATACGCATACATGTACCAAAACACACATACACACATGTACGAAAACATACACACATATGTGTACTCACACATATACAGTGCTACAGGTTTAGCTACTCTGCCACCCTCAAATACAAATATTATTCATACCTTTTATATCCAGGTTTGCAGTAATTGCTGATTTCCCTTCTATATTTGTAGCAAAACACGTGTATTGTCCATTGTCTTCTTTTGTGACATAGTTGATTTCCAGTGATCCGTTCTCATGAACAAAAAATCTTTCTCCATCGACAGGCTTTGCTGTGTCGTCCTTCACCCTGTGATGCCATGGACACATGACTCTGCATGAATAAGCACAGTTTGCATCACAGCAGGTTTCACTAACAAGCACAATAATGAGAGAGGTTTGGATGGAGACCCAAAACAGTGAAAACCTCCTCACATCTTACTGATTTCCATCAGTCATACCACTGTTATAGCATGAATCATCACAAATGTCATCAATACATGCCCAGACATGAACTTCAGGACAAATAAAAAAGGTCGTAAAGTCAGTTTCGTGCAGAACGCTTTGTACTGTGGATCTTTTTTCTGAATGTGTTCAATACATAACAAAAATCCTTAGTCTGACCAGCCTGGGAGGGTAGGGCTCCTAATGTTTGCAGATGAGATGAAAGGACTCAGTGCTGTGGGGAAGCTGATTGGTGCCTCACCAGCTGATTGTAGCGGGTGGAGAGCTGAAAACTTTGCAGTGCAGCACCACATTCCTGCCCACCACTGCAGCATACTCCTGGGAATCCTCAGTCAGGATCATCGGGAGCAGGTCTACAAGGAGATTGGTTACAAGTAGTGATGGGCAAAATGACGCATAATGAACCATTTGCTATATTTTTTGACCCCACTAGATGGTGCTCTTTGTTTGCTTTGGCGTATACTGTATGCCCTTTATTAAAGATAGAGCACCATCTAGTGGGGTCAAATATTACAGCAGATGGTTTGTTAAGTGTCATTTTGTCCATCACTAGTTAGAATGTGCACTTTTGTCAAGGGCTGCACCATCAGGCGGGGCGGGGGGGGGGGGGGGGGCATGCTACAGAAAGAATGTCAAAAGCAAGAGCTGAAAGGAGAGACTTTCAAAGCTTCACCCGGAATGCAACTCCATAGAGATTGCTTTTGCTTTTTGGGGTTTGGGGGCTGGTTCACCTTGAAAACTGAGAATATGTGTCCCACCAGCACAGCTCAAAAGCAGTTTCTGTATGGACATTGTGACCAACCACGAGATTATTACTCTGCATTTATCAACAATTCTAATTAAACTCGAAGACAGATTGGTAAAAAAAAATATTGCTGATAAACGTAAGAATTATAAAAACACCATTAAAAATGACTGTCAGGGCTAATCGCTCTGACTGAAATTAGCCAGTTTTAATATTTTGTACAAAGAGGGCTATAAATTAAAAAAAAAAAAAAGTGGAGTTGAAATCCTTCACTGGAGAGAAATGTAGGTCCAGGACATTCAGTGGAATCACTTCTGCAGGTCATTCACTGTACTGTTCTAAGTTCCCACTGAGCTTTAGCTATCTCAGCCAAACCACCAGGAAGACACAAGCGACACATCATCCGTCACCCACACAACTAACCTGTCCGCAGAAATCACCATCTGGCTCAATCTATGTCACGCTATCATTTCAGCATGAATAAAAGTGCAACCCATTCTGCCCTGACTGCTTCATCCACCTCTGATTATTAATGTAACACTAATGTATCGTTATTTAATTAGCTGGTAGGAGGAAATGATAAAAAACGATCATAAACACTCCAAGTATTGGAAACCTGCTTGCAATCAATGAAGAAATTATTTTTTTGCAGACATGCCCTTTTTCTATTGCATTTTCAATAGAATAACTAAATACCACCTCGGGTGGAGAAACGGTAAATTCTGTTTTATACATATGGACAATAGTGTGCATTAAAAAGCATCCAGGAAGTACAGGCATACTCACTCATGACCAGGATGTTAGTGTTCGCTAAGAGGGTCCCATGCCTGTTGGAGGCCTCGCACTGGTAGACAGCACTGTCTTCAGGCTGCACATTGTGCAGACTAATGGTGTCATAGGAAACCTTTCTTTTTGACACTGGCATGTCTAATGCAGAAAAGCAAGGCAGGATGATGCTGTGAGTAGTGACAGGAAATGTCAACATGAGGCGCAGAATGGGTGGGCAGGGAGTGCAGTTCTCCTACATACCACTGAGGGGCAGTCCGTTTACTTTCCACGTTATTGTGGGCTGAGGTATTCCAGCAGCAGCACACTTAATGAAGACATCAGCACCGATCATGCTTATAAGATTTTCAGGCTTCTCGGTCCATCTGGGGGGCTCTGAGAAATAAATATGAAAGGGTCACTCACTCTGTCCCTCTTGTGCTGGTTTGGATTTAGCAAAGTCGCTGTCCGCTGATTGAAGTTGCCCTGACAACATGAGGTGCAATTTTAAAAATGAACACTAGATGGTGCTCTCTGACACGAAGTAGTTTCAAATATAATTTTTCTATAGCTGTGTATAGAAAATGTATTGCCTAAATTAACATATTACAATAACACTAACAGTTTTACAAAGAATATTATGATAATCTGTCATTAATTTGTATTGTGCATTATATTAAGAATGCAATGATTTTATTGACTGTGTCTTCCCATAATTTACCTTCCACCGTTACATGAAACTTATGGACAGCTTCTCCGATGGAGTTCTTGGCTTTGCACATGTATTTCCCGCTGTCAGCTTCATGGACCCTTGATATCCTCAGGATTTTTCCATGGCTCACCACTTTTGCGTGATCAGGCATCCCGGGGCCCATTTTAGTCCATTCGATTTTTGGAGTAGGGCTTGGAGTAGGAAGAATGCGATATAAACAATAGTACGATTGGAAGAAGTGCCGCTGACGTAATGTCTGCGAGCAATGAGGCAGTTTACTTACAATCCCTCTGCAATGCACTCAAGCTGCAGTTCCTGCTCTTTCACTAGCCTGACCTCCGTCTGTCCACCAGAGGGCACCAGAAGACTGGGTTTTCTCTCCATGAGTGCATTGGCTTTGAAGGTGAAGGAGAAACTTTCTTAGGTTACATCATCCTTTGGTTAAGTTAAAAACTAATCTTTATGTTTTCGGTTTAGCCTATGATGCTAATGTTTAGGAATGCAATCTAGAAATATCTGGACCTCCGTATAGATATACAGTACATCATACGTATGGTAGACATTCGCCTCCATCGAAGGTTGTAAGGTGGGGGCATCCCATGGGGCACGAGGTACAAGGCTGGAGTACAGCATGGACGAGATGCTGTTACCTCATGAGGTTTGCACAACCACTCACACTCTCACACACATACATCATGGGCAACTAAGAAACTTAAGTTAGCCTACTGTAAATGCTTTGCACTGCAGGTGGAAACTATAGGAACCCTAGAGGATACCCACATAACAGAGGGGGAATTCGCAGACTCGACAAACACAACAGAGAGGGGATTCAAGCTCCCAAACCAGCACGTCTGAGCCAGCACGCATATATACACACATACATACATATAACTTCGAAGCTTGAATTAAGCCTAGAACAAAATGTAAAAGGGCAGATCACCACAAACATGAAAAAGATGAGTTTTCCAAACACCAAGTGTATCTCTGTACAGAAGATTTCGCAGAGCCTCTCCAGCTGGTATCTTCTGCCCAGTCATACGATTGGTGTGAGGAGTTGGGTAGAAGAAAATAATGTTAACTTGATCGCTACAGAGTCTGTGGATTATGTTCAATAGCCGGGTTATAATTTCTGGTAAGAGACATTACTGTTGAATTTTTCAAATGTATTTTATTTACGTTTTAATCACCACAGAAAGAATGTTATTTACTTCCATTATACTTCAGAGAAGCCCGACATTTCTAGGACTGATATCTTCAGAATTATATATCTCCCAGTAGAACATTCTAGGTGGATAGAGAACACAAAAGCCCCTCTAAAATCTCTTTTTCAGATTTGGGGTGAACTGTCCCTTTAAATAAAGGACGTATGAATGAAATAACCACTACAAAGAATGAACAGTAATATTAGTTGCAATGTCATGGCGAGTGTAAATATGTGTGATGTTAAACATGGAGTGTGCGATCCCACTCACCACGGGTACCAGACTCTGAGCCACTGATAGATGTAGCTGAAATGGAATAATGGAAAACATAAAGATTGTGCCAAACGCAAGCATGCCTGAAACAGACTAGGTAGGCGTGTGTATGTTCATGAATGCAAACACTATCTATAAGAGTCCGTTCGCATATGGAATACGATGATATTGAGAGAGGAAACACGTTGACTGGTTATGTCTGCCAGGTTGCCCTAGAAACACATACTATTCCTGACAATGACGGACATGGCTGTCTTCTGCACGATGGTGCGTATCCGGTGGAAGGACGCGAAGCAGCAGTAGTCTCTGCGGCTGTCCTTCTCCAGGGCGTTTGAGAAATACAGGTTCCCATTGAGGCCCATGGAGACCCTCTCATCCTGCTCAATGTGCTGCATACCTGAGTGAAAAGAAGCAAAGAATGGGCAGAGAAAGAGGCAGCCCTGGAGCAGGGCACCTCTCAGCCACCATTTAGGAGCAATGACCTCCGCTCCGTAAGCACCATTCAAAGCCGGGTCCCCTTGCTCTCTCTAAGCCACTGCACCCAAATGGGTGCCTCATTAACCAAAGCAAACTGAGATGAACCAAACTCTGGAGAGCTTGAAGATGTGGGGAGCAAGACGCACACGTGCTGGGTATTCAAGGCTTTCTGGATGGATTTTCCTTTGAGTTCAAAATATAGTGAACAAAACGTAAACCCTTGTTGGATCACACCCCAGAATGTCACGGATCTCTGTGTTCCGATCTCTATTGTTAAAATGAAACAGCGGTATGACTGAACCATTAACTATTAAGCCGATTTAGCTCTACAGAGTAAGTTCTTTAACATTTTCATACATTCGTCTGAGTCACTTTTTTTTCCCCGTGGCATATAAACTTAGCGACTAGGCCCACAATGGCTAATTTCCTTGTGACTTCTAAAGAGCATTTTTGGGCTGAATGTGTCAGCAATTCTCTGTGGTTAAGCGCACAGAAAAGCCCCTATTGAGCTGCGAGACGGCGGCGAGACTGTCATTGACAGGTGGCCACTCCTCCGCGCTATGAAGGGGCAGAAATACGCCAGAGGTCTGAAGGGGGACAAAGGAACAAAGGCCAGGAAGGGGACGGGCGTGGGGATCGCTAAATAAAAACTTCTCAACAACTGTACACTCAAACTAAAGCGAAATGAGAACCACACACTTTATAAATAGCCTGAAAATGTGAAGCGGGAAAAAACTATTTTCACACTTCTGCATCTGGCCAGAGGGTTAATTTGAAAAGCCCAAGGGGGGGGGGCATATTTCCTTAGTAGAGCTACTGTTTTTTTTTTTCGTTTTTAGACTACAATTAATTGTATAGTAACAAATAGCTGACAGTATGCATCTCCATATTAGCGCTTCTACGAATCTGTAGAAATACATTCTTCACTTTTTGCTACCCAGGAATACTCTGGAATTTTTTATAATTTCTTATAATTTATTCAATGGATTGGCTATGACTAGGCAAGCAGCAGTCAGCAACACATTAAATCCTTTAATATCAATCTGCTGAAAAGTGCTTCGCAATAATATTGGATTGTGGGCATGCTCACCTAAGGTCATCCAGTAGATCTGCAATGGTGGGATTCCCTTGGGGGGGTTACACTCCAGAATGATCGGCTGACCCTCGTCCACTACGATGGGGTTAATCTTCTCTTTGGGGAATTTTGGAACATCTAAGTAAATAATAGATGCGTGTGTGAAAAGACATTTAATTTGCTGTTTATAAAAGCACTGCTTACAGTAAATCCAATATAACCCTCTTCTGTACATTGTTCTGTATGTAGTGTCACAATGAAACCATTGCTCTGATATAATATTGTGTAGTTAAGACCAGCGAGTGTGTCAAAGCAATCAACAATAGTAAGACAATTTCTGATATTGTTTTTTATTGTCTGACGTGTTACATGTCTAGAGAGTTGGGTTAGGGTTAGGGTTAGAGTTAGATATCCATCTTCCACAGGCATCATGGAGTCCACTGGCCTGCGATTTCTTTGAAGATTTATGCAGCATGTTCCGAAACGAAATGGAAAACACATCCAGGGTGAAGGAGAAGGCTGTGTCCCCTCATTTATTTTCTCACTACAAGTTTCCAGGAGAAAATGTAATGGAACGAGAGGGAAATGGTGCTCTAGGGCTTCAGTACTGCTCCACTACACAAGTCCAGGAAATGCACACGATAAAGAAAAACTCATTGGATTTTCGATTCCGGAATCCATCAGAAGGGTTGCAGCAAATGACTCGACCTGCGAAGCTCTACTCACTGGGCACGATGAATTCAATCTCCTCAGATATGGCCGTTCCTAGTCTGTTGGAGACGTAACACCGATAACTTCCTTGGTATTCCGTGAGGTTTCCGTTATCTGGGATCAGAAATGAGCCGGAATCTTCCTCCTTTATCAAACTGGGATCTTGGTTGGGGTCAAATTCCTGCCCGTTTTTCGTCCAACTATATCTGTAAGAGAAATAACATATAAGCGTTAACCAGGCATCAAAAAGGATCAAAAAGATGCAGGATTGAATAGGAGTCTTTTGTAGAGGCTTCTTAGCTACACGAGTGCCGTTTGCACTTCAGCATTTCTAACATAAATACAGAAGCACATTACAGATTCAGCACATGGTGGTGTTAAAAACGCAGCGTGCCAGATGCTAGAAGCGGCGAGAACCAGCAGCCAGTGCCCAAGCTGGCCAATGTGACTCACTCTGGTTCGGGGTTTGCCCTGGCCTCACACTTCATGGGGTATCTTTCACTGAAGGGGAAGGCGATCACGGGGCTCGGCGATTGCACAGTGATGCTGGGCAGCTGCTCAACTGGACGAAACAGCAGATTGGCGTGAGCTTGAATAATATTTATTCACTCATCCATCCATCCATCCATCCATCCATCCATCCATCCATCCATCCATTATAACACCTTGGAGAAAAACTGAGAAGAGGTCATACTTTTCTTCAATGTGCTTCATTTAAACAACAGTGATTTCAGTGATTTTTTTTTTAATTATACACCCACCCCCACCCATTTGAGCAAGAGCCCCTGCTAAAGCCTGTTCATTTGCACACATTATCATCTGCAATCTTATTATAATGCACAATAAAAACACATTATACGTGTGATAATGCAGAAAGCGTCAATCCCATAAAGTGTGCTGCGGTAGAGGCAATGAATCCCCAGTGATTTAATAGGATGGTTCTGTCATCAAACAGTGAAATTACTGAAATGACTTACTGTTTAGGTGACCTAACACTACAGGGTCCACGGCAGCATGAAACATGAACACGGACATACTTAGACATCCTCCTATCCTCACATCCTCTTTCGTCCAGTTATCACATGAATAAGCCTCAAGCAGCAATTGGAAATATATTTGTTACAAAATTAGCATTTCATTATGTATGACATTCAAACTCATGAATATATTTTAGTAGGGCTTATGTTGCAGCCTGTTAATAACTTAAACACAAAGAAATTTTAATATAAACCGAACTCAGTAATAAACATCAGTAATTAAACAACACCTGTGTTTAAAATGAGCAGAGCTCACGCAGAGTACAATGAGTGTCTCTGGAATCGTTTCAAATGAGATGGCCAGGCGATGACGTCTGCGGACCGATACCGAGACAAAGGCTGATCTGTGGCGGGCAGAATCCAGGCAGATTTAAATGAATTGGCCGTGGCAGCTACGACTCCGAGAGCCACTGCGCGAGATAAGCCTGCGTGCGGGTCTGCCGGGTCCTTTAGCGAGGAGCCGACCATCTTTTCGCTCTGAATCTAAAACGGAGGCGCTGGCTGCCTGCAAGATAAAGTCCCTGGAGGATCTGCCATTTTCAAGAAGTGCTGTCTACTCAACTTCAGATATCGGAAGGAAAAGGCAGGAGTGGAACAGCCAGAAAGGACACGGACACTGGTGTCCCAGAAGGTGGGCTGGTGTTACAATGCAAAGCAAAGAGCTGAAACATTCCAGTATCAAGATTTATAAATTCATATAAATAAAATAAAATAATGTAAGGAAAAATAAAAGGCTAAAGTGCAGAGTGAGGCAGAGAGTATACGGTATACGCACCGTTCAGGGGGATATCAAGGCCACAGGCTGGGTGAAAGATGCTGATTCTGGAAATCAGACCCAATAAGACAGATATTCTGCAGCTCCATGGTGACGCCATCGCTCTGCTGCAGACCGGAATGGTGTAAATCCTGAGAGGTGACACTGCTCGACCGTGTCCACGGCTTCAGTTCATCTCAGTCAGACGTACGGTAAAGCGCAGGTCCTTGGGGAAACAGAGCAAGGGTCATCGTGGCGTCAAAGCTCCGGGGGGAAATTAAAGCTCACAGTTAAAGCCAGAAGATGGAAACCTCAATGCTGTACATATTTTCATCCAGACATGCAGCCCCGCATTTTCACCAAACACACCTTAATCTAATGGCTTCTTGACCGTAGTCGGCAACAGTAATAAAATGCATTATTACATTACAGCATTTGGAATGATGTTTAATATCAACCCAAGCAAGGGCATAACTTTGGATTGAGCACTCAGGAGGTTGAGGTCTGTACCCATTTAAGGGGATCCAGGGGGGTGTATTTGCTGGTTTTGATTATTGGAGGGCTTACAATGCCCCCATCCCCCTATAATTTATGCTCATGGGCCCAAGTGTTTTAGCTTTATCTATATTTAATTCATAGTGATATATTATATTACTTAATACTGAAAAGGGCAGTTTTCTTCATACACTGGTAATATCTGTGACCCAGCAAACCAATACTAGCAGACATGCAAGTTGAAGTTCATTATCTCCAACATGATTTGGTGCTCTAAAGACTCCCATCTGACTCGAGACTACGGGAAACCCCCCCCCCCCCCTCCCCGCCCCCACCTCTGTCAGAACCGCAGGAGCTGGCAGAGGCGTGACCCACGATGCATTGCGGTGTGAATTCCTCAGCCCTTGTTCATTAATTGTCCTTGGACTGGCTGGGACTCAGCTCATTAGATCGCTTTCACTCGAATTTGTAAGGTATTGCGCAGAAAAGTCCACTTTTAAGCTCACACAATGATTCGGCCGCTTCCGCATGCCTTCCTAAAATGCCGAGCGGATCGGCACTAGGAGAAATCTGACGGAGGTCATTAAATCCACAGGAAACCTTGGTCAGAGACTGTTTAAAGACACGCATTCCTCTAACACTCAGGACTGTGTTAAGGTCATTTCTTTTGCAGCAGATGGCATGTTATCAATGAGTTCATTGTACTCATAAGAGCAAATTACTTCAATGTGCTAAACAACAAGGAAATCCTTTACTGGTGATGTGACGTCGTGCTCTGTAGTAGTATTACTTGAGATTAAAGCCAAAATAAATCTACTGGAGAGGAATCTTTTCTTGATAAGTGAATAATTTACTTGTGCAAAAAGGAATATAGGCTGAAGAGATCAGCTGGCTTCCTTTCTGCTGCCTTTCTACCCCGAGTTTGTCTTTTTTTCGTAATCCTCTAGCTTTGCACAAAATTCATCTGGTACGCACGGGTCGAATGCCAGGCCTCGGCAAGTAATTGGACAAGTGATGAGATAGAAATGGAGTCAATTTAATTAATTTCTCTGTAGGGTTTCTGTTTTCCAGTGGATGCACTTGCCATAGCCTCTCACACTAATGATATAAATTCAGTTCGGGGTCCGTCTGACCCCCATGGTGACCTCAATGATGTCAAGAAGCAGAAGCTCTCAGCACACGAGACGGCGCATTATCATGTTCTTAAACACTGCATTCACTCATAGCTTGTCTTGCATATGGCCAGTGCCCTCGTTAAAGGTTCTCCCCTGACTGCAGTAAGAGTAGAACGACATGCTAATTAGCTTGTATTTTGCGTGGGAGATTTTGCATGATTTTTTTATGCATTCTGGTACCCTCGTCATGTTTCACCCTTGGCACCATCAGACCAATCATAACTCAAAGGGATTAGGTTTCATTCTGACGTATCTTGATCACTTGCCACTTGATTTCACTCGTTTGGCCAGCGTTGAGCGTTTGGCGAATCCCCGGCCATCTGGCTAAAATCCGAATGTAAAATAAAGGCCCCGAGTGCTAAGTTGAGGGCCTGTCTCAATTTCATTCAAAAATGATGTCATACAGTTTTCTTGGTCACAGGATTGCAATTGATATTTAGTCGCAATTTTGCAATGGTTCACAGTCGATGTTATGTACAGTTCTGGGGGAAAACGAAAAGACCACTTTGTCTTTTTTTAAAATATGAATTTTCAAATCATGGTTTAATTCTGGTTCTGCTGGCATAAGGCTACACTGCAAGACAGGCTGCTTCCCGGCTCAAAGTTTCTAAGAAAGCAGTTCATAGGAACAAGATGTAGGACACTGGCAATGACCAAACACCATCCAGGTAGAGGGCAGAAGCAACTTTCTAATGCCAGAGATGACCGTCAACTTATCCGGCAATGCCTCATGAATCGGAGGATGACCTCAAGTGACCTTCAAAAGGAATGGGAAACATTTAGTGGTGTGAAGTGCACTGCAAGGACAGTTCATAACAGGCTCCTAGAAGCAAGACTGATGACCCATAAAGCAAGGATGAAACGCTTCATTAATGAGGAAAAGGGAAGAGCCAGGCTGGAGTTTGCAAAAAAAAAAAAAAAAAAATATATATATATATATATATTGCACAGGCTCATACCCATACATTGGTGTCTCTGTGGTCTCTTATTTTTTCCCAGAAGCAAAGCTCTTTAAGGATGCTTCAGCCAGCACAAGGGCAGAGTACTTGTCTGACTCATCACACAGCATGAGATCAGGCTGCATACAGTAAGGATTGATCGTCAGGTCAACCTTCAAATTGTCGAGGTGTTTTTCTCAATATTGTCTGAAGCTCAGGGTGCTGCTGGCATCTCATGGTGGATAACCTTTCCTTCCTCTTAAGCAGGATATTGCCAGTGTAACTGGTCAGTTTTTCCCAATACAGTCATGGGAGATGCACAAATGCACAAATGTGCTCTTTGCCAGATCCCTGCCACACTTTTTTGCTCGGGAGTTGGGAGGGAGCAAAAATGTGGACTGTCTGGCAGGGAGCCAGGAGGGAGCAAAAATGTAAACTGTCTGCGGGTCCCCAAGGAGCAGATTTGGAAACACTGGAATATGTCATGTGATTTCATGAAGTATTAGCACTGATTGCAAACTGCTGACTAAACCATGATGCGTCAGCTGCTAGGGTACTTATCATTTACTCGTTTATTCGCTAAGCCGGCCGACCTGCTCTCTAAGAGTGCCGCGACACACACTGCGTATCACAGCTGGACTGAAAGTCATTCTTGCTTTGTCTAGTCTCTCTTTGTTCTGCTTCATTTAAATGCGAGTCTTCCTCAAAGGCTCCCGGAGAACCGTGAGGAATGCCTCAGCGCAGAACGCCCCCCTAACAAGATGTCTGACGCTTCTGCTGGCTCAATGTCAGGTATCACTTTGTAGGCAAAATTCACAAAACGTAACCGGCTGCCAGTCTGAGCCTAAACCCCCCATGAAGAGTCGCGAGGGAACCCGGCCCAAAATCCAGTGACTGCTCATTGAGCTTTGTGCTGCTCCTTCTACACTGCAACACCTGTTTCCCACCAGTGAGGAAGTACAGTATCTTCCCACACAAAGAACCGACGCTGTCAGGTTCCAGTAACACCAGGTTTGTGAGCACCTTGCCCATCTCATTCCCATTGTTCACCTCCCACTGGTAAATCTCCTCAGCATCCCAGTCCGTATGCTCTACTGTAGTTTATCTACAAGACTCTAATGGGATTTTCATGGATCAGCCCACGTCAGGACTCAAACATTCTGTCAACTGAGAAGTTCCCTGGAGTCAGGACTTCGGTTTGCAAGCAATAAAAAGATCCATCCATCTATCAGTACTGTGAACTAGACACTAAACACATAAACTTGTGCGCATCACTTTCTGATTATGATTAACGAATATGCTTTTTCTGCTGTCCTCATTGTTTACCAAACTGTACTTGCTTCAAAGACATTTTACTGCAGCTTGAAATCATTAGTGTTTTTGCAGTTTTTGGCACTGTTATCACTTGTAATGTATCACTGCATGTATTTAGCTAATCATGCTAAAAAGTCACACACCACTGTGACGGATCGTCTGACCTATGGTAAGCAGGGGATGCTGGCCGGAAATAATATGAAAGAAGGATCGTTAGCATGATTAAGAAGTGAGAGTGATATTAATTCACAACCTGGGATCTGTCCCGGCCCCTGTGGCTTGCACATGCACGCCAGACCATGTGCTCTATCAATTTTTCAGTGTGTGGGGGGAGGAGCCGGAAATGGTGATGTCATCACAGGAAGATGGATGATGGGGGCTTTCAGGGGGGCCCTGGCACTGACCCTAAGTGACCCGGGCTGACTGAGGGCCAGGGACTAGTGACATGGCACTAAAAAGACGGCCCTGTGACACATCTTTTCTCTTGGCATCATACTTGGTGACCTCACAACGCCCCCCACGTTTGTGTTCGGCATTCTGGGGTTCCAACAATTGGACCTTTGATGTCGCAGGATGTTAAGTGAGGTATTATGTTAGTAATTAGCATCTTACACTATATATGGCTGCATTGAAACTAAGAAATATTGAGGAACAGAAGGAACACGCAAGGACACCCTGTTTCACTTTGAAAACTGATACTTAGTTTGCCTTTAACACGCATTGTGTTACGTGGAAAATCTTCCTTCAATATTCAAAACCAGCAACATCCTCTTCCTTCATTTTAACCTGTGCCTAATATATTGCCTTAATTTGTTGAGTGAATATTTACCTGGAGGCTAACTGGTCCTAATGAGGTCATTCGCTTCGCTCATTAGTTGCATTTATAACCCTGTTGAGCTCAATGGGGTTTTTTCACAATATATCACTTGCACAGTATATTACTCTAGAAAGATACAGAACACTGCTTCAATATCAAGCTGTTCTGAGATTATCAGAGGAAATTAGAGGCACGTTATCTGACTCTGTAACCCGTTCCCAGTGGAGTGCGTATTTCCTAATTAGAAATCTTCACTGGAAATATCCACATAAATCCCTCTGCCCCACCTTTTCCATGCAGCAAGATGGGCAGGCAAACGTAGAAACCAGCTATGATGATAAGTTGAAAGCCTCTCTAATTGATTGACAACATTAAAAAAAAACCTTTAATTGTGCCTTTAATTGTCTTACTGCATTAAGCTTAAAAGACAAAACGCATGGAGCAGAATGACTTGAGAAGGGATTTTCATCGCTGCCCTTTGATGTCCCGAGTCACAGAGGACCGCTGATCTGCTCGCCCCCGACCGTAATCATATTAGTCTCTGATCCTAAATGAGCAGCCTGGAGGCTTAATAGATCTGAACCACAGACTGCGGGGAAAATATACTATTTTGGGGGAACCAAAGCTATGGGGTACTTGTTGTGTCCATTTGCGGAAGCTGACGGATGCTGGCAATTTTCCCAAGATAAAGGCTTTGCCACGTGGAATGAGACGGATTTGGACTTACAGCCCACGTCCTTCCCTCCATCAAACCCAAGGCAAATTACATCCTCCGCAGAAGAAGATCCGATTCCCTGACACCAGCAGCATTGCATAGGATATGACAGGATTCAAAGAAGGACGTCACCCCTGATCTGGAGTCAGCCCCAAAGCCCCCATTTTTGTGCATTAAGACCCCTGCTTCCAAAGACTGATGTATGTTTGATACATACAGTACAGTGCTGTGCTCCCAGCAACAAGCTATCTGTACACCCTCCCAAAACGCCCATGTATCAGCTTTATAAATCTGTGTTAAATTACGCTTCACGCATTTCTGCACACACTAAATGGAAGTTACATCAAAAGAAAAAAACATACATAATAATTCCAGGAAGAAACCAATCCACAAGACATTTTCTTAGAAACATAAACCTAAAAGATCTATTTAAAAAGGGCTCGTCTGAAACCTAATCAGGAATGATTATCCTAACAAAACATTACCTACAGTATGTGGATAAAGGAAATGAAGGAAAATGGAGTAGCGCAGCGTGATAAAAAATATTTAATATTTTAAGATTAACATTCTGTTGTCTTTTGTCCAATATGTTTTGCACATTAACATCCTATTGAAACAAACCATCAAAAACCTTCACATCTCTAAAGAAACTGTCCTCAGATTCCATGCTAATTTCCTGCAGTATCCAACCCCTAACACACACCAATACCAAGTTATTGACTTGCAAATGAAAAGAAGCCTGCTATGAATAACCCTTTCTGGAACATACCGTTTCCCTCCTTGTGCAAAGCTCAACACGTGAGTCCCACACTCCTTTCACTATCCGGGCGTGGAGGACCAATTTACTTGGTCACAAAATCCCTCTGCAGGTGCTGAGCAGAGATGCTGCCAATTTGCAGAGATCTCCGTGAATGGATGAAAACTGGAGCGCTTACTTTGTCTGCCCCATATTCCTCCACCGTTCCGTAGTCCGAGTTTAATAAAACCTCTCTGTCTCTCCTCCTCGGCGCCACCAGTCCAACGCGAGGACGCTGTGACCTCAGGCGATGTCCGCAGAGCTCTGTGCAGCTCTTACTGGCGCTGTGTCCGACTACGGGAGCACTGAGCGGAATGAGTGGCGCGGTGGGGACATATGTTACCAAAGCTTTTCGCCCGGCAAAGGAGCTCATTAAGCCACTGACAATCATGCTCACAAAGACACATCTAAAGGCTATTCACAGACTGTGTACAAAAGCGAGAGGAAAAGTGGAGAAAGAGAAACTCAGCCTGCGAGGAAATTCCATTTTTCTCAGAATATCTAGCATTACTGAGAATGTGTTTCCCACCTTCAACAACGACGTATGGAAAACGACAGATATCTTACCATATTGTCTTATTGACAAAAGCTAAGCTATATTGATCATTCAGTGAGAAATAATTGCAGGGAACAAACTTGTCCACAGCGCGGTAAAATCCTACTGTGAGGAAGATACAATCCTCTTAATTCCTAATGCTCCATGATGTTATGAAGCCCTTGGCCAAAAGACAGAACAGCACTTTGTAGTTAATTCCTGGGTTTCAGACGCTCCCGGGGCTGAGCTAACCTCAGGTAGAATGAAGCCAAGCAAATAGAACCAGTGACAAATAACATGGGAGGGTGAGTTTATAGCTACTGGTTTCCGGGGGTCACTTATTTGCTTAAATAAATTATGGGATAGGTGAGGGTTAGCTAGACTGACAACAGTTGGTAAACAGTTCATTGCAGGGGAGCACAGATGGGAGCCAACAGAGGCCATGCGATTACGGCGGTGAAGCACACGATTCCGAGACGGCGATTACAGCCCTCCGAGGTCCCCCGGCAAGGCGGTGGGGGATGGGGGTGTGATATATGGCTCGGACCAGGTTCTCAGACCCTAGAGTATAAGAAGAATGGGGGACGGAGGAGAAGGAGGGGGCAGGTCATGCTTGGATTATGCTGATGCAGATCATAGGACCGCAGTGACGTGAAACCGGGGATATTCTCTCTTTGCAGAGCATTGTTAACACAGTAATGCGGCCATCAATAACAGCCCCCCTGCACTGACATTTTCAGGAGCACGAATTCCTGCACCTAGCAGTAAAGGAGACCAACATCTGCATTTGCACTGATACCTCTGCATTTTACAAATTGAAATATTTGCATGCCTTCTCTTTAAATTTCCAAGAAGCTTAATATGTGGGTTTGAACTAGAATTTGCTTTTTAATATGAACACTATTTCATAATCCCCTAGAAATTCAAATAGCGAAAATTTGAGTCATGCAGGTTTAAAAGCATGATGTGTGTTTAGAAGTGCACCTACGTGTCACGATTGCAAGCTGTTTCATCATTTCACCCTTTCAACGATGTCATCAGGTATCTTATAAAAAAAAAAAAACCTATATATAGTGCAAGCCCGACTCCTTCCTCAGGCAGCTTGGGGACATCAGTGATAACCCAACATGCTTTTCATCGCACATGAAATTTGGACCCTCAGGTAAGAGAGGCAGACAGAAATCTCGGCCACCGCTGAGAAACCAGCGCAGTGCTGTCCAAGAGCGTCAGCACTCCTATTCAGCATCAGCAGGGTGAAATACCATTATTACCCAGCAAACAGAGGACAGCCTCATGAACTTTGCACAAGAGCTTAAAACGAGAAGCCGGACAGCTTGACGCGGGAAGGGAGATGGGAAGCCGCCGGGGCGAGCTGCCAGTGGAAGAGCCCCATGGGCCAGACTTTGTGAAGGATCCAGCGACTGGCTGCCTAGCCCCTCCCACGCCCCACCGGCACCCATAAATTCACGCCCCTCCCCACAAAGCATCCGTGCACCCTATCTGTCAAACGAGCTTTCAAAGCAAACATTTACATTCGCCCCGGTCAAAGACAATATCGTCTGAACACAAAGTGTGATGAGCATTTGGGAGCAAGGAGAATGACCTGAGGACCCGAAATCCAAGCGAGACAAAGCAACGTATACATCCATCCATCTACCAACCACTTACCCCAGTCAGGGTCATGTGACATGCACATAAACATACTTCTGAAATGCTCTTTTTGGGGCGAAGCACTATCTACTGTATTATTAAGAACATATCTAACTATTAAAGAATTAATTAGGTATTTCTTGAAGAATATTTGAAATTGTGACGGTCTTGCTTTTGTCTTTGATTTTGGTAGGATAGCAGATATGAGCAGACTAGCACTTCCTGTAAGAAGCTAAGCGGATCTCAGTGTGCTACAGGGCCTCCGGTTTGCAGACCTAACAGCCTTGGGGACAGACAGATACCTGGCCTGCCCGCATAGCCTGTTAACCCCTGTCATCTGCTCGCCTGGGTTCATCAGCAAGGCGAGACGTCGGCGATGAATCAGAGTGAGCAAAGTAGGTGCTCTCTCTGCCATGACGGGAGAGAAAGGTGTAGAAGAGAAGGGATGGATGTGAAGAGACTGTCTGAAATGGCACTAGGTCACCTGGAACAAGCCACTGCGAGGCACTCCAGCTCGCTGCATCTGCTCATTTCTGCTCTACATAACGGCTGCAGATTTTGGGGCACTTTAGATCAGAAGGCTTTTAAACTGAGATTAATTATGCATTACTACAGTATATGCCTGAGATGTCCCAAGATTTGAGTGGAGTAGTAAGTGGTTGAGTAAGTGGTGACTAGAAAGTTGGCCTTCCCAAGAACTGCATTAGCAGAAAAAAACTGACGTTATCCAATGCTGAGCACCTAAATCCTACAATACTGCCATTTTATTACCAGTGTTCTTGCCACGTAGGCAAAAATTCAGAAGTATGAAATACGGCCATGTGACTAGCGGACGGAAATGCAGTTTATTAAGGTTCTGGGTTACCCTTTTCATCCCGGGTCAAAACAGGGTCAGCAAACATGGAAATAAAGAGGCTATTTTAGCAGGCAAGAGAAGAATGAAAGGGCCTGAATCGGGGAAGCTGTGGACAAAAAGAGAGAGCGCAGGCTTGGGGACTGGCATCCAAAGCGGCTCGGGATGCTCAGGGAGAAAGGCACAAAGCACCCTGGTTTATACCTCCTGTGGGAACGAAGGAGAGCTCACAGCCCCCCCATCTCTACCCCCTGACAGAGTAAAGCCTAAAGTTATGAGCATTAACCCTACAGTCAAACCCTGTTTACTACCAGCACTTTAGCCAGGTTATTCATCAATGCCTTCCCAAAAAAAAAGGCAATGACTTGTAACCTAAGTAAAATCACACTTTTGCAAATATTAGGCTTCTGTGACTGAAAAACTGAAAAAAACAAATAACTTAATGAGCTACATTAAATAATTACCTATGTTATGACACAGGAAAATGGTACTTGTTAAAGGATCATTACTGTCCTCATGTTAAATGTCTAAAATATTCACTTGTTGTACAATATTCTCTATATCTGGTTAGCATTTTGAAACATGTAAATACTGCAGAAATGCAGAATAGGGACATTGACTGTGCTGGGAAACCATCCATAATGGCAGATGAATGACATGATTGTTATCGCTTAATCGATAACATCTCTTTATGGCCCACTCTGCTTTTTAAGAAGATGACTCTGCTACCTTTCCCAACACCGTAAGCAGCTTAATTGCCGGAATTCTGGGTTGCATAATCCACCATAAACAAACATGGCACAACACAAATGCCAGCCTTCTAATGGCCCGTGCTTGATGCATAACTGTCCATTCTCGTTGACGTGTTAATAGGGTTTGCAGTTACTTCCAGCTTCAGGTCTGGCTAGGACATCATGCACCACTGAAGACGACATTTTATCCAAAACAACAGGAAAGAAATGTAACTGAACCGAAGCTTGCTTGCAGACTGCAGATGTGATCCGAAGCTATCTAAAGATTAATGCAGTTAGCTTTAAGCACTAATGGTGCATCTCAGCCATTTCAAGATGGTAGCAGGTGATTTCTCTGCTACAGAAAGTATGATGTGCCCAATAGGAGCTGGAAGCCAGCCACAGATGGGGCGGGGGCTCGCTGGCGTGTGCCAGACAGCCGTCTCTCACTCGTCTCCGGGCCAGCACACGGAGCAGATGTCCCACTCGGTGATCCTGGTGGCTTTGCGTGATCGTCACTGTCATTTAGCACATCCCCGAAATGGTCTCGCAAACTGATGTCGCACATATTTAGGAAGCGTGGTACTGGCGATGTCACAGAGGTTAACACCGGCATCTAAGGAAAACAGGTTACACCCCGCATTTGAAGTACCCTTTGCAAGAGAGTGAAAAGGAGATGGTTTAATGAGAGGCCTGTGTGGCGTCCTGACATAATGAGTTATTATTACAGATGAACTGCTCTCTTTAAACACCTTTCAGTCATGTTTCCGTGGAATCAATAAGTTATTTCCCAGAATTCACTTCTTCAACAAAAGACCTGCATGAGAATGTCCAAAGTAATTCTGAGTGTGTAAACAGCAGGCTGAGTTCTCCTAGCAAACAGACACCAAAGACAAACACGTTTTCAGAAGCCGTGCCCTCCTGCCAGTCCAGTGCCGCCGGGTAAATCTGCGGTTTATATGTATAAAATAATCCAAATGCTCAGCACTAAAACAGCCTTTTTTTCATGGGTAAAAAGGCAGGGCTCAGTGATAATGCCATTTGAGGAGCCTGCAGACGGCCTACTGCGACGATCACCTGGCAGATAATAAAGAGCTCTCAGGAACCATTTTGGCAGACACACATCGGCAGAAGCCGCTGCTCCACTTTTACTCGCCCATCCAATATGCCGAGAGCCATAAATTTAGTTTTTTCGTATTTATCTTTTTTTTTTTTATCACACTAGGGATGGAAATGATTTTTGCGCATCCATGCTAAAAGCTATGTGTACCAAGCGTTTAAAGCCGTTCCTAGGTCTCGACCTGCCCCTGATATGCCAAGTTAATTACCGACACTCCTAATCCCGTGGTGCAACATAGCTGAGGGATTCTGTCGCAGCCCGTCGGAGCAGCACGAGTCGCTGGGCTCAGCAGCAGGACAGACAGCCTTTCGTACAGCGTGGTATAAAACATAAAAATGCATAAAAACACACAGCACAAGGGCCTGGTCAGTACTCATGGTGTTGCCTTTCTGTTCTCTCCATATCTGTGCTTGTTTATTTACTATTTTAAAGACAGATAAGTCATTAGCAGGATGCCAGTAAATCTCCAGCAGAAATTGTCATAGTTCTACCAAAGCTTCTTTTATATAATTCTACATTTGACCATATATTATTTGATCATGTGACTTGTATATACTTTTACATTAACAACTGAAGGGTTTGGGAATGCCTGTCTTCTTGAAACCAGCATGTTTTAAGTTATGATACTATGTAGGTACTAATATGTTTCCTAGGTAACCTGACAATGGCTGCCACTAACGTATTACTTACACGCAATTACAACCATATGAGTTAGCAGAGCAACATCTGTTGGAAGCTTTGGACAGAATGTAGGTCAAATAAAGGGCTCTGCCTGGCAAGTGACTGCTCTGTGATTACGTGGAGGTCACCAGCGGTGACTGTACCCCCCTTGGAATTGTAAAAATTCTTAGAAGTGCCCCTTAAACAGATTTGCTTCGGTAAATTTCCAGCTGTTCAAATTTGTAAAATAAAAAGCAATCCAAGCTTCTTTGACCTCTGGCACTGCTATGGAATCAGATAGCTTGCAGTGCTGATCCGAAAATATGCAGTCGCGTAATTGTCTGTTGCAAATAAGACCATCATTCCGAGGCCTGTTTTTTTATATAATGTAAAGTAGATGTGGTAGATGTGGTAGCACAAAAAGTGCTGACGTGAGTCAAAGCATAAAGAATGGCGGACATTAGCTATGACAGATTCTGTGATGCATCTCGGACTTTCCTTTCTGTGAACCAATTAGCAGATGTCGGGTAGAAATTCCTGCAGCCTGTATTCTACCACCTGATTTGAAAATACATTACTATGCAAATGTGCCCAAAGGGTACATATGATTGATTACATGAATCAACTAGAATGATAGAACTTACATCCAAGAAATTTTCAATCTAAGGACAAAATGTTGAAGTAGCGTGCAGACCTACAGCTTTGATGCTAGCATTCAGTTTAATTTCTTATCGAAACCTCGAGTTAAAGTTCCAGTCACGGTTTCGAAAGGTTGCCCCCACTAAGCTACTGCTAAAACTCAGAAAAGTGAGTCAGAAAAAATATAAAAATTGTGGAACAACTTTTATCCCCTGCAAGTTATCTGTGACAGGCTGTGTGACACATTCAATGAATAAAGATTCTAGTTGGACCTTGAAGCCGTCGGAGGACAGAGAGTGAAGTATGGCGGTCTCACTCAAGTTTCCTTATATCTGAACAAAATAGAAACTTTCTGGAAATAAGAGTGAACCTAAAGCTTGATGGATTAACAGGCTGCAAACATTTTATTCATTACCTGTCAACGGTGCAGCGACACCTGCCATATCTCCATACGGTTGCATGCTAGCATAACCAGACCCTGAGCAAAGATCTCTTTAAGAGGCTTCCTGACACGACCGTGATCTAAATGGGCTATAAATGATTTCAGGTTTTCAATGAGATGTCTCTATGTGTGTTGACAGCGTGTTTAAAGAGAGAACAAATGTTTCCTTTATTGTCATTCAAAGGAAGATGAAAGAGTCTGAACAGGCAAAGTAATTTTTTTATGTACCATCAAGGGACAAAAGACCATTTAAGACACTTTTGAGGGAAATGCTTTTGTTAAACTTATCAAACAGTATCCCCAGAAAATGAACAGCATTTCACAGCATTTCAATGTATTATCATATTGGTTTTGAAGAGATCTCATCTTACCAAGATCTGGACGCCTCTTTTACACCCCCGTTACTTCAAAGAACTCCATTCTCATGGCTCATTTAGGACAACCAAAGTCCACTGTTTAATCCATATATAATCTTGGTTAATTGAGTAATAGTAAGTAACAATTGTTTGGTTTTTTTTTTTTATCATAGCAATAATTTTTATTCCATCATTTGATTAGGTTATGTCATGGCAGAACCTCAAAATGAATGACCTTTGCACTTCGTTTGATTCTACATACAAGGATTTTTAACCTGCAAAGGGAAAACTGAATTAATATGAAAAAGCTGAATAAAATATGAGTGATTCACCTTGATGAAACTTTTGAGAAGTACATAGCTTGACAGCTGTGTCGCTGTAAATCTGAGTGTTGAAGCTGCACACTTGAGTCCCTCAACGACGCACTGCACGTAAGTGCCATTGAACTCCACTACTCACACTGAGGTAAATGCATCATTAATTAGCTCTGTGGAAGCCTGGTGAAGTGTGGCAATGGCTGCCATGACACTAATGACCCCAAACGTGAATTAAAACCCATTTCATCAGATGCTCAAGCAGCACAACAAGATGGTCGCCCATGATTTGAGAGAATCTGGAGAGATGATCTGCTAGCCGCTGCCGTTTGTGGACTTTGCCGTCATAAAAACAATTTATATCTCACGATACACATTGCATTTGTACTGCCTCTTTGCAGTATATGTTACAAAATAGTAGAAAATACTTTATTAGACTCTGTGAGAAATTATATATTGCATTTACCTGTTAAACTGGCCATTGTGCATTACATTAAAATTCAGTTAAATTTGTACCCAGCCCTTTACTGAGAAATATTACTGCGTTTTTTTTTGCCCCCAAGTATGATTAAACAGATTACTTTAAAAGGTTAACTCGACCCTGTAGCAATATTCATAGCAATTATAATAAATTATAATAAATAAGAATAAAGTTATGTGGCGTAACACTTTATAGGACACCCATGGCAGTTAAAAAGTATCTAAAATGTGGGCAATAATTTCAATGATAACTGAAAAGTGTTTTGCCATATGGAGGCACTAGCCTGGATTTATTATTATAAATATTAAAAAGTGCACTATAGAGGTCGGACACTTCAATAGTCTAGCATCCTCTAAAATCGATATCCCACAATGCCGGTGTTGTTGACACTCTCTTAATGGCACCATATACGGTAAAGAACATAGGTCATATATCACTGTCTTTAAGTGAAACACAAAAATAAGGTGAGACAAAATCAGAAAGGTGTGAAGGAAAGAAAGGAAAGGAAAATAGGTTAGGTCCCAAGACAGCAGTCATAAAAATTCATGTATGCTAATAGAGATGGCTTTCAACGTTTCAAATAATTGAATTAAAGTTTAGAGTTTTTTTCATATAAAATACCTTGTGAGGTATGTGATAGAATTCTCTGTAACACTTTCCATGAATGCCATGTCTACAAGAATCTGGGAAACATTCATAATACATTACAATGCATTCATAAACCATTATGAACAATATAAATAAATATAAATATTTACAAAGAAAGGCGTAAAATGTTTTGGCCATGTTTATTATGCATTACGAATGCCTTATGAAGCTCCAATCTATAATGCACTACAAATACCTTTATAATGCAGTACAAAGCATCCTTAATGCTTATACTGACCATTATCATTGATTATGTAGGAATCTATAGTGATTTATAGATGACAACTTCTTTGGAGCTTATGAAGTATTATAATCAACATATAATGTCTTATGACTGCCAGTAGACGACGCTGTAATGCTTTATTAATTCTAACTAGCCATTATAATGCATTACGAAGGTATCTATTTCTTTTTGATTATGTGCGCAAGGATACCATCATACCCTAACCGTTATGTTTAAGGGAGGTGTCAAAACCAGGAAGTAACTCCCAGTGTTGAACTCTAAAGGGTTCTTGTTAATACTGTCAAAAATAGATGTATGTAATGCTGGGCTTTGCCCACTTAGCAGACTTTTCCGACAGTGTCTGATCAATCAGATTTTTTGATAAAGCACATTCATGGTATGGGCTACAGTGCCCCTTGAGATACCTCACTGTTTTAGACACCAAGCATAATACGACGTTATACAGAGTAACTTCACTGGGATTCTACTGGGGAAAAAAAGTCTGAAACCAAGAGGCGACAGTCAGACAGAGACAGGTGGTGGTATCACAGTGGAGGACTCTGCCCTTGGCACTCAGGCCTTACCCAAATGCGCGGTTTTGAAGTGTATATCTCCAGACATGTTGAAGAAGATTACGGCTAAGATGTGTTCTGTTTGCGCAGAAGAGACGATTCAGTCTGTTCAGTTATTGAGTTGGGTGTGATGTCACGACCCCTTCCGAGGTCTGCAGTGTATCTTTGGGAAATTCAATAAATGCTGACCTTCTGCACAGACTCATATCATTTCCGGTCTTTTTAGATTAATGTGCAAATTCAGTTCCAGGCAGTTCATTTATTATCAATCGCTGCACCATTAAAGTCACACACAGCGGCTCATATTTTTAACGGTGGGAGGCATTTATGGTGGAAGGCTGCGGCTGTATCAGAGCCTTTCAGCTCCATCATCCTCCTTTTAGCCTGGGACTTTTTATAAGAGTCACTCTGTCTAGCATTTAAAGCCGCCTCTGCTTCCCCCGACATGCCAGCATATCCTGTCTTGCGTAGCCCCAGATAAGGAAATAATTACTTTGACTCGCCAGCCCAAAGTGCCATCGCTCGTTTCCATTCATTAGTTGGCCGTAGCATTTATCCTCCAGACAACGCAGAGCTCAACTCATTAAGGCAGGAAAATGGAGAGAATCTAAAACGCAATTTTGTCCCCTGGAATTGCCTTGAGTGAAAACAGCAGCACCTGTTTCCTTCTCGCTGTGAGGTCTTTGTTATCTCTCTGCCATACAGATGGGCATGCAGTCCTTCCAACCGCCGGTGTTGTTATGGCAACAGAGTCCCAAAACAGTAGTAAGGCTTCCAGTAGATTTTTTTATTGTGTTTAAATGCCATTAACAAGTTTTCCTACTGGAAGTCTTTGTTTGCCTATTGTGCAGCTATTGTGCTTTTCCATGTTTCCTTAAACAGGAGACCTTCCCGTAGTACGGAAAGCTGAAGCTTTAAAGTTTTTGTGCAGAGAACTAAACAATGTTTTGCTTTATGTGTAGCATTGCTGGGATACAGTCCAATAAATATAAAACACTAAAGATAAATCTGGCACTGTTAGCTGACATAGTTATTTCATTCTTCTGCTCTAAGGGAGACTGAGAGCAATAATTACCAATTAAGTTAAAACAGAACAGAAATAGCTACAAAAATAAAAAAATATGAAAAATATAACAGTTTTGGCTGGGCTCGTCTGAGCACATGAATAAATGTAACAGCATCACTCTGCAATGATCATAATAATAAGCTACATAAATTGCTACCAAATGTATCGTAAGACTAGCTTGTGCGTAACGCTCTCCCTGTACCTGAACAGTGCCCCCCTATCTCTCAATGGCCCATTTGAGTGTGTGTGCGTGTGTGTGTGTGTATGTGTGTGTGTGTTTCTCCTATGGACTGGCATCCCATCCATTGTGTCCCCCAGCCAAGTGCCCCATTCTGTGAGCCACTATCCCTCACCTGGAGAAGTGCTGAAAAATGGATGGATGGATGGATGGATGGATGGATGGATGGATGGATGGATGGATGGATGGATGGATGGACGGACGATTTGAAGAACATGCACAAAAGCCCGGAAATTCATGGAGTCCAGGGATTTCTTTAGTGACTGCAGTCATATATACAGTGCCAGTCAAAAGTTTGGACACAGATACCCATAGAAAGGTTATTTGTACTATTTCAGAATAATTAGAAAGACATCAAAACTATAACATATATGGAATTATACACTGAACAAAAAAGTTTGAAGTATTATTAGACACATAACATGAATTTGTCTGGGGGGGGGGCATTGGGCCCTTGAGTAAGGCCCTTAATGCTAATTGCTCCAGGGACTGACGATTTCTGCAGAGTTCTTGAAGTGGCTAAGCTGACACACTTTGACAGACATGTTATCATAGTTTTATACCAACATGAAGATTTAAACATCATTTCCTTTCACTGCCTAAGATTTCTGCACATATGCATTTTCAGATATACATTATAAACTCAGTGGTCAGCATGTGACAGGGACACTGGCAGTCCTGCCGATCTACCGGCTCGCCTAGCCCATCTGTGCGCACAGCAGACACACAGCAGACACACAGCAGACACACAGCAGATACACAGCAGACACACAGCAGACACACAGCAGACACACTTGTGCTGTACGTAAGGCTGTAGCCCTGGTCCAGCGAGGCACTTCCCCAGCTCCCGTAAAAAGCGCTAAGAGCCAGACACATTAGCATTTTGGAACCACATGAATGAGCCTGTTTGTTCCTCATTCTTCCCCTCACTGAAAGACTCCATTATTGGGAGATTTAGGGATCACCCTGTTTTGCTCATATTAAAGCTGGAGTCGCAGGGTGTATCGCTTGACGAGTGACGCTCTGCTCCCATTGACAGGCTGTCTTCCCTCTGTTTTTACCTGTTGGGGTTCCATTATGGCAGCCGAAAGATTCCTCATCAGCATTTCAGCTATAATGGGCAAAAATCCTTTCACACGTAAATAACATTAACCAGCTAGTGCTGTACTTGGGTGACTGACTGACCTGCATGCAAATGTTCTCATGTTTGGTACAAAGCATTAAATAACTTTCCCTGGGTGTCTCTCTGCAGAATGCTGGTTCTGCTAGATGGATATGGGATTGTCTTCGAGTGCTAAAGGAATTCTGCTTAATATTCATGCCATGCTTATTTTTGTTTGATGTACAAAATATTTCACTGCGGTGACATCAATTACGAACAAATATCCAAGATAGGTTAATTTTTAAATGCATTCACTCCAACGCTGTGGAAGTCAGTGCCTGTCATTGTAAATTGCAGTTCAGAGTAGAAAGATTTCAGCTGAGACTCAATAGTGGATTAGCTTGACTAATGAAGATCTTTCGTTCATTTCTTGAAATATGGGCTAATTATTTTCTCGATGCGCTTAGGCAACACTTCTGTAGCATAAATATTCTGTGCCCTATACGAAAATGTTAAATAATCAGTTACCCAAGTCAGCGGTGGTGGGCGTTTTATAACGGGAGACCTGAAAAGGAAATGGGAACCGACAGCATTCATGCATGAAGCAGTCGTCATGTTTACAGCTTTCGGCCGTCTTTAGTTATCGTAATTCTGCAGGAAACAATCTTTGATTACAGTCATTTTCAAGCCCATCAAGAAGAACACGCTACAAGCTGTAAAAATATAAACAAGCTCAGAGACGAGATGCAGTGTAACACTGTCTCTCTTACTCTAACTGCAGATGCGGACAGAACATGTGTGCGTGCATGATTGATAAAAGGCTCACAGACCACCATATTCCATTAATCAACCTATACTGTACACTCTAATCTAAGTCATATAATCACTCACTGTGCTGAAAACATTTCCTGTACAGACAGTCATGGCACAACTGGCTGTAACAGACGTTAATGTTAAATCCCGATAATAACTCTGAGCCTTGGCTCTGTTTGTCAGTGCAAATGAAGGATGTCGGTAGTTTCTGCTGTCACGCCTGGCTGGTGGAACAGCAGGGAGTTTGGTCAGCCCACGGTCCCAGTGGGGAGCACCTCCTCGCTGTTCTTTTATCCCTCAGAAATCAAACAGCTAACATCGCTCTGAAGGGCAATGCATTCGTTGAAAATTAATAACACTGTCCTTTATTTGGATACCATACTCTCACAAAACCGTCCCTAAGCTTGAACACGCAGGTTACCAGGCGAGTTACCAAAATACTTATTAATACAACAGCATAATTCACAGCAGCAGCTCAAGAAAGCGTATCATTGCTGTCACCTCACACGATGTACGGCCTTCCACTTGAAGGTTACAGCGTGACCGAATGACACTCAAGTTTATGAAATATAAGGTAAAGGTCAGGTAATGATTTCTATTTGTTCTGATTAAGGCCAGACATAGTTGAAAGATTAACCACTGCACATTTTGAAGGAATGATTTCTAGCCAGCATCTCAGCTAAGGAATCGATCCTTATGGTCCATTTCAGAAGTGCAGTATTCTACCCTTTAATATCTGAATAGTAAGAATCAAAAATACGGGATCTATTTGTCAGACAGCTTTTCTCCTCACGCCCCCCAGGTTATTAAACAACTGAAAAGTCCACCCACTGAGTGTCCATTATATTGCACCCTACCTGCACTTCCTCCACATTATACTGCTGGCAATCTGCACAATCCCTCTCGCAACAGCAACACTGAAATTTCACTGCGTTGCCTGACCACAGGTGACAATTAAACTGGAAACTTGCGAGACAAAGAGGAACAGAGAATTTCCATATACAAATCCGTTTCCAAATCTTCTAAAGCAGAAGAAGTATGTGGAGAAAGCAGGCAGGTGTTTCATGAAGCCAGACTTCTCACTTAGCTGGGTTACCTTAAGCTAGAAGTCATGATTGTCCAATAGGAATGCTCCGTACCTAAACTCTTATTGGATGAACATGACTTCTGTCTTAAGTTAACCCAAATAACTAAGAGATCCTGCTTCATGGAATACGCCCCCCCCCAGATGGCATTCTTAAACTAAACCTATAACCAATCTGAAAAGAAAAGAAATGTTGCAGAGTGCAAATGGCATCAGTAAAACAAGGCCGATTCCTTAAGCATAAGATGAGGTGGAACTATGGATCTGCCGCAGTACGAGAATATCAGCCTGCCTTTATAAATGCTCCTCTTCTGACAGAGATTGAATTCTATAACAAACATTCTATTTGATTTTTATAAGCGGATCGATTGCCATGTAATATTATGGGCTGATGAAATGTGTTTCTTTGTACTTCTGAATTGTATTTGGTCGGGATGAATTGTGTACATTTGTGACCATTTCATTGCCAGACCATCACTGACATACCAGGATATTTATCTTGCATATACAGCCATGCATAATTTTACCTACTCCACTGTATTTCATTTTTATTTTCTTAGACTAATGACACTTTTTACCTATTTTTATCATTTTATTTACAGCTAAATGTCTTACCCCTTTGGATCTGAAACACACCCGCAGAATTTCCCTCAGCATCTGTGTCCGGTTTGTGTTACGGTGACATTAAGTGACACTCTGTGGTTTCAGGCAGCGACGTACTCCACACCTTCTGCCCTCGATAGAGTTAGCTTAACTAGTTATTGATTTATAAATTGAATTTGGGGGAGAACAGAAAGGAGGGGACAGCGACGTCCAATGAACTCGAGACCCGGAGCTATAATGTTGGCGGGGATTAGCAGAAATCCATACTGCTTTGGCAAGATATCAGTCAGAGGTGACTGAACCTGTGCTTTGTGGGTGGCAATTAATTACAGACGTTTGGGATCGTATCCCAATTAAGTTCTTGATAAAACCAGATACTTTTTTAATCAATATCTAAATGTTAAGCGTTTCATAATAAATATGTTAAGCATAAGGTTAGGTGACACAGTTGCTTAAATGTAAACATGGGAAATCTTTGTTTAAAATATATGACCATATTTATGTGTATTTACCATATACATATATGTACACACTGTAGTACAGACACACACATATATATATATATATATATATATCCATCCATCCATTTTCCAAACCGCTTATCCTATTGGGTCGCGGGGGGTCCGGAGCCTATCCCGGAATCAATGGGCACGAGGCAGGGAACAACCCAGGATGGGGGGCCAGCCCATCGCAGGGCACACTCACACACCATTCACTCACACATGCACACCTACGGGCAATTCAGCAACTCCAATTAGCCTCAGCATGTTTTTGGACTGTGGGGGGAAACCGGAGTACCCGGAGGAAACCCCATGACGACACGGGGAGAACATGCAAACTCCGCACACATGTGACCCAGGCGGAGACTCCAACCCATGTCCCAGAGGTGTGAGGCGACAGTGCTAACCACTGCACCACCATGCCGCCCCATATATATATATATATATATATATATATATATATATATATATATATATATATATATTATTTTTTTACTTTCCTCAATCACTTGAAATAAATAGATTTATATAAATAAATATATATAAATTGGCAGCAACAGTGTTACCTAATCCAGTGCATCAACCCCCCAAGCCGCGATCATTGATTCCAACACCCATAATCCCAATGCTCCATATTAAAAACCATAAACAGCACGATTTTCTTGCTAATGATTTCAATATTCCAGCTGTAAATGAAGATAAATGGGCACAGAATTCCCAATTAGAGGCTTTGGGTAGAGATAATGTGCTTAAGGGGGGAGGGAGCATTCACTGTTATGGGAGGAGATTACAGATAAGGCCGCTGTTTAGTTACTGCTTACAAATGTTAGATGTTCCACGGTCATTAGGGCAACAGCTCTAAGCATTCTGACCTGAAATGAACCCGAGAATGTACAGAAGCAGAAGTGACTCAAACCTTCCCTTTCGGGGTACGCATGCTTTTATGTATACTGGTTAGCAGCCAGTTAACTAGCTGGAAAGGCCCTAGCAGTAGTACCGCCTTCATCCACGCTGAATCGCTACTCCTGCTATTGCTGCAGTACGTGGTGTTACACTGCTTCCCACCCTTACGACAAAGGCTTGGCTATCTAATTCATCAGCACTGTGAGGTTTTTACACCTTCCAGGGTGAAGATGGAGCTGCATTGTGTGCCATGCTACCTAATATACATTCGTTTTACGTTTGTTCATAATGGAAACCCCAACGACTGCCATAAATCCAACACCAAGCTTGTCGCTTAACACAACATGAAACAGAAATATAACAAGAGCACATCAGGTTCTCTGCAAAGATGACAGATTTCAGTACTTTTCCCCATGTCGTTCTTTCCGAAGAGCAAATCCCCATCCATTGACTCTCACTGATAAAATCTCCCCTGGCGACACTAAGCAGCAACATACCTCATTGGAAATGAGACGCTTCTGGCAGACAGACTTCACTGCTCAGGGACGAGCGGACATGATTTCACTGGCGACGACACTGGGGTAAACGGCACAACTTGTGAGAACACAGCTGTTAATGCTTTAATTTAATTGTCTATTCATAGCATCTGCACATGTTACTTTGCAGTTATAGGATGGCATGATCTGTAAGACCACATGATATCGACTGTTTGATTTAGAAAAAAGGAAGGAAGGATGCCTGAAATGAATGAAAGTCAGACTGCTAGGTTTTAATGAATTAAGGTCCGGGAAGGATGGGTATTAGTTTGTAAAGTGACTGCTAATGGAATCACAATAAAAAAAAATGAAGAAGATCGTCATCATTGGGCTCGCCCTTGCAACGTGTCGCGGTTGAGGCGATAAATCCCATCCTCACATTTCCAGTAGGTTGCCCTGGCACTGAAGCAGCCTGCGTATCCCGGGTGGCTGTGTTACAACTTCGAGTCCCTATTAGAATACAGTTTCCATTTGGGTTTCATGTTGTACACAACAAGCAAAGACCATGCCTTTCTTTTGTAGGCTTCTCTCCCATCATAACTCCCTGTCGTATAAGCATGAAGAACATTCTCTTCTCGCCTCAGATTATATTTAGTGCTTCCTAGCTCTGCTACGAGGGTCATGTACACCACCAAACAGTGAGGGTACTGTTTGGGAGCATTCAGCCTGAGAACAGTGAATCGTCAAGGGCAGGAAAAACATGTCCATATTCACTGGAAGGAATGCAGACCATCCTCTAATGAATGGCAGATACGAGCCAGTCAGAGTGCCCTTCATTGGGGGTGGGGTGTGAGCTGGCATACATGTCTGCGATGTGCATCTGAACACTTAGCACTGCAGTATTAATGGGCAGCAATGGGGACAGAATACCATGCAGGATATGTCGAGTGGAGGTGGCTGTTGAGTGACAGTGACGTTGGTATGACATCAAGCTAACGTGAGCGTAGACAAGACAGGTCCTTCAAAATAAACAAGAACCTGCTGGTCCTCCTGGCTTGTGACAGGAGCACAAAAGCCGGTCACCCTGAACACAGCGGGGGTCACGCCACAGAGCAAGCGCTCCAGGGAGCAGAGCGATTACAGATTCCAGACACGTCTCTCACAATTAATGGCATGTTAAAAGGCACAAGAAAAAGGAAGTGGAAGCAGAATGAGTTTGTTTTCTGTCGGGATTCAGGCCACATTTGGACGTATCTCACTGTGCCCTGCAGACACGTAGTACAGGAGAGCGGAGGAAAGGGCCGCTGAAGAACAATGCTGCAGACACCTGGCACTTCGAGAATTTCATCAGACTCGGCTCCCGAGGTGCAGGTTGCTATTGGAAACCGAGCCATCTGCAGCCAATGAGAAGTTAGGGGGAATTAACCGGGGGCAAATCACTGTAAATACAGAAGTGACTGAGCGTGTGCAGCAGATGAGAAATATCGATTCGAGCTAGTCATATGCAAAAGTAACACCTCTGCAGTGACTGATGTTTAAGATCTATAGATTTATTTAAGAAAATTATGTAGCAGAAAATCTGACAAGTTGTGACTATTTCCTGCTACTAACTGTAGGAGATGAGTCAAGACCGCCACTGAAATACAATTTACATTTATTTATACACACACACACACACACACACACACATACACACACACACAGAGGCATCAGAGGGAAAGGGAGGGACCCCCAGGGGGCCCCACACTTCACAGGGGCCCTTAGGTCATACATAAAATTGGGCTGTGAGTCCAAGGTAACATTTTGTCTAGGTATGCCTGGCATATATATTTATATTTTTTTAACAATGAATGGGTATCATTTGTTATGGATAGCCTGATGTACACAAGAAAAGGAATTACCGTTACTGTGCATTACAACCACCCTGCAATGGATAAGACGGTGGAGAATGCACAGCCAGCAGGGCAGAGAGTACAGTGAGTGGATGGTCAGAGGCACTGTGCCCACAGACAGGCAGGCCTGCTCGGGTGGGGTTAGAGCTGAGTGGACGGACAGAGGAGGCATTGTGCCCACAGACAGGCAGGCCTGCTCGGGTGGGGTTAGAGCTGAGTGGACGGACAGAGGAGGCATTGTGCCCACAGACAGGCAGGCCTGCATGGATGGGGTTACAGATGGGTGGATGGACAGAGGAGGCACTGTGCCCACAGACAGGCAGGCCTGCATGGGTGGGGTTACAGATGGGTGGATGGACAGAGGAGGCACTGTGCCCACAGACTGGTAGGCCTGCATGGGTGGGGTTACAGATGGGTGGATGGACAGAGGAGACACTGTGCCCACAGACAGGCAGGCCTGCTTGGGTGGGGTTACAGATGGGTGGATGGACAAAGGAGACACTGTGCCCACAGACTGGTAGGCCTGCATGGATGGGGTTACAGATGGGTGGATGGACAGAGGAGGCACTGTGCCCACAGACAGGCAGGCCTGCATGGGTGGGGTTACAGATGGGTGGATGGACAGAGGAGGCACTGTGCCCACAGACTGGTAGGCCTGCATGGGTGTGGTTAGAGCTGGGTGGATGGACAGAGGAGGCACTGTGCCCACAGAGAGGCAGGAAATCAATCCCCCAGATCCTAAATCCAGACCCAAGACAAAAAGTATTAATTAATGTGACTGTAATGTCTGTCTTAACTGTGGTCAGTGTGTCTACATATAGATGCGACAAATTGTTTCAATTAATTTGCATAAGGGTGTAGGTAGATGAATGACAAAAGTTAGCTCAAGAAGAATTATATTACAATTAAACCTTTAAAACCAATCCCTTAATAATATGCTAAGCTGCTAAAATCACTATGGCTTTACAGAATCTCCCGTGAACAAATGAGAAAATCAGGTGAACGTGTCAGTTTTAATGGGCCTTTTTGCATTATGTGAAACATACAGAGTCAGGTGTGCGACAGAGCTCTGCTAATCTGATTATCCCACTGGCGGAGAGCCGTGCAGCTTCCAGTGAGCCCCAGTTGTGGAAGAGCAGAGAGCCAGTTGGTGAGCAGACCAGGAAGGAAGGGAGCTGAAGACTAGCATCAGAGTCTGCCCATTAGAGCAGCCATTCACACAGAAAGCGTTTGATGGGAATGATGGGAGAGATGGAAATGCACCCTGCTCCATGTCAGCTGCCTTCAAAGCTGACGCCCTCTAACATCCTTTTGCTGCTTTAATGATCAGTTTTGTTGTCAAAGTCTCAGCTGCAAGGTTTGCAGATGCTGTCTATGCACTTTGATTTGGTTGATTTGTGAAGCCTCTGTTCTCACACTGAGTTATGATTTTAACGGTTTTATTTATCTTAATATCTAATTTTGTTTGGTTTTAAAACAATAAATAGGTGATTATATTTCATTGGAATCATTTTTGTGGCACAATACAAATGTAATTGTTACATTTATTGTATGCATTGGGTTTCACTTACTGCCGGACCACCGCAAAGAATCACAAGGTATATTTCAGCAATTTTACTTTTGTTATATGTTTGACACTCGGTCTTGACATTTAGACGCATTTAGGCCTTTCACTTTTCGTACCAGGAAATAGCAGATGTTTCTTGATTTAGAAATTCATGTAGGAAGCTTGCAATTGCAAGGCAAATCATGAAGAGTGAAGTATTTAAAAGCTTGTTTACTTTGAATATTATTTTGTAATTATAGTAATCGTTTATCCAGTCCTATGATTAAAATGGGTACCATCAACACCTCAGTAACACTAATTTGGTTTAAATAAACAGATACAGCATGGAGGATGAATATATTTCCATGCAGAGGGAATGTTTGCATTCGTGGCAGTTTTTAATGTCTGTTTTGTTAATGACTTCCACGTGTTTTAGTATATCTTATAGGTAAATCATATCAGCCCAGTCATCTTGCCCATGCATGGATGAAAGATTATAGACATCAGGCCAGAATTGCTGAAATGGAAATATATGTTTATGTGTGTGTGTGTGTGTTCATGTATTCCTCCTATTTTACACATTTTAAGATTTCCAGTGACTTGTTTGGTTCTTTTATAATTGACTATAGGATTGTCCGTTTTTATCATTAAGGCTTCGCTTACGACTTGATACTGGCTACTCAGGCACTTGCAGTGACCAAAAATGCTGAGCAAACGCAGGACACCTCATTTGTGCTGTAATATAACCCGTCTAGCGAATAGAGATGCCTAGATAGAAAGAGATAGCAAGGCAGAAAAAAAGAGAAAACAATTTCATTGTAACAGCATGAATAGTATCTGTAAATCCAGCAGAGTCCGGGGAACAGGGGAGTTCGCACGAGATGAGAGAGAAGCCGCGTGTCCCCGAGGACCCGGCGCACGGCCACCACTGCTTCTGGTGAGGGCCACTGTCTCTCGTTATCACCCACTGCATTCAGGCCCTTGTTTATTAAACACACAAAAGGGGCCGCCAGCTTCATGCCAAGCTGAATGCCTGCACAGCAGAACGTCTGCTGCAACCACGGGGGTGCTCTCCAGGGACCATCTCATCCTAATCTATGCATTGAATTACAGGCAAGCCCTGCGCACATGGGAAGAGCTCTTCTCACAACTGCAGAGCCGAATTCAATTTGGGGTGCCGTTCACGCCCCACTTCAAAGCAGCCCCCGAATACTTACCCAAATGAGCGACGTTAAATGAAACAGCTGAAGCATCACGAGCACGTTCCTTCCCACCTTAAGAGGGCTTCGTGTTCAGCAAGGGTGACCCTCTGTGACAAAATCATAAACATTTGCTGCCTTTTACTCATTTTTTCCCCTCAAAATCCATTAATTGCCAAATTAGTCTCTAAGTATCTCGTTCAGCTATAAAACAATGGGTTTATTCTTTTTGGTCTCGGTGAAATAGCTGAACGGGCAGAATGATTAGTGACGCTGTTCACCTTAACAAGTCATCGAATCGGTGTAACACCACGATAATCTGACCATGAAGCAATACATTTGGAGCTGACAGATATGCTAAAGTCAGGAAGTTAAGCAGTGGGATTTCTTTGCACGTCCTCCGCTGAGAATGATGAAATATAATGTCATCTGTCTTTTTGATATGTAAAAATGTCCAGTGCCTCAGCCTCTTTGGAAAGGTCCCCGGCCTCTTCCAGTCCCTCTATGGATGGGTGCCTCGCCTCACCACTGCAGCTATTATTCAGCATGCTGATGGTCCCCTTAGAGATACTGCAGCCTGACACTTTAATAGAGTCGCATGCCGTGCTGACCATGCATATGCACCCTGTTAACGCCGCGTCACTCCTGGGAGGGTTGATACTTACATGAACATCCATCATTGGGGGTTAGAGTTATTGACTTATAGCACCCGCAGCTACACTAAACGCATAAAAACTGGTCCCCCCTGCACACCTTAGATTCCCACCCAGCAACAAACAAAAAAAATTCTGCAAGCTTCCCTCTTTATTTCCTTAGTGATGAAAATCAGCCTAAGTATGAATAATCTGTATTGTAAGATTTTTTACATGTTAAATTTTACCATACAGCTGATTACATGTACAGAATTTTGCGGATCTGCTACAAAACAAACAAAGCTATTATCACACATAACAAGTCACCTTAATATTATATCCCAACCTTACAGCCTAACCCTGCACCCTAACCGTAACCTTACAGCCTAACCCTGCACCCTAACCGTAACCTTACAGCCTAACCCTGCACCCTAACCGTAACCTTACAGCCTAACCCTGCACCCTAACCGTAACCTTACAGCCTAACCCTGCACCCTAACCGTAACCTTACAGAGCTACTATCACAGCCATTAGAAGCCTGCAGGTTCCCCCAATACCTGCAATTTCCACTGTTGTCAGCTTTGTAGTTCCAGTCTTTTGTCATGTTTTCTAAGCAAAGAATCAAAAATGTCAGGACGTGAAATACATCATGCAGAGATGTCACTGTTTGGTGAAATATCCTGCATTCCTGTTCATTTTGAGAATGTTTGTGTTTAATGAGGCAACATGCAGAACATCTCATTTCACTGAAACAAATTGCTTTTTCAGTTGCATATATAAATAACATGAAAACAATGGCAACCAATTTTCTTTGACATTTAAATATTTTCCCTCAAAAATGCTTAAAATAAACAATGTTTTAAAAAAGACTATGTTTCAGTTCATTAGCACCGAAGAGCAGAAACAGTTCTGCAAGAATGTGCTTTTTATTACTATGACATTGGAAGCCTGCTTTTTTCATAGGAGTGTGAAACTGGAAGTTATTGACAAGCGGGTTTCTCATGGAAGCATTATTCTGGCTTTGGAAACCGAAATGTTGCCCTTTTTAGAAAAGCTGCTCTCGCAATGAGTGTATTTCCTATTTTCCAGTTAAAATGCAAAAGTATTATCAGCAGAATAGGAACATTTTTGAGTGTGATTTCTCAAGAATAATCCTCAAGCAAGGAAGTCTAGAGGACACAGCTCCAGCCAAATGGATCAGTCCGCGCCGCCCACCCCCCCGAGATATTCTGGGAAGCGCCGGCTGAACATGTGCGATACCGGTGACCTCCCTCGATGTTTGTCCTTCAGTATTACCTTTGCAGATTAATTGTCCGTGCTGCCTGGCTGTAATTGATGGTGCCCGCACAGTGGCCCCGATAAGGCAACGGCCCATGTGATGCAATATGAGGCTGATCCACTTGGCAAACGGAAGCCATGCTTACTACGCTTGGTATCCGGCGCTCTGTACTGTAGTGATCTGATCCCCAGTGCCACCTCGCCTGCTACCTCATTAAAGAAGCGGGAACATGCAGATTTTTGCAGAGCTAATCTGAGGATTTATGAATATTTCATGGAACCAAACAATGTAGACGGCATCTTCCCCGTCATGAGCAGTCAGTGTGAAGGAGATGCCCCTAGGTGGCACACTGCTACACTCAGCGCTCATGAGCTCACCATGCATCTCATCAGCACTTTAGCCCACTACACTTAAAGAACTATTTTCCTGACATGGATTTGCATTGGATTCCACACCAAGTCACCAAGTCATATCGCTGTTTTGTAACAACTTGTGTCTTGTTTTCTCTTGATTCCTGTTGAGTGGATCCCTGCCGGTCATTAGCTTAATATAATTCCCAAGGGACCGTTTATCCAACATCTCAGCTATTATTTACATTTTCACGGTACCAGGGCCACACGCACATGTGATATTACATGGTCGGACACCAGAAGATGAACGCGTCAATTTACAAAGACAATCAAGGATATTTGGCGGAGGATGAAATTAAGAAGGAAAAAAAAATCCCATTTTACTCCTCATAGATTTCCAATCCAAATCCTTCTTCCAGAAAACAGTCGACAGTTTCCACTGACTCCTTATTAGATGGTGAAAGAGGTAAAGATGATGACATTTTTTTGCCATTTTATGTGGAATTCCCCAGAAGGTTCAAAAATAAACAGCCAAACCTTGTACTCTCTGGCATATCGAACCGACTCAAAATTAGATGAACTGTGATAGTACGTTATAAAGAATTCATATCTCTGTGCTGCATAAATGAGGTTCTGTGTTTTGTAGTACCATACTTGTGTCTTTTTTCCCCTTAATTGCACACAGATAATGACATATGAACACTGAGCCGTACATCCTAATGTCCCGGTACTTACATGCTCGCATAGCAAAATGGATGTGAAATGATTTTATTACAGGTAACATAAAACTGTATATTATGAGGGTACTAATGATTTAAACTTTTTACCAATTGAGTAGCAATTATAAGGTTATTTCAGATGTGGAACACTGAGCTGATAACCTTCATGAAAAGCTTGGTAATCCACATTTATTAGGTAGTACTAGAGCCATCTGGTCATAGTAGATGATTGGTGATGTATAAACCATTATCTCTTCCACTACTTTCAATATCATTTCAGTTTCTAGGCTAGTGGATCCTTTTCGGTCTCCGCAGTTAGAGCAAGGAAAGGAAACATCAATTTAAGGTCTTTATGGGTTCCCATCCTGCTCCTCTGCTGCTGAACCTGTAATCATCGCTCACCTTCAAATAAAAAACTGAATGACAAAATGCATAAACTGCACACACTAAAAGTGCAATTCATTCAAACAAAATGATCGAGGGGCTTCGGTCATTTTCATACTACAGAACCACAAATGGGAAAATCAAGCATGTTCTCTTCAGTAAGGCAGGTAGGAAAAAAAAACCAAATGCATTTATATGAATTATTAATATTGCGGGGACGATTCTCCCAGACTCATGAAGGTGTGGAGGAATTATGCAAATTATCAGTTGGAGAGACACAGGCAGCCGTGGAGTCCAGTCGTGCACAGTCACAGCACCGATACCGGCTGAGGGTTCAGTCATTTAAAATGGAACAGAGCAGCCAATCAGGGGCTTGGAAGAGCCTGCTGAAATTTTTATGCACTGAAATCTGTTCTGTATCGCAAATCATTGACATTGCACCACTTTTCCCCGAAGTGTTTTATAATTCAGTATGGGAGCGACATCTGTATTTCTGCAGCCACACGTCCCACACTGTGCAGCACAGGAATGCAGGCACTCGTTATTCCCCTTTTTCGCTGTATTACTGTAGCTCCGCGATGAAGCATCAGCGGCTTGGAGTCGCTGTTGCTGAACAGGAGGCATGAGTCACGACAGGGCGCTGCCTGTCAAACCGAACAGAGCTGTGCAAGCAAACACAGCGGCCGTCAATGCAGAAGTTTGCCGGCCTCCTTTTTAAATCATGCTACATAATTTACTTTTTGCTTCATGTTCTCCCTGAAGGAATCAACCACAGTTGCTGGGCCAGAGCTTGTGGGCCTGCAGAATGTCAGCTAAAAGGCGCAGCGGGGAGCTGCTGGACACATAACTAGCCCAATTACTGGCTTTTAATTGAACTGGGGCATGATGAGGAAGGTTCGACCTACTTCTTCACACAAAGCTTCAGCAGCCCGAATAAACTGAGTCTTTGGAGAAGGAGAGATCTCTAGAGTCCCAAAGAGGGTGTCTGATATTAAAGCAACTTCTGATTCGTAGAAAAGGCAAAATTACAATTAAATGCCAAGTAACCTGTGTTGTTTCATCCCATAACATCCATCCATCCATCCATCCATTTTCCAAACCGCTTATCTTACTGGGTCGTGGGGGGTCCGGAGCCTATCCCAGAAGCAATGGGCATGAGGCAGGGAACAACCCAGGATGGGGGGCCAGCCCATCGCAGGGCACACTCACACACCATTCACACACACTTGCACTCCTACGGGCAATTTAGCGACTCCAATTAGCCTCAGCATGTTTTTGCACTGTGGGGGGAAACTGGAGTACCCGGAGGAAACCCCACGACGACATGGGGAGAATATGCAAACTCCACACACATGTGACCCAGGCGGAGACTCGAACCTGGGTCCCAGAGGTGTGAGGCAACAGTACTAAACGCCGCACCACCATGCCGCCCCCGATCCCATAACAACTAACCATGTTTTCCGTCATTGAAATAATGTCACTAAAGGGCATTTGGTTGCAGTAAGAGGTTCAACCATAGTTTACGATAAAAAATAACCTCTCATTTGTACCCTTTTCATTCCCTGAGAGGCATGAAAGGGGTGAATCGCGGTACAATTGACCTTTATACAGTTTCTCAGTTGGATAATTTTGGCAGGTTATATGTCATAGTGAAGAACGATGAAACATCATCTGACCAGAGAAATAAAATAGCATGAAAACAAATATATACAAAGACGTTTCACGCATCCTAGTTTGTTTACCGTGACATTCAATACTTGACTCTCACTACCAGGAACAGTAGGGATATTTGATTGGATACATATTTATGTGGCATGCATCCGTTAGATCTATGATGATATTGTAATTCGATGACAGTTGCTCGTCATGGTAACTAAAACAATGTGGCCCCTTTGGTCGTGACACCATTCAGACCTCCATGTCTCTTCCTTCTCCCAGCAAAGTGATGCTGCATGAACAGCAGACATTCATGTTTCCTGCATCAAAGTGCCAAAAACATCAGAAATGGCAGAATTTCACACCGCTATTTTCTATGAGGTCAGCACTAGACCGTTCCCGCCGTCAACCTCTCAGCGGTCACCTGGAGGAAATGGATGCAGTCTGTCTGCCAAGGCAATACTGCAGGCAGACCTGACGAGCCCCTCGCTGTGGGCTTCCAGGGTCGTTCAGGGTACTTGGCAGGATGAGCGTGGGCTTGTGCAGAATGCAAAGTCATTGTCTCTGGAGGTAAGAAGTGCATGACGGGCTGTGTGCTCCATGGGAGGCTGGGTATGGATGCTGACAGACAGGCGGAGCAAAGGAGGCTAAAGTGCAACTGGAGGCAGATGAGCAAACCGCAAACCAGAGGCAGGCACATGATGCATTCTAGGCAAAAGCAAGCACTTTACAGGGAGAGACCATTTGGAATGAAGCACTTGGAACCACAAAATTGTACTGCATAAGCAGTATGGAATGGATGGATGATGCATGGATGGATGTATGGACGGATGGATGATGGGTGGATGTATGGATGGATGGATGTATGGATGTATGTATGGATGGATGGATGGATGGATGGATGTATGTATGGTTGGATGATGGATGTATGGATGTATGGATGGATGATGGATGGATGATGGATGGATGGAAATCATATGCTAGGAGTCCAAATCAGCAAACTACGTAGGCTTCTTGTGTACTTCAATGTAAAATGAAGCCATTCGGAGCACTAACAAGTTAATCACATGAAGGTTCCACAATGGACATATTTAACTTTGTAATATTCATTTGTAATAATAATAAAAAAAATAATAATCTTATGATATGTTTCAATAAAAACTGAAAAATACATATAAATGCCAAGTGCTGATTAAATGTAGTAGGAAATCCTTGTGGTAAAAAGGACTGTCCATTAGCAGTCTGCATTGGTAATAGAGGTTTCAGAAAAAAAACAGTGGATTTAGATTTGTGCTTGAAGAACACGTTTAAAACGGAATCAACATTATGTCACCAAGCTGAATAATTTTCACCGCCGAGTTTTTGCAGTTTCCCTTGTTAATGTGCTGTAAGCTCATGGCTCTGGAACGCAATATAAACTGTCATGCAGACAGAATCTTCAAAATGACCAAACTTATGAATTCTGATACACACCCATGCCCCCCCCACATAGACACACACACACACACGCGTAGCAGAGACGGTACTGTAGACTGTGCTGAATAAACCTCGTCTAGCAAAACACATAGATTGTTTTATACATGGTAAGGTGAGTAGAATAAGAATTTTTGAATGATACAATCAACGTCAAGCCACTTTTGAGGTTCGAGTATGTCGGCGATTTACTCGATATAATTCAATGCAAAAACAAAATTAAAGAGAAAGAATCGAAAGAAGCAAACGTAGCTCACGGAAACATTGCACTATTATTTCAGTATATCATGAACTGCAGTGGGTTGCTATGCAACAAAGCTAGTCATATTTAATTTTTTGATCCAGAGACAGTCATGCTTTGAAATTTAATTTAACCTGAAACAGATAATCATCATCATTTGGGATCTCTATGGAATTAGTTAATAGACAGGAGGGTAGGGACGGATCGCAATCGCTTCAAGTAATTCCCTGTGTCCTGAATACATGATGAATACATATTTGCAGGCTTTTCTCCACTAAGTGCATCTGATATTACTCTTATTCCGCTTCGTTCTTTACAGTACGTTACCAATTCATCGATCAGCAAAACTACACTACTCCCACATCAAGATCTAAGAAGACGAATCCATCAACTTTAAGAGAAATTAACTTTGGGAAGCGTTCGGAGTGATCGCAACGGCCAGTGAAGATTCACAGACACCGTTTTACAGGCTAAAGGCGAGACGGGCTCCTACCTTCAGGAGAGACTCGGTCTGCTGCAGCGGACGGGATCCCGTTAGATGTGCGTGTAAAGCGCAGCGGCAGCGAAGCACCGGCGACGGGAGGAGCTACTGCGCGGTGCGAAGGGAAGAGAGGAGGAAAGGGAGAGAGGAGGAAGGGGTGAGATGAAGAAGGGGAAGGGAGGAAAGTTTCCTCCTACAAACACACTAAGATAAAAGATCAACATCAGCAGCTTTTTGGATGCTCCGGTACACGGGGGGACCTTGTCAAAACTGGCTGTAATTTCATCACTACTGGCCAATTTTTCCTCTACAATTAGGCTGACAAAGACACTGGGATTTATCCCACTTTAAAAACACGACTGATATTTCGATGGACCTGATGTATATCGGATGGCAGAGGTCAGTATTACAGCAGATCAACAGCTGTAAGGTGAATCACAGAAAATGCACAAAAAGCCTCATATATGCCCAAGATCCACTTATTTTACTGCAGTATATTTAAGGTAATTTTTCCCCTTTCAAATCCACTGCTTTTTTGTATTCAGAAGGAAAAATGTGAGCAGATCGGGGTTAATTAATAGATACCACAGTCCGCCACTGCTCCGATATTTCAGCACCCTAGACAGCAGCTGCAGCAGAAACTGGAGAAGTGATTAACATTAATCACATCTGTAGATGAGAAATCCGGCTATTTTAGTGAATTTAATCGCCGTGTGACAACAGCTGTTTGCTGCATGAACTGAGGACATTTGGGTGGCATGAATTAAGTGATGAGGTGTTTCCAGCACAGATACCGTACAGATCTGCAGGTCTGAAATCTACTTTAATTCATCTAGGCCTATTTTCCTGTTTCTTAATTAGTAAGTATCGGGTTTATATCTCTCATAAATCTCTATTCTCACATTTTAATTATGCTCTATGCCTTGTTATGCCATGAACAAATTGTTGATTTTTATTGGCAGTTGTCTTGTGTCGTGTGCACTGCACACAGTAATCTCACTGCACTCTAACTAATGCACATGGAGAAACAGAAGATAATGATCAAACCTAATAGGGTTTTCATTTTTATCTGCCTGTGGTCTTCTACTAATTTCACGAGTAGAATGGACAGTGGACTTAATGAAGGAGTTACTCCATCCTTAAGATATAAGATTTCCTAGCAAATATTATTATTATTAATAATAATAATAATAATAATAATAATGATAATAATCATGATCAACATCGTCACTAACATAAACATCACGGCTGACAGCTCCCTGTCCAAAGCAAAGTGTGGCCAGTCGACACCCCTCAGAATCAGGCACCCTTGACGGGCACCTATGTCGCCTATAGGCCCCGAGTCTATGCAGTTGGTCACAAAAATTCCATGCTGGCTTAACATTTGTTACATCCACTGCTGTGAAACATGGCCACAGAGGAACTCCTCTAGTAATTTCTTAAAATATTGAAATGAGAGATTATTTTTCCCTTTATGCACTGCTGTCTCTCCAGGGCGACTCCTAATGTTCACATAAAAATCAGCCTCCAGACTCTTACTGCTTCTTAGCTCAGAATTCTTTGGAGTCGTCTGCTTGGTGTTGGGCTCATAGTGAAAATGGATCCCTCAGCATCTTCCACTGGCTATCCACCCCCCACCGGGCACACATACAGTACGCACACACATACGCACACACATACGCACACACATACGCACACACATACGCACAAACATACGCACACACATACGCACAAACATACGCACACACATACGCACACACATACGCACACACATACACACAAACATACGCACACACATACGCACAAACATACGCACACACACACACATACACACAAACATACGCACACACATACACACAAACATACGCACACACATACACACAAACATACGCACACACATACACACAAACATACGCACACACATACACACAAACATACGCACACACATACACACAAACATACGCACACACATACACACAAACATACGCACACACATACACACAAACATACGCACACACATACACACAAACATACGCACACACATACACACAAACATACGCACACACATACGCACACACAGTCCGATTCTTATAGTGAGGACATGAAGCCTGATTCTGTCGGCAGCGTTGACTGGCTATCCATGCCCCATGCACACACACACACACAGACGCACACTCACACATGCACATATACACACACATACACACACGCACACTCACACATGCACATATACACACACATACACACGCACACTCACACACGCACACTCACACATGCACATATACACGCACGGCCTGGATCTTATACTGACGATATGAAGGCCAATTCCTCATCGCCATCGCTGTTCGGTTTGCAGACAGAAGGTAACTCCGTCAGAGGTGTCACGCTCCACAGCAGTACCATGAGTGAAATCAGTCGCTACCTCTCTTTCTCTCTCTCTCTCCCTCCCTCCCTCTGGTACCTCCGTGGGGCAGGACCCCCCCCCCCCCACCCCCACTGATGTCCTTTAGGCTGTTTAATGAGAATAAATGGCCTGGAAATAAATATCCAGCCTGTTTTTTTTTTAACCCTTTCACTTATTTACTTGCCTCTTTTTTTTAGTGACAGATCGTATTGCCAGGCGGTCTGCAGCACTGCTTAGTGACATACATTCATTCAGAAGCGAAGGATCGCGAACGCCTGTCTCTCTCTCATTGGGTTGCAAATAAGAATCCCATTAAGGTAATGCTTTGCTGAACTGACCGACGGTGAGTGTTCCCTCTGTATGCCACCAATTTATATAATTAAGGAATCATGTTCACAATGTTAAATATTTCACATTCCTGCAATAATACTGTACTATTGTGTGTGTGTATGTGGTTATGTGTTCCAGTAGGGCACAGCACTGGGAGAACAATTTACGTTGAGGCTCCAATAAATCAGGGTTTATTACCAAAAATGAAACACAATCGGGGAATCAGAAAGTAAAGGAACCACAAGGGGTCAACTGCAAACTGGTGAGACAGAAATAGCCAAAATAAACCAAGAAGGAACGGAACAAGAACAGGTACTTAAATACATACAGAGAACAAATCTAACAAGGAGCAGGTGTAGAATATAATCAAGTCAATCAATCAGGACAAGCATGAGACAACAAGAAACAGGTGGAATAAGTTACACAGAGGTCAATTCTTTGCTTAGCTCTGTGAGGAAGTGTCAGTGTCTCTGAGTTGTGGTTGCTGAACAGGAGGCATGTTTGATGACGGGGCGCTGCCTGTCCAACTGAATGGAACTATGGAAGCAAACATAGGGGGTGTCAATACACAAGTTTGCCGGCCTCCGTATATGTATATGTATATATGTATATGTATGTGTATATATATATGTGTATGTATATATATATGTATTTATGTGTGTTTGTGTGTGTGTATGTATGTATATATATATATGTGTGTGTGTGTGTGTGTGGATGGATGGATGGATGGATGGATGGGAGATGTTACTGAACAACTGAGTGAAATTGTACTGTTTATTGTATTCCTAAATTGAATAGGGGTATATTCTTGTATTTAGCTTTCCACACTTCAGAGGTTATAACAGAGGTTATAACAGAGGTTATAACAGAGGTTATACATGATAGGCTGGGGCTGGTGTGGAGCTGGCATCTCATCCTTGGGAGTTTTGTCCTGCTGTTATGTTCTTTGTTTATTCAGTACGAAATTTGAAAAAAGGAGATTATATTTTTAACGACTTGTACTTAAATGAATGTCTGTTTAAGAGATGAGATGAGTTATTGCTTTTCATGCGCTGGACTTTGGTCTCAAAGTATCTAAGGATAGCAGGCAAACAGGGATGCTTTGCCGATTCAGACGGACACGTCTCATGGACAGGCAAAGTCGAAAGAAGAAATGTTTTCCAGCTGTCTGTCGATGACAGTAAGGTTTCCCGTAACAGAACTGAACAACCGTGGAAATTAGGCACATCACACACAGGTGGCTGGCTGCCAGTATGAATAAACGGAATGAATAAAAAATGTAGTAAGTAAGAAAATCCCGTTTAGTGAATCATAAATTTCATGAATCCTCAGTTGTAAACAATTGGGCCATGGAGTGAAAAAATGAAAATGACACGACAACAGCTCATCTCTGTGCCCTTTCTTTTAACAAAGCTTTTTAACAATTTACCAAGTTTGTGGCCCGAATTTGTTTCTGTGACGCAACATTGTGAGTAGAGCTCTAGCACAAGAAAGGCATTGTCTCCTTGTGCTTCCCGGACAAGCTGTTTCCGCAGTTAGTCTTTTAGGCACATTTTTACCGCGGCCTTTTGCTTCCATTTCTGACTCACAGTAACATGCCGTCCCCTCTAACAGATACGCCCTTTAATGCCGAACTGAGCAACTTCCAAATTTCTACGTGGAAACAGCGAAATATGGCATCTTTGCATACATCTTCACACACATAGCGAGTGACAAATGCCAAAACAAGAGCAGAATGGGGTTATAAGGCTGACACACTTTGCGTAAACACACACACCAGGGTGCAATTACTAAGAAGTTATTCATTAGTATGACACATTAGTACGACACAATGATATTCATCAATATGAGGCAGTGTCTGATTTGTGCTGTTTTAAAGTAAGTTTATCTTAAATTTCACATCAAAAAAATACATTGATAATCAGTTAGACTCGTCGAAATATATATATAAAAAAGTATTTGCACTGTTTTTGACTATGACATACACAGTGCTGATAGACCTACGTGCCCTTTGCCTAATCGATTGATCTCCCAGGTCCTTAAAGTACCTGCTGTCATGTTTACGATTGTGGTCTCCTGAAAGCATGCTATGTTAAGCTACAGTTTAGATGTTCCTGAAGCTTTTATGCACATAGCAGTTGTAACCCAGTTGGGGTTAAGTAATAATTCTGCTCTTCCCGCATACAGGATACATTTGAGAAAGCACAAACGTGTTTGAGGAAGTACATTGCTGAAGAATATCACCCGTTTTCATTCAATATTAATGGCAGCAAAAAGAGATGCTGTTTTCCTCTGGCAGTCATCACCATTCCTGGAGAACAGTCCCTTCTGACTGTGTAACTTCATTGTGGACTTTCCCAGAATCCACTGCTCTAAATGAGCTACACAGCAACAAATAAAATTATCACGTAATAGCTGCAGTAATAGCCAGTGTGGTGCATCTCTTACTGGGATTACTGTGAATATTGACGTCGGAAGCTTTTAGTATCTCACCTGGTAATCAACTTGCAGAAACAATTTTATTTGCTTGGTTACTTTTAATCCTCAGTATATCGCCGTGAGTATGAAGGTGCAACGTGCAATTTAAAAAAGATATATATACAAGAAGCATTCTAGTGAAAATACCGAAAATGACTGTAAATAACGAGTGTAACCAGAGCAGGGTTTGGAGGCGTGCAGTACAATCCTGCCAGATTTCTACAAGGAATTAATTTAAGGTCATTGGAGAAAAACGATGTCATTGCCGGAGAGATTCACTTTGGTCACACGAAATATCAGTGTTCTAGGATTAAGTTTTAATCATTTCTTTTTTGTAAAATCTAGACTATAGTTGTCATCTTTTGTAGCTTATTTATTAATAAATTTATTTTAAAAAAAAAGTGACATGTAACCTCAAGATTTATATGCATCTTCCAGCTGACCCGGACTGGACGGCAGATCATCAGAGCAGGAATCAGCACTGTAGCAGAAATAACACTTTCTCTGTGCATAATCATTATCCATGATCTCATCGCGACTCTTTTATGTTTGTCATGCATTATCAGATCAGGGACAGGATCGCACACCCATCCGGGGAGCAGAGAAGCGACAATGGTGTAACTGCTAAAGTGGGGGCTCTGTACGTGTCATAAAAAAGGTGTGTTTGTCAGGGACGGATTACGGACCGAGCCAGCGGGGCCGCTGCCCAGGGGCCCTTGGGGTGCAGGGGGCCCGTGGGGCCCCTAGCCCAAAACAATTTGTAACGCTTATCAACAATGTATTTTCGTTTGTCTATTTTAGAGGGCCTACATTCTTTGATCCTCTGCCTACAAGGGCCCCTGACCCTATAGTGAGGGCGTTTGGCTGCCAAGGGCCCTTGAATTGTGGTGGTTGTGGTGGTGGTGCTGTAGGTGGGGGGAACGTTTTGCCCAGGAGCCCACACAACCCATAACCCGTCCCTGGTGTTTGTCCTTTCGCTAACCGAACTCATATGAAGTTTAGTATGCACCCCACCCCCCCGAATACCCCATGCTAGATAATAGGTTGGAAGATAGACAGCAATGAATTTTTCATATTATACATAAATGCGATGCGCAAAGAATGATCACATGACGTGTATTACAAGCGTGCGGTTGCAGCAGATCATCCACAGTGCATTGTGCTGATGAGCTTAAAAGAAAGGTTTTCTAAGGTCATTTTCTGATGTGAAAGAATTTAACATGCGGTAATTAAATTCTTCACTGGGCGAGTGCAATGCAATGATGGTGCATTCATGCAGGTAATTATATTTGCACTCACTCTTGGTCACATTGGTCAAGCGGCGCTCATGTATCAGCTCTCAGCACTATGTGAGAAAGACTTCAAAGATGCAGCAGCTCGATATTTGAAAATTGTCGCGTTTCACTTTGTACTTTCTGAGATATGAGGAGAATCTCACCGCCATCTTTGCTTTCTTCGAGCTGAATGAACAGTTCACAGGGCACTTTCGCAGATCGCACGACCCCGCAGACTGTAGGGCAATTCATTTTGTAAAAATCTCATGTAATTCCCTTGATGAAGTTAAAAGATCAGAACAAAGGACGGACTTCCTCATCCAGATACTTATTTGAATCACTTTCCCGGGAGCAGCTCATAACAACCTAATAGAATTTGTCCCCGGAGACACCAGGGGTGTGTTATTTTGTCACTTTCAATCAAATGCTTTCCTGATCTGTCAAACAGGGATTTGCACCTCAGTCGTTTGGCCAGCACAGCTCATCTGGGGGAGGGGAGTTCCGGGTTGATAGATTGTGGACATCAAGGTGTGCAGCAAAGGTCATCACATTCAGGCTGAAAGCATCGCCCATGCAACATCTGAAATTTGATTGGTCTCGTAGCGTCACTTAAAAAAGTAACAACCAAATATCATATCATTTGAGTGGCATTGCTGTTGTGAACTGAAACACAAGTAAAAGCAATTCCAGCAAAGCTATGCTGGGGTTTTTACTCACTGCTCTAAAAAAATCATATGACTGAAGAAAGTGCATCATTTGCAAATAATAACATACATAAATGCTGAAACAAAAAATGAACCATTATGAAGACTGAAATGTCCCTAGACAGTTTTAGGGTGTTTGTATGATAAATTGCTCTTTGTTTTTTTCCTCTGTGTGTGTGTGTCTGTGTGTTTGTTTTTTGATAGGACAAAGACACTGAACCTCGGTTCCTGCATACATGATAAGGCTGGTTTGCCGGGGCCTGGGTGTGTAGGAATGCAGATCCCGCCCCCCCAGGCCAGGGAAGCTGAGCCAGTATGATAAATGATGTAGTGCTGCAGCCGGCAGCTAGCAGCAGCGGCTAACGCTAACGTTACAGCTAATGTTGCGCGTGCCGCTCATTCACAGGCGGCGCACTCACGCATTTCCCATGAATCCCCTGAATATTCTGCAGATGAAACCCAAACAGAATCCCTGCCATGTATTTTTCCATATCCACTGAAATTCGTGCCAAGGAAATGAGGGAGTCATGCATTGTGGTGTTATTTTATTGGCTCGGAATCGTCAGCGGCTACTGTCGTGTCCTTTATCTTAAATATCTTTTGGCGCGTAAAGTACATGGCAAGGTAAGAAGGGCCAGTCAGAAATACATCTGCAGCTTTTGCACCGTGCCGAAGAACTGCCAGATGGTTGCCATGGAGATATAGGCTGGAAAGGCATGGCATGCGGGAAGTTAATTAACAATGGCCTCGCATGTTATTAGGACTCCGTACAACCACAAGCAAGCCGTCGAATTCAAAATTAGTTTCGTCTGTCGCAGACATGCTTTGTGGTTTTACTCGCCTCTTCCAGGCACAGCACTGGTTTGCCGTTTTTTATGTGTGTCGCAAATCAGAAGCTGTTGGTGGGTCCAATCGGCCTTTGGCACTTTCTTCAGTGACGTGGAGTCTAATGTGCTCATTGTACATCTCCAGTGAGGTATAATCTCAATCAACCGCATGCTGCTTTGTCTCTGGTTCCTCTGTAGAAACCAAAGGGTTCTTAGCTAAAAAGGCAGCCACACAATCCAGGCCATAAATTTGTCTCCTTTGCAAACACGCCCTGGATCTCCATCACAAAGGGCTGCCATGTTGCATGTGGTATCCAAACAATTCTACTGCTTTGAATCAGTTTAAGATTTACAGGATTAGTATTTTACTTATTAGAAGTAATAACAATGATTAAAAGAATTATCATAATATTGACATACTGTTCCCGAGACCTTGACCAGCGTAAGCAGTTTGTAGCAATCCTGTACTGAAAAAGGAATCAGTCACATGACCCACAGTTACACCCAGAAAAAAGAGCTCTGGATGTAGCTTCTGTATTTAATTTCCATCAGGTAGCTTGCAACACAGGAAGTTCCCGGGAATGCTGGGTAATCGCAGACAGCACCCCTACCCCCCTCAAGGACTACAGGAATGCAGCAGCTGACTTATTAAAGTTAACTTCCAGGATCTTATCGGCTGTGAACCCCACTCGTGACGGGTGACCTACATCTCCTCACTTTGTGTTCTCTGTGCTCAGCAAGGGGGCGTCAGTCTCGGGTAAACATCACACACTGTCGATCGGGGGTGGGGGCTTTTTAGGCACGTCACCTGCCACACGCGACGACAGCTAAGTGGGCATAAAACACGCCTGCTGTATGTCTGTCGCCTGCGTGTTACAAAGTCTTTCTAATGCTGACAGGAATGCCGCAGCTGCACAGGTGATCTTTTGTTAGCAGGGAAAAGGCGGAGATGTTGCCAAAAGCCAACTGCAGCTATTCCAGAAATTACGGTACTGCTGTAGGACCAGAGTCTGACCCCAAGTGGCACAAGAAGCAGGTTTCTGTAATGTAATCGGGTTTATTAAGCACTCCGCTGTGGCCTCCATGGTATGTCTTTACTCCTGGCTGCCCATTCATTGGCAAATTAGAAAAGTAACGCCTATTACCGTGTTATACACCTCCCAGAAAGAGGAAAAAGCTTTTAATGCACTAGAGACGGCAGGAGAATGCATCACACCTCCGGGCAAAGGCGTCCATCTGCCACGAGATCCTTTCAAGGCAAAAAACAAAATGGTGAAAAGGAAATTGAATAGGAGAAGGACAGGTGAACAAGTAACCATTTTCCACTTTGCCGCAGCCCACTCAGAATCCATTAAATCCACAGAGCCGGACACACACGGGACAGGCTGTTCGGGTAAAATGCGCGCTCTCAATCATGCAGGAACAAAACGTCGCCCTCTAAGACACTATGTCCCGTGTTTTTATCACAGGGTTGCCAGTGGAGACACCCTCAGTGTCAACTCCAGCCAGCCATGCAGTACGGAAAGGACTGCGGCCAAATCGGTCCCGGTCAGCCGAGGGAAACGGATTCAGAGCTGCCTTTCATCCGCTGGTGACCAGATGAGTGGCGGCCATTACGTCCCCCACAGGAGCCGTTCATGAGAGTGGCTGCCTGTCACAGACCTGGCAACATCCTCAGCTGCAGCACGTCCTGATTTTACCGAGTTCGACGTGTCCCTGGGTCAAGAAGGGAGGGGCTTATGGTTCCCCGCTTTAACCAATCACAGTCTTCCTTGTATGACATCAGTGCATTAATTAAAAACAGCGTTTTCTGTTAAGTGGCACGGCGCACAGACTTTTTAGTACCTGTTTTGTTGTGCATGCCTTTCGTTAAGGGACATGTCATAGATACACAAACGCAAAACAGAATATGCTCACCTGCAAAGGCAGTATGGAGCAGTGTAAGGGTGTGTCGTTATTTCATGGTGATGATGAAAATAATGAGGCTTGAACCAGTAACCCTCCACTCACACGCACAGAGGCTTAGTTGCTGAGCCAGACACCTGGAAGCCTTGAGTTTGAAAATTAAAAAAAAAAATTGGTTAAAAAAGTGAACCCCCCCCTCTCTTGTTGACCCATGGACACATCGAACTGAACAAAATCAGGATGTCTCTCATCTGCATACCTCTCCCCAAGAACTAGTATGCAACTAGTAAGACTTCCGACCAAACGCGATGGATAGATCACTCGTGATTAACTAATCACTGGAGTAATAATCAGTGACTATCCTGTAATCGCAGCACAGATTAGTGTCAGCTCTCTGTCATGCTGTGGGGCAGCAGGAATTCACCTCACAAAGCACGACGTCCCCTTTTCTAAATGGATGACATGCCTTTATCATGCCTGCACACCTGGTGCATTCACACTGGGAACGGGGCACAAAGACACTAATCCCCTCACCCACAACGACGTCATGCCGATGATTGGCTGTACACAAGGGAGTGGCAGGGTCGGGGGAGGGGTGACACTGCAGATCATCGCGCGTTTGAAGCTGGTCTCTTCATGATTGTTCATGCATGTTAGTGCATTCGCTCTGATTACAGGGCTCTGGATATATCTCTCGATTATGGTGCTCTCTGTGCATCCAGCTTAATTCTGTAACACTAATTCCCTGTAGTAACTGAAGGGGGCAGGAACTCTGTGTCCCAGCCGTGGGGGGATTTATTTGCATTTGATTTATTTAGCATGCACTTTAATCCAAAGTGACGTGCATTTGAGAAGGCGGGGTCAGACAGTAATTGGAGCGATTGGGGTTTACAGGCCTTGCATAAGGACCCAGCAGTGAAACCAGTCTGCTGACACCAGGATGTAAACCAGGAGCCTTCTGATCACAAACCCAGTGTCCTAACCCACTAAGCCATTAACACCTAACTGCCAAATTAACAGTTAACTGTGAACAGAATCAGAACTTAAACTCACATTAACTGCACCTGCATAATGCCTTTATAATGCATTCATAGAACATTCACTGCACCTTCATAAACAGCATGTAAGTATACGTTAATATTGAAACATACCTTAACAGCTTTAATATACATGAATAACAAACATTATATGTTAATAACAAGGATTATAATTGTATAATGTTTATTAATGTATATTAAGGATGTTAAGGTATGTTGCAGTAGGATGTTAAGGTATACTTACACGTTGCTTATTAATGTCCTACGAATGCATTATAAAGACACGATGAAGATGCAGTTAATGTAAAACGTTACCAAACAAAACAGTTTCACTATATTAATATGTCTGTACGGTGGTTTAAACTGTTACTCTGGGAACTTTATTACTTCAACAAACTTTTAGACTTTGTTTTCATTCACTTTTTTAATCCATAAAATCCAGGTCACATGAAACATAATGATAAAATGATGATAGTGATATGCAGGTGACATAAGGACCCTGTCATGTTTAACCGGTAATAATTCCCGTTTGCAGTCGGGATAACCTGAAATCATCTGATGTCTTGCCATGGTTCCCCTTGTCGTATGTGTAACAAAATATGCATGTATATCTAACAGCACCTTAGGCAATAAAATCCATCTGACCCAGAATCGACCCGTTTGGTGCTTAGTGGTTTAAATAGGGTCAGCCTGGTGGATTTCAAGGTTTGCGCAGTCCGAGACCCCGGGGGTACACACGTTTTATTACACAGATGTACGATCTCTGCCTTTCTTTGCAGGTAAAAGGGTTCACGAGCTGCAGGCTCCCTTAAAGGGGTTAGACCTCAATTTTAATGCTCCCAGTTCTGCCGTTTTTGGGTTAAACACAGATGTTCCAAACTCTCACCCCAAACCCCCCCATTACCTATATTTCTTCAAAATATATGAAAAAAAAAAAAACATTTCAAAATGCAGGTTATTTATGCGGCATGTGATAGGAAACATTATGAAAAGCATTTAAGTAAAATATCTCTTTTATGATTTGTCTGTAACCAGTTCTACATTCTTTACACAAAACCAAAATTTGATTAAATGTGTCGAGCTTTTACATTTAAAATTAAAATGCGCAAAATAACCATTATAAACGAAGCCGCCCCCTTTGGGACTCTGCGTGACTAATTTCTGAAAACAAGGGGAAAAGCTGCTCTTTATATCTGAAGCTTTGACGGAACAAAGACCTTCCTCCTCTGAATGGTATCTAAAATCAAAACTGGATATTAGGTCAAACAGAGGCTTGAAAAGAGCACGAAATGTCGCCAGCTTTGTTTCTTTTCGGAAATGAAAATTACGCCCAGCTCAGCGCATCCACGTGAAAAAGTAATCAGCAGTTACACTGAATAAGTGATTATGCTGCTTTAAAGCAGCGCAGCGCTCGCGGAGGAAGCCCCCCTGTACTTACTGATCACTTTTTGATAGTGGCAGAGAGGAATTATGGCTCGCGCCTTCATGCAGGACTGCCTCAGCTCAGCAAGATCTGCCTGATTTACACCCAGGAGCAACTTGTTTCAATTCCTTTCAAGAGCAGTCATGTTCTAATTAGTAAGTAGCTGCTTCTGCTTCACTAACGTAAATGATATCTACTCAGCGTTTTCAAGAAGGTAGTTCTGAAGGCCGGTCTCAGCCCGAGAGAGACGCAAACACCTTAGCTGCCATACTGCAGTCCTCTGTGACTTCCCGGATGATTTTGTCCGGCGAAAATCCAGCATCGTCTCTCGCTACTTTGGCTACTGGAGTCTCAGAGTCTGATTTTGAAAGCCTTCCTAGAATCATCTCACTAGGTTTCTCTAGAACCAGTGTGCTGAAAGTCTCTATCTGATGGTTAGACTCAAATTTAATCAAATTCACATTCAACAGTGCAGGTTTGTGTTTTTACGAACTTGAAATAGCACTTTATTCATGCTTAATTAATTATGGCCCCTTTTTGCCTCACATGTGCCTTGGACCGTGTTGTGCAAGAGAAGATGCATCAGAAAATGTGGCTTCCCTTGCCTCATAAAGCTAAAAACGCAAACCACTAAATGATACAAGACAAAAAATAAAGGCCAAAACCAGAAAGTATTTTTCCACAAAACTCTTTGAAAAATATATACAGCATTCTTTCTAAAAAAAAATCTTTTACGTATACAGAAAACACAGCAATTCAGATGAAGTGCAGTGACGTTCACAGCAGAAACAGGCCAGCCCTGGTTTCTCACAGCGCACCCTGGGTAATGGATTCCCAACCACTTAATCAAATCACTTAAATTAAATTGCATTGTCCAATGAATGAATTTAAATAAATAAATATCGTCAAGCAATACATTCACATGATTTTCATTTCTTGATTATGTTTCGGTAATATTTCAATCAAGCCTGATAAAAAGCCGGATAAAAACCAAGGTTGTGATGGAAACATTTTTATATTTTTATTAGTTATATGAATGCACACTGTAATTTTCCGACAACAACCTAAGCAGCAAGCAATTGAATTATAAAAGAACCTATAAAGAATTACCCTAAAAAAGGCTTCGTTCCATGAAGCTTTAACACAATGCAGATATATGCTGCCCCTGTCTGGTTTAAAAGAAAACAGCATCTTTATCATACAGCGACTTTGTATTATAAAACGTCATCTGTAGTGCCCTCTGGTGGTCAGTCATTATAAATCCATCCATCCATCTTCCAACCACTTTCCCTTCATCATTATTGTTATTAGCTGTGAAAGAACAATATAATCAGTGTGGGGGGAGCATTTTACTCAATATAACCTTTACAACACAAAACACGCCACAATGGGTTTCCTGTCTTGAATCAGTGTGCTTTGGGGAATGTAATGAAAGCTGTAACTACCCGCTTCGCAACATTTGAATCCCACAGGCGAGACTTTTCTCTGCAGTTTTTCAAAACACATTTACTCTGAGAAATCAAGCAGGAATATAAATGTGCTTCATAAGGCTCATATAAAGTGAAATATTAATAAGTTCATGACAATGTCAACAATGTCAAGAAACGCAACAATAGCAGGTAATGGGCAGTGTGTGAAGCTCACCAGCAGTCCTGTCTCAGGGGCAGAGGTGGGTAGTTCAGATCCAGACCTTCTCTGAGTTTGTGTCCAGAATGTTCTGTTCCTATACCCCAGGCCTCATCTCTTGTTTCCCATACTTTGCTTCCTGTCCTCTGCCTCCAACAATCCTCCACTCCTGAATCTTCTGCCTGCTCACCTTGTTCTGACTCCCCCATCCAGTCAGCAGCCGTTAGCTCTGAACCTTTCTCCCCGTGGTGTTTTTTCCACTGGACCTGGGGACCATTAAGCAGACCATCCTGGCAGTGGATCCGGTGACCCCCCTTCGTAGTGTGACATCTCTGCATTTTGTCAGACCCTGCAGTTAATAAGATGAGTTGTACGAAGCTCCCAGAGTCTGGAGTAATGATGTGGGCATAGAGACATCAATGAAATTCCACAGGCAGCAGCAAGTCTGCAAGATGGAGAGGAAAGCCCATGAGCTACGAAAAGGCCCACTCTCCCAGAACCCCTCTGAAAGAGACCACAGCGGTTCCACGAGGAACCTCAGATGAGAGCCTTCTGGGCCACTTGGCCACAAAGGACATGCTTCCGGAATACTTCCTAAGGCCCTGACCCCCCCTGGGGCCCAGACTCTGGCAGAGCCGTGTCATGTGGCACTGCTGGCCCGATAATTGGCATCTCCCCACCCGAGAGGGAGGTGTCCACTCAGCCGGGGCCCAGCGCTGATCCACACACCAGCACATTCTCTAGACTTGTCAGGCATCTACCACTTGCCGGCGGCCAAGTGCTGGGAAGCGTGCTACCCTGGCTGCAGGCTAAAGCAGAGCCAACGGGCCTTCCAAGGCCGGCAGGGGGAAAATGGAGGAAGAGCCCAGCAAGCGGCCCTTAGGAGGTGACCAGGGCTCTGTACGGGGGCGCTGCGGGCAGCCATGGCTGATCTGCTAGGCCAGCTCATCGACTTCTCATTTATTCATTTCCCTGCACCAAATCTTCTGTCTGCAGCTACAGTTAGTTTTCTGAGGGGGGGGGGGAAGACTTCTACTTTTTAATAATGCATAATGGTAGATTTTATATATATATGGCATTATTCATTTTGGCATTAAAATTATTACATGAATATTGGCAGAAATGCTTATAAACAATCAAAGAATGTTTGCAAATATCATACATTGAACGATTAAATAAGTAACTGGAGTAACTGGAATAAAGTTCTGCCATGTCTAAAAATTGGAAGTGTCTCAACAATTTTGGTAACAATGATACACAATTGTAAGTAACAATGATACACACCTGTCATGACAACACTGGAAATATTTACCTGTTGAAGCAAAATTATAATTTTACAGTATCACCTCAAGCCTGGGTTAAATCTTCCGATTGTTTTAATCTCAAATGTTAAAAATGTGGACAGTGTGATACATGAGTGGTGGGACATCATTAAAGGCTCCACCATCTGGCAAGTTTTGTGACATTTTTAAGTCGGGAAAGTGCATAAAAAAGACTTGACTGTGGTAGCCATGGAAACAGAGTCAGAGTGTGCGAGTCCTTTGCCACTGCTGCTCTGTGACAGCGCACAAAACAGGAAATCATTACAAAGCACGGGGACGCACACACACACACACACACGCGAGACACGCATGGACACACAAGGGCACGAAACAGGCATGTGTGCGCAGCTGTGTGATATATGCGTATGCACATGAAATCTTGCTTCTCGTTGGATGTCGGACAGAAATGAGGCTTGTGCTATTCACAATGGCCACCCCCTGATGTTTGAGGAACCAAGCATGTGGCCAAAAGGAAGTGCTTTCTCTAATCTGAGGAGTCAGTCGGGGTGGAGAGCTTACCAGGCACGTGGAATCCGGGAAACAGCCGGAATGCTGCAGCTGGCAGTCCCCAGTCTCATTACGGGAGCAGCCACTGCAGCCCAGTGAGGTTGTCTCCCAGTTAATGCGCTGCTCCCACAGTAACTCTCCCATACAGCCGCGTCTATCAGGATGCTCACGTAGTGATGTGTACGTATGATTTATGTGCTCCTGTGGTACAGCACGTGTGCGTACACCTGTGTGTGCGTTAATCATAAAATATTCTTTCTGTTTACTGATGGTCTGGTAGATTAATGTTCTGGTCAGATTTAAAGAAAAAGGTTTTCTGATAATATGTTGGAATATTTACAGGAAATGCGGAGCTTGTACTGATTAAAGGATGAATGTTTCTGATGAAAATCAAAGTCAGATTGAAAACAGCACTGAGAAAAACAAAAAAAGGATGTTTAATGAAGTACTCCCTGTGAATCCAGATGTGTATCGGGGCTCTTACAGACATCCCACTTATTTAAGACTGAATTTATCTTACACCTTCAAAAGGAAAAAAAAAGGTTTCTAACGCAAACTTGCCTGTAGAGGGAGCACTACTCACAACTCACACAGGCGTTTGCTCATTTTCTCCATGCTGCCGATGTACAAAGAGAAGCTGCGGCTCTCCTCACCCCAAACTGTACGAGGATTCTCACGTGCCTTTTGCGGTACACACCCACACGCCAACACGCACACATAGCAGCGCTGTTATGCCCCTACCATGATTTATGTGCCGGCAAAACTCTGGACAAACACCTTTTACTCATAAACTGTTCACATGACATGTCTCCAAGCGATTCTCTCACACTACTTAGCGCTCAAGCGCCACCCTTCCCCACCGATTCTGAAAATACACTTAAGACGGGCGAGCTGGCTGCAGATTAGAGGCGCAGTGTGATGTGAGAAGCCCCGGAGAGACCCCGGTTTGCTCCCTGAGTCCACGGAGACTCGGTGGCCCCTGACTGAGTGTGAACACACACAGCTCTGCCACCTTCCCGCAGAGCGGCACAGCCCAGCTGAAAGGCGCCCGCGGAGGTGCCAGCATTCAGCCAGGTGGAATCTGATTGTGAGAGATGTACCAATTATAAAAGTGGATCATGGAGACAGCTTCTGTTTGGCCTGCCTCTCCTATCGCCCTTCTACAGCTGCTTACTGCAGATGAGAGTCCATCTTACGCCGCACAGTTCTATTTACAAGAAGCAGGTCAATTACGCATGTTTGAACACATTCTGTTTTGTTTGTAATAGCGTCAAACTATTATACAGAATTAGAACACAAAGCTGATATATTCCAGGCTGCAAACAGGCTGTCCGCTGGCATTTTCTGTGAGTCAGTTCAGCCCCATATTGGATTAGAGTAACGCTACAACTTCAATGGCCATAATTTGACGGGATGCAGGCTGCTGTCAGAGCGTTCAGCAGTGCCGTCGAATATAGCATGAGAGATGTGTGTGAGATGGACTGTAATGTTAATGCATTGACTTATTAGTTCAGATGAGGTGCAGCTTATGGCCAGTGTGACACAGCAGAGCGAGGCACAGCTATTTGCACTCACCCCATCCGCCTGCTCACTACAGGATGAAGATCGGCTATTATGCTCTTGCAAAAAGTGAATCTTGAGGATCCCCACTGCTGAATTTCTTTCTCGCCTTTGTACTCCTTTGTGTGCCTTGTGAATAAGAGGGGGGAAAAAAAAATCAATGATGAAACTGACTGACATTTAAAAGACGTGGAAGGATTCCCTGCCACAAAAACAGTAGTTACTGTATGGAAGGCTGCACGGAGATGAGTTCAGGTATCGCTTTGCGTCTCTGCCTGTGCACTCACTGTATGTTTCCCCTTTTTCACTTTAGCCTTCCTGTGCTAAAAATTAGCCTGGAGTGATCAAGTAACCTCATAAGAAGATGCCTGCGGTAACATGAAGGAAAAATACGGATCGAGTCGACACCCAGGCCATCGTCTGGATGTCCTTCAAGGACATTCCATATTTGCAATGACCGCAGCAAAATCAATAAGTCATGGATTGAAATCTCAAGATCATATGAGCACTGAAGTAACAGCTATTGACCCAGATAATTAGGCACTATAATCACAGATAAATCAGAAAATACACCATGTACAATATGTCTAGCCAGGTGAATAAATGTAACTTTCTGAAGTCGTCGATGTCAGAGGATCTCACGGGAGTCACAGTAAACTCTGCTTACTTGCCATGGTTTTTAAGAATATGCAAGATTTTTTTCATTGATACTAACAATACTTATAAAGCTAGTTTAAAAAAAAATCACAAGATGTCCAAAACTGAACCCGGATTCTACTGAAAACTGCAAAAAGTAATCCTCGATATTGTTAATATTATGTTCACAGTGGCCAGTAATATTATTGTGAAAGCCTGTAATCAGCTATTAAATAACTATCAGCTGACAGTGATTGATTGTAGGTTTGCTGGAGGCGCAGCTGGTTTAAGTTCAGAATGAACCAACCAATGCACAGAGTTTCCAAACCTCCATTTTGTTTCGTTTCTGGCCAGCAGCAAATAACTGCAGAAATCTCAGACATTTGGCAAGCTCGTTTATGTCTGCATTCGTCTCAATGACAGCACTAAAAGGCACTCACTGGGGATTATTTTGGGTCTAGACTCATCTGGCCTGGGTCCTAGATCATATTTGGGATTTCCCAACTATAATGAAACATTATACGTCTTGATGGACTATTAACAGCAAAATGATAATTATTATTTTTGTTGTGTGAAACTGTATGGTCATTTATAGCCAGTAGAACACCCCTGTGTTGATATCTGCTGGAGAAGATAGTAATACCACTTAATTACTTTTGAGTGATACTGTAATTTGTGACTTGAGTTGAAGAATTTTCATGTGTCCATTTGTGTAAATTACCCTAAAATAATGCAAATTCTGACATTAAAAATGGCATTCTGTTGTCCTAATCATTTTGTATAACTGTAAAATATGACACATAGCACCAATTAAACGGTGCCAATTAAACTATGTTTTCAGTGTCATATTATCATGATAGCCACAGGAAATGCCTCCTATCAATTGCAGTTTAAATGTCAAAATGAAATGTTTTTCCATGTTTTTTATGCTTGCTTTTAGAAGTATCTAATTGGCTTGTGAAAAAAGTCAGTGGAATATAATAAATAAATAAATAAATTGCATGAACTAATAATAAATGTAAACATTGCGAGTGACGAATTCTCTCAGAACCACAGCACCCTGTTTTCAATTAAACTTGCTGCTTTGTTTTTCAGTGACTAATACAATCATGTAAATTAGGCAGCCCTGTGCTTTAAATCATTTAAAATAAAATACATGTTTTGGACAATATGTGCTGACACACTACTTTAACTCGAAATTATGTGAAATTGTGCATTTTCTGCCAAAAGACCTTATCGAGACCTTAGCAAGCTCGAAGCTGATGAAAGTGATTAAACGGGGAACATAAACCGTACTCTATTTGCAAGATGAAAAGTCAAATTTAACAGTGAATTGCTGAGGTTTTGCAGAGTTTTTCCTTTCATGAAAATTAGTTGTTATCAAGTATCACCTTGATGGGAAATTTAGGCCGGGATATAAACACGCTAGGCATGGTTAGCCTGAACCCACTGTGAGACGTTCTGTGGGTTAGCACATTTCTGTTGAGCAGATCTTCCCTAAAACATCCGGCTATACCTCGGTACATTTCAAACGTATAATAATATAGCAACATCTACCTACTACTGTTAGAGATCTGCTGTAGAGAGCATCCTGACCATGGGCATCACATCATGGTTTGGTAACTGCTCTGTCCAGAACCGGATAACCCTGCAGAGGGTGGTTAGAGCAGCTGAGCTCTGCAGCAGATCTGCCTTGCACTCCCTAGAAGACATTTACAGTAGCCGCTGTAGGACCAGAGCAACAAAAATCTCCAAGGACCCCCACCCCAATAACTCCCTGTTGAACTCAGGCAAATGCTTCTGCAGCCTTACAAACAGAACTGAAAGGTCAAAGAGGGGCTTTTTCGCCCAGGTCAAAAGGCTCCTAAATTAAGTCTCAGTGCCTCTAGGTCTTCCACTGGACTCTACAGTGACTCTTCAGTCACTGTAACAATGATGTAATCCTATGAGTACTGCTTTCATACTGTCTAAATTGTTGGTATATATCTCAGGTCTCTTGCACATTGCACATTATGTACAGCTGAACATTTCATATATTTTTTATTTGATATTGTTATTTTTCTATATTTTGTTATTCAATTTGTTATCATGCTCAGCTGCTCGGAATGACCAGCATTACATTTCACTACTGTACATGTATATATACAACTGTGTACGTGACGAATAATCCTCTTGAATCTTAACTCTACTGCAAATACAGGGTTTGAAATAAATATGCAGCCAGATATTACTTGCCAATACACTGTAACGTGAGAGCAGCAGACATGCTTCTTATATGAGTAAAGATAAGATACTTATAGCATGTTTGCATCGTAGATCTAGTGCTACTAGTGAAACATAATAAAATATCTCGGAAACACTTAATGCCATGTTATTAGTAATTTATAAACACATTCATAATGCATTATAATGCATTCATATAAACAGGGTTATAAACATTTATTAAAAGGCATAACACATTATATCCATGTGTATTATGCTTTATGACTGCCTTATGGAGCTCTCATCTATAGTGTAGATAACTTCATAATGCAGAACACAGCATCCTTAATACGTATACTGAACATTATAATGCATTATGAAGGTATCTATAGTGCATTATAGATGAGAGCTTCATAAAGCATTCATAATGTGTAATGAATGGCTAGAGTATGCCTGTTTATAAATGTTTATAGCTATGTTTATAATGCTTTATGATTGCTTTATTATTTGTTATGTATTTATAAATTATTAAAAACATGGGCTTAAGTAAAGTTTTACCAATTTCTCTGTGGTTTTCACGGGATAATTTCAATCATCTGGCAGATATGTTTTAACCTTTCTGTGTGTACAGGGTTAGGGGGTGACTTGTTTCTGTGACCACTGATTGCTTCTGTTTTTTGTTTAAATTGATCTCACCAGAGCGTCTTTCTCCATACCATTTTTGTGAGTATTGGCACAGCAGTGTGATAAATGAAGTACGACGTAGCTTTATACGTAAGGCACACATCATAAGCTTCCGACACGCATTTGTTCTCTGAACGATCCCACTGTTTGGTGTCCATTCGTTAGTGGAATGAAATGTCGACCCGCTCTGTCGCGGCTCTGCTCGTCGTCTGGTGTTTTCTACGTTGGGCTGGGGGGCATTTCCAGTTCTTTTCAGAGAGAATCCATGGTGCACATCCAGAGTTGGCTCGATTAGGATGCCCTTGGCCCGAGGGAATGCAAATTCTGGAGGTTGGGCCGGTCTCACTGCGCTCGTATAGCTGAGAAAAGTCAGTATCACAGGAAGCAGATGGAAGGCAGCGAATCTGCTAGAATTTTCTCTGACGATGTCTTTTCGTCTGGTATGCACTCGTCGGCCTTCTGTCTTCATTGGTCCAGGAGTGGAAATCAATTCTGAGTAGAAGTAAAACCAAACACATTTAATAGAAAAGAAATACCAGTGCGAGTAGCCTAACGAGATTGATCATACTTTCATAAAAGGGCTGCCAAGTTGGTAAAAGGTGTCACCTTTAAGTTATTGCATTCCTTCAAGTATCAGAAATGTATAAAACTGTATATGAATATCTGTGATTTAGATGTCTAAATATCATCATATCATGATCAGAAATAGATTCCATAGAGAAAAAAATCCCTGTATACATGTTAGCGGTAGCAATAAATGTATTAATTCTAAAAGTATGTTTTCTTTATTGCGAAAACATGTACAATAAAATGTGAGGGGAAAAGTGTCATGAATAATTCATGAAGTTGTATTACTTTGATTCAAATAACTCTGGCAAAGAGAGAAGTGTTTTAATTCTAAGCATCCATTAAAAAACACTGAATGTCAATCATTCAATTAAATGAATCTGTGTGGGTCATCAGGCCATCACACCACTGGCTGGCTGTCACATGGCATGTGGACTTGGGATTACTTGGCATCATTAAATGCATAATGACTCACAAATGCTCACTCACATCATTGCCAAACAACATTTTAACAATTGCATCACATAACTGTAGCAGTTAACAAATGCGGGCACTTGGGCAAATGTGTGCCTAGCTGTGCCACTCTAAAATCATATTTATTAAATGACAATAAACAGTTAAAAAGCCAGTTAAAATTAACATGTAAGTAGATTTGGTCATTCTCATGTGATGTTATTTGTCGAAGTGAATTTAGGGAAAACATTCTTAACAGTGGGTTCAGTTGCTAGTCCAGGGGTCTCCAACTCCAGTCCTGGAAGGCTACAGTCCAGTAGGTTTTCTATCCTACCCGGCTTCTCATGAGCCACACCTGTTCTCAGGTAAATACCAGGAACAGGGCTGACCAATCAGAAGCCAAGTGGGACAGAAAACCTACTGGATAGTAGTTGGAGACTCCTGTGCTAGTCATTAGTATGTTATAACTGAGCATGTTACTGAGAGGGGGGAGGGATTTTGCTGTTGGGGGGGCTTTGGGTGTGATTCCCAGTAGAGAGATCTTAACGACAACCGGTGAAGCAGAACTTCATAAAAAGAAAAGAACAAAATGTTGTATTCATATTACAAAATATCATTTTAATGCCAATGTATAATCATAACCATTTCCTTGTGAAACCAAAGAAGTCTGGCTGTTCAAAGAATGTCTGACAAACTATTATGCAAATGAGCCCCACCCTTAAGTGAATGTAAAGTAACTTAAATGATGAAAGTAACTTCAGTGAAGTAAAACATTTTCTGCCTCCCTGAGCGAAGAGACTTCAATGTATTTCTCATCACCTTCTGTTGAGTAGTTCATTGGATAGTCATGCAGTGTTATTTTGATGCATGATTGATCCCACAAAGTTTATCCTCATGGACCCTGGGGGGGGGGGGGGGGGGGCTCTGATATGTCTCAAAATTGAAAGCGGCGACCCTGGTGATGATTGATAGTTTGAGTGACGAAGGCGGGCATGTCCAGTCACAATGCCATGGTGAGGGAAAAGTGAGATTCCAAAAAGTTTGATTAATGCGTTTTAATGTTTGGGCCAACAGGAGCTGACATGTACGGGACACAATGAGAGTGAAAACTCTGACAGCAAGAGAAACTATAGGAAGCTTACAGAGGTGCTTTTTCCACCGTGATGATGTTCAACCTTTTATTGATGTTTGTTGCACGTGTAGAGCAAAACAACAATGTAAAGCTGTGTAGCCGTCTCATATCCAATATATCATTCCATTAATGTTACTTATATTTCAGTAACGACAAAAGCATTATTTGCCGCCTCACTTCCTAAGCATCAACTTATCAAGAAAATAGTTACTGAACTGAAGGCTCAGGATCCAGATTAACTGAGGCTCAGGGTACAGGTCAAATAGGGCTAGGCCTACATTTGATTGAAATTAGCAACCAATGGAAAATGTTTAGGACTATGTAACAATGTAACAAATCCTTTAATACTGACTATAACATGTATAGTAATGACTAATTTACTGTATGATCTGGTCTGAAATTGAGCTTTGTTAAAAATTTTGGTGAGCAGCTGCCACTGATTCCCAGCTTTCCATTGAGGAGTGGCAAATGCACCGCAGGGCTCAATGGGGACTGTTATTGAAGGCATCCGAGGAAGCCAGGAGAGAATCTGTAGCTTTTACAGTATCAGGTTTACAAATTCCATTGTTCTCTTTCAGACTGACTACACTCCACTATTTGCCAGAACCAAATGCATTGTTAGAAGCATTGTTGGATGAGTGGAGGCTAGGGTTAGAATTATTGTTGAGATTAAGGTTAGGGTTAGGTTGTGATTGCCTCAAGGATTAGAATTAGGGTTCATGTTAGAGTTAAACCATGTACTTCGTGGTATATATTATCATACTATGTGAGGCTAAATTTCTAGCTATATTAATTAATATAAATGCAAATGTGGAATCTCTACCACTAAAGCTAGCTTCCTGTGGGTCTGCAGGTGTCCATGCATCCCCAAGACCTCGGCCCATGCTAGCATTTTTAGCATAGCTGTTAGTAACGCAGGGAGGTGCTACACCACTTTCCCTCCCATTTACTAGCCATGCTAGCCCACTGAGGCCAAGATACACGCTAAGCTGGCTTCCCTACCCTAAATACACCCATATGGGGCTTAGAGCACAATGGCCCTGCTGTGGGAAGTGGGCCAGTAAGAAAGAAAGCATCAGACCCTCTGTTACATAGCAGCTGAGGCATTTCATCCCACTGCTCTGTTGGCGCTGTTAGGTATTCACCATGAGATTCCCTTTCCCGGGGGGTGGGGGGGGGGTTCAACTTCCAGCTTGGTTGGCACCGTTAGATATCCACTGCGAGACTTCATACCCCGAGGTGCGACACATTATTCTCTGTAGCTGGAGATATGGGGAAGGGAGCTGACCCGCAGCTTGACTGGCACTGTGAGGTATCCACTGTGCGACTTCCTTTCAGCAGAGCCATTGGGAGAGAGATTTACATTTGCAGCTTCATTGGCATCGTTTGTTAGTCACTGCAAGACCCCGCACTCCGAGGTGCGGAAAATTATTCTCTGCAGAGGGAAGACTTGACCCACAGCCTGGTTGTCACTGTTAGGTTAACCACTGTGAGTCTATCTCTAACCTTGAACCTAAGCCTAACCCTAACCCTAAGCCTAACACTAAGCCTAAAACTAAGCCTAACCATAACACCCGCATTAACCCTTCAGAAAACCCTGACCCAAGATCGTACCCTTGCCATTATTGCAACCCTAACCCTAACCATCAAAAGAATCATTACCCAAATCGTAAGAGTAACCATAACTCTAACCTCGATAGGAGCACTACTCCTTAACCTAGTTCTAACCCAGTGATACCAAAACATCCACATTGACTGCAAAATCCCCACAATTGGGTCTAATGTCACACCCTCAAACTAAGCTTGTAATTTGTCCCGCAAGTTTTTCAATTCTCTCCAACTGTTATATTACTTCAGGGCGAGACAAATATCCAGTTGGAATGAGTCTCCTGCATGAATAATCTGTTCTTTCTGCAGTAGATCTTCATCTGATCATAATGGATGAATATCTGTGCCTATCTTCAGCGTAACTTTTCATTTTCTCTGTGGATTTCAGGGAAAGCAGTGACTCTCCCTGGCTTGCTATGCATACTGTCTCACCTACATAACAATTAACTTCAGGATATTCTCCTCCCCTCCCCCTACACCAGTCACTCATGTGCACGAGCAGGGGAGAATCTTCCAGTGTCCCTTAGCAATCGTTTGAGTGTTTGACTGGCATTGCATTCAGAAACACCTTTGCTTATTTAGTAGGTTGCATTGAATCCATTATAAAACCTCTTGGACTTTTGTGCTTTGATGGCTTATTTGCCTTGAATAGCTGCACATTTGCCTTTCATAGTTCAGGTTGTGTTTATTTGATCTCCCTTGTGTGCATTTTATAAGTTTTCTGTTTTGTGTTCTACTTAATACACTTAGTTTTGCTGGCTATATAAAATTAAGTCACTTGGCATTGTAACCAAACTACTTAACTGACATTTAGCAGGCAACATTGCTCTCTCTCTCACACACATGCACATGTCGGGTGAACATATCTTGCGGCCCGCTCATTCATTTCTATGGGAAAAATGCTAACGCTAACTATGACACCCGTAACCCCTACCGAGCCCTAACCATAAGCATAAGTAACCAAGCAAAATACAAGAGTTTTTGCATTCGTAGTTTTTTCATTTCATTACAACCTACTAATAATTCCATCCATCCATACATTTTCCAAACCGCTTATCCTACTGCGTTGCGGGGGGTCCAGAGCCTATCCCAGAAGCAATGGGCACTAGGCAGGGAACAACCCAGGATGGGGGGGGCAGCCCATCGCAGGCCACACTCACACACCATTCCTACTAATAATTCAATCATTTTAATTTCAGTTTCAGGGTAACATTTCAAAAAGGAAATTTAGTTCATATGGTACTCCTCATATACTAGTTAATTCTAGGGCGAGTCTAGCGTGTACTGAGGTCTGGGGTTTTGCCCACATGTATACATGCCCCCCCCTGTACTGTGTACTATCTTGGCACCCCCTTTCCTTTGCGACCTCATCGAGAAGAGAAAAGCAGTCCATGGAGTTTCTAAATATTCAACATCAGTACAGGAGTTAATTTGCAAAGCTACAAAGACAACTACTATTACACAGAGTTGACAATGACAGAATTATACAGCATATTTATATATTGATATATATACTATATTATACAATTGTTATATTGCCTTTTCATTTATTTCTAGCACAAGTTTTATCAAAGACAATATGTTCAAGTCGGACTGTTCTAGAGTTGCACAATATATCATTTCAGCATCATTATCATCATCATCGTGATGCAGACCTGTACAGTACTCACTTCCCAGGACATGTGATGTAAGGTAAGGCAAATTAAATCGAACATATCATGCTACAAGTGCTTGGTTGCTTGGTACTTGCTTGGTTGCTTGGAAAATGTGTATGTTGTACTGCAGTATACGGGTTGAGTTTCGCTAAAGCATTTTTACTCTGTCATAGGAAACATAACTTAGTAAGCTTTGGAATTTTAATGATTGCTTCTCTTCAAAATTATGTGGTATATGTAAAAAATCAGTCTAAAGTTTACTGCTTCTGCTTTTGCATGAGTGCTACATCAGCTTTTTGAGCCAGTAATAATCATTTTCATCCTTTCTGTTTAAATCACTCATAGATGAGTTTTTAAGAAATTTATTCGTTTTGAACTCCCTTTTGCTTTATAAATATCGCCTTATTTATCACAAAAAACTCACATTGTGATATCTGAAATTTTCCAACATTGTGCACCCTAGTCTGTTGGAGCTCATCTGATTAAACATGCACAAAATGTTCTCCCTGTAGCTACTACTAACCATTTCCTGCTTAATTGCACCCTCAGCTCCCGTTCAGCATTTCAACGAGCAGCAAAAACCCTTCTGGTTTCCGTTGACATCGAGTTAGCCAAAATAAGCCAGAATTTAAGAGAATACTTAAAACAACAAACACATAAACATATAGTATGTTTTTTTTCTAATTATACAAATAATGATTTTACTGAGCAGAAACGTTGGCATAGTTAGCTATCAAAATTAGCTAGCTAACATAGTTAGCTATCAACATTAGCCAGCTAACACAGTTAGCTGTCTCTCAGTAGGTAATTCCTCTGATAGCAAATAACGGCGATCTCAAACTTAAGTTACTTAACTACAATGGATTAACTGCTATGCAGTTAAATGACATGGTATTTAGGATAACCAGGTCAACTATAATGTCGACCAAGTTATACCTCTCATATCCTAATAAGTATTCTAAAAACCTGAGGAGTTCAGGGAATGCAGTCAGGGCGAGTGTGCACATGGGTTTGTGCATTTGGTGGGATTATAATGATGCATCTGAAAAGCGGCCCTGCAGAGGTACGGGGAATGGGGGGAGGGCAGGGGATCGAGGCCAAGTATGTACATGGTAAAACTCATCAAAAAATAGGTGAGGGAAATGTTAACCCATGCCATGGCCCCACCATTCAAAAGATAATGTTACCTATAGCCAGCAGGACGGGTTCAGGGTTATAAAGAGAATATCCTGGGCTTCAGTCCAAAAGCTCGGTCCTAGGCACAACGCTGCTTAGTATCATATAAGATAAGATGGACTTTATCAATCCCAGAAAGGGAAATTTTGGTATTACAGCAGCAGCTACAGACAGGATCAGTCGATATGCGCACTGCAAGCACAGTATAAAAGGACATAAATATATCGATACTGTATGCGTTCCAGTTGAATTTGTGACTGATAAATTCCGACTTCCTAGTGGAAAATTTAAACTGGAATGCCCCCTGAATTCGACACATCCCAGAGCTCAGAATTCAAGATGGCTGCTCCCTTTATCAACAGAAGCTAAATCTGTAGTTTTACATTGTTTATTAGCATTTATGTCTTACTTGTGGCTCATTAAGTCAGTCACACTCACAATATGGTCCAACCGCTATCTGTGGATGTGCTGCTACAGTGTTATGTGAAAAATACCATGTAATGTGTTGTTATCCACTGATATTGCTAACAATGGCTAACAATTAGCCGGGTTAGAACTGGGGTTTCATTATGCAGGATTTCTTGCTTAAGTGGAAAACTTGTCGGATTTAAGTCTGGGCTAAATGTAAATAAACAAAGATAAAGGGCTTTTAAACTGGGGTAAATTAAATCCAACACTAGTCATCTGGGTTAGCAAGAAATCTTGCTTTTTGAAATGGGTCCCTAGTACTGTTAAATGGCTTTCTTGCTTGCTGTCCTGGAACACCGCTAAATGATGCTACTCCCAGTTCCGAGCTTTGACCTCTGAGCTAAATGGAACACAGCATAAGACCTGGAATTGTATTGTAAAAAGTGATGAGTGCTACGGTGGGTAAACATAGGCCATGAGGTTAGAGGGTTCAGTGAGGATACTCAGCAAATAGCAGTAATAATAATGACACAACAACAAGGAGTATCAGAGGTAGCAGTAGCAATAATGGGTAACACTTTACATTAAGTGCACCTTCATAATGCATTCATTATTCATTCATAGAACATTCAGTGCACCTTCATAATGCATTCAGAATGTTTTATGAATACATTATGAAGGTGCACTGAACGTTTTATGAATGCAATAGAAAAGCATTATGAAGGTGCAGTTAATGTAAAGCGTTACCCAATAATACTAACAATAACAACAATAACAAATAAATGAATGAATGAGTGAAAATAGGGCAATGATGCTGAGAGGATGAGGCAGCCTCCACAGTTGAGGTGTACCTGTGAATGTCCACTGAAAGCAGTGCTGATTATTGTTGTAAGAGTCAACAATTGCACAGAACTATGAATCAAAGCTGAATACTAAAGCATGAGATTTGTGTACTATTATATCCCTATCAAACACTGTATCTCCTTACTTTAAAGAGCCTTTTTTGAGCTACTGTTTTATGTTATGTTGAGGGTTGCTCATCATGGAATGTTGGACAGTCATCTATGAATGTTTGTGTCATTATATAATTACAGTAACATGAGTTTAAACTGATATTTAGAAATAGATTTTTAACTCACATGATAAAGAACTGTGATTCCTTACTAAATCCGTCTCCTGAGTTTGGGTCAGACTTAGAGATCCAGTCAGTATTGGATTATGATTAGTATTAGCACATGTGTTTGTGATGGGAGCGTTGCTGGTTGAAATCTGGTTGTTAGCAGAGTGATTTCACTGTGGCACAATTATTATCTGTTATATTAGTAATATGTAAAATTGTAACGCTGGGGGAGCAGAGAGACATGGGGACATTGAGGGAGCAAGTAGACACAGGGACAGCGAGTGAGCAGGGAGACACAGGGACAGCGAGTGAGCGGAGAGGGTGAGCAGGGAGACACGGGGACAGCGAGTGAGCAGGGAGACACGGGGACAGCGAGTGAGCAGGGAGACACAGGGACAGCGAGTGAGCAGGGAGACACAGGGACAGCGAGTGAGCAGGGAGACACAGGGACAGCGAGTGAGCGGAGGGGGTGAGCAGGGAGACAGGGGGACAGCGAGTGAGCAGGGAGACACGGGGACAGCGAGTGAGCAGGGAGACACGGGGACAGCGAGTGAGCAGAGAGGGTGAGCAGGGAGACACGGCGACAGCGAGTGAGAAGGGAGACAGGGGGACAGCGAGTGAGCAGGGAGACACGGGGACAGCGAGTGAGCAGGGAGACACGGGGACAGCGAGTGAGCAGGGAGACACTGGGACAGCGAGTGAGCAGGGAAATACGGGAACAGCGAGTGAGCAGGGAGACACAGGAACAGCGAGTGAGCAGGGAGACACAGGGACAGCGAGTGAGCAGGGAGACACGGGGACAGCGAGTGAGCAGGGAGACACGGGGACAGCGAGTGAGCAGAGAGGGTGAGCAGGGAGACACGGCGACAGCGAGTGAGAAGGGAGACAGGGGGACAGCGAGTGAGCAGGGAGACACGGGGACAGCGAGTGAGCAGGGAGACACTGGGACAGCGAGTGAGCAGGGAAATACGGGAACAGCGAGTGAGCAGGGAGACACAGGAACAGCGAGTGAGCAGGGAGACACGGGGACACTGAGAGAGGGGGGAGACACGGGGACAGTGAGAGAGGGGAGACATGGGGACAGCAAGAGAGCAGCTTTTAGAGAAAGCCAAGCACTGAATCTGCAAGGGTTCATTCAAATCTGAGTACTTAAAGCTCTGTGCCAGCAGAATTTATAGCCTGGCAGTCTGCCAAAAGAATGACACACATCTCAGTCGGCGAGTGAGCTTCAGCTGACATCACCGGAGGTGTACTGAGCACCCGGATCGTCATGCATTGCTTATGAGCTCCGTAATCATTAGAAAATACATTCATTAACTTATTACTATTATGTGTTATAATCATATTACAACTTTTTCATCTCTATTCACTGACATCCTGTTAAGTTCAGATCTCTGCTTATCTACCACATAACAGGTGTATACAATTCATAAAACGTTCCAGATTACGGGGTGCAGGTCATGCAATTCCTGAAATAAATAAAACCCTATATAGGGTTCTACGTATATGGCATCTGCTCTTCCTGTCAGCAGGAGTTTCATAATTTATGTAAAGAACTGGCTGTTTCTCCCCTGCAAGCTCCTGGGACAGGATGGCCTCAAGCTTCTATCCAAGGCAACCGTCTGTAAAATAAAAGGCAATAAGAAATTAGCCATCGTTTGTAAGGGACTCTGATAAAATGTTGCCTTAGGGACTAGCGATGCTGCTTGGACTGGCTCTATCTACTGGACTGAGGTAACATTCATGATGGTTGGCTACAGCCTCCCGGGACACTCCTGGAGCAACCTTAGAAGAAACCGCAGGTATCTCCTACCATTGGCGAGCTTCATGGATTTGCAACGAGCTCAGCGGATTTCCGCAGTTTCAAGATGGATGTTAGTTTTTGTGGTTAATCATTACCAAATATAACGTTACTGATATATAGTCCTCATTATGAGCAAAGTAAGGTTTACGAAACCTGCCCATTAATCATTGAGGCACAGTCAGGGCGCCATGCAAATTGAATGGGAGAACAATATATTAGTGGAATCCAAAAGGAACGTAGAACGATGACTTTTAATCTACAGTGACTAATGCAAATCAATGCCCTTGTGCATTACAGTCTAAAAGTCTTATGACATCTATACCACTGTTGACAAAGAGGGACTCGATTACCGGGGGCACAGTGGCCCTCTTTTCAATGGCTGCAGGATTAAGTTGTTGGCATTTGTGGTAACTGGCACACGACCATTGGTCGTCTCTGCAAATGCTGGGCTAATGGAATCCTTTGTGAGGTTTTTGCCTTTCCTAAGCGTCCTGCCATGGGTTTATGATGAGCTGCCTAAAAAGTTGTTTCCCTACGGTTTTATAGCGCAGGCAGTTGGATACTCTTACTCTATATAGCCTGTCGTTAATTACTGCAAAGTAAGGGTATGACATTGCTCTGTCTGGGGAGAGCAGCAGGCAGCCTAGCTGGTCGCTGCGGTGATGGAGTGTCGTCCTGTGACTGTTCCAAGGGAAAAGCCCCCAATGGGATTGTTTGGGGTGTGGGGCCACGGATGAGAAGCTCAGGGACCTGGAGAGGGAAAGGGGAGGAGAAAGGGGGATTGGGGAATGTTCTGGTGAAGAGAGAGAGAGATAACAGAGAAGGGAGGGTTTCACGTTTAGGGTTTCTCCTTGTGGCAGGGGGTGGGGCGTTGGTGGGTGCAAGATGATTTTCAGCCAAATAAAGCATAGCAACCGAAGTATGCCAGCGGTGACACTGAAGCCTGTCCAAGGTGACCTTCCGAAGACGGAGGCTGAGCTGCTCTCGTGCCACCTGTCCCACCATCCAGGGAACAGGCTCACCACTGCGGACACCACCTGTAGCAGCCTAGGATCTGCTGGCCAAACACAAAACGAAAGCTGACTTTGGAGAAGGTCAGCTTCTGCCGTTTCTGCCGCGGTTCCTTTGCCAGGCGATCTGGGCTGTCTGTAGACCGCCTTGGTAAGAATGAGCGTGGTGTAGTACATCACCAGGGCCTTATCAATCAGAACGTGAAGCTGCAAAAATACCCACTCAGCAGGCGGCCGCGCACAGAAAAAAACCAGAGGACAGTGCATAGATCGTCCTGTGCTTCCGTCTTCGTGAGCTGGAGAAGCAGGGATAGTGTATGCGCTGTTACAGGTTAGGGAGAGCCTGTCAGGGATGGGGACAGGAAGGCACATCACGATTCACTCAGCGTTGAAGCAGAGTGACCACATTCACGCTTTGAAGGCAACAGTCCACCATTAAACTCTTATAACATATATACTGTAGGGGAGCAAGATCAAGCAATTTGGTCAGCAAATTAACTGTGGACCCCCATTTTTTCCATATTGAATTTTAATGTTGTATAAATGTTGTTGCTCTCACTTTAATAAGACTAAGAGACAAATGTGAAAGGAGAGAAAGTATATCAAATTTTACCAAAACATCCATTTTCTGTAAATGCTTGTCCTATTCAGGTTCACAGGGGGTCCGGAACCTAAGGGCGCAAGGCAGGAAACAATCCAGTATGGGGCGCCAACCCATCACAGGGCACCAGGGACACCAGTCACTCACACACCAGTCACTCACACATGTCAATATAGAAAGTAAATTAATAAAGCACATTCAACACGTCATGCCAAATTAATTTAAACTCATTGGCCAACAATATATTAAGTAGATCATCTGCTGACATGTTTTTGGCAAAAATAAAAATGCATGTTGCCTTAACATATAATTCTTATCCACGAGAGTTTTGAGTCTTGGCTCGATATTAATCACCATATAGTTATTACTGGATGAAGTCTGGATGATACCTCAATGGAAAGCTTTAACACAGAAAATCAAAAGTACACAAAATATTTTGAATTAAATATAAAAATTATGACATTTTGGCAGCTTTGTTCCTGTGAGGCAAAGCCATCTGTATGCTACTATGGATATTAAATGTAAATATGAAACAACATTTACATGTTTTCAGATGTGCTTTTACAGTCACAAATGGTTGGCAGTTACCAAAACAGCTCACAGCTCAGCGTTTTTAAGTTTTTCATTTCCAGGTGAGAATTCAGCTATGCTGAACAAAGAAAAGTGGGAAAACATTGGCCTGTGTGTTTTATTTGATCTACTGCACAATGTGTAGAAACAATGATTTTTGGGGCAGTATCATAACCACGTTTTTTCTCCAGGAGAAACAAAAAAAAAACATCTATATATAACATATCATGTCAGACATTACTCTCCGAAACCATCTGGAGGGAGTCAGCAGGGAAAAGATTTGTAATGATGTTGGAAAGTTAATTGTCACCTAAATTAGGTTTTTCCTCTTTGTTTAAACACAAATAAATACAGTTTAGCAACTATATGTCATGTTTTCCTGATAATGAAGATAAATTCCAAAATATTTTTACACGTATTCTGTTAAAAGTTTGTAGAGCTGAAGGGTGCAGTCACCGGTCTTGACCTGTAGGGGGCCTGGTTATGAGTAGCCCAGCTTGTCTACACTAATTATCTGCACCTGGCCTCTTTCATACTGGGGGTATTTTATTTCCAGTGATCAGACTACAGAGATGCCCTGTGATGAATTGCCGCCCCAACCTGTGAGTCTTGTGCCCAGAGCGTCTGGGATAGGTTCTGGACCCCCTCAACCCTGAATAGGATAAGTGGTTTCAGAAAACAGTTAGATGGATGTATGGATGTATGGATGGATGGATGGGTGGATGAATGGATGAATTACATAGAAGTTTCAGCCAATATGAAGTGAAAGGTTAACCCTGCTGTTCGTCACGGGCTTTCGGTTTGGTTAATCTGGTGCAATGTCACAAAGCTGGTAGAAAGTTCTGCAGACCTGACCTGGTGATTCGTTTGGTTGTAAAAATCATTGTCAGTTGTCTGTGGGCCGTGGTTTCTGAGCTGTCAAGCAACTGCGGTATTATACACAATTTGTTACCTATTAAATTAAAATTCTTATTCTTCTGCAAGTAAATACCATAGCCTCAGAGGGATTACAATGGTTACAAAATATCCTTTATTTGGAGCAAATTATTTATTATTATTTTGAAAGTAAAATGGTTTTACGAATTTAATTATACACTCAGATCAGATACGCACACTCTGTCCCATGACGATATCTAAGTCATCTCTGTTAATTTGTTCACTGCTACCAGTGCATGCAGAATGTGGAACATTACTTCTGGGTCTTAGCTTTTAAGATAGATGGGGCCTTTAGATAGAGCAAGACCTCTAATTCTAACACGAGAATAAAATGATCAGTAGACAACCTGTAGATGATTCTCAAGAAGCATAATGTGAGAAATAATCAAAATTATTTCTTTTTATTTACTCCAGATACTACAGACAATTGTAACTGCTTGAAGTTCATGTTGTTTTTACATAAATAACAATTATTAGCCGGAAAATCTTACGGGAAGAGCAGAGTCAGCAGGGCTTCTAGGTTAGAGTCAGGGTGGCAGGATTATTTTGGAAAAACGAATATAAAAGCATTACTTCCAAATTTTAATGCTGGAACATGCATAGATCAAGGAGGTTGGTGAAGTGATTTCTCCAAATTACCTATAATATCACAAGCTCTGATATAACTTACTCTAGTCACAAAATCCAGGGGATTTCTCTCATACCTACTAGATTATTTCAAATACGGGGAGTCAAGTTATAATGATAACTAAGGAAATATATGTATGATGGTTGACTATTTAGACCGGCACTAACCCCACACAACCCCACACAAAATCTACAAACAGTAAATTAATAACACTGCACATGAATACAAATGACTGCAATAGCATTTGGGGAGAGAGAAACAGAAATGTGGAAAAAAAAACAAGACAAGATGTTCTTTTTGCCACCATAGTTTAAAGAATGAAGCTCTCGCCAGCAAAGCCAAGGCCGACCTGCCCAGGACACCCAAAGCCTGAGGCAGAAGTCTCTAGCAGCTTCGCTTCACACAGCTGAAGTCCACCAAACAGTGTTGATTGGTCCAGTGCACCAGTGCTGACACTGCCTACACACTGGTATCAGACTGCAGTAGAGACCCCCTACTAGCAGGGAGTAGGCATTACCTCCCACCGAACCACAAAACACACTGGATCTTAGAGACATTTCTGTGTATGTGACTGTGTGTCCGGCAAAGGACTGGAATCCCATCCAGGGCATCTCCTGCTTCCTGAATACAGACTCACCATGAAACTTCACTAGATAACAATTATGAAAGACGAATTTACAGATATACTGATCCTCTGTTACTATCTGTTCTTTCTGTAGATATGTAGTGTTAGCATCATAGTGTAAGAAATGCCTTTAATTACGGGGAGGGATAATGTGTTTAATGTTGCACGTAAAATGATTTACCTTGCATCTGCATAACAATGGAATTTTATAGCGAAAAAATGAGTCCCTTTCTGATTTCTGGATTCTGGATTCTTTATGCAGGTGTAAAGACAACAAAGACCATGGATGTGCCATCCCGATACAATGGTACCATGATAAGAGAAAAACAATAAACTGGAACGAGCCCACAATTAGAGGCATTAATTCAGTGAATGCAAACAGAAGTGTGAGGGAGTATGAGATTCTTTTCATGGGTCTTCTGGAAGCCAGTTAGTCTCTGATGAAATGGTTCAGAACTGCTACATTACAGGAACAATGTGAGGAGGAATGAGGACGTATTCATTTTCCTCAGTGCAAAACGACATGCAAGCTGCTCCTGAGTCCAGGACGTGGGAGAGATGACTTTCACACGGCTTGTTTGAGATGCCACAAAACAATTTAAGGTCGGAATGGTGGATTATAGCAGACAGGAAGCAGTCTCCTGGAGAAAATGATCTGCCCATTGCCGTCTCGGAGCTGGCTATTTAAGCTCTCCAAAAGACTCTTAGCATTAAAGTATGCCTTCTACACCATGATATCCATGGAAACCGCTGCAAAGGATGCATCACAGATATAAGGGAGCAGAATTGAGCGTGAAAGCGGGAGAGATGCAAAAAAACAATTTAAAATGCAAATGGGCCGTCGTGTCACTGCAGTGGGCAGTCACTGCATCCCCTTGATGGCTGCCAGCTTAAGGAGAGAGATTACAGGAAAAGCTGTTTGACTGAGAAAGCACACAGACTCACCAGTGAAACCAGTAAAAATCACACAAAGCTATAAATCGACACATGGCATCTGAAAAGGATTCAGAGCCTAGCCTCCCTGGCAAGGAGACAGGAATTCTGTCGCAGCTGGAATTCTGCCAAGAAGGTTGGAATTCTGTGGTGGGTCCAGAGGAGTCCATTTATGTATTTGGAGTCTGACTTTAAGTCCCCCCCCCGCCCAAGTCAGAATATCATAGATATGTAGCTAGCTTGCTGGTTAGCAGAACATGCTGTTTCAGCATCTCCTAAATAAGGAATGTGTTTATTTAATATTTAATGTAGTGACTGCTGGGGGCCCTGTGCAGATGCGTGGTTTGAGTAGCGGTAAATGCTGTTAGTCCCGTACTTTCTGGAACGAAAGTGCATGTGGAACTAGACAAAGTAGCAGCTCTATCCATAATCCCAGCTGTGAATTATAAGAGCCTTTTCATCCCTCCTCTTTGGAAAGACTGCTTAAGACATACACAAGTGAAAAGGTGTCTCTGAAACACGGGTGTAAATGCCGCTTGTCGAGGTATAACACAGAAGCTGAAAGAAGATGTGATGAGTGATGAAAAAAGCGCACATGCAAATCAAACTTTAGTGTACACCTTCATATACGGTACATGGACAAAAGCATTGAGACACACCTCTCAATCATTGAATTCAGGTGTTTCACTCAGACCCATTGCCACAGCTATATAAAATCAAGCATCTAGCCATGCAGTCAGGTTTACAAATATTTGTGAAAGAATGTGTTTCTGAAGAGCTCTGTGAATTCAGGCCTGGTACTGTCATAGGATGCCACCTTTGCAATAAGTCAGTTCATGAAATTTCTTCCCTGCTAGATATTCCACAATAAGTGTGCAAGTTATATTATTGCAAAGTGGAAGCATTTAGGAACAACAGATACTCAGTCAAGAAGTGGCCGACCATGTAAAGTAACAGAGCGTAAGTCACTCTATTGACTCAATAACTGCAGAATTTCAAACTTCCTCTGGCATTAATCCCACCATAAAAACTGTGCCGGGAGCTTCATGGAATGAGCTTCCATGGCCGAACAGCTGCATGCAAACATCACATCACCATGCACAATGCCAAGCATTGGATGGAGTGCTATAAAGTAGTGGAAATGGAGGGAACTTCAGCATACCAAGACATTTTGGGCAATTTTATGCTTCCAACAAATTGAGGGCCCTTTTCTGTTCTAGCATGACTGTGCCCCAGTGGACAAAGGAGAATGCATAAAGAACCTGACTGATCTACACAGATCCCTGACCTCAACCCCATTGACCACCTTTGGGCTGAACTAGAACGGAGATCGCGAGCCAGGCCTTCATGTTCAGAATCCGTGTGTGACCTTACATGGATCAAGCAAATAAATTCCACTCCAATATCTTGTAGAAAGTCTTCCCAGATGAGCAGCAGCTGTTATAGCTGCAAAGGGGGGACCAGCTCCATATTGATGCCTATGGATTTAGAATGGGAAGCTATAAAAGTTTCTGTCGGTGCAATGGTCAGGTGTCCCAATACTTATGCCCAACGCCACTGTGCTTTTTTGATTTGCAGGTGGTTTTTCAGAAAACATCAGAAAGAAAGAAGTGGACAAGAAGGCCACACATTGCAGATCCACGAAGGTGACAATGCCCTTTACACAAGCCTATCAACAAGGATATATTCACCTTACCTGTTTATCAGACCCAGTCTCAACACCGGCAGTCTGCTGAGGGTGGTGGACCAGGAGCTGCAGAGAGAGCAGGTCCCCAGTTCTACCCAGGGGATTTAACAGTAGCAGCTGAAGATGATGACAGCCATATACAGAATGTGTAAGAAGTTCTCTCCAGGTTGAAGGAATAAGCTGAGAGGGAGTAAAGTGAGTGACAGGAGACCCTGCCTACTGTGGCCATGTCGTGTCTAGTGGAAGGCAAGGCCAACACCTACTGAAGACACTGTAACTATATCAGGACGGTGTGACAGGTGAGGTCTTCCCTGGCTGTTGTCAGCCACATCACAAGTTTGTGTCAAATCACCCCAGAATGCATCACTAGCTACAACAAGGCTCTTCAAACCTGGACCTCCATTCCAAATCCAGGCCTTGTTTTCAGTTCTCCCAGGTAGTCAGTTTAATGATTACTGATTCTGATTGGTCAGAGGCTTCACACCTGGCTCACAGGTAAAGGAAGGCTGGAAAACCAGCAGTGCTCGGACCTCGAGGACCGTGTTTTGAATAATAGGGAGTTAGAACAACACGGGAAGTGGTCATGTAGCCATGTATTGTCCTTCATAGAGCTAGACAATTAATAATGTTGAAGGAATACTTCGAAGACTGTGACTGAGCACTTTCCATTGAGTTAGCGTGCAATGCACTGCCTCAAGCCATCGTTTTTTTTTCTTAATCACTGAATAAAGAGAGACCATTTTCATTCACAATGAGATTGCTGACGCAGGCAAAATGCAATTATGTTCAAATTGACAAAGAACCCAAGTAAGAAATTATTAAACAGTCATTGGTGACTGATCACCTCCCGTCACTCGAGGTCTTCAGCACACAGAAGGATGTCTTATTGATGACTAGTTTTCAATGGCATCTCCCTCTGTTTATGAGCCTGTAGCATGAAGCAAACAACACAGCAATGCTAATGGCTTATGGACACTGGTAGCGTTTTGCTAACACACATGTCAAATACTCAAAGCAAGCAGTGCACTAATTCAATTAAATAAACATGGCAATCCGTGTGTGACAGCATTTAGAACAGTCAGATAACAGCTGACATAATATACAGGGGTCTTAATATGCAGATCGTGTGCAGTGATTACATCAAAGCTTTGCAGCAGACTTTTTCAGCAGTTTTTTTTTTTGGGCGAGATAAGTAGGAAATTTAAGTAAAGTTCTTCATCCATCCATCCATTTTCCAAACCGCTTATCCTACTGGGTCGCGGGGGGTCCGGAGCCTATCCCGGAAGCAATTGGCACGAGGCATGGAACAACCCAGGATGGGGGGCCAGCCCATCGCAGGGCACATTCACACACCATTCACTCACACATGCACTCCTATGGGCAATTTAGCAAGTCCAATTAGCCTCAGTATGTTTTTGGACTGTGGGGGGAAACCGGAGTACCCGGAGGAAACCCCACGACGACATGGGGAGAACATGCAAACTCCACACACATGTGACCCAGGCGGAGACTCGAACCCGGGTCCCAGAGGTGTGAGGCAACAGTGCTAACCACTGCACCAGTAAAGTTCTTCATCAACAGATATTTGTGGCTTCAAGAGATCAGCATGGAGACTGAGGTAACCTACTGTAAACCCCAATGAATCCAGAAGGTATCTTCATGTGCATCTGGTCACCTCCAGGGAACTCATAACTGGTCGTCTGTGTTAAATTCATTTATACTGGATGCCCAGTAAACAGGCAAGGTTTTGAATGAATTGTTTGAATGAAAATGAAAATAACAATCAAAGTCACAGAATGGAAATCATGGTGTGAGTCTGTGAGATCCCTGCCCCCACCGGCATATTGTGATTTTCAGTCTTTCACACTGATTGCTGTTAAAATTTGCATTCGGTGATTGCAAGTTGGTAGTGTAGTAAAAAAAAAACAATCACAGACTGGTCCAGTTACTTTTCTTTAGTTGAAGTATTGTTAAGTATAGTGTGAAACAAATTATGTAGCACAGCAAGCCGTAGAACAGTCCATTATTAATAGCTGCGTGCTGCGAACTGAAATAATTCTCATTTCAGATTAGCTTTAAAGAGACAAATTTTAGCAGAAAAATGATAAATGGTTGGACTTGTGTACTTACTGTCTGCATTGAATATCACTTTTCTGAAAAATACTACTTATAGTGTAAATAAATAGTGTAACAAAACATTTTTGTGTGAGTCTTGCAAGATGAATGACTATACAATGTGACAAAGCAAAGCCAAAACTGCCCAGGTTTATTCAAGTCCATTGTGCAAAGGTTTAATTGCATGTTCTGGTATTTCTCAAGAACTGAGTCATCAATCCACCAAAATAACATGTTTTTGGATGGTGGGAGGAGACTCATGTTATCATGGGGAAAGTCCCGCGCAGTAAATTGTGACGTGGAATTTAAGTCGGATCCCCTGGAGGAGTGGGGTGACAGCTTCACCAATCGCCCTGCTTGACATTTCCTGATCACGTTGCAGCTCACATATCATCATGGATCTCATTGAGTCCAGTCACCACTGCCTCTCTAATCATAGTACCGTGTTTTCTTACTCATATGTGATTGCATAATGCCCATATATATATATATACATACATATACATATATATACATACACACACACACACATATATATATATATATATATACACACACACACACATATATATATATATATATACACACATATATATATACACACATATACACATACATATATATACACATACACATATATACACATATATATACACACACACACACACACACACACACGGGACACCAACCCATCACAGGGCACACTCACACACCTACAGGCAATTTGGTAACTCCAATTAACCACAGCATATGTTAAATTTGGTGCAAAATGGACTGTGAAAACCCACAATGAGACAGGGTAGAACATTCAAATTCTAGAACGGCAGAGACTCGAACCCTGGTCCCAGATGTGTGAAGCAATAGTGCTCAGCCCTGCACCACTGTGCCATACGTATAACAGCTGTTGAGTTTCGGTCGTATATCATATGTATAGTGTATGTTATGTACACTGTATGAACAGTAATGTTCTCACTATTTCGATTTTTGCTATTTATTGCTCTTCATCATTATAGTAGGTTTTCGGCATGTAGGTGTGCAAGCCAGTATGTGTGTTTGTGTAATAAAGCTTTTGAATTCTTGAGTGCTTGCAGATGAGCTGGGGCACTTTAATGCAATGTTTTACCTGGACTGAAGCCCAGGGTCCTCAGCTGAAACAGGCCCTCAGAAAAGCCACACCTCCCAGTAGTCCAGGTGCACGTGAATGAACATTGAGGATATTGTCACCAAGGTAAATATTAAATAAGACTTTATCTGCATACATTAAAAATAACTAACTTGCAACATCACTCAGCCTTTTTTTCAGCCATATAGGGTCCTAAAATCATTTTTCACTCAGTGCTGAATTTCTCGTATCGTGTATCTTTGTTCAGTCCTCTTGCTTTCAAAGTGAAATCGGCAGAGCATTTCACAGGCCTGGGACTTTCCTGTGAAGGCAACAGATGCCTTTCAAGTTCAGGACTTGTAAAGATCAAGCGCATTATGAATTACAGAAAGATTCAATAAACGACTCCGGCTCTGAAATGCAAGGAAGTGTGTTGGGGCGCTTCCCGGGCCGCTGCTGAGAGAGATCCTACAGCATTGATCAGAGGCTTGAAATGCAGAGCAGCTACGTAGTGGGAATGTACTTTCACAGCTATAATCAATGCACTAAATGATAAACCTGAACGGTCAAATGTTAGTCATGACCACTAGCTGTTATTAATTTGACTTTTGCTGAGATTAATCCGTTTTCAGAGAATTATTGAAGCAAAGTAACCTGTAATAATTATAAAAGTGGGAGCATAATATATTTAAATACAGCTTTATGATTTTGCCTGCATAGCTTAAACAAAAATGTCCTACATCATGTCAGATTGCATTTGCACAAATATAAACCCTCGTTTCGTAAGCGCATTATACACAGTTCTGTGACTGATGACATGTATAGTCTTAACCTTGCTATCACATTTTATTTGCTCACCGTTGAGTTTGTCCAACCACTCATCCATCATAACCACTGATCCAGTACCGGGCTGTGGTGAGTGCGGAGCTGGGCCCAGGAAGAGCAGAGAACAGGGCAGCGGGCACCGTACTTGGGATGACAGACAATGAATATAACATTACTTACATGACTTCACCTATATACACAATTGAAAAATGATCACATTTTAATGAATAATTCATACTTATACATCCTTGCATCCCCAAAGACAGGGCAGAAAATTCATTGGACAAAGTCATACTTAAAACTATGCGAGTATATCATTTTATTACTGGATTCCACATCACTGAGTCCTTAGACACTAGCATGTAGCTGTTGATGCAGGGTGATTTACCAGATTATGTAGCTTTATGCAGTTCGTACGTCTCCCCCTGCTTTAGCCAGGGAATCATTCCTAGGCCTCCTCATCCGCCGATGCTGATCTGCAACAAGGGATTTCTGATATTTTTCCCCCCACTTGAAAGAGAAAGGTATCCACTGACTTCGTGATCAGGTATCACTCCTGTTATGAAGACATCAGTACCGATGGGAATATTTCCTTCTGCGAGTCGAGGGTGAAGACACGATCCATAGTCTGAAGTTCTAAGAATGTGTCCCGCTCAAGCGCCCAGGAGAAAAGGCACTTAACCCGAACTGCTGTTTTAAAACGGCTGTTTTTATGTATAGGTGGGAAATCACGGCTGATGGGCTGTGGGAAGGAACTAGGGAATCGTCACGATGGCAGCGGAAGTGGCTCATTGGAAGTTCATCTTTCTTGACTTATATTCTTTCACACCTCTGTTGACATTATCATGTTGATACAATGTTTGTGTCGTTTTATGTGACAAAACATAACTGGCCCTGATCTATTTTTTCCGACCGTCAGAAATAAGCCTTTCTCCCTCTGTCACCGCACATTGTTTAAGTCTCTGTTAGTCAGTAGGTCCTGTTTTAGTGACCAATTTCCTTTGCAGAATCAGACGATGTGGTTGTCAGAATAAGCTCTGTGTGTAACGTGAGAACACCACCTGCGGGTCTACGGTATAAATCAGGAAAAACACGACAGACAGCAGCACGCAATAAGCTGGCCTGATTCTGCATCTATTTTGTTTGGTTGTTTTACATGGATTGGGAAAGTGAATTTGTTTTAAACGTATTCAGTGCGTCAAACCACTAGCAATTCCAAATGGTGAACCACAGTAAGCATTAACAGCCGAGGATGCATTTGGTCAGGCGAGAGTTCATGCAGATTTATTTACAATACTACCTAAAAACTCCCTAAATAATAATCTTGATGTAAACATTAATGCTTTCAAAACACACACCACAAACTTTTCTTTTTGATAAACAGCACATTATCACTGCAAAATACACATGAATATATTACCTGTCGTGCATTGATCCAGCGAAGCACGAGCGGGGACTGTAAATCAGGGAATACGGGGTTTAACGGTGCATAATTTAAGCCAAAACGTAGACAGACAATACAATGACCGGACTGGGGAAAAAACTGAAACGCGGACATACATTGGACTAATGAGGTTCACAGGAAACAGCTGATGAAGACGGGGGATCCACACGGGGTTAACGAGGGGGCGCGGCACCCGGAAGGAGCGGACGATCGGGGCAGGACATTACCATTACATATAAATATTATTATTACATATAAATAGATCTAGAGTATGTGGTAACATTTTTGTCTGAAGACAGGTAATGTTATGATAACAAACAGAAAATCCATTATCAGGAATTAGTAACTCGTTAAATTTTTGTTCACACTCCATCCCAGTTTAAAACTGGCTTCATTGCTATTAGAAATAATCGACATAGAAATACATTTGCAATTAGATCAGTCAGTCATATTAAAAACAAATGGGATTTGTTTTATTTTTATTTTCTGGATTTGCTTCCATGACAACCGTACTTATTTTTGTCCTTTTTTGAGAATATAAGGGCTTTGATTTAAATGCCTCTAATTCTCTTTCATTTCTGTGACAAAACAGGCATATAAATGTCTTCAATCATTATTTTTTTTTCTCACAGAAGATGTCTACAGTATTTTTATTAGGTTTAAGAGTCCTTTTCACTAAGTGACTGCAGTAATTACAGCAATCATTCAGTCAGTGTTCAGATTGGCCCTGAGGGCCTGCTTCACATGCATCTTGATCGAACCCAGAGGGCAGAACAGCACCTTATTCAGGTTCCTGAGCGTGTCTCCACAACTTCATCAAACTTTAAGATGCTTGGTGCCTGTTGATAATTTGATTATTATTATTGCTGTAATAGGTGACTGATTTATTAGATATATTTTGCGGTTAGTTTAATGCTTGTTTTCTCAAAAGTTCTTTGATTACAACATGAAGCGTTACACGGGGCTCAATGTTTTCGGCTACTGTTTGAGAAGCTGCATCTTGGCTAAACATGCAATTCAGCATATAAAGTGGGAAACTCCAAATAAAACCGCTAGTTAGAAGTGTTATTTCTTAGTGCTTATGTCACCTGCCTTGCTTAGATTCTGGGCAGTTCAAACTTTAAACTTATATTTAGCACTTCTAGTATCATTATGTTTAAGTATATTAAAGCAGACAATTGTAATAATGATTGTCCATTTTCATTAGAAATGTCATTTTATCAAGTAAATTCTTCATACTCTGCAAAGTATACCTGCGATGATTAAAAGCATCAAAAATCAGACAGTCGTGCCCATGGAATAATCAGAAAATATGTTTTCCCCTTTACGTCTATGGTGTATTATGTAGAATATTTCTCCATGAAAAGGAATATGCATTTTAAATTTGCTTTCTTTTCAGCACCCTATTCAAAATTAGGTGAAGGGATTATATCTTTGAGATGAATACAGTGCATTTCCGTCATCAAATATTTCACTCATCTTCATTGCAGACTTTCATATTTATTTATTTTTTCAACGACGTACCTTGGCTTTAAGATGTGTTACATAATCTCAGCAGACCACGCTATAGAGAATGACGAAGGTTAGCGCGTGACTCATGCTATAGCTCACGCGCTATCTGCACCCCTTCATGCCGCAGCTGCTGCTCTCCTGCACGGAGATGAGCTCGCAGCGCCGGCAATGTGAGAATTTAGTTCACAGTATTATTTCGCTGCACACTCAGATGTCGTTCAAAAAGATAATGGTGTCCGTAGACGGGCTTCACTGGGAACTCTGGAACAGACGGGTCTCGGAAGAGACTATCCATCCGTGCAAGGTCACCCGCTCGTTTTTATTGTCTTACTCTATCTTATGCCTTATGATGTTGGGCAGAATCCTTCGTTCGCTGGGGAGTTGCTGCTATCTGCGTTCCCACTAGGGGCCCTATTCTGAATGATTTATTACTCATCTGAACTTGCAAGGGACTTACAGACATTACATTGTGTACATTTAAAAAATATATATTACAAATAGGCAATGAACTGTGCTAGCAGCGCGGCTATCAGCGTGTTAAATGCGGCACTTTAAAAAGTCATTATTAATCAGTTTTTAGCATCCCTTTTAAAAGATTGCAGAATATCTTGATTTCATTTTTATTGGTGCACCGTTTAATTTTTAATCAGTTCTTAAAAGTCATGCTTATACTGTAGGACATTCAATTCGTGGTGCTATCCTACAATAATTCAACCATTTAAAGATAACAAAAAATAAAATTCACAATCAGCAGAATAAATTGCACCTTTAAATCTATTTTTTAACATCAATAATTGTTTCTATAACACCATACATTTCTGTTACATTTTAGCCATGTTTACTTTTGACATGATATTCCAAAAACTATATGTTTTACTTTTTTATGTCTTACTGAACAATTCTTTGCAAAACTAAACTGAATATAACATCAAAGTAGATCGAATTCTCTTTCATTCGGTTTATGTGCGTTCACATGCTGAAAACACATTTTTAAATACCAAATGAGCAGTTAAAACAAAATGTACTCATCTGGTTTTTCACAAGAAAACCAATGGTCTGGTATCCATTTATGCTACAAGCTAACAACAAATGAAATAAAGAATGAGGCTGTTTATAAATTTTGAAATTTCATTTGTTAAATTGTTGTTTCAGTACATATTTATATACTGAAACAGGCAAATAATGTCTGCATATATCATTCTTGTAATTACCATAAATCATTTTCACCGGTGATTTATATGTTTGTGGTCTTGTTCATTGGAACTCAGCTAACGAAAAATGTATTTTTCGAATTGTGTCAAACACAGAACTATATTAAATACAGAGCTGCACGACATCAATTGCTTGTCCCGCTTGGTGAAGCTTCCTTTGTTTCCAGCGCTGTAGTCTCGGAGGCAGCAGAGGCTCTTCCCGCGCTGAAGACGCTTCTCTGCTTCCGCAGACTGAAATGGACTTCGGGTAAATGGGTGACTGACACGGCCTTTTGTGTGCAACAATCTAAATGGACACGTCTGCCCTGCAATCTTCTAGCATTACAGGTAAGGTTCCAGCTGAAACTGAGGACTCGGTTGAATAAATGTTCATTCAAAATAGCTGCGCGGAAAATGGAGCATGTCTAAAACTTCCACATAAAGCACCGAGAGAAAGTTCACATTAGTTGCTCCAGTTTGATGTGAGGAAGTTTCTTTGTACGCGTAAGTGTCTCAGAAAGGCTTTGATCCACATATGCATGCCTGATCATTGGCATGATCTTATATTTTATTTAAGGTGCCACCATGACAAGCAGACATTTTCTGGAAATGTCTAAGGTTATAACATTTGGATAATCCTGCGGTTTTATATAGGTTAGTTAACTACATATTGCATAATTATGGATATTATTTAGTCATGCTCTCAAAGAATGAACACAAGAAATAAAAATTGTTATTGGCCATCTTTCTCAGTGTGACAAGAGCATCACGGCCAGCATCGCAACCATGAAGCATGAAGGTGTAGGGAAAACCTGGCCTAATTTGAGTCAATATTTAATAATTTTAGTGCAGACGTTTTTATAGACCTGTAAATGGGCAAAATCATAGCGGGTAGTTTAATTAATTCTCCTGTTTTATTAAAACTCCCTGTGCAACTCAGCTAGCAGAAGACTGGCCAAGGAGAAATATTGCATTAATACTTGTATATAGAGCCCCAGTTACTATAGAGCCCCAGTTAGCACTGAGTGACCCCAAGAGCTGTATTTCTGCCTGAGGGGACTGTGACGAGTCAGACCCTGGACTTCAGAGATAAACGTGGTATCTAGAGGAGCCTGGTCCTACCATCTCTATATGCTGATCCCAGATGTGAGTGCAAGACATCGAATCCGAACTGAAGTTTATATACGGAATCCGCTGCCTGACCCCGCTCACTTATCAGGTTGTGCCCCGAAAAATTGTCTTCATTCAAAATTCAAGTGAAATTTGGAAGAAGAATGATTATTTTCAGCAGAGCAGCGGGAATGCTGGTCCTCTGCAGTCAGCGTTGCAGCAGTAGCTGGCTATCCAGTGACGCTCCACGAGCTTCTTTGCCCTCAGCGAAATCATTCGCCACTCATTTGCATAGCTATGAATTATCAAAGTACACAAAGGGCACATGTCCGCAGGGAGAGCTGCATGTAAAGGGCGTATGTTCATCCTTTGTTCATTTAAACATTAAAAGTCTATAACGGCATCCATATATTTTCTGTATATTTTATTTTTTTGAGTGGTCTCCTATTGTACCATTAACACATATTGTATATCCTAAAAGTGATCAATTATATATGATGTTCTGCTCCATTTTTTGATAACACTAAAAGGTAGTTGTACCCCCCCCCGTTACATATTGTTTCAGTATTTTTTTCTTGTTAATTTTGCAGGGAAGCGACACAAAAAATTATAGGCTGTTAATGCCAATAATGAATCTCCAAAGCCGTTCAATTTACTGCCCTGCGCAAGGTATGGATTTTTGTTTGCACAAGAAATGTTGATTTCAGGTCAGCTGGAAGGTGTATCGATCCAGGCGACACTGCTTTACCTTTTAACCCCGTGTCTCTCGCTGGATATACAGAGAGCAGAAATGATGATCAAAATGCACAAAGCGCTGTGAGTTACGGAGGCGTCAGTGGTGATTTGTCTACGATATCGATGCTGATAAAATATGTTTTAAGGAGGACGCATGCCCCATTTGACTGAATGGCTAATGGAGACGTTCCCCTCAGCTGCTGTAAACGACCTTTATTCTGGGATAGAAACAAAGGGTTATTCTTTATGTGGGGAAAGGGGGAAGTATTATGGAAAATAGCACAACGGGCAAAACAACGGGAAGTGTACAATGTGACAAGGTCTCCTGTGATTCCTTGCATCCTTGTACCCCCGCCCCCAAAAAAACCCCAAACCCCCAAACCCCATTTGGTTTCTCATAAAAAGAGAGACCAACATATCTATTGAAAAATCAGAAAGAAAATGATATTAAGCAGTGAGTTACTTTTGTAATCTTCTATTCTGTGTCTATGGGGGAGACTAACACACTCAGAAAATTGACTGATGCATAATTACAGGCGAACACATGAGCTAGTAGTTGTTTTGTTTGTTTAAAGCAGCTTCTAAATCAAGCCTTTTAAAAATCAAACAAAGGGCCTCTTGTTCAAGGGTACAACATCGGGGCCAGCCTGCAACAACACATAAGGTTGTAAGTGTGTGTGTGTCTCGAATCGCAGTGATTCCTGTAGCATTGCTGTATAGAGTCTGACTCCGTGGTTGAGATCCTGAAATATTCTGTTAGTTTGGCAGATATGTACAAAACAAATTAATTGAGCTGCCTGTGAATTGTAGAATGTGCAGCGATACGAAGCAGTTCATCGCAGGTGCAGGCAGTGGCAAGTGCACATACTTAACATGTATTAAAGAGCCTATTTAACATTTATAATTGTGGAGTGTGTTACCTTGTCCAACATATATTCATTACAAATACCGAAGTACAGGACAGTGTTGTGAGATGTCTGGGTACTGAATGTAAAGAGAATGAATGAGAGTGTTAATCACTGCTCATGTCATCAGCCCTGGGAGGTCTGAGCTCCTCTGTTTACATGGGTTTACTATTCTCCATACAATCAAGCAGTCCAGTAAGAACACTGTTTGAGAAGACAGGCATTACACGATCCACGTTTTATATCTTCCTCACTGGAGAGCATCTCCGTACAGACATTTTTACAGCATGTTATCAATTTATGCCTACGGGCCATCCTAATTTGCTATTTTTATGCTACAGTAAATCTCTGTGTGATGTTAAAATGTTACATTCACCATCAATAAGGAAATCTGCTTGAAGGAATAAAACTATACTTCATTACTTTAATAATGCATGAGAATAAGTGAGAAATATTTATATAGGCAAGGAACATGTCTGAATAGAAGGTTACCTGATGGGGAGAGGGGGGGGCACCAAAATACATCCCAGGTCTGTAATCTATGGGAAGATGCCTTTCTTCCACAAGCCATGCCGTTCAGATTAACAAGTAACTGATGGTACAGTAAATTGCTACAATGTATCCTCTCACAGATTGAGTGCCCATTTCTGGCACTTTGCCCTGCCCGTCCTAAGCTGTGATCAGAGAGCACTTTATCGTTACTAATTTCAGCAGTTTAGTGCCACTTGCTGTATATTCTAGGCTAAATTCGAACCATTTTTCAGTGCCTGGGCGTCCAACTTTCAGCCCGTAGCGACTGTCCATCTCCTTCGGTTAAACCTCAGGGGAAACGACAGCCATCCGGACTTAGCTGTCGGCAGATGAGCGAGAAATCCTTGCAGGCCTTTGGAAAAGGGCCTGAGCATTGGCTGTGCTAAGAAGAGCGACTGGGGTGAAGGATGCTGGGGTTAGACATGAACAGCGGGATCAGGTTTGCCAAGTCGGACAGGCGGGAGTCGGGATCAGTAAACAGAAATCATACGGGTCAGCAGGATTGAACCCAAATGGAAGACAGGCTGGGTCAAGGCCTTTACTTGATATTTATAACAAAGACTGGTGTTGGAGTGAGCTGCTGTTTTTCTGCAGTTTATAGGAAGTTGCTGGCGCTGCCCTCAGCTGAGGCGGGTCTGTGGTCGGCACACAGGATCCTTGGTGCAATTTATAACTTTCCATTGACTTTATCCAGTGTTTCTACGCTGCAACCTCTCAGCTCCACTTCCGCTAATTAGCCACTGTCTCTGTTTCCTGATCCACTGCAGAATTCATGCATTTTCATGAACCCTCAATTACAGGGACATGGTGTGACTGCAAAATACACAAATATTTTTGTTTGCCGAGATGAACATTGTATCTCAACCGTAACACGATCGAACATTATAATTGGTTCACAAAATTACAGCAAGGAAATGGACTGTGTCCACAGCAGAGGTTATTACTGGAGTTCATAACTGTATTTCAGAAGGCGCGTATTTAGACAATCCTGCAAATAATCAGCAGTTTTAAGAGATCAAAATATCCAGTAAGTAATCTCATCGTTAACTGCCGATGGGATCGAACATCAGCTAGACCTCCACGTTCAATGCCCAGTTTAAGGGATTAATTCCTAATGAGAGGTAAAGAAAACTAAAATAGCCAGCTGTGTGATTCCTTTTGATGGACTCATTCAGGTCACAGACATGCTTAATTTCATTAATAACTGCTCACCTCGCCTCAATGTGGGTGGGCGAATAAAGTTTTTCCACTTGAATTCTCTAGCCTACATTGTGGTCTTAGTTCTACAACTCCTTTCCAAGAACTGTTCCGTGGTTCTGTGAGTAATAGGACAGGAAATAAGGAGTAGGATGTACTGGGATGATGCTGCAGGCTAAGCCTCAGTCCGTTTGGCTTTGGCTCCATGAAAGGAGGGGCTCCACATTTCAGAAGTGCACAAAGGCGAGCTTTGCAAAACACACAGAGACGCATCCCCGAATGCTTTTCTGAGCAATACTCCCGTGGCACTCAGTACACGCATGAAAAGGAAAAGTAGAAAGACTCATTCTTATTTTTTAAGTTCTTATTTTTAATTTTTCAACCAAAATGTGTAACTGATAAAATACAAACGCTGTGCAATAGAAATTAAATCTCAACACCGAAAAGCGTATCCCACATGTCAAAATAATATTTCATCGCCTCAGAGAAGAGACTGTTTGAAGTGCGGAATGATTGTCATGCATCCCATTTCCCAAGTTCTGTCTAGACTAGAAATGTAAAGGCTACAGATGATTCCTATAAAACAAAACTTCAAAGTGACAAAGGATCCTAAAAGTGCAGGTAAAACATCATAAAATGGTATTTTCCAATTTCAAGACTGGGACTGCATCTTTGTGAACCGGCAGGTTCCTCTGGGATACCTGTGTGAAGGCGGAACGCTCAGTGAGACCTCTGAGGTTTCTGCACACCATTCCTGGGGTATAATAACATGAGAAGTTCATGAGTGCACTTCCAAAAACAGTGCGGCGTGAAGCTGGGAATGGCACGGCATGAGAGGCGTGATTGATTGTGTTGTTATTCCTAACGACCCTCTTCCTGCAGCCTGTGGGACCCTCTTTCGATCCATCCCCTGTCTGTTTGTACTGCCGCTCATAAATTTTACAAGCTGGCCCCAGTCTGCCGGGAGCTCAAACAATTGCTCTATTGATGAATTCCCTCATATAGGCAAAGAGAATGGAAAGCGACACGGTGCTGGTTAACACTATACTTCACCACATGTTTTATTCACAATTATGTAATGTCTGCCTTCATGACAGGACTGCAGCTTCTAAAAAGTCCCGAACTCCATGACAACCCATATTGCGACCTGTGGAATTACGTCTGCCAGCGGAAAACGCCGTTCAATGCCAATTCCCCCCGTGTCCTTGGCTTTCTTATGAGAAGCTTAAGATGAATGAGCATGGGATACTGACCTCCGTTGCTTAAAAAAAAGTTATTGTTCCAGCAAGAACAATAGTGTCCGTATCACATGTTACAATATTATTATGTTAATGTGCATAAAATGCGTCCATATTGTATGAATGTTTATTTGAAAACATTAAAAAAAAACTCATAAATACACATTAAATATCCCAGAAAAAAATGCATGATTGCTTGATAAATATCAGTGTGAAGACTTTTGAGACAACATATAATTAATGCTGGCCTTAATAAATAGAAGGATTCTTTTCATTCTTTTCCCTGACATTTGTGAAAGATAGACTGTGCTGTGTATAGAGGGGTATAATACATGAATGGAGTCTGGTTAAGAAATGGCGAGATAACAAAGGGGGCCTGGCGGTTTAGGGCCTCTGTTGGTCGTAACGTTCATTCCATCTACAGAGGGAGGTAGAAAATTGGGGCACCAGTACTTCTCGTCTGCTGCGACGCTCCGAGGCACTTACTGTTTTTAAAGAATAAATATTGCAAGCAAAACATGTTTCACTCTTGCAGGGATCAGCTAGAGGCACATGCCAAGTCAACAGGGCGTCGGTGGAAACGTGCTGCTGAAATATTTATCGGCACGTTGCATATTCAGTTGTAGGTCTTTTCCGTGAGGCCTCACGTGACATCGACGCGACGCGTTCGCAGATCAAAGATCTACAGTGTTTAAATAAATGGACTGGCATTAGGTATGAAGGAGAGTAGATGCCAGAATGGGGAGTGTAAAGAAATGTGCGTAATCGGCACTCGGTCTCCAGAAACCAAGGCGCTGGCCTTCTGTGAAATCAGAGATTCTCTAATTCCCAGCCACCCTTGGGATGAATTCATGAGTACATCAACTAAAGTAGAGAATGCCCTAGTCTAAATACAATAAAAAGACAGGCAGGTGGATTGTGGTGCAGGGGGGGTGGGAGGAAATGAAAACCATCTGAGAATATAATACACTTTTAGACAATTGTTGACAGGTATCATACTAAACAATCTGACAGGCAATTTATCCAGGGGCGCCATCTATATGATTTACCCAAGTATGCCGTGTTATTTTTAGCAATGGCACTAAATGCAATGAGAAATCGTTGTTATTGCCAGGTGGAGCTACTCACAGCGGCTATTACTGTAATAGGTCACTTCGTGTGTATCCAGTGAACACAGTGGATCTCAGATGTAGGTTCCCATTCTCGACAGCCACGCATGAAAGACTGGCAGTCGGGATTTAATAGCGCCGCTGTCCAACGTGGAAACCTGCAAAATGCCGTCCCACAGAGAAAAGGACATCAGTACCAATTAAAATGTCAGCATGTGGAAGTGTGTTATTATAAAAGGTGTAAATCCCCGTTTGTCCGGCAGCCAAACCCGCTCTTTGTCTGGCCCATTTTATACGCTTCAGTCTGAAATGTGATTACGAAACGCAAAGGGGTGACACCGAATCGCGAAGATTCCGGATTCCAGGTGGGAATTTCCTTTAAATTCCCTTAAGTGCTTTTGAAGATATTTTCATAAAAGTCTTATAATATGTATAGTCATATGTTTTGGGGAATAATGGCTTTCTCGGCAGCCTTGTCACATGAATCTGGGTCTCTTACGTATCCCGCAGAGAGGAAGAGAAGCTATGTCTTCATCACCGAGCAGAAGCATGCGCAAAATGTCCGCGCTCACCCCAATCGTCTGTAAATCAGAAAAGCCAGTGCAACAGGCACCTTTGATAGTGGCTCACATGCTGTGAAATAAGGCCAGACAGAGATTGCTCTTAATTATTGATGTAAAAACGCAGCAGCAGACGTCTTAGGATGACGTCCCCGAGCGCTTTCGCTTCCCACGGCGTTGCCGCGCGAAAGCTGGTGCCTGTAGTGCCATCGTCCTGCTATCACTTCACAAGACCGCTAAGCAGAAAATTAGATTAAATAAAAATTGTCTCTTGGCCAGAAAAATGAAAATATGCAAGTCTGCAATATCAGTGGAGAACAGTTTGCTGTGCATTTGTAAACGAGCAGGGGACTTAAATCCTGAGAAGCCCACTCTGCTGACGCCAGCGGACTGGATCCACCCGCCTCTGAGGCAGACTGGGATTTGTGAAGTGACTTTGCACGGAGTATCTCTTATTTGCAATAAACCGTCAGAACTCAAGAACTCAAGCCAGACTCCAACTGTCCCATGGAAGCGACAGAACTCCTGCAGTCTACATGGCAGAATTTATGTTTTGCAGGTGCTCTCTGGTTGTTAGACAACATAATGAACTTCCCCTTGTGAAAAGAAGGTGGATTTAAAGTATGCAGACGTGGATTAAGGCATTGCTGAAGCGCGGAAAAGGTATGATGACTGGATCATGAAAATATTCCTGCTAATGAACTAGAAGGAATTTAAAGGCACCCAAAGGAAATAAGGGGCCTGGCTGATTGAAACACAAGCAAAGGAACGTATCCCATTAAGGCTGAGTATATTATGAGGATACAATAAAAGTGAGTCATATTCTGTGGCATTGATGAGTAAGACGCTTCACAGATAATGGTTTACAAATAAATTAATTAATGAAGTGCAGCACTGGCTGTCAAATTAAATACTAATGGTGTTTTAGAACATAACAGAAAATAAAATCCAGCAATCTAAATAAAAAAATAATTGTGTAGACAAGCATATAATTACAAAGTAATAATCTGGTATTAAAATCCGACAGTGGTCACCTGCTATTCCTTCGGCATAAAAAAAAAAATGAAAAAAACAATGACTGGCCAGAGAGTGATTTCCTGTGCCGAGGTTCATAAGACTAAATATTCTCTGGGAGATTACAGAGGTACATTACCCTGTTAGCCAGCATTACAGTAGAACGGAGCAGAAAAAAAGCAAAACCTATATGACTAAATGAATAAATTACTACACCAAAAAAACAAAGATATTTAACTTTAGCATATGTGTTCCTTTACTTATTCAATGTTGTGGTTACACAGTGGTTACACACCTCACCCTAAGAGCACAGTGGTTACATGCCTCACCCTGAGAGCACAGTGGTTACACGCCTCACCCTAAGAGCACAGTGGTTACACACCTAACCCTGAGAGCACAGTGGTTACACGCCTCACCCTAAGAGCACAATGGTTACACGCCTCACCCTGAGAGCACAGTGGTTACACGCCTCACCCTGAGAGCACAGTGGTTACACACCTAACCCTAAGAGCACAGTGGTTACACACCTCACCCTGAGAGCACAGTGGTTACACACCTAACCCTAAGAGCACAGTGGTTACACACCTCACCCTGAGAGCACAGTGGTTACACACCTAACCCTAAGAGCACAGTGGTTACACACCTAACCCTGAGAGCACAGTGGTTACACGCCTCACCCTAAGAGCACAGTGGTTACACACCTAACCCTGAGAGCACAGTGGTTACACGCCTCACCCTAAGAGCACAGTGGTTACACGCCTCACCCTGAGAGCACAGTGGTTACACGCCTCACCCTAAGAGCACAGTGGTTACATACCTAACCCTGAGAGCACAGTGGTTACACGCCTCATCCTGAGAGCACAGTGGTTACACGCCTCACCCTAAGAGCACAGTGGTTACACACCTAACCCTAAGAGCACAGTGGTTACACGCCTCACCCTGAGAGCACAGTGGTTACACACCTAACCCTGAGAGCACAGTGGTTACACACCTCACCCTAAGAGCACAGTGGTTACACGCCTCACCCTGAGAGCACAGTGGTTACACACCTCACCCTGAGAGCACAGTGGTTACACGCCTCACCCTGAGAGCACAGTGGTTACACGCCTCACCCTGAGAGCACAGTGGTTACACACCTCACCCTGAGAGCACAGTGGTTACACACCTAACCCTGAGAGCACAGTGGTTACACTCCTCACCCTAAGAGCACAGTGGTTACACACCTCACCCTGAGAGCACAGTGGTTACACGCCTCACCCTAAGAGCACAGTGGTTACACACCTCACCCTGAGAGCACAGTGGTTACACGCCTCACCCTGAGAGCACAGTGGTTACACGCCTCACCCTGAGAGCACAGTGGTTACACACCTAACCCTGAGAGCACAGTGGTTACACTCCTCACCCTGAGAGCACAGTGGTTACACACCTCACCCTGAGAGCACAGTGGTTACACGCCTCACCCTAAGAGCATAGTGGTTACACGCCTCACCCTAAGAGCACAGTGGTTACACGCCTCACCCTGAGAGCACAGTGGTTACACTCCTCACCCTAAGAGCACAGTGGTTACACGCCTCACCCTAAGAGCACACTGTGTTTTAGCACAAGTGTGGCTTTGCACATTTGCATTTTTAAAATGGTCTGTTCATATTCCTTGTAGTATGTAATTTTTCTTTTCTTTGCTTTTTTCTTTTTGGTTAAGTGCAAGTACACTTGCTTGCGTATTACTTTCTGGAAAGATGGCAGCTCAGCTGTAGTCACGACTTTAAAATATTTTCCAAAAATGAATTGGGGTTGGCATAGTATTTCTCCATAGAACTGCTGATACACACTCTTGTTTACTGAGGTTGTTTATTGGAATATGGACAGAGTGACAATGCATCCTGTAATTAAACATCTATGCAGCAAAGAGCTTTGAACTGATACTAACATTGCTAACCTGACCGTTCGAAAGGTCAGACATAATATTCCAGGAGGAAGATTCTCAACAGTTATACCTCTGATGAAATGCATGAATAAATTAACGCAGTAATGAGGGCCAAACATGGCGGAGCACAACATTAATAATGATGCTCATCCTGTGGTGAATAGTGCTCATGGTAATAAAGAGGCATTGTACTGGGAGCTTCCACCTGAGATCTAGCAACCTTTGGAAAGTTCAAGATATGTGTGTGCCTGAGTGTGTGTGTGTGCATGAGTGGGTGTGTCTGTGTGTGCATGTGAATTAGGTTTATAATACATTGAGGGGACCAAATGCCCCCCACAATGTAATAAAAACCTGTTATTTTGACATTGTGAGGACAATTTTTCAGGTATCCATGAAGATCTGTGAATGTAATCAAAAAACAAAAAAATCCAAAAGTCTTGTATTTTGTTTGGTTACTTATGGTGAAGGTTAGGGCTGGGTGGGGGGTAAGGTCATCATAATGGGATTAGAGATTTCCCCATAGGAATGAATGGAGACTCCACAGAAAATTATAATTACAAACTGCAAACCTGTGTGTGTGCATGTGTGTGTTTGTGTGTACAGTATGTGTGTTTGTGTGTGTGTGTGTGTGTGTGTGTGTGTGTTTGTGTGTACTGTATACAGCCACTGAAAAAGAGACCACTCTATATTTTTAAACCAATCTGCATTTTTAAATCCTGGTTTAGTCACAGTTCTGCTGGCAGAAGGCTACACTGAGCAGCAGGTTGCTAAGCAGGAGACACTGGGAATGATCAGAAACCAGCCAGGTAAAGGGCGAAAGCGGCTTTCTAATGCCAGAGATGACCGTTAACTTATCCGAGATGAGAAATGTCTATCTTATAAAATTCTATCTTATAAAAATCTGTGACTGCAATGAAAAAACTTAAAATGCAAAAGGTTGTCATAGTTATCATTAGCATTTTTCCCATAGAAGTGAATCAGTCCCCAAAAAGAAATGATTACACGATTGTGTGTGTGTGTGTGTGTGTGTGTATACAGTCATAACCAGGTGTCAGTAGAGATACCCTCAAAGGCCAGGGGCTCTTCTAAGAAGACTGATATTGGTGATATTCTTGCTTTGATCATTAAGCCAGTTGATGAGGACGTTTATAGCTATTGTCTCATGTCAGAGTGCAACTGAGGTTTCGATTTTTAAAGAAATGAAAGGAGCAGAAGAAATGAAGTGGATGTGCCACGAGTATGAAGAAGGGAATGTGAGTCTGACCCTAAAGTGTTCAGTAAATTCACGCTTTGTGTTAAGATACTGAAGGCGCAGATGCTTATGCAGAAACATCTGAGATCCCATTTGGTCTGGATTATTTTCCGACAGGCACAAAAATATCAAAGACAGTTTGGTTGGAAGTGAAATCTGTCCTTCAAGAAACATTCTGTACCAATAAAATTAGAAACCAAAGTTGAAATCTGTAAAGTTTAAGCACACGTTTGCATGCATTTAAGCCAAAGTTATTCACAGTATAATTGATGCCATGAACAAGCTCCAAATATAGCAAACAAAAATTAAAAAGTTTTTGTTTGGCAGCAAGATTTGTCCTTCAAGAAACATTCTGCACCAATAAAATTAGAAGCCAAAGTCAAAATCTATAAAGTTTGACCACATGTTTACATGAATCTAAGGTAAGATGATTCATCTCCTGTAATTGATTCCTGGAACAAGCCCCATAAAAGAAAAGGAGTAATTTTAGCTTGTTATTTTGTGGAACATCTGCAAAGCATTATGATCAAGAACCATTTATTTATTTTGTATTAATGTTAATGGATACAGAGGATACACTAATGATGTTATAGCACACAAAATTGAGGGGATTTGTTGGTTTCTGTTTGTTAAATTGGAAATTTACCACACAGACTATTATTTTTGAATGTTCATATAAAGCTTTTGAGAAGCTTCCACATGGATCACGTTTAGCCGTACCTTTGAAATGATAAAAGGAAAATGGCAGAAAACTTAACAAATGAGGCGGCCAATTCTCTTTGATGTTCTGGCTACGGTTTGACAACATGACTGTGCTGTGAGATTTTGTCTCCTTTTGGATATCGGGTCCCCATATTCAGTAGGAAGGAGATTTCACAGTAAATCTGGGGACTTTTCTATCAATAATGCTTATCACAGTCATGCATCCCATCATCAAGATGTTATATATTATTTATGTTATGTAGAAGATCGGTAGGCATCTAAGCAATAGATAATTAATTATTCATTTGTGTACGGTTCATTATAACTTAAGAAAAAAACTTGGGGAAAAACTGAAACAGAAATGACAAATAAATGAATTCACAGAAATTATTTACAATTTACTTTTTGATTTGTCTTTATTTTTGCGAAGAGATATTTCATGTCTTTAAGGACAAAATCTGCATCCAATTGTTGGAACAGCCCATTCACCTGGATGCTGCCATTCCCTCTGTGAGCTGCTAATTTTGCTGTACTTGTAATAAACAGCCGTGGACACTTAGCTTTCCACTTGATCTTAGTTACACAATCGCGATAAGAAAATACGTGATACTGAGCCGAGCGACAGCATTGTTCAAAAATGTGTGCAGATATATAACTCGCCGAATGTGACAATAAGCGCGACAGCAGGCGCACATTTGCAGGATACCACCTTGCTTGTTACGCACCTATATATGGCCATGTAGCTGCCTCACGCTGGCATGGTGACTGACTAGAGGTGAAACGTGTCATCCATCTGTCTCAAGATTACCGTGTTCCCATCTTATTTCGGCCTGTTCTGCAGCCGACAGAGCTCACCTTTTAGATGGCATACGGGTTTATTTCCCCATGCAGTCTGACTTTTTGGAGCATTAACAGCATCAGAGGAATGAAGATGCTGTGAAACAAGGGAGCAATAATAACCATTAACGTCATATATTCTTGTACAACGTACGCGATAATTGACAACACAAAGAAGGAAGCCTTTAAATCGAGTAAAATATGTCTTTTTTTTTTTTAAACCCAAAACTGCTTATCTGGTACTGGGTCAGTGAGCCTGGCATATGTCCCAGGTAGCCCAGAACACCCTGGGGGAGGGATTCCAGTCCATCACAGGGCACACACAATGCAGAGATGCCAGCCCACCCAATGGCAGGAGCTGGAAAGCAGAACACCCGGAGGAAACCCATGCAGACCGGAGGACGCACAAACTCACACATACAGGAGTGAGGGTTAAGGTTAGAACCCCCAAAACCAGGAGATATGAGGGAATAGCACTGCCCACCTACCACTGAGTAAATAACAAGCAATAAAATCCTAATTCGTAGGGTTTAATAAAAGTAATAATATTAAAAATGTGATTGGAAGGTTGTGGGTTCGAGCTCCAGTCTTGACTGAATAATCACATGTCTGTGGGCCCTTGAGAAAGACCTCAAGCCCCAGCACCAGGGGTGCTGCATGCTCCCCCCCAAGCCCCCTGCCCAAGCCCCCTGCCCAAGCCTGCTCTCACCTGTACTGTATGTGTCTGTGTGTTTCATAGCAAGAAAGAAGGGATGGGCAAAGAGAATTTCCCCATGGGGACTAATACAGGACAGGCGGTCCCCGGGTTAAGAACGTATGACTTACAGACAACTTGTACTTATGAACGCACTGTTATGAAGTCTGATATTAAGACTGAAGTAAAGTCTGTGATATTAAAAGCTAAAAAATAGTTAAAGACTATGGTTTATCATTACGGACACATGCACTGCATAAAAGCACAGCGCAGCTTCAGTTGTTTGTCGACTCGAGGTACAGAACTTTAAGTAGTGATTTTCTTATCTGTGTTTTATTGTCATTATTATTTACTTTATTATTACTTTCCCAAGTTTGACTTAAAGACAAACTTAGGGAATTGATCTCATTCGTAACCTGGGGATGGTCTGTATCACTATTCTATTCTATTCTATTCTATTCTATTCTATTCTACTCTATTCTATTCTATTCTATTCTATTCTATTCTATTCTATTCTATTCTATTCAAAAGTAATAATGTTAAAATATTAAGCAAGAGATGCATTCTCTAAAGTAAAACTTGAGGTGTTTTACCACCTACACGAATGTGCTGTGCTCCACATGACCAAATGTTCTTATCAAGCATCGTACATTTCTGGCGCATTCCCAACACTCCCAGTACTGATAAACGGCATCTGTGACTCTCACTCCCAATGCCTGCTTATGTTAGTTATCTCTTGAATATATTGCCACAAATTCGATGTTACCGAAAGTTTACAAAAAAAATAAATAAATAAAAAAACATTTGTGGGTTTTTTAAAGTTTTGTTTCAGGTGAATCTCTTCATTCATGTTGCAACATCTTCAAGGTTCAGCCGTATGTTTAATAAAAATGATAATTTAATAGCTAAAACATAACGCGGCACTGCAGATCACTGTCTTTGTCGGGGCTAAGTGGACCCCATCAGCGTTTTCCTTGTGCCCCTCGCCCCAGTTATACATACGGACTGGAGTGTTACTGTAGCTCCATTTGCGTTCATCTACACATATTCATGAATCACACACGAAGTATCAGTAGCTTTAAATTCAATTTTTTATAACGTATATTTTATTTACATCTACTTTTTTATACATTCACATTTAAGGGCAGAGTTTGCAGCCCTACTGTACATATTGAGCAAATTTTATTTTACAAATCTGAGCATCCACTAGTCTTGGTCTGATTTAAAAATCTAACATGACAAATCATCCATCTTTTTTATTTTGAATCAGTAAAACCGCATCATTTAAAAATGTACAAATATTTACACCTTACACCTGCCGGAATGTGACTGACTGTGATTGTGATCTCAGAACACAAATATAAACAGGAGTTTGCAAACTCGCCCCCAGATTAAACACACAGCAAGCAAACAATAAGCTCTATTCACCTTTGTTTCACGGCCTGTTGTGCTACAGCAAATGTGCGAGATGTGTGAGAACTTGGAGCCCCCAACGCCAGTACATATATGGTGAGAAATTAGATTGTTTGATATGAACTGGGAGGCGTGAGTGTTATTTACTGAGATGTGTAATTCACAATTAAGGCAGATGGGAGAAAGACTCCTGTAACATACATTCAGGAATTAAGTGTTAATGGCTTACCAATGTGTAATGATCAGTGCTCGATTTTTCTAAAGCATCTAACTGAATGGCAGCTTTTAAAATTCAAGTCATACGGCAGGAATCAGCGTTCGGCTGACTGCGTAGGCATCGTCGGGTATTCTACAATTATGATGGCACGTCTATCCACAGGAGTGAGCCGAGATTGTGTGTGAATTGCGTGTGAATGATTGCGAAGCTCTTCACAGAAATCCTCACCAATGCAGATGATGCTTTTCGCTTGGATGCAGCAACAGCTGGGCCCGGTTAATACAGAGGCATCAAATATGTGGAAAATGGGCTGATGGAAGAAGACAAAGTAGTGTGGTCTGGGGAAGGGAGACACCATCAAGGAGACAGGCTCTCGCTAATTAAATTGTGAAATTTTTCACTCAATTCTTTATAAAGCTGGATGCGAACAAGTTTATAAGCGATTTATTTATGATTTATATAACAGTTTTTCTGCACTTAAACATAAATTTTAAAACATTTTAGAAGTCACGTGTCCTCAGTGTAAAGATGTTTCATTTTGTTTCATTTCGGCTTTATTTGTATAGCACATTTTCAAAACATTACATTGTCTCAAAGTGCTTTACATGATCACTGCCCAAAGCCCCCAGTGAGCAAGACAGAGGTGACAGTGGCAAGGAAAAACTCCCTAGAAGGAAGAAACCTTGGGAGGGTCAGCAGAGGACTCCCTAACCCCAACCAGATCCTAAGGGGGAACCCATCCTCCAAAATCACAAATCACAAAATGCAAAATAAAATGGCAGTTTTTAAATGTAGCAGGAAATGAGAGACTTGATTGTTTTCCTAAGTAATGGTGTCACTCTACTCAGCCTCGGTCGGTGGCATGGAGGTTGGCGACAGAAGATTTTGTCAGCTGGACCAGTTGGGGATGAACATGCAATGATGTGGATTGATTTGGGATGCAGGGTAAAGAAGGCGAATCGATGAAAGGTTACTTACTGCATGTGTAAGACGTGATCAGCCCATCCTATCAACAGCAGGCTGTGCATAACTTCACTACGTTCACTGCCTACCATATGATCATGAGTCAAACATCCTTGCACTTTGTGAGAAAAGTGGTCGCAGTGGTCAGTGTCTTGCTTAATCCGTCATCCTTCTTCACCAGTTTTTCCAAACCAAATGCGGGGAACATCAAACGATGCTTGCAGGCTGGAGTGCCCCTTCACCACTGAGAAGAGCTATGCTACATATAGGGTGCATTTCCTCGCCCTTTAGTGGGGACAGTAAAGGCCAGTAAATGCAAAGAAATTCTGAGCTTTCATATTCAGCTGGTGGTGGGACATTTCTGCCATAAATGGGAACACAAAACGCCTCCATCCAGAGCGGTGAATAGTCCCTAAAACGGTCCGATGAGCAGAAAATGAAATGTGTTGGATCTTTGGGGTCCAATGAAATCTTAAGTACTGTGTTAGAGTTTATGACAAATGCGATCGAATATTCTCAATAAACAGAATCCTACCTTTGCATGGACGACCTAAGCACACGAATGAATAATAATTAATAATAAATCTATAAATTTTAAAAAAGGTATAAAATCTATACAATGACTTTCATATACATATGATGAGGGACAATAAGTGAGAAAAAAAATAGTTACGGGGCATGTGTAAATGTACTTAAAATTTAAATGCCAGCTTCATTTTCTAAGTAAACCACTTAAGGTGTTATAATTGTAAGTGGAGACCCAGCGATGTGAGTCTGTAACGTGTCATATGATTATGGCATCGGAGCTCCATTCATTGGACGTGAGAAGGTGTAATGCTTGGTGTGGATGGGTATGGTCTGCACGGAGGTATTTCTGCAAACGCAGAGGCTCATAAATTCACAGTGTGGCGCAGTTAATCGCCGCGTCGTTTGGCTTCAAATCCCCCTTTAAACAGCGCTCGCAGTTCAGCAAGGGATATAACATCTCATCTGAAAACATCACATTCCTTTGGCAGTAAGCTGGAGATTGCTTGAAGAAATTATATAGGAAAGTATAAACATATAGTGCAGGTTACCCAGACAGCGGAGCTGAGGCTCGCGTTTGCGGACTCGAATAGAGGCTTTGGGGATTACGGTGCGTCTTTCTGCACCCGGAGGCACGAGCCGCTGTCCCCAGGACCGGGGTGCAGATCCGCGCGGCACCGCCACACCGTGCAGGATGACTGATCTTACTTACTGAGGAAATGGTCGCATTAACAGTGAAGCACAAAGGCGCTACACCGTGCATGCCAGCATAGGAATCAATGCCCTGCAAACAGCCTGGACTTCCAGTTTCATGAGGAGAAAAAAGACCGCATTTTCTTCGCCGGCTGGGTAAGTAACAGAAAATCCGCGAGAACTGTGCTTACTGCTATTTTTCACGCTTACATTAAAATACACTTAATCCATTATTACATATCTTACTCCTATCATCATCAAGCTTATTATTTAAATTATGATTATTATTATTATTACTGCCACTACTATTACTACTACTACTACTACTTCAACTAGTAGCCTACTACTGTGAAATACTATAGCAGAAATATATATTTTAAAAACTGCATATGAACTGATTTTTTTACAGCAGGCTATGTGTGCTTGTTCTTCTAAATGTCTTAAGAATATATTACTTCTTAACGTTTTTCCAAAACGAATTAGACAAAAGTGCGCGTATTTCTGTGTGCTTTTTGCCGTGCGAATATTTCAGTATTAACTGAACTTTTGAGAAGTATCTATGCACGATTAAAATAATAAAGTTAAATCAATAAAACACACTTGTAGTACGAAAATATGCTTTATGCGGAGGCGTATTGGATCCGGATTTTGCGTCACTTTTCTCATTTAAAGCCTGCGTGATTTTTTGCGTTTTACAACGCGAAACCTAAGAAGCTTTGGCTCAGTGCGCAATCGAATAGGAAGGTGTCGCCATCAGCTTTTGAGATCTGGCACGGTTGTCTTGTATCTGGTTGATTAGGCATCCAAAGCGGCATTCAGTATTACTGGTAGCTGTTTTTTAGGAAATGTACAAGATTATGTGCCACTTGGGTTGAGGACACGCGATGCAGGTGTCTCCCTAAAATTCATTAACTCACATGTCCATTAACCTGTCATTAGAATGACCCTCCAGAACTTAAATTCACCTACCGTCATCTACCATCCACCAGCCTTTCTCAGACATCAGAAATCTGTATGGTGTTCGGTAAACCAGATGGGGAATAACACATGAAAATTGTTTATTTATTTATTTGTTTGTTTAGTGCATTTTTGGCCAGCAGTCACAGCTAAACCTGAGATGAAAAGTAATGTTTATTACCTAAGGGTGTTATTTAGTTGTACCTGAACACTGTATCGTAATTGCACCTTGGTAAACATGACTCACTTTGAAGGCGTCAGGTAACTTCCTCCGGTCCCCTCGCTTCCTTAAGTTGACTTTAAAATGACATATAGCCTGATCGCGATGTTGGGCTCTGATCTGCTGTTCCGTGGCACCATACCTCTGGATGTTTGATGTGGCTCACAGACAGCAGAAGAAATCTTCTTGTCCAGAGTCTTCCGTCTGATAACTGATAATTCATTCCTTTTGCTGTAAGGAGGACGGTGCAGAGAGGTGACACAGTGCTCTATGTGCCCGACTCCTGTCTTGCTATGTGATAGGTGTCCTTGGTCTCTCAAGGGATTGTCTGAAGGGTCCCCGGAGAGCCAAAATGTCCTAGGTGTGTGCTTTTAGCTACAGTAAGGTGACTTCAGTCATAGCCTTCAGATGGATTCAAGTCCTCGTTAAACTCATGTTCATTGGATTATTTCTAGGTATATCACCAGACCAGAATCTTGCTGCCTTTCATTTTTCTTCAGGTGGATCAAATTAATATCTATAGCTATGAGTGTGTAGAAAATGTGTTCGACAAAAACTTTGCACATATTGTACATATAATCAATAATTAATCCTAATGTGCGCACTTACTTTGCATTCCAGTTTAGAAAAACAAAAACTATGATTATGTATTTTGACATGATTTGGAAATTTTGGAAGTAAGTTTTAATGGTTTTAGAGTTCACTGTTGTCCTTTCGATCATGTTCCAATCAGAGCAACCCCTGTTAACAGAGAGTAAGTATAATTCGCTCATGTGAGTGATTGGCTGTTCTGTCAGGACACATTTTTTCTACCCGTTCTCCTGGGTGTGGTAACATTGTATTCTCTTGTGATTTCTGGTGCTGTTATGGAAGAGTGTTGCCAGTTTCAGATGTTATAAAATGTTATTTATGCATGCATGCTAAGACACATTGATCAATCAGATTCACGCTGCTCTCGACTGCCATTTGCTTTGATGGAAGCAGTTCTCAAAGCAACAGTCAGGAACTTCTCAATAATTACATTTACATAAAACATAGAAGTATGAAGAATGATATTTCTTGGTTGCAGATGTAGAATAATGCATTGTTTATGAAATGGTCTATTGACATATGTAGAATAACTGTTTCAGGATACCTTTGTAGTTCATATCTATTTTGCATTTAACGACAAACATTGCACAGCTTGTCTACAGTAGGTGTTGTGTCGGATATCCTGGGTTATTGTCATATTTATTGTTAATGTTGACTGCAGACATATTCCAATTACAATTTGGTGTTGTGATTATCCATTCGAGCGTTGGTTCCAATTGGTTTAGCCTCAGAATCCTGATTTTTCTGTGGTCCTTAAGGGATCACGACCTAAATTTAAAAAAAAAAATATTGAACCAAATTTATTTCACAGAAAATACAGTAACGGTAAGTACAATATAGCGCAGTAACAGTAATGCTGTATGAGAAATCCCAGTCCATGCCAGTCAATATATATATAAATACACCAATCACACATTCCATGACCCAGTGAAAGTGGTCCCACGCCCCTTTTGGGTTGTGACCCACCAGTTGGGAAATGTGCATTAAAGCAAAAATGCTGCTATTCATAAGAAGAATAACAAGATTAATCGCAGTAGCATTGGCAGTAGAATAATACAGTCGCATTCCACACTACATTTTTTTCTGATCGATCTTGTTTCAATGTACAAATTGATTTTTTAAAAATGTTAGACTTGGTCCTGCTCAACATATTTTTCCAGCTTTTATTCTTTAATAAGTACTGCAGTTGGAAACTGGTGATTTTGCCACCTTGGATACAAACACTGGGGCAGCATCATACCACAGGAAGCAGTGCTGTAGTATTACATGGAAATCAGCTGTAAAGCTGCATCACATGAACTGGTCCGTCGAGATGCACAAGAAACGACAGACACTGTTATGGCATTAAGGTGTAACTGCAAAGAGTAAATTCACACCTCTGTTTTCTGTGAACATTGTCGCAGCATTTTGCTCTTCATGAAGCCCATCTATAGAATGTTTTACTTCAAAGCACATACTGTAACACACAGGCCATGGAGAATCCCTCATCCAGTGAAATACCCAGTGAGAGTACAGTTGAATAAATTTATTATTTCTGAAGCCATCGGAATATTCTCCATCTTTATTTTATATTATTATCTTTACTTGAATATATCGATCAAAACAAGGTCTTACTGTACATTTGCAAAGTGCAGTGTAATTAGATAAGTGTTTCACTGGCCAAATTTACACGTAGAGGGTATTCAGAAGATTCAAATTCCTTATAAAGGCCTTATTTTAAATGTTACAGTGTTAAATGTTACATAAAAAATACATATATAAAAGACAATTGATGTTCACTGTTCTTAGTTGTTTCTGTGCTAAGGACAATATATTGTATTATCCTCTAACTTAAAGACACCAGAATTAAGGACTCTAATAAATATTCATATTTGAATTCTCAAATTTTAATGCAGATTTCTGCCCAAAGTATATATTTTTTGCAATCATCTAAATAATATATTACTTTAACAATGAATAGAAAATGTATGTTATACATTATATCAGATTATTTTAGTCGCACACCTGGAAGCTGACTGTATTCTTTGAATTAATGAATGAATTAAGTACATTATCCTAATATAAGATTACATCATTTGTTTTAGTCACTGTATTTTTCTGTGTTGATCATTTAATTTTAGCTACATTGTTTTTGTGCTTATGCAAATAAAATAGCTTTTATCTTATCACTTGTGAAACGTACACAGACCAGAATAAAAATCAAGTAGTTTTGTTTGTTCTTCATGCTTTCATGAAGTTTTAGCATTTTTAATCTGTGTAACGTTTGTAGTCATTCCTTGAGGTACATCACCATTTTCTCTGCCACACTTTTCAAGTTAATTTGATTTGAACTGTGACATTTGTCTAATTATCTATTTTAAGAATCTAAAATAATATGTTTTACTGTAGATAAAATGTTTTATTATTGCATGTAACACTTCATCTGATTCCGACTGTGGTTTTAGTGGTTTGATATGTATTTTTACATTGCACATGATCAGATTTTATGCAAATTGGATAATATGAATCACTGTGAAGTCCACATCTGTATGCTTCAAGTTAAAAAGCATCCTTTCAATCGGCTTTAATGACTGATCTCCCTGGTAGGTCTGTATATATGCATCTGCTAGAGATTTGCAATGCTCTTTTGTAAATGTAATTATTATGATTATGTGGGATTCAATACCAGTAAGAGAGAAGTTTTTAAAATCGTTTCATTAACAGGAAATTCGGGCCAAAACAATCGCCGCTAATGTCGGCTCTATTCTTCCACCCAGCTGTCTTAACTAAATTTATCTTCTCTTAGGAGAGAGTGAAAAACCCAAATGTCAGGGTCTTTACAAAGCTTTGCTGTAATTGATTCAGGAAAACGTACAGTAAAATATCTGCTACAAATCCCCCTGCATTGTAAGGAAGATTAAATGAACTCACAGCTCAAGCAACCTCTCTCTCCCCCCCCCCTCCCTCAACACCCCCACACACACACGTCTGTTGGCCCTTTATTTATTTCTTCTTTGTAGTTAAGCGGACATTAAGAGATCAATTCTCCTTTTTTTGGGGGGGAGGGGAGTGGCACAGTTTCAGATACAATTACACAATGCGCTGGTGAGGATTACACTATTAGGCATTTATACATGGGTATGTTTCACCCACTTTGCGGATGAACTCATAAGGGTCTGCGCTGGTGACCAGTGCTGACGGCTTATAAGTGACAGCTGTGAGTGTCGGCCCCTCACAGGACTGCTGCTGAAGCTGCACACCGGCGTGCTTTTAGTTCCTTTATCACCCCAGACCACGAGTGTGTGTGTTGGTGATGCGGTTAGGGGTGAACTCGCGGAGCGGTTCCTGTCAAACCTAGTAATACCCTCATCTATTTTTTTTTTCACTGGAAGGGCAGTAATTACTTTTCTTTGACACTTATTTATACAGGAGACACCTTTATCCCAAACAAATCACATATTTATGCTCTCATATCGCTGCGGAAAGCCAGTGTACTGGGAGCGGTGGAGTCTGCACTGGCGTTTCTCACGACCGACCATAAGTCGTGCCTCTCTGTGAGCTCAGACGATGACAGCGATGGTGGTTATCCCAGCTACAGTCAGCACATTGTGACTCACAGGGCTCTTAGGTGGCAGTGCAGCTTAGAGATGCGGATTCCGCTAATGGAGCAGCCAGAATCCCTCTGTGGCGCGTGGCGGCGTCACCGTAAGCCGCGTCGATAAGTTTGTCCGCTTGTGTCATGGGATTTGCATCAGGATTTGCATGAGAAGTAGAGAGCAAATTAATCTTTCTAAAATCGTTAATGAACCGGCGGCTGACACCAGGCTGGGGGAGCATCACGAACAGGCTGCCCCGTTAGCTGTCTGACTCTTGCTGGTTAACCTCATTCTTTATTTAATGATAGGCTTCAGTCAGCCCCCGGGATATCCGTCAGGATAATCTCAGTATCTCTAGGGTGGCATCGGAGCACAAGCAACTGGCGAAGACATAAGCAAAATTAACCTATGAGTTAAATTTACATACGTTTTAAGAAAAAAACAAAAATAGTTTGTATGTGAAAAAACTTAGCAACAAATCTTAAAGCTGGTTGCTTTTCTAATTTGAAGATCTGTATTTAATAAACAGTGCAGTAATTTTTGATATTTAAACTTATTTCCTATTAGCATTAGATTTTTTTTTTTTATAACTGCTACCCATCTGACATTGACATGCATTTTAGTTTCGGCCAGTACACGACCTTCCACTGCTTTAACACAGATTCGTTTCTGATGAAATCTGCATTCAATAGGGTTCATGCTTCCAGATGATTTACCATTAGAATAAGTGGTTAGATCTCCCTTTTACAAATTATTTTTCATAAAATTAAGTGTTAATATACATAAACTTGCTGTTGTTATGGAATGATTCTCAACATTTCCCTCATATTTTAATGGGAACCACTGTTGGTGAGTTAAATGATTCTACTACTTTGATACATAAGAGCGATGTAGTAAAAATCCTTGTTTGGAAATGACATCTAAATATAAATGTCAGAAAGCTAATTGTTTCATTTGTAACAAGGACTGTAAAGTATCTCTAAGGTAATTTAATTTCTGATGTGGTGCATAATCTGAATAGATAGGATTTCAAAGTAGTCCGCACAGACCGCATTTCAACTTCCACACTGAGAATATTTATATATCAGGGTAGTAAAATTACTTGTTTTATTAAAAAAAAATAAACCGCACAAACAAACTCGTGATTCTATCTGACTTTAAAATCTATCTTGGGAAAATACACAAGACTTTCCATTTTGTAAACTCAGTGAGATAAACCCTTAAATTAAATGTGGATCCTAATTTCTTTATTAGTTTGTTTGTTTGCACGATTATTATGGGCTTGCCATGTAGACCGATGCTGTGCGGATGATGTGGGATTTTAATGAATCATTACTGGGAGTTTTTTTTAAATAGCCGGAAGTGACCTGAACCTCATTATACTCTCCAGAGCTCCCAAAACAAGACTTTTACACTAAAACCAACCTATCACAGCCATAACCCCATTCCCACACACCTGAACAGACCAATCACATACAGACACCTGACGATACGCCATCACTCTTGCATTTTTGGGCCATAGGCTACAGTTGTTGTAAGGCTGAATGAATTGAAGGGCCTAGACCTGAGGATGGCCTTTACTGTACCTACCAATAAACACACTTCAGTCAGAAACAGAACGAAGATCCTGAGCTGCAGGCGGTGGACAGACACCACGTATGAAATTCCAGCAGCGCTGTGACGTCACACCTTGCAGTTTGGCCCCCTGATTTCTCCCCGTTTTCTACGAGCCTGATGCTCTCTCCCCCTGTTCTCCTACTAGGACCCGTTTTTTCCCAGGTCATGCTGCAGTGGACAGGCGTCTGTACATGCTGTGCTGTTTGCCTCGTTCCAGAGGCGTAAGGCGTAAGGCAGTACTGGATAAGCTTATATGGAAAATGGACAAATAATAGTAACAGTTATCTTTTTTATTTGCTGTTGTGGTTTTAGTATTACGGGCATTGTGGTGGCACAGACTTCAGCGGCAAGGTTGGAATCTCTGTCCCAGCTGAGTGTTTGTAGAGTTCTCTCTGTAATCCCGTAGGGTGTCCAAAAACATGGTAAGGAGAACTGCAGTTGCCAGAAAGTCCACAGGTGTGAATGACTGCATGAATGGTGTATCTGCCCTGCAGTGGGCTGGCCCCCCATCCTGGGTTGTTCCCGGCCTTGTGCCTGTAGTTTCTGGGATAGACTCCGGACCCCCCGCAGTCCTGCACAGGATTAGTGATGCACCGATAAGGAAATTTTTGACCGAAACCGATTATTTTGAAAACTGACGCCAACACTGGTACCAATTGTTTAGGAGGTTCTGCTTAAATAAGTTTAAAGGGACACTCCACCCAAAATAGATTAAAAAATAAATATTATAATAATATAATATTCCAACAATAAATATATTTCAAAAATTGGTACAGGTATTTATAATACAGTAAAACACCAACTCTGGCATACAACAACAGAGCATTATATTTTACAACTGTATTCTTACATATTTATAACATTTATAACAAAGAAGGGTTGATTATTAAGTGTGATAAACTCTGTAATTTTCCAAGTATTTTTACTAATAATTTTGCACTGTCTGCAGTGAATTTTCTTTTGCTGTCAAATGCATGCATTCCTGACGGACAGCCGTTATTCAGCAGTACTGCATCTTCTCTGTTGGAATAGATTTTTTTTTTCAGAAACTTTTCATGCTCTGAAAAGTTGTTACCATTTGCACAATCTGCCTTTTTTGTCGACGTGTCTCTTGCCTCGTCAGTTTGTCTTGTTATCTGTCTTTTTATGTAGGATTTCTATTCAAATTCAATAAAAAATTTGTAATCTACATTAAAGCTTATAGTTCTAATCGGAGGGTACGCACTCCAGTGAGCGAGAAACTGCATTTCCGTTGTCATGTACTGTATGTCTTGCGCATAAAATGTGAATTGACAATAAAATATCTTTGAATCTTTGAAACATTCTTCTGTGTTTTGCCTTAAGGTGAGCAATTAGGTTTATTGTTTTCAAATGTTTAATAGTAGATCTTCCTCATTAAATTTTAGCTGAGCAGAGTTTGCAAAATGCATTTCTAATGCCATAAAAATAATTCCAATCAGCATAAATTTTTCTAACTGTTTAGTATGCAGGTGTGCAAAGCATTATGGGTCACCATTTCAAAGGTAATTATATAAATACTGGCAAATTTTTTATCAACAACCAATGGTTTCTGATTGTTCCTGTATCGTCTGAAACCGAAAGTTAGATGATACAATCGGTGCATCTCTACATAGTGGGTATACAGGATGTATGGGTGATTTTAATATTACCGTCAACAAAGAGCTCCTTGGTAAACAAGTGAATATATGTAACTAGCATAAAATCCTCAGTGGGAAGTTCTCTTAACCAACCAGAGCTCAGTTTATTGATAGTAACTCTCGTATAGAATGCAACTCTTGAGGAGCAACACCGCTGTAGTGTTAAAATCTTTAAGGACGTCTATCATTCAGACATCTCATAAAGACGGATGAATTAGCCTATGTCTAAGAAGGTTAACTGGCGACCTTGGTATGGCTAGCAGAAAAAAACAACACGTCTGGCAGATTGCCATGGCTATAATACACAAGGGGACTGCCAGCACGAGTGTCTACCAGCCCTTCACAAAGCACTCACATACTAGGCCAGTTAACAGCAGTAATTGACCTTGCCCTGGGATTTTGTGAGGAAACACAGACTAGCACAGAGTGAACAGCCAGAGCCGAGACCGGATCTGAACATACAATGAAGAAACAGAATTAGAACTATTAAGATTTCTACCTCTGAAATTCTCCATAAACAGTCGAGCCACTGAGGATTCTTCTGAATTGATCTTTTTCCTTTCGCTGTACTGAAAATGTATCATCTTGTCATTGTGCTTTAGTATAATAGGTAAAGTAAGTGCATTTTGAAGGATAACACTAAGTAATTCTGAAACATTTTTGAGAAATATAATTTAAGATAAATATCATTTATGTGCCATATCCTAGCAATAAAAGTGCAGAAAATGCAGTGGCTTCTGCAGTGAAATTCATGAACCTGTCTGTATCAAGTCCATTAATATTATCACTGAAACCCATAAACATATTTTGAATACATATTATTAGGTATCTGATAGTTACCTGTCCAATTTAAATCTTCGCTCTATAGTTATGACCACTAAATTAGGTTATTTTTAACGCATAATGCAGATGAGACAAATTACGGCTTTTATTCTTGGGAATTGGACAGAATATTTCGGTCAATTTGTTCCCAAATGTTTAAGTGGGACATCAATTTAGACCAAAGTGCATACTTTTCTAATTTAAAAAAATAAATGATGAGGGGAAAGATCCATGCCTATTATTTGATGATGATGAATGAGAAGAGATGATTAGGGAAGGTGACCATTGCCAGGAGGCTTTTCTGAACTGAGGTTATTGTTTTCTTTGCGGATATTAAATATGAGGAGTGTGGCACTTAATAGGGATCGTTATCAGTTTTTTATTCTGTAATTTAGTATATTCTACTGCTACTTTAGAGTAGCATAATGGTGCAGTTGGTTGGATGTGTGCGTTGGTTGTGTGTGTGTGTGCGTGTGCATGTGCGTATGCGTGTGTGTGTGGGTTATGTACATATTACATTGTGGGGACCAAATGTCCCCAGAATGTGATAAAAAAAAAACTGTTTTTTTCAGTCCCTGCAAGGAGAAACTCAATTTTATAAAAATGTGTGACTAACCAAAAAAAAAAATTAAAGTCTTGTATTTTGTTTGGTTACTTTTGGTGAAGGTTAGGGCTGGGTGGGGGATAAGGGTGTCATTGTTGGAACTAGGGTTATGACCATAGAAATGGGTAGACAGTCCCCACAAACATGAATATTAAAGATGTGTGTGCATGCGTGTGTGTGTGCCTGCATGTGTGTCTGTGTGTGTGTGTGTGTGTGTGTGATTGAGGTTTCAGCCAGGGTGCACCACCCTTCGGACCCTATGCTGCCTGGGATTGGCTATCGGTCCCACTGTGGCTCTGGCCAGAACAGGACAGTGGAAGATGAGTGGATGAAGCTATTTCCATTATTAACTTTGCAGAATTTCTGCAATTTGTAAAATGTGTAATGTTAGAACTGATATTCGAATGCACCTTCGCATTTGTATCTTCAACACACACATTTCTTGTTTCCAGGTGCAATTAACTCCTTAAGTCACACGGAGCTCAAGGGAGTAAAATGACCGCTATGTGCCAAACAAATGCCACAACAGGGAGTCGTCTCATTTACTGGGCTTTTCTCTTAAGCCAACGGCTTCCATTAGGCTAGATTATTATGGAGGCGACGCTTCAATGCCTCATTAGATTTGGCAGGAATAAGTCTGCTTATATCATTCACTTCAAAGGCCAAGCAGGCAGAGATAGGCTGTCCACTCTGTGCAGAAATGAACGTGGTACCGATGTTTTAAACCAGTCGGTTGGATAGGCAGCCAGGCCGGTCGGCACGGCACTCCTCAGCGCTGCCTTCCATTGCACAGCTTGCAACGTGGTTATTTTAGGGTGGAGTGTAACCTGTGAAAAAGATGCGGACAATGAATAGCAGAAAGTGGCGGCTTCATAAACAAAAAAAGTAGCTCTAGATTAATGCTTGTGTTTCGCAATGCTTGTGTTTCATTTTTAGAAGAAAATCACAATTTGTGTAATTCGGTTGGCTTTACATTGGCCGTGTATCCTGTAAAACTTATTCAGGCACCAGAAATCAGTCTGTCTGCAATTAAAAAAACCTAATGAATAATTACTCCCGTCATGGGAGGGCTGGGCTGCCCGTAACAGTGTGCTGTCTCTCAGAAGGAGCTTTATGGGTTACTGGCTTCACCCTGGGACCGATACATGCTCACTTAGTACATTGTCAGGGCGCCCTGGAAACACAGCACCCATGAATGATAGATGAAAGCAAACTGCTTATTGCCTGTGACCTCCTTGCATGGGGGGTTGATCTGGCCATCAAGCCATGTGCCTGTCTGTGAGTCTCTGTGATCTCCCTGCCTTTCACTGGCCTGCTCTGGTTTCCCTCCACAGTCCAGAAGCACGTGGTTCAGCCGAATCGCCTTTAGTGTGTCAGGCTTTGTGTGTAAGAGCCCTGTGATGAACTGGCAGCCTCTCCAGAGCTGAACTTGGCTTTTGGCCGCTGCTTCCTGGGATGGATTCTGGAGCAGCCACCCCCCCCCCCAGCTGTATTATTGAAAATAAATGGACGGATGGTTTTGAAGTATTAAATTCCTTCTCAAGTTTAGCCCTTTTGTGGCGCGACCGCCCCAAATGCGACAGACTCTGTGAGCACCTTTCGCCAGCTTGCCTCTTAACTCTAACTTCTTTAAATCTAAATGCACTTTTAATTACAACCTCTGATTGCAGGTCTTCTCATTTTCTGGGGCTTCCATTTAGCCAGCGGCATCCAAAGAGCTGTAGTATTGTGCTGGTGGACTGACATCCTTTTACTCATTCTTCGCGTTTAGAGGTGGAACAGGCCAGATGCATGCGGTTCGCATTGCAGTGGGACCACGGAATGTCCCCAGCCCTGCTAATGCACCAAAGGCACTTTTTCACTGGTGAAATAAATACATAAGCAAACCGCCTCTGTCTTCTGTGGCCCTGTCTGGTTTGAAAACTGCAGAAAACACTGGAAAGTGCTGAGAAACCGAGCATTATGGGGAAAAGCCACTGGCAAAAACCAGAAAGCCAGACTCCTTTCATAGGGGAACTTTACCTTTTCTGGTCAGTTCTTCCCCGCCGCGTTTTCCTATACTCAAGCTGTCTGTCCCAGGGGGTGTACACCACAGGCAGCCTCTGTCTGATCTTTCCCCCCCTTCTGCTGACTATAAACACCAGAACACAGAGCGTGAGGTTTCCTGAAACCTTCCCCTGCATCGACTCCCTCCTGTACTGTTTGACTTGGTTTTAACCGCTGCAAAGAAATATCTGGCATGTGATAGCCGCGTCTGGTCGGGACAGCTCATGGCCCTGACCGCCTGGCTCCAGCGGTCCCGTACGCCTGGAGCCGACCCATCTCTTTCTCCCCTGGCACCACCTTACACCGGATCACAACAGTCACTGGTCGGTGTGTCAGTTTCAAGGTGTGGCTTTTGTGGTGGGATACGGATTCTTTAATGGTAGTCTTTCAGAACGACAAGCCAATTATAGAGCAAAAAGGATGATTGACGAGTCACCTGTCTGGCCGGCGCGTAGGAAGTGGTCTGGGCATGCGGCAGCAGAGGTTAAACGAGAACGTGACTGTCAGCGTTGGACCCGCAAGGCCGGCTGCTGTCTGTACCACGGACTCTCTGTGCCGCTCCCATCTGGCGGAAGGTAAAGGAGCATCTGAGCCTCTTCTGCCAGCTTCAGCAACAGCTTCCTCCCCAAGGCTGTCAAAACACCTGCTGCCCAACTCACCCCCTATCCATTCCTGAAAGTAAATACCCCCTCCCATGCCCCGACTAGTACTGGCCTTTTTAAATTATGATCATTAATCTATTTATTGGTATTCGACTCACAGTCCTGCTTTAAGCTGCTGTATTATATATTATTTACATAAACATTGTGCTGTGTACATAAAACATTCGCACCCACCCCCCCCGTTTCTTGTTGGCCTGTTTTTGACTTAAAATGTTGTGAAAACCCACTCCTTTCCACTTTGGGTTCATACGTTGCACTGTGGTCCTGGAGGCGTGTTATTTCATGACACTGTAAACTGGATACTGGGAGAATATTGTCCTCTATATTCTTCACTTGACTTTAGGAAATAGAGGCTGGTCAGGAAAAATGTGGAAGAAGAAATAAGGATGGATGTTCTTACTTATTAGCATACAGAAGTAACAGTTGTTACTTTATTAGAATATGAATTTCTTTCCACGGTATCCCATCTGTCATTTTGGAACAATGACTAAGCAGTCTGCAAAAATCCCTGTAAATGTAGATGTGTCAGTATGTATGCAGATTCAGTGAAAGATGACCATCTTACTTTACGGCGAAGGGTTCTTAAAGCAGGATCATTTACTCCAAAGACCACAACCGAGTAATAAAGAATGATAAAAGAAAAAAATAATTAAGAGCTTTATCTTCAAATTAATTTAACTCTTTTAATGGTTCCGATTGTTTGATGAAATACGTTGCCATACAAATGGTAGTCGGTGACATTATTGCTGCAGTTAATCAAAACATGTATATTTTAAACTATACACATGGTCATTTGTATAAAGACATTTTGCCGGTGATGAATATTTACCTTAGTTATATAAACGAACCGTAGTTATATAAATGTAAGAATATTTACCAAAGCGGTATTTAGTATAAAACCTCACTGCAACACTTCTGTGCTGTTTTTCCTGCACTGCCATCAACTCTATCAATCGCTGCTGCACTGAATGTCTCACACTCTGCAGACTGGCCAGGTGCGTCACTCAGGGTAACAATAACAGTTAATCAGAAGGAAACATGTTTTTTTATAATAGATGCCACATCTTAATACTGCAGTTTAAAACTTAAAGCACTGAAGCACATCCACTATGTGACATTATTGACAATGTAGAGTTATGACAGAGTTATGACAACGTAGACATGAATCTGGTTAGCATCGCCATCTCTGCCAATATGAAATTTCTATGCTCATTACATCTTCCCATAAAATGACCCATCTTAACTTTGATTTGTCAGTTACTGAATGACCAAATTTATTCTTCCTGTTTATTCATTTGTTTGATTATTTGAGTACCGGTCAGCAAAGTGGATTTCGGTTGACAGCCAGGTCCTATTAATAGGAGGAAGGTAGCGACTGAGGTCAGCGAAAGGCAGCCCACACATTTTTTTGATCTGGCCATTTGTACTTGTTTCCTGAGATGACAACTTCTGCATAATCCAGGGCACCTTCTGTGATACCACGCTAACAGTTAAGCCCATGGAAGAGCTGAATGGCAGAATTCTGGTGGCTGAAAATGCTCTTGTGAAATATTTGAGCCCTGAACCAGGCAGATCGTATCATATCAATCAGTCGGTAAAGCCCAACAGTCTACTGACAATATGTATAGTTATGAAAATCGTATCGACAGTCGCTAAGCTGTCAAGAGATACCTGGCAGTTTAATTTCATTCCTTTTCTGTCTTGAATAGAGAGAGTGGGACCCAGTGAATGTGATCACTGCATAAATGGTGTAGGTTTAGGAGCAATTGTATTTTGCATCGTAGTGTAACAATTCTTACATTCTCCTCATTGAATGAATAGGATACTGCTGCATTTTAGACATGTCGGAGGACAGCAGGCATCAAAATTCGCAGATTACAACTCATATGCAAGCAAGAATTACACCAATACATGTATATTATTTGTCCGGATGACTCACCATCAGTAAATAGAACTATACAAAGACTAGTAACGCTTTATTGGGAAGAGTCTGCCTACAGAATATTTGTAGCATTTCAACAACGTAGTTCAGATTCAACGATTCAGCTGTTTCGCTGTCTGTAGATGTTTAACATAATACGCAGTATATAGAGTGTATGTAATTATTTGCGAACATGCCTACATATTCGTAGAATAATTTGATTGAATTTGACTACTCACACATCCGATGTTATATTAGTTGTTGAATCTCAACTAATAGGTTGTTGAAATGTTACAAATACTCTGCATGCCCTCTGTGGATGGGCTGTCCAGATCAAGCGTTACCGAAAGGCTGTATCAGAGGCCAAGGAGCTACATATAAGTGTATTTGCTATGTATTTGGTGAGTGTATCTTTTCAGTTTTGGATAATGATATTGAAGAAACATGCCAGAACATTTATGAAAAAAATCCATAGATTCTGCAAAGGTAGCAGATGCGATGCCTGCATTCTCTCCAGTGTGCTTGAAGACGGAAAATGATACGCAGGCCTTGTACCTACAAAGCCATACATACATACATTCAAAGTTTCCCAAACAAAACGACAGTAGGCTTATATGGAATCTCAGCATTTAAACAGATTACAAAATTACTAGTAATAGTGTGGTATTAATGTCAGTTTTACGTACGGTTATGGGGACAGTACTGCCTGTTATTGGGAGTTCAATACTGGCCTTTTATTTGAAGGTCAAGAGTAAGAGGTTAATATTTAATTTTAAACAATTAAATGGGTTCAAACAATGAAATAGGGAATAGAGAAAGGAAGCCAGTGTGTTATTCACTGGTTCATTAGTGTTCTGTTTGGCTATTATTACCTTTTACGGTGTTCTATTCATTGACGGTACATCAAAGCTACATCAGTAGTTAAATTAGGCTTCTGCATTGACCTAATGCATTATGATGATGCGAATCTCTGTAAAACGTTTATAAGGGTCTATTTAGGAGTCATAAAGTAATCTATTAGAACTGTTACTTCAACTGTTTTATATAAATTACTGTTTATTACAGAGTAACGTAACAGAGTGAAGATAACAAATGACACACATTATATGTGTTGTTGGGTGAAAATGTTACTGAATGTAGAAATTTTCTCATGTTTACTCAGTTTTTGCAAGAAAACATTATTGGTTATAGCCTTAGGAAACATCGGTATTTTTGCAGAATATTTGTGAATACAGGCATACAGGCTGAACCTTATATATTAATGTTATTGTTGATGATGATGATGACTGAAAAGAGAGATGCAGCAGCAGCAACAACAACAATAATAATAATAATAATAATAATTATTATTATTATTATTATTATTATTATTATTATTATAAATTATTATTATATTAGCCGTTTCAGCAGAAAAAACAATTATTCTTGTACTACAGCCCTTGTGTTTATAACATAGTTGCTAAGATTTGTTATCTTGTAATGATGTGTGTCTCTTGTGATGCCATTTATTGGTATTTTATGTATAAACCCGTCAGAGGAATAGTCTAATAATAATGCATGTGTATGGCTGCTATATTGCATCTTATATGTTGTATTTTAATTATTTCTGTAATTATGCTTTCTCACAGATTCAAATTCCCGTTCAAAGGAAAAGTATTCCATTCACAAGCTATTGGATGACAGCATTATTTGCCCTTGGCAACTGAAGATGATGTTACTATGGAAACAACTTGTGATTCTATCAGTCATTGGCTGCCTGGCAGGTAAAATCTTGCTATTTCTTTACCGCTGATTATATGCAAATGTGTTGCATTCAGTTCATATGTATGTTCTGACACAGTGTTACTGTCATATTCAAATGTACTGCTTTTAATGTCTCTGAGATACTTGGTCTTCTGCTGAAAAGTTGCTGGATGGTGTACAGGGCCCAGGGATTATATGCTGGAACAAACAAATTAGAATTAAAGCTGAAATACTAAATAAGATGGTAACAGTAGGTAATTTTCTTTTGTAATTTTTTAAATATTTTTTCTCAGGTCCTGTGTACAAAAAAAAAAAAAACGTTCATCACAGAAATTTTCAGATCAGGAATATCACAACAAAAGTTGTCATATCTTTGTTTTCTTCCTTTTAAGGCTCTTCATTGTTACTTGCTTTAAAAAAAATGTTACACAATGATGTGTAAATATGTATGAACTCAGTGGTAATGCTGTATTTTATATATATATTCTTCCATTGTCGCTTCCTGTTGAATCTAATTTAAACGGAATTATTTAAAAAAACTTATTACACCTAAATGTAAAAACATATTGAAATAGATAAACATTTGAGAGCTTTTTAGCAACTGTTAAGATGATCAGCTATAGAATGGTACATTCTAAATGAAATGGATACATTAAAAATGATTAACTGCATCAGATGCTGCTGCGTTTATAGACCATCATTTTTCGTCACATCACACGGATCTTCTTTTTAATAGTGTTGTGTATGCTCTGTGTCTGAGAGGGAGTGCGTTAGAATGCATGGCCTTTCACAGCCAGCTACACCATGCAAATGGATTTAGCATCATTTATGAGTATTTCATAATTTTAAAGCCACTTAACATTTTATACAAAAATGTGTTTTACTAACTGAAAAAAATCTTAGGTATTTGATGCATTGCCAAAAAATACTGAAATATACTGCAATTATAAGGTCCTTGTATTGTAATGGCATTTCATACTGAAAACGTTTAAAGTTATCATTTACTGTATAATAGGGTTTTAAGTACATGTAAGGCTCATGTATCATGATATTCGCTTTTCAGAGATTTTTATATTACAATTCTTGTTGGGCTGTTTAGTATAAATATGATGAATTATAATCTGTTATATCCGTTTAGAATTTAACTTATTCAGCTGCAGTATGTACGAAAGTGTTTGCATTTTTTAAATAAACTTCATAGACATAAGTGACACAGGTTTCCAACACAAACATTATTCACAATTATAAGGCGAGGGGGTTATCGCTCGCTCTGTATCAGATGTTTAACACGTCCCATAAATTTTCATACAGATTGAAGATTAACATTAAGTTGCTAGCTAGTACTTTTCGAGGAGCGGGTACTTGAGGGACCCCCTTTGATAAATCTAGCATTATGGAAAAGGCAATTAGAACCTCAAAAGGGTGGTTATTCCAATCATCTGGTCAAAAGGGCTGAAATGCCCCCCGATTCATGCATCATGAGGAACCCTACAGGATAAGACCTGAATGGATTTTTTCATGGTCTTTTCCATCAGACACACAGTGGTGTTTCTGTTTCAGTTAATTATATGGTTCATGATGTCTGCTTACCGTATATTTTATATTTACTTTGTTAAACTAACAACAAATGGCTTGTCGCAGGTTTCAGAATCTCTGCTGCCTTGCAGCCGAGCTACAGCAGCTTGTATTCCTGTAATATAGTGTTCTCTGAGACCCACAGACAGCCCATGTTTATGCTCCTATCAGGAACTGTGAGGGAGGAAAAAATGTGGACTGTCTGGCAGAGAGATGGGAGGGAGGAAAAATGTGGACTGTCTGGCAGAGAGATGGGAGGGAGGAAAAATGTGGACTGTCTGGCAGAGTGATGGGAGGGAGGAAAAATGTGGACTGTCTGGCAGAGAGATGGGAGGGAGGAAAAATGTGGACTGTCTGGCAGAGAGATGGGAAGGAGGAAAAATGTGGACTGTCTGGCAGAGAGATGGGAAGGAGGAAAAATGTGGACTGTCTGGCAGAGAGATGGGAAGGAGGAAAAATGCAGACTGTCTGGCAGAGTGATGGGAGGGAGGAAAAATGTGGACTGTCTGGCAGGATGCTGGGAGGGAGCAAAAATGTGGACTGTCTGGCAGAGTGATGGGAAGGAGGGAAAATGTGGACTGTGTGGCAGGGAGCTGGGAGGGAGCAAAAATGTGGACTGTCTGGCAGAGTGATGGGAAGGAGGAAAAATGTGGACTGTCTGGCAGAGTGATGGGAAGGAGGAAAAATGTGGACTGTCTGGCAGAGAGATGGGAAGGAGGAAAAATGTGGACTGTCTGGCAGAGTGATGGGAGGGAGGAAAAATGTGGACTGTCTGGCAGAGAGATGGGAAGGAGGAAAAATGTGGACTGTCTGGCAGAGTGATGGGAAGGAGGAAAAATGTGGACTGTCTGGCAGAGAGATGGGAAGGAGGAAAAATGTGGACTGTCTGGCAGAGTGATGGGAGGGAGGAAAAATGTGGACTGTCTGGCAGGGAGCTGGGAGGGAGGAAAAATGCAGACTGTCTGGCAGAGTGATGGGAAGGAGGAAAAATGTGGACTGTCTGGCAGAGAGATGGGAAGGAGGAAAAATGTGGACTGTCTGGCAGAGTGATGGGAGGGAGGAAAAATGTGGACTGTGTGGCAGGGAGCTGGGAGGGAGGAAAAATGCGGACTGTGTGGCAGGGAGCTGGGAGGGAGGAAAAATGCAGACTGTCTGGCAGGATGCTGGGAGGGAGCAAAAATGTGGACTGTCTGGGGGTCCCCGAGGATCACATTGCTCTAACAATTTCTGAGATGATCCAGAATTCACCTCTGTTCCTGTGCACATCTCGATTAGAAAACCCAATGTAGCGATGTGGGTGGCGATCAGATAAGTGAGAATACTACTGCTCACAATTAGACCCTCCGAAGTTTGCATCGCCAAAAACGTTTCATATATAATACCATATAAATGACACCAGATCCTATGTTTAAATTTATAAATTTGAAAATTCACAATTAATTCGCACCCAAGCTTCTCCAGCACAGCCTGCATCTCCAATATGCTCATCAATCACCATTGTTGCTTTTTATTTTTATGCATTTTCACAGATTGAGGGATTTTAGGGATGCATAGAGGGTTTCTAAATCTCATTTTCATGCCGTCTTCTGTTGCGCCTATACAGTATTAAATGAAGCAATTTGAAATGGTCTGTTGCATTGGATTGTACTGTTGTCATTGTTTTTTATATGTTAGCCTGTGCAGCAAAATATGGGCAGTTTTTTATAATATCAAGGCCTTGCTTATTAGAGAATATCTTCAAATATGTTTGTAAGTGATTTGGCTGTCATTTGCGTCATTGTCATAAAGATGTTGTATTGTGTAATAGTACAGCAGGTTTATCTAATTCAACAAATACTACAACGGGAAAAATGGGACATTCAGATGAAGTTAAAATAATGAGAGTATTCGGTAGAAATGTACTTAAGACGGATAATTATGGTATGCTGGTTTCATCTTACTATATTTTCCGGATTCGCTTGTGGCTTCAAAAGTGTAAAATGAACTGATTCGAGGCAGGAAATCTCACTTGAATATTTTATTCTCGTTTGTTAAAAGAAGATAAAAGACATGCTTGAGGCCCAGCGCTAAACACACAAGCTGCTGCCTTCATACGCTCCAGCTCTGCTCTCTCCTCCCATCTCTCACTCACGCTCCATCCACATTCAGTCACAGACAAAACAGACCCTCTTCTCAACCAATATGAAACAGCTAAATTAAACTCTTACATTATCCCTAGCATTGCTGAAGTGCATTACAGCAATTTGAACTGAGTAATATTACAGTCACTCTGTAGACGGATGTTGCTGCAGATGCTGGTCTATGTACTTAATGGAGTATTATTCATGGATGTAACGTGATTATGTGTACGTCGTCCATTTTGTACTGGTGTATTTAGCAAACATTTTTGGCAACACATTTTAAGTGCAACAACATGAGGGCTCGAGGTGTCCTGGGATGCACATGGATGTCAACCCCCACTGGAAAAAATTACAAAAATCATCCCCTTCTGAAAATATATCACCTCCCTCACCACTCCTCTAAATCGTTCTGTGTAATCTCACTCACTTAAAAGTAAATCTCCGGACTATATGAGAGTTACAACATAGCGTAATTCCCACACTCAGCAAATTTTACTGTCGGGGGATCCCCATGAGCCTACCATCCCCCCTCGGAATATTTTTACACCTCAATCGCTGACAAGCATTCGGTTATGCAAAGCTGAAAATATGACACCACAGTGATTTAAGAACTGTTAAGTTAAATTGTCACCCTCGCAAGAGAGAAATGTGTGCTGTAGAATATGGCAACCCCATATGTCAGCTTCACATCTGTAATTCTGTATTACAGAGGAAAAAATAAATAAATACATTTTTAACAATTAAGGAGCTGCATGGTGACATTTTGCATATTGCAGTTCCAGAACTTTCCAACAAAGGATACAAACACATGTAGGACTCTGTAGTCCCCCAGTACCCATGTGTGTTTAGGGTGTTTCCTCTCATGAATATCTGAATGTCACTTACTTAATCAAATCTTAAAAACTACATCCATCGTGTTATATAAACAGGAGGACAAGCATTGTCATTTAAGCCTGAACGGATTTCTGACGGCGAGTGTTATGAAAGCGATGAGCCTGGGCAAATTAAACAGCTCCAGCACAGTCTCTGCTGTGAAAGATTCAATTAAAATGTTCAGTCAATCTGAAAATTGCTTGTATTTTTAGGATGCGTTGTTTTGGATGCATTCTCCAGGGACACAATGACCTGAATGGGCATTTTTGTTAAATATTAATATCAGGTCAATTTATGTATTTGATTTTAATGTTATTATTTATGCCTATATATGCAGTACTGTGTGAAAGTATTAGAGAGTCAAAGAAAATGTTTAAGGCTATTTATCTGGGTAGTACATGAATATTTGCTCAGAAAAAAAACACAATTTAACCTAAGAACATATGCAAATTAACAATAACACATTAAAAAATAAGCAAGAATTTCTTCTGTTCTTCAAAAAAATACTGATACCTTGTTGAATGACTAAATGAACACCGCTTTGGTTCCCAAACCTCTCCTCAGGGGCAGCCCAGACATCACATTTCTCCAAGTTTCTCCACCAGCTCAGTTTATAAATTAATTTAAACAACGTGGGGTGGTGGTCAAGTCAAAAATGCACGGGGGGTATGTTCCGTGTGTATAGAGTATCCACAAACAATGGGGTGATCTTAGGAGAGGTTTTGAAAAGGCTAAGCTGACATACTTTGGAAGACATAATTAATTACTTCCTATGATTTTGCACAGTACAGTGTGTGTGTGTGTGGGGGGGGTGCTATGTTTATATTACATTGTGGGGACCGAATGTGATAAAAACCAGACATTTTGACATTGTGAGGGCCACTTTTTTTTGGTCTCGAAAACCTGAAACTCAGTTTTATAAAAATCTGTGACTGCAATGAAATTTTCTCAAGATTTTTGTATTTTGTTTGGTTACTTATGGTTACGGCTTGTGGTTAGGGCTGTAGGTTGTCATTGTTGGAATTACAGTTTTCCCAATGGACGGTCCCCATATACACGTGTGTGTGTATGTGTGTGTGTGTGTGTGTGTGTGTGTGTGTACGTGTGCCTCTGGCTAGCCCTGATGATATTTCATAATTATTTAAGCAGGATATGCGCACATCATTCCTGTCACATGATTTCTTTCTCCCATTTGTGTCTGGGGTAATGCTTTTGGCAGTAAATGACATTTTCTTTCAAGTTCAAAAGGAAGGGTCGCTTTGTCTTAACTCTGAATGGAATCTGTCGTCAGTCAAACAGCTCTAATATCAGTGATTATGAAGGCACTTAGACCAGCGTGTGCTGTGTCCCTCGCGTGTGCTGTGTCCCTCGCGTGCGCTGTGTCCCCCGCGTGTGCTGTGTCCCCCGCGTGTGCTGTGTCCCTCGCGTGTGCTGTGTCCCCCGCGTGTGCTGTGTCCCTCGCGTGTGCTGTGTCCTCCACGTGCGCTGTGTCCCCCGCATGCGCTGTGTCCCCCACGTGTGCTGTGTCCCCCGCGTGTGCTGTGTCCCTCGCGTGTGCTGTGTCCCTCGCGTGTGCTGTGTCCCCCGCGTGTGCTGTGTCCCCCGCGTGTGCTGTGTCCTCCGCGTGCGCTGTGTCCCCCGCATGCGCTGTGTCCCTCGCGTGTGCTGTGTCCCTCTGCCTTTCCAAAACGCAGTGATGTGGAATGTTTCTCCACTTGACTCAGGAAGCAGGGCATAGGCATTGACTGCGGCAATGTAACATTAAGCAGATCAAAGAACCTTATTTCTTTTACCTATAATTGTGCTGTGTTTTATCACTGGAATTTTAGAGGTACTGCCATCTGCTAAGGTTTTCATTGTACAAACTGCAACAATATGAATGCTAACAACACGTGACCTAACTCTGCACTGTGGCTATGCTGTTGTGAAATAGCACCATAAAATAGGGCTTTTTAAAAACCATTTTTTTCTTATAAAGTTTCTGCACAAGGTTCAGCAAGAATATTTCATGCGTGACCTTCTTTGTTGGCCCAGCTGGTTCCTTTCACCGATTTTAGCCCGAAGAAACACTCCCCACAAAAACAGATGTCGACTCACAAGGCTGTGTTGGTGTATGTTGCTGAAAGGGACAGAGGAAGAAAAACAGCAAATTAAATTGTTACAGCCAGTCAGGGGGTGGCATGATGATGCAGTGGTTAGCACTGTCGCCTGACACCTCTGGTACCAGGGTTCGAGCCTCCACGGGAGTTCCACGTGTGTGAAGTTTGCATGTTCTCCCTGTGCTATTGTGGGCTTTTCTCTGGGTACTCCGGTTTCCAAAAACATGCTGAAGCTAATTGGCGATGCATAATTGTCCATTGGCGTGCATGAGTAAGCAAAGGGTGTGTCCCCACAGCAATGCAACACTGAATGGGACAAGCGGTTTCAGAAAACTGATGGACAACCAGTCAGTCCAATTCCACTGAAAGAAAGGATCAGAGAGCCAGTGTTTGCCTGTTTTTACGATGCTTGTTTTTCCGTTGTTAAGTTATTGGCAGCTGAGGTAATCAGTTCAGTATTGGTGTTTTAATCATCCATGAAGGCAGTAAGTAGAACTCAGGTGTATTGACTGGTGTGACATAAAGAGTAGAGAATATTTAATGAGATATGGCTCGACTTGTTACTGTCTACATGTGCTTGCACAACATAGACAGAACACATCACAGCACCTACAGTAATATCTGATGATTTCAATGACAACCCTAACCCCCACCCAGCCCTAACCTTAACCATAAGTAACCAAACAAAATACAAGTCATTTGGACATTGGTTTTTGATTGCAGTCACAGATTTTTATAAAACTGAGTTTCCCCCCACAACGTCAAAATAATAGGTTTTTATCACATTGTTGAGATAGCTGGTCCCTACAATGTAATATATACCTAATCCCTCCCCCAAACCCACCGCACCCCCCAATACAGACACATGCACACACACACACACACAGACACACACACACATACAGAGACTAAGATATTCTACAAATGAGTCTGGATTTGCTATAGTTGCTATAGCCTTAAATCTCTTTTTTATATTTGTTAAGACCCCCCATGAAGTGAATTAGCAGTATCTCCCCGGGTTTCTCCAGTCGGTAACATAGCTAAACGGAGATCAATGAACTCACGTTTTTCTTCTTCCTTTCAGCTTTTGCAGAAGATGAAATGTTCCTTGGTCCGAGGTGGATAACAGAACCCAGCGATTTGACACTCCCCATTGATTCCCCCGACCAGGAGGTTACCATACCATGTGAAGCAGGCGGGGACCCCCCCCCACAGTACAGGTCAGCCCATCGATGTGTCGCACTGCTTCTAGAAACCTCCGTTTGTAAACCATCTCATGAAATATTGCACCCTAGAAATTTTTGGTATAGCACATTAAGAAAAATAGAAATCTGATCCCGCATATAGATTACTTTAGACATAAATTAAGAATAACATTGTTGACACTTACCTCTGCACAAAATCTCCCGGCATAACATTGATTTCTTTGGTGGTAGGCTAGTAGTTGATTGAACTATACCATAATTACTTTAATGTAAGGATTTATTAACAGTTTAGTGTTGCTTTTTAAAGCTTATATCACTAGAGACATTTGCTTCACTGCTTTTGGGAAAAAAATGCCAGTAATTGGAATCACTGGCCTTTCTGGGTCCTGTCTTGTTCTTTAACTACTATACCAGAAAGGGCACTGCAGTTGTACCCTTGAGAAATGTGCCTCAGCTGAAATCCGTTAAGTAAAATCTGTCTGGCTGAGACCCAGGTACGACTGGAAACTGCAGTGCTCATGATTAGTTTGACTGGATAATGATTTCTGAAAAGCAAATTAATTCAAATTTCACGATGAAGCTATATTACTTTATCCATGAATGCATGAAGAGATAACACAGTCATTAAGTGCTTTCCACTTAAGACTTACTTGCAAACCTGTCAAACATTTCTTGATAAATAAATAAAGAGGCTGGTGATGCTCTTGCACGCGGTTATGTTCCGTACCTCGGTTAGCACCGTGTAAGTGCATCGCCAGCAGTAACCTTCTGAGTGGCGTTTTGTTTAACACGTTTGCTCTTGTTTATGCTTGTCGAAAATCTGCATCTTAAAGCAGCAGGGAGCATCATCGCATGTGTGTAAACACAGCAATTTACATTTATTTTGCAGATGCTTTTTCCCAAAGTGACGTGTAGTTGAGATGGCTGGGTCAAACAGTCCCTGGCACAGTTGGGGTTAGGGGTCTAGCTCAAGGACCCAACAGAAAAATCACTCAGCCGACCGCAGGATTTCAGCCAGCAATCTTCCGATCACGTATACCCTGGGTTCCAAGCAGGGAAATGTAATTCTTCTTTCAAAATAGACAGCCTTGACCTTAAAATAGAATCCAGTAGTTGAGGTAACTTTACTGCCAAAACATTAGCGTAATGCTAGCTGGTATCTTCCCTTTGCCTTTACTAAAATTTCAGAGATTGTATAAGCTCATATTTGCCATGTTGTTTGGAAAGATGAGCAAGTATACGCACTTGTCAAAATGAATTCAGGACAGTGGTAGGGGAAGGAGTTACAGTTCTCTGGAATTTATACAGCATGCAGATATTCAAACTGCATCTCTGTCGTCAGAACGTTAAGCTAGGAAGCCGTGGGCAGAACACAGTATTATCTAAGATTTACGTTCTTTCTTCTAGTTGGTGTTTTCCAAACCAGTTCATGTAGCCGGAGCTGGGAGGGAGCAAAAGTGTTCACTGTCTGGAGGGGAGGTGGAAAGGAGCAAAAATGTGGACTGTCTGGCAGGGAGGTGGGAAGGAGCAAAAATGTGCACCGTCTGTGGGTCCCCGAAGACTGGGTTAGAAACCACAGTTCTGGATGTTTCAGATGGATCCTGTTACAGTTTGGGCTTTGATCAGTTTGCCCAACTGAATATTGCTGCAGGAAATCCCTTATTCTTATCAGTGTCCAAAAGCAACTGTGAGCATGTGGTTAGTGCGAGAATACAGGCTATATGTACAAATACCAAGTCCTTGACTTATTTTGTTGAGTTGTCTCATGCAAAGATGGTGAGGAGCTAAACAGATGATGTTAAATATGATGACTGATGTGACAGGAATGGGCAGGCCTTTCAGGTGTATACTTGGACAGAAAGCTCTCTGTGCTCAAGTGTTCTGTTCTGTTAATGTGCCTATCTGAACAGTTCAGAGAGCCTGTGTGTAACTAACTGAGAGATAAGGTCCCCTCCAGCTAAGTGTGGCCTTTTGTCCTGATGCTTAAAAGTGAGACGCTCCATAGCGCCATAACATATCAATAACATAACATGAATACACAATGTGTCCTGCACCACAGCCTCAGTGCTATGCTAGACAGGAGGATGTTGTAGAGCGATGGCTTTGAGCTCATCAGAGTAAATTGCTCGCTCTCCTCCCTCTCGCTCTCTGTCTGTTCCTCTTTAAAGTTCTGCAGCAGTAAATTGTTATGGAGTGGTTCTGAAGATTTGAGGAATACTGCATGATGTTGACCTTGATTTCCAGGGGTCCCATCTGTCAGCGCGGTGTCAGCGTTGGGCAGGAGGTACCCAAAGCCAAATCCCAGAGGATGGAATCTGAAGCAATGCATGATGAGTCAAATTATACTGCGGATCATATGAGTATTGAACGAGTAACCAGCTGTCAGAAGAAAGCGGGTTTATTTACATGCGGAGGAAAGTAAGAAACCCCACCTGGTTGTGAAGAAATAAAAAATCTCAGGGGGTCGTATCATGAGATGGGCGCCTCCATCTGGTCATCAGTATGCAGGAAAAAAAAAATAACAGGATAGCAGGAAAGTTAAATGCAAAAACAACTGTTGCAAGAGTGTCAGTCCACAAATGCCTGGTAGCTTTTTTATTTTGTGAGAGAGAGCAGGATCTGAGATAAGGAATAACGGGCAGGACGTTCTTGTGGAGCCAGCAATGGCTCAGCATGAAGTGAGAGCAGCCATCCGTTATTAACACTAACTGAAGTCAAGATAGCAAAGGCAGCAGGTAGAGGGTTGTGGAAGCAGAGATGAGTCTTGTCATCGTTACTGTCCGAATTCATGTTCGTGATGTTGTGGATACTTTGATGTTGTTACAAGTTCCCATGACGAATTCTCTTCACTGAAGCATTTAGCTACAGATAAAACACTGAAATCGCTATAGCAATACATCGTGTTTTAGGTTTAGCGGGTTTCTCATTTAGCAAGGTGTTGGGCATCCCAGCAGCTGCAGGTAGAAGAGTACTGGCAGGGGGGCGCTGCTGTCAAGCTCTGTTAGCTAGGCGGTCTTCATGTAACGCTGTAAGGCTGAGGTCAGCCAGAGTTGAGACCGCTGTGCTCTTAACAACAGCGAAAAAGCTGCATGGTTTCTCAAAAATGCCGCCGTCACAACTGGCCATGAGGATACAGCTGTGTCCTGTGGATAGAGCTGATCGGTAAACGTGTAAATACCTGAATCACGTCTTTGAGTAAGCAAACGCTTCTAATCCGTGTCAGAGGGAAAACTTTTACCAGCGTTATTTTCACATTTGGTGCGTTCAGTAGCGTAGCGGAACGTCTCTCGATAAAAATAATCATGCTTTGTTCTGATGTTTCCAATCCTTGGCATCTATCACCACAGATGAAAGAAACGTGTTTCAGCTTCCACAACTAACCTATTATAATTGGCCATTTCCATTCATTGATATGGTTTTCCATCTGTACACTTGTAAGTTATGCAGAGTTAATTGACAAAAAACGTTTGACTTTTAAGTAAACTTTTTCTTCGCTCATCCCTGCTTTGTTTGTGGAATAATGAATGACTGCTGGAGAGTCCGTGCCATGGCAAAGTGTGCTGGTCTACTCCTGTGCGGCCAGATGGCTGACGGTGTCTCTGTCGTTTCAGGTGGTCACTAAACGGAACGCTCCTTGTTCTCGGCAGCGACTACAGACGTCACATGTCCCGGGGCGACCTAATCATTAGTCGCCTGGACAGGAACCACGACACGGGACTGTACCAGTGCACGGCGTTGGGCCCACTGGGGAGCGTCCTCAGCCGGAAGGCGAGCCTGCAGTTTGCCTGTAAGTCATTAGATCGGTCTCTGAAGTGCCTTTGTGCACTTCTCTGGGTTTTTCTTTGGAGCTACACACCAATAAAAGACAAAAGCGTAACATTTAAATGGTGTGAATGACAAATGCACATTCTCACTCACTCTACATAACTGGGGGAACATTAATGTGTCTTGATTTTAGTAATGAATAAATTTTGAAGGTTGTCACCATTTCTTAGTGTAGTGATCGCTCGGCAGGCAGGAAGGTAGCGAAACCGTGGAGTCAGGGGAAATAGGGTTTATTCTGGGCAGACAGGGAAGCACAGGGCAGTGACAACCAAGCATTAATGACAGACCTGGGGAAACAGACTTGAACGTGGACTAAATACAGGACATGACATCAGACAAATGGAAAACAGCTGGGCATAATCGGGGAATCACACGTGGTCGATCAGGGGGGCGTGGCTCACACGAGGGCTGGACGCGTGGGTCATGACACTCAGTATGTTTCCTCCAATGCAGATGTATTACTTTACAATATAAAATCAGGCTGTGGATACTCGGCATTCTGTGATAGAGGATTATATTTAACAGTAGTTGATACAAGAGCCTTTTAAAGACGCAGTCAGAAGCCGGCTGCCACTGCATGCCCTGCCTTCTCAGGGTTCTGCTATCGATCTTTCATATAGCTAGCAGTCTCAGCTGGGGTCTGGGCTGAGCTTCCATGTACAGGTTGGTGGTGATAGAGGTATCGCATTCAGTCATTCGATTGGTCATCGCTGTGAGCACGCTCACAGACGCACGACTGGACTGCAGGCCCTCCCACATCTGGAGGTCAGATTATTCCACCACAGGGTTAATCTGTATGAAGTCCTTTTTAATTTTTATTTGAAAATGTCCATACAGAGTTCTGCTCTGATCTTTTAGCTCTTGCTCTGAGATGTTCTTCTCTGCCTCGGTTATAGAAAACAGCTGAATTTTAATCTGCGGCAGAGTCTCGGATTCTACACAAATTCTCTGTCCCATACAGTATATATATATATATATATATATATATATATATATATACTGTATGCACACACACACACACACACACACACACACACATATATTTATACAAAAGCCATGATTATAAAATCCTCAATATGTGTTATTTTCACTGCATGCACAGATGGCTCATCTTTTGTAAATGGATGGATGGTATCTAGACCAGGAAGACCTGCCTTCAGTTGTTATAATTAGGCACAATTCAGATTATGTCAGATTATGATGCAAGTATAATCTTGAAACAAACTTGTTTCCCTTTTTGAAATTTCAGTGCAGAATTAAATCGTTGTACATCATCCGTTACCATCAACTTAGCTTCCAAAACCTCATGATTAAAACATCCAAGTACCACAACCAGCCTTTTCTTGCAGTAAATGAAGGATGAACACTTAGCACTGAACTCATCTGTCAAGTAAATAAATGTGAAATTGACCTGATGAATTGATCAGCTGACACAGAAATGTTCCCAAGTATTAAAGGGCATTTACCACACAGTTAATACTGTAATGTTTACAAAGAGAGAAAATATGATTGCAATTTAAAATATTTTAAGTAATTTAAATTTTCTTGTGTGTGTTTTGGCCTGCTCTGAATCTTTGCGTAAAGATCTGGGTTTCGGTATGACCCAAAATCATGCGATCTGCTCTGAACAGCCCCAGGGGAGGACTTTGTGTTTTATTCTTGTGCAAAGTACTTAACCTGGATTGCTTGAGCAAAACATCCCAAATATATAAATAGGCATAATTGTAAACTCTGCCTGATGCTTTATAAAAGTCGTGTCTGCTGAGCAATGATAATAATAATATCGTGAGATAAGGAAGAAATGGGACAGTGGGGTAGCATGATGGGATACATGAGCGTGTTAATCCATGCACTCTGACAGACAGATAATATCATAATGTATTGACATTTAACAATGGCCGGAACAATGTTGCATGCCAAAAGCCAACTAAGAAGCCAAAGACAATTTTGTTGCATGACTTTTAAAACAGCTCCTGAAAGATAAAAGTATATTTTAATATATTTTGTTTTCCAGATACTTATGCTGGAAAGCTAGTAGTCGTTTTGCTTCTTATACATGTGGCAGTTTTTTTTTAGAAAATTGAGTGTCCCCTTATGGGGACTAAATAGGTGGTCCTGACAATGTCAAAATTTGGTGCACACAATGTAATGTATACTTTACGTGACCCACACCACACACACACACACACACACACACAATTTATAGGTACCAGTTAACCTAATTGGATGTTTCTTTTTAGAGAATAAACAGGGATATGGGTACAATAATCTACATGCGTATTTGTTAAAATAAAATAACAAAAACCCCCTCCTTACAGGACAGACATTCGTGATTTGACTGGTGTCTGGTTTTCATGCACTTCGAATGCAATGCTGGGTTTTCCATGAGGAGATGTTGGCGTTAGCATCTATCATGGGATGAGGAACAGTATTTTGGGCCAGGTACAAGCGTGGCGTGCCAACGTGTACTAATTTACATAAATGAATTGAATTACGCCCATTGACATGGAAACTAATTCTTTAAAGTGCAGGATTAAACTGCATTTGATATTGGCTGTTATTTCTGGCAGTGAAAACTGTTGTTAATGATGTGCTCTGCTTCAACCCTGACTCACATCTATCTTCTCCAAACTTCCACATCTCGGTCTAAGTTAATCACATGCTGTTTTGTCTTACAGTACGGAAGATTCATTACAGTATAAAGTTATTTTTGTTCAGCAGCATTTAAAGATTCCAGCGACTTCTGTCATTAATCACTCATTTACTGTGATGATCGAAATATTGTGAGAAAATAATTACTTTAAGTATAGTGTTGATACCAAGAAGTTACCACTACAAAGTGGATTTGCAAAAAAAAATTAAAAACTTAATTTAAATAGTTTATTCAGAATTTTGCAGGATGTCAAGCTATGATGTGATTTCCTGAGCATTTTTTAGAAGATTTATGGGTAAATGTACATGTCTGAATATGAGATACTTAATCTCAAAAACAGTAAAACGAAGGCAAAGCCATTATGGTGAATAAGACGTTATTCACTAGGTGAGTGAACATTAGTGAGTGTGTCTTACTTGCAGTCATAAACCCAGTGAGTGTGCAGTGAGTGTGTGCCCTGTATACACTACCATTGCAGCGTGTAACTCATTTTTTTTATCATTTTCAATTGTAGACTTGGAGAATTTCAGAGCCCAGCTGAGAAGTGCCGTCTCGGTGCGTGAGGGACAAGGCGTGGTGCTGTTGTGTGGCCCCCCGATGCATTCTGGAGGTAGGGCTAACAAAATGGCTGTTCAGGTGGGGGCAAGGGTCTGAGCTGATACTGTAGGTGACTAAGATGGTAAGATGTCTCTCACACCCTGTATGAATCTGTCCTTCGCAGATAGATTTTAACCTTTGTCTAGCGATTTCATGCTTTTTGTCCAAAAATTATGCTGCAGAAATGCAGGGAAATATGTTAAAAATGACACAAAATGTTGTTTTTATTTTGCTTTTTTTTATTATTACCGAAGAAGTGTTGTCTGTGTACGACCAGTTTGTCTGCTGATTGTGTAAAGGCTTTCAGTTATGCAAGAACGAACTGAAATGTACTGATTTGGTAAACGAAACGTAATCTGCTACAAAGCATATTACACCAGATGGCAACCAGAATAAATAAAAAATGTCAGTTATATGCAGCCACAACAAAGTCGCCGTACTGGCAGTGCCACGAGTCGTTTCAGCAGCGACCAATCAGCTTGCTCGAATACGTTGTCACAGCAACAGCTACTAAACTGTGCTTTTTGCCCAAAGATTGTGACAGGAGAGTCGACTAAACCGAACTGAGCCAGAAACGTTCTTGTGAATAAAAATGTGATATTTCTTAATTTTACTTCCTTTTGATACAAAATTGTGATTGAAGACATATGTGGTTTGTTAATTTGTTCATTCATTAACTAATTCATTCATTTGTTTGACAGAAGCATAGTTCCATTGCTTCATTTCATCTGAATTCTGAAATGAAAAATACATAAAATCACACCATACGGACTAGTATTTTTTTTTCCATTTGATCCCATTCATTCAATTAGAGCTAAACCTATTGGAAAATGAAAGGGTGTTATCCTCAGATTGAAGTCTTGACCCAATTCCAAGCCAATCCAAATTCAGCAGGGTGCAATTTCAGCCAAGATTAACTAATCGTTTGCACAGTAATCCCAACTCAAATTTAATGTAGGGATTTGGCATTTAAAACACAAACCCTAACAAAAAAAATACTGATATGCTGGTAGACGAAAGATTGCTGTACTTAATTGATTGGGAAAATTTAGACAAGTGCTTTATACTGTGTGCATTTTTGTCTGTAGAATCCACATGCATAGAAACAGGAGATGTGCTTTTGCTCTTCTCTTTGTTATCACATGTATTTACATATTTAAATAATGCACACCTGCCGCGTATTAGACAGTAGGAGGAAGCGCTCTTTCCCACAGCCAATCGATCCACTCGGTGGGTTGCTGATGTGCTCGGATGCGATTATAACCAGCCCGAATATGACAGTTGGTGTGAATCACATCATAGCCGCCAGCGTGAAATGCGTGCTGACAGCCTTCTACTCAGAGACTGTAACCTCTCCTGCAGCTTACACTCTATCAGATCTCCAGTACGATGGTTCTGTCACTCACTGAATACAAAACTCATCGCTAACACTTTCAGAAATGCTGCTGCATGCATGTTCTGTATTACCTTAAGGTTATTTCAGCCACGATTTACCTATACATGTCAAAGAAATTCCAATAGGTTGTTTTATGCCCCGGAATGTTTTATATATTTTTATCAGTATTGTTTTGATTAAATAAGGGTGCATTGTCTGCCGTGTAATGTGGTATCTTAATGGCCATAAGTCCAGCCCATCTAGTGAGGTTGTACATTTCTTTAACAGCATTTATGGTCATATCTGCTGAAGAAGGAGATTCAGCCTTTAGCAGTTTAATGAGACTGATCTGCTTTCAGCATCCGTGGCCTGGACCCCAGGATGTTAAAGGTTACTTGGTACACTTACACGACCTGTGAGTGAACAAGAGTCACTTTGCCCACCTCATAGGTTCAGGGACACCATTCTCTGTTAGAATAGCTCTCCTCAGTGAAGCTCTTTTTCCCCGGAATGCTGCACTGGTGCTCTCCACATGAGTGACGGAGGCATGGAACTCAGTGTAACAAGCAGGAAATCCTCAGCGACCCCTGGGTGCAGGCCAGGCCGTGTCCTAGGCGAAGGCAGGCCATTGTAATCCATTCACCCCCCAGCAGAGTTATCGGCCATGTCCGCCGAGCATTCCTTCCTCTCTGAAAATATCCTGTGAAAAGGAAATACTGACATTCAAAATTATTATTATGCATGGGCTGTAAATTCGTATATGAATACATAAGGCTTTACATTAACTGCACCTTCATAATGTCTTTATAATGCATTCATTAAATATTCACTGCTCATTCATAATGCATTCATAGAACATTTATAAGCAGCAAGCTTTAATGTACATCAATAACAAACATAATCATATAGTTAAGGTATGTTACAATGCTTGTATACTTACGTGCTGCACTGAATGTTCTGTGAAGGCATAATGAATGCATTATGAAGGTGGAGTTAATGTAAAATGTTACAAAATATATTGTATGCGCAGAAAAAAGTTAGTGTTACAAAATAAATTCAATACAGGTTCACAGTGAAGAGTCTGCAGTGTCAATTTGCAGTGTTCACCTTTTTCCTTTAATTGTAACAGTTTAGTGTTATTGTTCTAATTACTATTATATGTACCGTTCACTAAACTGTTGATTTAAAGTTATGTAATCAACTAGTGTTTTATTTCTTCCCTTCTGTCTCAGAGCTTAGTTTCTCTTGGGTGTTTAATGAATACCCAAACTTCATACAGCAAGACAGCCGGCGGTTCATATCTCAGGAGACGGGGAACCTGTACATCGCTAAGGTGGAACCATCAGACGTAGGCAACTACACCTGCGTGGTGACCAACTCCATCACCAAGGGAAAAGTCCTAAGCTCCCCTACCCTGCTGACCTTGAGGACAGACGGTGAGGTCACCACGACGACAGTGCATGTGTTTACCTTCACATGTCCTCAAGATCACCGCCTGTCCTCTGGACATGAATCCATGGAGTAAAAAGATACTGCGCATGTCCCACGTCTTCCGCAAAGTACCGCTTCCTTTAATGTGCACAGGAGACGCAGCACACTCTCGATCTTTCACAGCGGTCCTCTTGAAGGCCTTTGCGTTGCGTTTGTCATGGGCTGGCGAGGAGCGACACAAATATATTCTTCCAGTTTATTAAAATATTTACTGACAGTCTGCAAGTTGCCCAGATATGAATCTCTAATGAAGTAACAACAGCAACTGGTTCATAAATCATGGGAGTATTCGTCTGTACGATTTTAAGGTGTCCAATAAAGAGTCACAGGATTCTTATTCTTACTATAATTATTATTATTAGTATTATTATTGTTGTTGTTCTGGTTTGCCTCCTTACATCTTAAATAATAAGTTGGCTCCCTGCTTCCCACGTTTATTTTTACATCTCTGTTTATCTCCATGTGTCTCCTTTCCTTTTTATTATAGGAGCGATGGGCGAATATGAACCAAAAATTGAAGTTCATTTCCCTGATGCCATTCCTGCAGCCAAAGACACTGTGGTAAAGCTGGAGTGCTTTGCTCTAGGAAAGTAAGTCAGACGCAGTGTTTACAATCAGTGAGTGTGTTTCTGTTCCCCTCCAGTCCCTCAACCTTGGGCTGACAGGGGGCATTTCATATGCTTCAAGTAGTTCCTCCATCCACTTGTATGAAAGAAACGCCATTTTCTCAGCCTGCCGATGGCCGTGTGCAGGTCGTTGATGCATCCTACTAGTTTCACGCCAGCTTATGATCAATGGCAACTGGAAGAATCATTTGTCGATATTTCAGCTGGGAGTCCCTTTGCGATCTTGGGTTTTTTACTCAGGATTTTGAGGTTGGGATTATGAACAGGAAGCTCCGTGAAGTATGTCTGTGGAGTGATATCAGTAAGCGCGATGCCTTACTATATACCGGTAGTTTGGGAAAGAACTGAAATTCCGATGCAGCCTTCATGCTTGACTGTCATTGTGGCAGGCTGGGTAATATTGCGTTTCACAACAGGAAAGTTTTATTAATGACACTCTTCCTAATAGGTTTTATAGGGTACATATCTCCTTGAAGTGCTGTTTACTTATCTTTCTGTCTGACTGTTTATCTGCCTGCATGTCTGCCTACCCTTCTGTCTTTCTACCTGTCTGCCTACCCGCCTGTTTTCCTCTCCATCTGTCTACCTGCCTGTCTTGCTGACTGCCTGCCTGTCTGTCTGTCTAGCCCAGTCCCTGAAATCACCTGGAGGAGAATGAATGGGGTCCCATTTCCCAGCAAGGTGAATGTGAAGAACTCTGGTGCTGTCCTAGAGATTCCCAGCTTCCAGCAGGAAGACGCCGGGACGTACGAGTGCATGGCGGAAAACAGCCGGGGAAAGAATACGGCACGTGGCCGGCTGACATTCCACTGTAGGTGCCTCGGGCGTCTGTGCTGGCGGTCAAAGGGAACCATCTGTCAGCGTGGGGGTAGAACTTAAACAGAACTGACAAATGATATATGATGCAATAAGTCCCTGATTTATGAGTTGACATTTGGTCTTCTGAATATAAGTGTGCGTGCAGGAGCGTCTGAGTATGCATGCACATGAAGTAATTGTGTCCGGTAACTGTTCCGCTTCCCCTGGTCACATGGCTGTGGGAAATAAAGCCTTTTCCTAATGGAAGTTGACATAGTGCTGCTATGAAGAGCGCCACACGTGTTAACAGATGACAGCGATGCTGAGCTACTTCCAGGCAAGTGCCCTCGAAACAGGGCAGCTATATCCTCAGAGGGGAGCCGCGAAGGCCTGTGATTTATAGTGTGTTTTGTTGCAAAACAAAGTGGCATTATAATGCTCCCATTGCTGTTTAAGACAGATGTACGTTCTCATAAGGAGACGGCAGGTTGCCCCAGGACAAAATGGCTGTGTCCTTTGAAAGGCGGAAGCCCTTTAACTGGCCCTGAGATTGAATTTCTGCCCAGTAGAAGCACTCAAACCCCAAGCGGCCTAAATACGATGGCGCCGCCGGTCCGTGGCTGAGTTTGCTCGCCAGGGCACCCGGTCAGAGCGGCATTTCGTGCTTTTCCCGCAGCAAAGCCTCACTGGATCCAGACGATGCAGGACACAGCTGTCTCCGTGGGGACCAGCCTCTACTGGGAGTGCAAGGCGAGTGGGAAGCCAAAGCCCTCTTACAGCTGGCTGAAGAACGGGAAGATCCTCGCCACCGAGGTAACGAACGTACCGCCGCCCACCTCATCCCTGAAGAAATTAACGTGAAACGTCACTGACCATCTTCCCTCGCTTCCGCTGTCACCACATTCTGCTTCGTTCATGCTAAATCCAAAAATGTGCCACCAAGCTTAACATTCTGATGTCAGCAGGTATTCTCCTTTGTTCCTTATTGTTACGGCATAGGTGGTTATTACGTTACGCCTCTCAGATTATTTCAGCTCCACTAACGCAGATCTGCATCTCTGTCTCTCGCTCTCAGGGAAGGCTGATGATTGAAAATGGAGTTTTGTCTGTCTCCTCTTTGGACCTGTCAGACGCTGGGATGTATCAGTGCTTCGCTGAAAACAAACATGGAACTATCTACTCCAGTGCTGAATTGATGGTCTTAGGTAATGTTATCTCTTCACAGGTCTGTTTCCCACTTGCTATTGCCTCACTAATAAATTATTGAAATTCTGAGGCATCCCGAACTTTAACTGAACAGCTCGCTGTACTGCGATGGTGTGGGGAACTGCTTTTGTGAGGAGGCCCTGTCAGGTTCTTGCTTAGGGTACGTCTGAAGGCTTCGCTCCCGAATTCCCGTTATTAACTTCAATTCAGTGCAGTTTCAATGGGTACAAAGTGGAGAAAATTAATTTTTCTTGTCTCACTGATTGATTTTTGGATCTAATGCATTGCAAATGATGCGCAGGCAGCCGGCAGATGAGATGTTGACAATTTGCAAAGACTCTGTTTGCCTGTCAGATGAAAGAGAGGAAGCCTCTCTCGTCAAGATCCTAAACAGAGGCTTCTGCTTGGCGCAGGCTGCCTATTTCCATTGTGAAGCAAAGATAAAAGGCGACTCATAAATAACTCCGAAAAAAGCTTAATGAGGATGGTGATGTGATGCGGTGCAGGAGAGCCACAGCCTCGCTTCTGCTTCCTGAAGCGAGGGATGCCCTATAACGGCGTGCGTCTCGCTGGGGGTGTGCCTCGAGTCAGCCTCGGTGACACGCTGCCTCCTTGAAATCTCACTGACGCGGCTCACGGCCTTGCCTCCCCCTCCCCCTTCCGCAGCCTCAGCGCCCAGCTTTTCCCGCGACACGCTGAGGGCGGTGCTGAAGGCACGCACAGGAAGTGAGGTCGTTCTGGAGTGCAAGCCCCAAGCTTCTCCCCAAGCTATTAAACTCTGGAAGAAAGGGAATGAGGTCTTGCACCCCAACGAGAGGTAATTTACGATATGATGATTGATACCATGCGGTTATCCCAGTGCTTATGGGAAGTTTAGCCATGTTTAATATCAGTGACAAAACAGACTGAGCACTTTTAATGGAAATAATACCTAACCATTAACCAATGCATGGCTAGGCATGTGTTTGTAGAAAACTTTTAAGTAATACAAGAAATATAGTCTTTTACATTAAAAACAATTAATGACTCGTCTGTTACATTTCACTGAAATGTAAACAATCATATAATAGTAATAGATGAAAAAGATCAGTAATTCAGAAGCTGACTTAAGCGGTAGCCAATATGGAGACATGAAAAAATATATGAATGATAAGTATATTTAATTTTAAGTACTGTTTTAAGTAATGGTACTTGTCATATATACATTTACGATATGTTAGAACTGAAATTCTGAACCAGTCTTACTGTTTTATGTTGGAACCTAATATTTGTTAGTCATTTTGAATTATCTCAGTCCATTTACTCTGAATATCTAAAAATATAATTCCTGGAGGGAGAGTGAAAGTCTTTTAGCCGAGTGTCTTACCGATAACTGCCCCCCCCCCCCCCCCCCCCATCTTTGGTTCCTTCTTGGCCCCGCATTTGGAGATACCACTGATTTGCTGGAAGCTAAATTTAAGAATGGAATCCCATTAAAGCCTGGAGTTTAAAAATGCACAGAGGAAGAGATCTCCTGCCTAAATCAGACAAGGAGCACGGCCGGTCATTCTGCTTTTTTAAGCAGTGCTGTTCTGAGGAATTATTCACAATCAATAAAAGCTTTTAAAATACAACATCTGCAGGACATACTCAGAATATACAATATGCTGTTGGTGAGCTGCAGGAAAGGAACAGGCTGTTGTAAAGGTATTACACCAATAACGTGTATAGAAAATATAAGCATTTTCCATTCAAGTCTAAATTCATTTTTGTTTGATTTAAACAGACTTGATTACTGGGCATGCTCAGTTGTTTTCTGTCGCTCTATTTAGTGCCTCCAGTAACTCAGAATGCCAAAGGTTCGACTGAGTCCAGGCCCACTCTTCTCTTTTCCAGGATTTCACTCTATCCTAACGGAACATTAAAGATCTCAAATGTGACCCGGCGGGATGGTGGCAGCTACACTTGTATAGCGCGAAACCAGTTCGGAACTGCAAGCACTACGGGAAGGCTGTTAGTTACAGGTGTGTCCCATCGCTGCGCTTTTCAATGTTAGCTGTTCATTGGCTCATTTGAAAAGTAAGATTTAGGAATAAAGGAATGCATGCAAGTTTGTCATGAAATATATTTAATAAGAATAATGACACGTTCTGTTCTATTATAATGTATTTAAAAATAGCCAGTGATCCTGGCGTCAGAAGACGGATGGATGGATGGATGGATGGATGGATGGATGTACGTACAAGAATCAGCTGCATTTATTCACCACCCAACTGCATATCCTATGCATTTTTTCCTTGTTTAATAGTGTTAGAAAAATATTTTGTGCTGTCCTGCTACTAGTACCTATCGCGCAATAAAAATTTGAATATCTTTGAATTATATGGCAAGTAATGGCTGTGCAGTTATGGTAGAACAATTTTAAAAGAAAAATTGCAAAGATGTGTTAATGATATGCTGCAGTAATTGTTGTTTTGGCCGTTAATCTAGCGAGCAAGTGAAAGTGTCCTGTCCTTTTGCACTGATTTAGAATGACGTGACTACTTGAATGGTAATCATGAACACGCAGTCTGTTACGCGGAGCGGAGGCAGTGCGATCACGCCGCTCTAATGCCGACTTGGCCATTTGCTGAGCTGCTGTTTCATCCCACAAGGTCGTACTGCAGCTCTGCTCTGAGACCCTCATGCATATCCCTTTCATATCGTTACCTTTCATCCTTTCATATCTGCTTTCTATAAATGGGAGCGGCGTCCCGGGGGACCCACACCCCAAACGCTTCAATGTAGGTTACAGTGGACTTGTGGGCAAATCAGATAAGCATCCTGCACACAAAAATACCTTCCAAACCTTATTCATACCTGCTTGAGACGGTTTTAATGTTTGCTTACTAAATTATGCAGTCTGCAAGTTTATTCAGGAAAGGAACCAAGATATACAGTCTCAAAAATCTGCATATATTAATAACAACAATATTTACAGTATTTCTTTATTTGCTTCTCTTTATTATTATTGTTGCTAATATTATTATTATTACTATTATTATTATTATTACTTTTTAATAACACATTCTGCCTGTAAGATGTTATAATATCAGTCTTACGGTCAACCCGAATGGACTTCCATAAAGCCTGTATATAAAAAATTCAGGCTAAGTGCGATGATTCATAATAAGAAACACACATTACTTTGTGACGCTCATGAAAACATTGCTTGGCTTCAGCGGTTTGTCAGCTTTAGGTGCAGCTCAATACCGAGTGTAGTTACTTTCATTTTTACTTTATAATAATAGTTATTATTATTATTATTATTATTGCTGTTATTATTATTATTATTATCAGGATTATTATCGTTATAATTATTATTATTATTGCTATTATGTACTGTATTATTACTGTTCCAGCTTACCTACAAGTTTGACCTAAAGACCGGATCTCGTTCGTAGCCTGAGAACTGCCTGCCCATCCACCTGCCTTTATGTTGAGGAATTGGATATAAAATTCATGATACTTATTTTCAAATGGCAGGACATTCATTTATAAAATATGATTTGTATTTTCTCGTATTTTTCTCGTACTTTTCCTGTATGATTGTGCACCATATGATCTCGTTTTTTTGTAGCAATAATAGGACTGTGATTGTTTAGTTGTGCATCAGCCATATAATAAAGGGCTTTATTATAATATAAGTGATTATTATTGCCGTGCTGCTGTCTTTAGTCTCCAAGCTTACATAATGTCACAGGAGTATGCTACTGTAGTATGACACTATACTACTGAGAAATGCTTTCCTGTTATTACTTTAATTTTTGTTAATACTTGGCAATCCTTGATAGCTACTGACAGTTTGGTCATTTTTCACATAGTTAGCTAGGAGGCCATTTGTTTGATTTCTTTTTTTTTCTAGAATCCCAAATGCTTGTTTTTTCCAAAATCTCAGAGAGAACAATGCTGGATAAAATGCAGGAACTCCTTACGTTCTGTCAGTGTAATTCCACAAACTACTGTAACAGCACAAATGTTCTGGCATTTGAACCGATGGAGAGTGGCTCAGTGGTCGGCACTGTACCCTTACACCTTCAGGGTTGTGGGTTCAATGTCAGCTCTGGGTGTCCGATGTGTATATTACACTGTGGGGGACATCCTGCAATGCGAAAACCTGCCATTTTGACATTGTTGGGACCATTTTTTGATCTTCGCTAGGGGAATCTCGATTTTATAAAAATCTGTGACTGCAAATAAAACACTGAAATGGCAAAAGTCTCGTATTTCGTTTGGTTACTTTTGGTTAAGGCTAAGGCTGGGTAGGGGGTTAGGGTCGCCATGTTGGGATTACAGTTCTTCCCATAGAAATTAATGTAGAGTCCCCACAAAGATGCAAGTACAAACGTGTGTATGTGTGCCTGTGTGTGTGTGGGTGGGGGTTGTGTGAAACGATTTACCGTCACTAATTATACTTGTCGTTGAGATGACCTGTGTTTCATTGAAGAAATATGACAAAAGGAGCCTGTTTCTCTTCCTGGCACAGAGCCCACAAAAATAATCCAGGGGCCGAGTAACATGGAGATTATAGTCGGCGAGAGCATCGTCCTGCCCTGCCAGATAGCCTGTGACCCAGTTCTCGATGTGTCCTTCTCCTGGGCTTTCAACGGCCAGCTGATTGACTTCTACAAGGAGGTGGATCATTTTGAGAGAGTGGGAGGGGTGAGTCACTCATGGCTGCAGGCCTGTTCCTACTATTTTAACTTTAATTAGCCGAGTTCCCGCTGCTCGGGAAAATGCTGAGAATCTGCATGTCATTCATGTCTAATTATCGGGTCGACAAAGTTCGGGAAGTGAGCAGAAAATGAAGACAGGGCAGGCTCTGGGGGGGGTGTTTTCAAGGAACATAAACGCAATTTATGGAGACCCACAATCTTATAAAACTCGCTGGAAAACTATTTATTATACCTAACGTCAGGGCTTTAATATGTATTGTTTACAACTTAAATTCATTGTATGAGGATAAGGGAATCACGTCTAGCAATAAAACACCACAGGCATGTTTCGTAAGGAGTTCTAGACTCAGTGGTTTGGGGGGCCTATGAATTGTATTAATTTTCCTGGGAGCCCTTCAGCTACCCGACTTTATTAAAATATGAGGTTCATTCTATGAGCTTCGGCCGTGGACTTTCTATCATGCATACTTGTTCTCTGCCGGCATACCTTTCCTGTATGAAGATGCTCAGATCCTTATGTCAAGTACTGTCAAGAGGTCATAGAACAAACATCGAAGCAATGATAATGTCCGCGCTCTGTGTGCAGGACCAAGACCCAAATAGCACGTGGAGCATAGTCTGAAATGTACTGTAGTTTTTACCATTATTGCCTTCTCTAGCATAATGAACTAAATTTGTCATGAATTAGGCTACAAAAAGAGACAGTAACCCAAGACAATGGCTCAGCAAAACAATAATATACTATTGTTTACTGAAAATGTAATCCTTTTAGTCGAGGATAAAATAATATGCTCCATTTTTGCCTAATGAGACTGGCCATAGAATCCCAGTAAAACCCCGTTTTGTTCGTTTGTCTGTTAATGGAGAGTCGTCCTTTGGAACTGCAGGAATTTTACATTGTGTCTTTGAAATCTAACATTCAGTTTTTCATTTTAGGCAAATATAAAAGAAAAAGGATGACACAGGAATAAAAAATGCTCATATATGCCCAAGAAAATACACTTGGGTGCATTTCTAACAAGCATAAATGATGTTGATATAATCATGACATTGCCGCTATAGGATGATTTGAGATGACATAGTGCCATATTACTGTTTGCAGTCGTACCCGTTCCGAGTTAGTGCGTCTGAGATGTCTTTACGGTGTGCGTGCATCTGTACGTGAGTGTGTGTACTTGCTCTGTAGTTGATGTAGCCTGATACCCTTGTCCAGAGGCTTCAGAAATCAATCTCAGCCTCTAGGCTTGTCCAGTTGGCTCCTCTTGGTCATATTGTTACTGAGCCAACTTTTCTGAGAATTTCATACTTGTGCCAGACCTGGAAGTACTATTGTGCATGGAGGTTAGCTGTTGTACCTTTGGACATTGTACTAAACCTGAATTGTTTTTATAAGAGATACATTTGTAAAATATACCAATTGTCCGAAAGCAGTTATCCTACATCCTTGGACTGTAGGGGCATACTAGAAAAAATAATCCAAACATGAGAACATCCGCACAATTACATAGCCCGAGAAGGCAGTCAGACTCGAATACCAGGAGACTTTCACTGCCCACTGGGCGGCCGAGTTTCGCGTATTGCCTTGTGTGTGCAGTTGCAGAATATTTCTATTTTGGTAGAAGTGTCTGCCAAGCAAGTGAAATTGTGCTGTATATCACACTTGCACGTGTTCACTGGGAGGTGGAAATGGCTTCTGGTACAGTGGGATTGGTGTGAAAACAGAAAGCCAGACAATTGGCTGTGCATTATCTCTGCTTTGGCATTGGATAATTGGACACAATGAATTTATGACTTTAGGAAATATGAAAGGTGCTTACCGTACACTTTGGACTGTGATCCGTGACCTAAGATCTGTATGGCACTGCGTTCTATAGAACCCTAGTGATCTTCACTGCAGTGTCGCCTTTTAAGCTGACTTTCTTGCCATAGTTCTTCCTAAACTCCACGTCACCTCCCACGTTTGCCTCCCTGCGAACAAAACAGCTTGATGATGTTTATGCTTGATGGTTTGATAGTTTAGCTAGCGATACCAGCTTATGATGTTCGTACTAGCTGGTTTAACTGGTCATAGCAGCATGGTCAACTGGTCGAACCATCAAAGAGCCACAAGAGCTGGAACATGACCATCTTAAACCAGCTAAAACCAGCTACCAGCGGAACCTGGTTTTTGACTGGTTTTTTTCAGCAGTGCTGCCTTTATTTTACTTTTAATAAACATCTGTGGAGCTACAGTGCGAGTGTAATCACCCTTTTGTCCAACTCTGTGTAATTATCAACTTATTAACACTTTGTTCTCTGTTACCTAGTTTGTTTGTTGGTTTCCATTTGAAACCGGAGGGGACAGTTATGAATTCAACAACAACCACCAGTATGATTCATATTTTATTTATTTGTCTTTTTTTATTGCAAGCTTTCTTCTTCATAGATGTCACAGACATTTACAATAATTTCCAAGATTGTGCAAACTCTGGCACGTGGAAGTAGCAATTAAACACGTTTTCTGTTTTCAAGGCCGCTGCACCATTACGGAGCCCATGTCTCGTCTCAGCGTTGGGTTTATTTATCTGCATTTTGTCGTTACTGTGTTATTCTTTGTCTAAAGCCAAATGCCTTTTTCTTCATTTATAATTTGCTATAATTATATTTCTTTTTATGTTTTCTGTATTTTTTCTGAACATGTTAGAATATTTTTGCGATTTGTGCGCTCGCGTGAGAGAATGTGGGTTATATTGTGTCATTTTATTTATCTTGCCCACAAATATTGATGATGGATTTTTGCCACTTAGGCTGCTTCGGGAGATTTGATGATTCGCAACATTCAGCTGCGTCACGGTGGAAAATACGTGTGCATTGTCGATACGGATGTGGAGAGTTTGTCATCTGCTGCGGTCGTGGTTGTGAAAGGTAAGGGACCCAACTTCAAAAAGCAGCCTCTTCCTCTCCTCAATCACTTGCGCTAAAAGACCCACAAGATCATAATCGAGTTTCTTTTTTGTGATTTGAGTAGATTTCACAACACTAAAAGCACATTATCAGAGTGAGCGTCTAAAACAGTAAATGAAGATTTTATTATGCATAGACATTACTGGGTGAAACTGAGTGTGAATCTCTGGAAAAAGAAATTGCGAGTTTGAAGCATTTAAATAAAAATGAGTAATAAATGAATAGAATGAACATTAGTGAAATGTCTATTGCTGGTACCACAGTAACTCTGTGGGGGATTGAATCCCAGCCTTGCTCTATGTGTGTGGAGTTTGCACCTTCTGTCTCTGTCTTGCATATTCTCTCCCAAAGCTGTTAGTCTTATCAGTAAAATCTGCGTGTGTTTGTGTGTATGTGTGTGTGTGCATGCATGCCTCTGTGCATTATGTTTTTATCCATCCATCCATTTTCCAAACCGCTTATCCTACTGGGTCACGGGGGTCCGGAGCCTATCCCGGAAGCAATGGGCACGAGGCAGTGAACATCCCAGTATGGGGGGCCAGCCCGTCGCAGGGCACACTCACACACCATTCACTCACACATGCACACCTACGGGCAATTTAGCAACTCTAATTCGCCTCAGCATGTTTTTGGACTGTGCGGGGAAACTGGAGTACCCGGAGGAAACCCCACGACGACATGGGGAGAACATGCAAACTCCACACACACGTGACCCAGGCGGAGACTCAAACATTGTGGGAACAATTTTTCATGATCCCCAAAGATCTGTGAATGCAAAAAACTAAAAATGCCAATAATCTCATATTTTGCTTGGTTACTTATGGTTAAGGTTAGGTTGTGTGTGTATTCTGCAATGGACTGATGGACTGGTAACCTTGTGCTCTATATTGTCTGTAGCTTCCCCTCCACCCTTGTCCAGGATAAGTGACTAATTATATTTTGACATGGATTATGTAGCACCTTCAATTGGCACTATGTCCCTTTGCTTTATAATTTGGCTTATATGTTTCAAATAATATTTTCAGATGACAGTACAGCATAAGGCAGTATCTAAGTGTCAGAGTTTGTCACAGGGAAACACAAGACATCACAATGCTGCATTAGATCTTCGGAAGAGAGGAAAAAAATGTATGTCTCTCTTGGAAGTGGTCAAGGGAAATCAGCATCTCCAAGCATTAACCCCTTTTCTGTCAAACGTCATTTTAAAGGTTTAAAAGTAGAATCAGAAATTATACCTTTAGAGCCTGAATTATTTCCCAGTTGAGCAGGAAATTTATATGTAATTATAGTCAGTCAAATAAGGTTAGATATTGCTGATGGAGTAGTGGAACGGCATTGTGGGCCACGGCTGCTGTGTCGACACTAACTTTGCTAATTGTCTGATCGAGTCAGGTCCCCCAGGGCCCCCAGGCACCGTGGTGGTGGAGGAGGTGACAGACAGCACTGCTCAGCTCTCCTGGAGTCCTGGCAGAGACAACGGCAGCCCTATCACTGGATACATCATCCAGGGGAGCACAGCCTACACCGTGGGCTGGCAGGTGGTCAATACAGGTAACTGTGCAGGCAAGCCTGTGATGCAGGCAAGACTACATTATGGATGGATGGATGGATGGATGGATGGATGGATGGATGGAAACATAAACATTTGTTTAAATGATTTAAACCATGGTATTGCACATGATCATTACATTGCAAAAGTCACATGTGTAAGACCATGTTTAGGTTTTCCAAAAAATGAAGATTTTGATTTGAATTGAACCTAGATAGATAGATAGATAGATAGATAGATAGATAGATAGATAGATAGATAGATAGATAGATAGATAGATAGGCTAGTCATTAAGAATAATTTCTTATTTACACTAACGACCTAGCAAATAAACTTGAACTTGAAATAAACTTCAAATAAACTTTAAATATGTTGTTCCTGACTTATATTCTTTGTTAACATTATCTGTGTGGCACCCTCTGTCATCCACAGTGCCTGAAACGATCGATGGCAATACACTAACAGCCACCGTGGTGGATTTGAATGCCTGGGTGGAGTATGAGTTTCGTGTGGTCGCCAGTAACAATGTTGGCATGGGAGAGCCCAGTCCACCATCCATCAAAGCCAGGACAGAGGACACCAGTAAGTGTCCTCTTCGCATCACTTCCTTCACAGATTTGATGCCTTTTACAAATAAATTGGTTAATTTACTGGGAGTATAAATATTAGGGATAGGAATCATCAGTGACCTCTCGATACGATATTATTGCGATACTTAAGTGCCAATTTGATATGAATTGCCATTCTGTAAGTATTACGATTCTGTGAATATCCCGATTCGATACTACGATGTTTTCAGATTTTTTTTTTATTTTAAAACCTTGAAACTTACAAGAAAAATGAAGTTAAGTCATACTGCTAGAGCTTTATTCAAATGATGCACAGCTGAATACACATAAGTAAACATGGCGTATTACAAATAATTTTCCTCCTCAAAAACCGAAGGCAGCATTTAAACAATGTGAAACAACTTCAAATACATCCGTATAAATTTTTACTTAAAATTAGAAGCTAACAAAAAGCTACATTTGCTGCTGTCATGACATAAACTACAGAGTTTTTATGCTTCTCCATTTCCTATCTCAGGATGATGCTTAGCAATGTGTCCATGTATCTTCATCAATTACAACAATACTTAACTTTCGCAGGGCAAAGTTTGCATACTGCATGACTCATGTCCAACCTCTCTATACTGTTTAAATTTTGAAAGCCAAAGTTCCTCCTTGCATTCAGTTTAAACTGTGGAAGAACAGCACAAATCGCTGCTACGTCACCCGCCATTCTTGTTATTGACAGAGAAACAAAGTCAGAAAATAACTGGCTCCTACTACATGGGATGCTATGCTGCCAGTCAATATTGGAATAATTTTGAGCACACCACCCCCAAGTTTATAAGGAAACAACATTTCTCCACCTTGAATCCAAACATATACAGTGGAAACCACAAAGGGTGAAATTGATCACTATAAGGGGATGAGCTTTATAACGATTTTTTTAATGGTAGTTTCGCTGCTGCATCTCGGTGGCTCATTTTTGATGGTTTATCATAAGCTTTGATGAGTCTATAATTGTCATTAAGAGAAAACTACTTTCTTTTTCCCGCCATGTTTCCTGTGCACACAGCATTAGCCTCAGGTAGCTAGCCAAAAGCAGATGGGTTATCGCAAGGCAAAGTAAGACCCAAAATGAACACTGTAAATGCACTAATTGATTACTATAAGCAAATTGTTTAAACTGAATTTGTACAGGAATTATTCTGTCCCAAGCTTTTTCATCCATGTAAGTGGTTGATCACTATAATGATGGTCACTATAACCGTGACCGTTATACGTGATTTCCACTGTATAAATTATAAAACAATTTTAAAAAACAGTTTCAGAATTAGTGTGATAATACATGAATCACTGCACAAAAGAATCACAATACATGAATTGTTTTTTACCCCATCTCTAATAAATATAGATGCCTGTTTAAATAGTCTTGAACTGTATCATGTTGTATGCGTGGATGTAAACAAAAGTAGCTGGTTGATTGATGAACCTCAAGCCTTTTGTTATTTAATTGCTTTATTGTTTAATGGCTACACACATCTTTTATTTACGGCATTTATTGGTGGTTACGTTGCCTGCACTTTTCCCATCAATCTCTTAAGTTTCATAAGGCCATGATGAGTATACATGACAACATAATTCACAGAAAATATCCCAAGCGGTAAATAAGGTGATAAAGACACAACATGCAAATATCACAAAGATATTTAGTGAAATACTGTTATAATGCTCTTCCTTATTTTTGATATTGTGCAGTCCCCGATACAGCGCCCTCTGATGTTGGGGGAGGTGGTGGCACTAAATCTGAACTGGTGATAACATGGGAGGTGAGCTGTCTTTCACAAATTACTCTTGGTAATGAAATATTTCTTAATGGAACACGATTTATAGCCAAAGCTAAGTCAGTCCTGTTTGTCGCGTCCTGGCCGCCATGTCTTCCTGACCCTCCTGTCTCCTTCCTGACGTGGCCATGATGGGCCACACCTGTTGCTTGTTGTCCCTCATTAGTCAATGTATTTAAGTACGTGTCTGTCTCCTCATCACTAGTCTGATCACTGACGTCGCTCCTCCCCCAGCCGGTGTCCGGTTCTACTCTAGCCCTAGTTTAAGTTTAATAATGCTCCTTCTGTTTTGCCAAACGCCAGCCCTCGAGCCCTTTGTCTGTCCTATTGTGACATTTAATTTGTGTGTAGAACTATGTAAAAAAAAAAATCAAACATTTTATCCTAGAACACAGAATCATCTTTGAATTCAGCAGTATCCATGCTACGCTAATAAACACGCTAATAATGCTACGCAATTTATAGCCGAAGCTACATCGGTTCTCTTCTGTTTTTTTTTCTTTTTCATTTATTATTCATTTCTGTTTGTGCATTTTTGAGAAATTCCAACAGCAATATATCTGAATCATTTTAACAAAATATACAAGCTCATTTATGCATTTATTTCATATATAGAACTGCACAGAATAAGTCCTAAATTTTATACAACCAGTTAATACAGACATAAGTAAAATTACCAAGCACAGAACTGAGCATTACCCGTGCTTTGTCAATGAAAGCTGTCATTAGTAACATTTAATTAAGCTATTTTAACCTCCACGGGTCCTAGGAACTGTCTGAATAGACATTTATTCATATTGTTAATTTTTGTAAAAATTCTGGGGGGAAAACGGAGTAGAGTTCTAAATGCTGGGTCAGGGTGCCTCTGGGTTTTAGTGGGATACCAGCTGCTGTTGAAAATGTACGACATAGTAGCCAGTTTTTGTCAGTTATTTGCACCTGGTTTGTTTGGACTGCTGGCCATTTAAGTGATCCTGTGTAAGAGAGTGAGCATGGGGTAAGATACTAAACATAAAGCAGAGCAGAACTGTGGATGTATTAGAAAAGGCTAGAGAGAGACCAAGTAGCCAAGGAGCAATGACTGTCACCCAGTCCGGATAATGTAATGGCTTTAGCGAGTATTTGGGTTGAGTGTTTGAAGATGGAGGTTAGATCCAGAAGAAGGATACACTTGTCGTCATCTTAGGCAGGGGACAATCCAATATTTCAGTACAGCCAGCGGAGATTTGAAAACAAGCCCTTGGGTCAGAAGAAATAAGTAGAGCTGATAAGCAAGGCATTGATGGCAGTAGCCACTGTAGAGCACTGCAGAAGACATTCCACTGTAGAGCACTGCAGAAGACATTCCACTGTAGAGCACTGCAGAAAACATCCCTGTGCTCAGGAATTAGACCTGTGAAGGGCCTAGTGGGCAAAATTATGGGATTTTTATAAAGTACAGCACAGTGACCAATGACTGCGTGCTTAAGATGAAGGGAGACAAGAAGCTGACACATGATACTTGCATCTTTAAAGTCTGGACAGAAACAACCAGAATGGATATATCATGGATCGATGTGAAGATAGGAAGAATGTTGAGATCAATAAAGAGGAAGTACTTTTTCAGGAATGTACCACATGCAGTGAGAAATGATATTTATGAATTTAATAGCATGGTAAAACAAAAAAAAATTATGCAATTGCATCACATGTCAATAAGAGTAGCCAGTGAAATTCTGTTATTTTCTGCAAATGATATTTTACATAAATTGGTTTTCATGGAAACCCTTTCGGCCTTGGGCTAAAGCAATACTACAGGGTGTTGAGGTGCCATTAATATGCCTTAGCATCTACGGCTAAATAAAAAAAGGCAAGCCACTTAAAATGATTAAAGGGGAATTAATCGAGGGGCGAAAAGGAAAGAGGAGTGTTTTTTTGTCTCTATGTGTTTTAATATCACTACAGTTTTGTGTTCTGCTCCCAGCCGGTGCCAGAGGAACTGCAGAATGGTGATGGCTTCGGATATATCATAGCCTTCCGACCACAGGGCGGCGTCACCTGGTCACGCGCAGTGATATCCACGCCCGGAGTTGGCAGATACGTCTTCCGCAACGACACCATTCCGACATTTTCTCCATTTGATGTTAAAGTGGGAGCGTACAACAAGAAGGGGCAGGGTCCGTTCAGCCCGATCGTCACGGTGTATTCGGCGGAGGAAGGTAACCAACATGTGGGAGCTAGAAGAGTGCAGGGCTGGTCTTTCTGCACTGAACGATAACTCAACTGAGTTCAGATCATCCATGTTTGAGCTGCATTTAGTGCTAATATCTGGTCACAGGTCCAGGATGTGTGCCTCTAATAAGATTCTGAAACACTGTGTTTTCCTACAATCCCTTTGATTTTCGTATTTATTTGAAAAATAGTTCTCTGTGTAGCTTCATCGGCATATTTATTGGTCTAATTTTATCGCATTAAAACACTTTTTTATCACTTATTAGGACATTTTTTCACATTGCACTTAAAAACAAACATTAAAGATTTCTGAGGGCACAGTCAAGAGCTGTAATTAATGCAGTGCAGTCGCAGAAGCAGGAGCTGGTTTGTTTGAGAAGCTAAATAAGATGTTTCGTGGATTTCTTTTTTCTTTTGCTCATGGTGTGCTGGTTAGGACCTGCTCTGCACAACCTTCCCTCTTGGTTTGGCACTGGCACCCACTATCTCACAGTCACACACAGACTTGACAAAATATCAGGCTGCCAGATTCAGACTCCTTGAAGATTAAGGTTTATGGAAGAAGCTCCCTGCAGCTTTTTTTAACGCTGGAAGGGATTTTTAAATGTTAAAATGTAGTTGTTTTTTTTTTTTTCATGCTGCTTGTTTTCTGTTGTCACGCTTTGGTTGTATTCTTTTAAAGGGCCTCTTATGATTTTAATGTCAATGATACACTTTCACCATGACCAGAGTGCTCTGCTCTCCCATTGGCTGTTCCCACCCTGCCACGGAGGACGTGCTCTTTTAATCATTTTCTTTGCTTGTTTGATTAACCCTTCACAGGGCTACTTATCTCCCACTTTCAGAGGGCATTTGCACGATTCTAGCACTTATCCATTACTGCAGATAAGCCTCTTCTCCTGCCTCTGATAATATGAGAAATCACTCTGATGCTGGTTCGCTACTGATTAAAACTTGCCTCAAATACTCAACGTTACTGGCAAATACACATTTGTAGATGTGATTTTTAATTTACTGAAATCTCGCATTTTATCGCTGTTGGTTCTTCTTTGATGCAGCAGATGTAGTTTTGAGAGAATATTTTTATGTTGATGGGATTTTTCTGATTGTTACAGTAAATTAGGGGAATTCTGATGTGTTAATTGGCATATTCATTTTCTACATCAAGGTCGTAATCTTATCACACTGAGAAACCACTCTGTGTTTTTCTTTTTGTTTTTTCATGTAGTGCCAAGCGTAAGGCCAGGCCGGGTTGTAGTCCGAAGTATTTCTTCCTCGCAAATTGAAGTCACCTGGGGAGCCCCTCCGTTCTCTCCAGAAAGAGTCCTTGGATTTGAGGTAGACTGCCTCTTCCTGATTTATCTTCAAAAAAGGCAATTATCTGATTCCAGTTGAGCAGGTTGTTATTTTTTATCAAAGGGCATCCTTGTCATGTGCTTTGGAATGAGAGTTTACGTACAACTGCACTCCGTGTCTGTCACTTCTGGTCCATGCAGAACAATGCAGAAAAATGTGGTTTCCATGGCACCGCTCTGAAATAAAAAGAGGCATTATGTGAACATTTTTCTGGAATCACAGTATAGTTAATAATAAAACCGTTCAATTTTAAAGAGGCTTGTTAAAACACATTTTATTAAGACCTGCAGTTTTTTTGCGGAGCCAAATGTGCAAACCGTTAAAATATTTCCTGATAAGCCTTTTAAAAAGGATACATACCACAGGCGATTCTAGACCCTGTTTACGTGGAGTTCAGTCACCCCTGTTCTTTTGCCGCTCTTCCACTGCCACCAAGAACCGAGCCGTACCCAAGCCGTAACCTACTAGCAGGGCCAAAAGCACGACTAGAACAAGCTACCAGTGTTCTGTGCATGGATTTCCTGAAGAAGAAAGGGTAGATTCTATACATTATTCATTTTTGGTAATATTGCACATCGCGATGTATTGTTGCATTCCTGAAAATTTCCTACTTCCTACTTAAAAAAGTATAATAGAACAGGAATGGATTCGTAATGCAAAATTACACAAGTGAATGCTAATTCCGCTAGCGTTACGCTGACGTAAGATGGGGATTCTTGTAGACCTGTTAGCGGAAATTAGCACAAAGTAAATGATGATGTGGACAGTATATATGTGTCTCTGGGGTTTTTCATCATTGTTGCTCTCCAAACCCGACAACGTGTTTACTGAGCCGACTCTTCAGCAGTGGAAAGCCGGAACTGCGCTGTAACTAGTCTCTCTTCGCAGTATGGCTTGGGTACGGCTCAATTCCTGTACGTCAGTGGAAAAGTTAAATCCATTCAGTGATTCCATCCCATGTTTCTTGGAGACAAATCCCAGACTCGCTTCTGACACACACCATAGCTTTCTGTTAGAATGGCACGTGCCCATTCAGTTTCAGTCTTTTTCAGTTTCCAGTTTGTTAAATTTCTTCATGCTTTCCATACAGCATACTACAGCGTACGGACAAAATAACAGATACACCAAATGAAAATCTACAGAATCTGAGAACAGCCGTGCTCTCATTTATTGTTTTTAATACCATTATCTTCAGATAATGAGATAAATTATCTCTTTATCTCGATATAACAAAGCTTGTTTTCTGAAGTTTACATTGATATCTAAGGTTAATCTGTCGATGTGTGTACACATACAGTACTGTGTTTAGTGATGTGATGCAGCATTTCCCAGGATCACAGTACAACATAGAGACAGCACTTGACATGCACGTCACGGAAAAACACTTACACGGGTATAACGTTTAATTTTAACATTAAATTCACAGATGCACACATTAAGTAACACAGTTACAGTACATATATGAGCAGCACTGCGTGCGGCATGACTGGCCCACGGTGTCACAATAGGTTTATCCCTGTAATTATTCAAAATAAAATATCTTGCTACCTCGAGATAATGAGATAATTAAGTAAAGGCCTTCTCAGTTTCCATAAAAAAGAACTTCAGCTTAACTAAGTCAAACACTACAAACTACAAAAGTCACATTGTGCTGAATAGCACTTGGCAACATGTTAATATATAAAAAATATTTAAAAATTCCTAAGCGTAAGTAATTTGATATGTCAGTTAGAAAGCAGGCCCCCTTAGCAAGGGAAACATGAACATTTTTCATCAATTTCTCACAATATTCTTCTCCTAGGGTAACCCTGTTCGTAGGACATTAATATATTGTTTCTTTTTCTCTCCATTTTCTTGTTTTTCAGCTCCCATTTACATATATTTATTTTTCTTGTCATTAATTATTTTTGCAAATTTTTTAATATTCCTTAACCTAATTTCTTTTCACCAGTTCCATGTCGATTGAAACCTTAGGTCCTCATCACGTGAGAAGAATTCCAAACGCGTTTATTTCCTGAAAGTGCAGGTTTTTCTTTCATCTCATCCTTACATCTAAAAACGTCAATATATTTATATCGATTTTGTCGCCCCGCGTTACAGGTTACGTACTGGGAAGATGATACCAAGCCCGACACAGTCGGAAAAGTCAGAATATCTGGAAATTACACGTCAGCTAATGTCAGTGGACTGCGAGGAAACATCCAGTATTATTTAACTGTTAGTGCTTTCAATACGGCGGGGACCGGACCTCAATCCCTACCCATCAATGTCACCACTAAAAAACCACGTGAGTATCAAAATCAAGATTAAATCTGATTGACACATTCCTTGGCAGTTGACATGTATGCATTATCAGTTTGGTGTTGTTTTTTGATTGTGAATCCTAATATGCTTTCTGTGATTAGTTTATCTGAGAAGTAAGTTATTTAACGGGAAATGACAGTCAGTAACTGTGGAACGGTAATCGATCCATGATTAAACCAGTAAGCCTGCGGCATACACAGCAGAAGGGACAGTTGAAAGCACTACTAACTAAAAATCAGTGAAACGAATTTAAATTCATTTATGTGCAGCAGTGCTCTATCTCAGTGGTCTATCTTTGGTTAAGCTAGTGATGATCGCAGTGCGCACTGTCATTTTGTGGTACACTCAGTATCTTTCACGATATGCTGCTTTAACAAACTGGGACATATCTTTGCAGTAGGTAAATTGTCATGAAACCACATACCGATGTTTTTGTGCACAAGGCGAGCTACTGTTTTAACTGCGACGGTGGAGGGCTCATTAAAAGAGGCATAGCCCACTGGCATCATCAGGGAGTGACCTGAAAAGGGGGAACCTCCCATTAGGAAATACAGATAGGAATCGGGAGGAACAATATCTCTGTCTCCTGGAAATTTATGATTTCAGGTCTCAGCCTCGCTGTCTCTTGCCAGCCTTTTATGACCTATAGAGCTATACGGCGAATTAGACCTACCAGAAGATCTGCAGTCGCCATCCACCAAAACGTCATTTAGCACTAGCTGACACTGGATTCTGGTAACGGGCTGCGAGGTCCTAAGCATAGCACTGCGGAAGCGTGAACGCTAATTTTGGTGATTGTGACATCCGTCCACTCATTCTTCTGGCATGTTCTTGCAACACCGCATTCACTTCTGTCTTTTCCTTTTTTCGCATGCTGCACGCGTGTCCAATGTGAATACATAGCATGCAGAAGCGTACAATGCCTCCCACCCACACTGTCCTGTAGACAAACAGTATAGTGTTTCCAAAGCAGTTGGCTCACTGTACTGTTTGTCTTGCTCACCGTTGGCAATCTGAACGCATAAAGTCTCTCTGCTTATAATGATGGCTGCGTTACAATGCATTCACTGCAACAAAGTCGCCATTGCAGTGCTCACCCAGTATGTCTCTGTCTATCCACTCTGCGATTTTTTAAAGTATTAAAAGCATTCAGTCATAATGGGTGCTTTAGTCATAGCTAAGGAGGGTACATACACCACAGACATGCAAACTAACCAGTACCTGACCAACCCATTTCCCGGGTTATAACTAGTATGAGGGGAAGATCACATATGTCTGAATTTGCTAGACTGTTAAACCCTAAAGGAGTGCGATCTCTATTTTATTTAATTTTTTGATAGCCCCTGCCCAGCCCCCTCTGAATATCGAGTGGACCCTGTTTGATTCGCACCTCACCTTACAGTGGGACCCTGTGATTGCCTTAGAGACTGAATCTGAGGTCACTGGATATCAAGTGAGTGATGCCTGCCACCACCTCTGAGCTCTATCCAGCTAATTGCAATAACTGCAATTCATTTAATTCCACCAGAATAGAAAGCAGATGCTAAGCGTATTGTGGGCAGGTGTTCAGTCACCTGGGAATGTTGGGGCACGGACCAAAACAACGCAATGTAGAGTATCCCTTGTTTATTTAAACATCGTTCTGATCTATTATTAAAGCCTACAAAACTTTCTGAATGTATATATTCAGACATTTTTGCTGAATAATTATACGGCCCTAGGAGCTCTTCCTTCTTAAGTCCAAACATTCCTGAATTATCCTGTTATGTAACGCAATTTCTACGCATGTTTACTTTGTACAGCTAGGAGTCATACGACTGTTTGCACTCTTCTTTTAAGATATCATACAGAAGGCATCGGCAGAGCAACGCCAGTTTCATCACAACAAACAAAACTACGTTGGAGTTAACGCTTCCCAGCAATGACGACTATTACGTTCAGGTCAAAGCGTTAAGTGAAGGCGGGGAGGGACTGGGTAGTGACCTCATCCACATCCACAAACTCAGTAAGCTTGTCTTGTTTCTTTAACACGGTGCAATGACAGTTAAACACTTCTTATTCCAGCCATTAGTGAAACTCCTTTTAAGCTGGTCTTCTTCATAGATATTTATTTGCATTGCAGTATTGCTAGCTATTCAGTTAGTATTCCTTGCATATAAAATTTGAGAGATACATACAAAAAGGGCATTGTGTGTTGCTGTCTTCTGCTTAAAACTGAAACCTGACCAAGCGATGGTGTACAGTTAGACCTCGGACATTTCGCGAGGTTTGGTTCCAGAACCGGTCGCGAATGAGGAGGATTTGCGGTTGTTTATTAGTGCTTACTTCTATAGTTTAAACCATAAATGTGACCCCAGTCATGCTCCAAAAACACTTTAATTTCATTTAAAACTTAGCTTAATACATTGCCCTTAAAAAAAATGTTTAATGTAAAAATAGAGTACAGTATCGCCTAAGAGATATTTGTCACACTAGCACATTTACAGTACAGTACACTAATCAGGGACGGATTATGGGTTGTGTGGGCCCCTGGGCAAAACGTTCGCGAGCCGCCCCCACCACCACCACCACAACCACCACAATTCAAGGGCCCTTGGCAGCCAAACGCCCTCCCTATAGGGTCAGGGGCCCTTGTAGGCAGAGGATCAAAGAATGTAGGCCCTCTAAAATAGACAAACGAAAATACATTGTTGATAAGCGTTGCAAATTGTTTTGGGCTAGGGGCCCCACGGGCTCCCTGCACCCCAAGGGCCCCTGGGCAGCGGCCCCGCTGGCCCGGTCTGTAATCCATCCCTGACACTAATGTTACCCCTATTAATTCATAGAACACGGCATTGGCTGCCATTTTCTTTTGCATTCACAGTAAGGTTAAATAAATAAAAGAATGGGACTGTAAACTTATTGACAGAAGTCATATACGTAACCAAGGTACAATTCAATAAAATACATAAAGGAAACATGTAATTTTTGCGGATCAGTGAATCTGTGAATCACAAAGCAGGAAAGCACGAGGGCAGACTGTACATGGTGCCTTGTCAGCTTGAGGTATTGATGTTTTTTCTTCATTCTTAGATATTTGTGGTGCTTCTGCTGTTTTCCAGGTATGGGTGCACATGGTTCCCGAGTGTCAAGCCTCCGTTCGGCACCCATTCTCCTGGCCTGCTCTTCAGTAATTTCCACACTAAGTTTGACGTTGTGATAGCTAAGCCAACCACACAGACAGACAAGAAATAGCCTTCTTTTCTTTCATCCTCCTATTTTTATTTCTTAATTCGTAATGTTTTCATCAGTAGCATATGTAAAACAATGTACCCAGATCTCAGTTACAGGGAGAAAGTGTTGAAATGTACTGTTTCTGAGATGCATATTGTAAGCAGAGATGTTCCAAATTATCCTCGGTGTGCATGTTGCTGAACAAAACAATCTTACAAGAGACAATGTTGTTACATAAAAAAAAAAAATGTAAATGTCCATATGAGTACATTGCTTGTTTATGTTTGCCTCAATGATCCTTGAAAACGATAATGCCTTAATGCCATTTACATACCAAAGTAGTTGGGAAAATTTATTTACATATCATGTTGTGTTTGTTTCTTTTATATCTTTTAGGTGTTTTTCTTAGGTGCTTAATCAAAGCCTAGACATAGGATGCGGATGATTGGATGATGAAAATACTATTTTTGTCCAACAAAGCCTGGTGATGATGTTTCTTGTTTTTAGCTTTAATGCCTAATCTTATTTAGCAGCATCACCTGATTTATTTACATTTTTTTAAAATCTGGTTACATTGTCATACTGTTTTGCTTTTTTCTGTCGTCTTGAAAGCAAAACGGCAGAGTTAGAAAAACGTCTAGATTTAGTCAGTCTGCAATTTCATTTAGTCAGTTTGCCCAAAATTATGAAAATCCATTCATGGTATGTTTCTGTCAGACAGCAGGAAAAAAAACAACATATTGAATCGTACGTCTGCGTACAGGGACCAGGGCTAGGAGCCACTAGAATCACCTGTGCCTCTTAAAAATGTAATTTTAACTATTTTAACTTACTTTCTCTGTAAAAAGAACGTTTAAGATCTAGACCCGTCTCCTGCCACATTGGGCTGGGTTAAGTGTAATGTGCTGCTCTTTACGGTGTAGGAATAATGATTTCGCAGCACAGGACGGAACCCCAGGCCCCCGAGGAGCTCTCTGACCGCCAGCAGGCCGAGCCAGTGGCTTCGCATTAGATTATTATTTTTCAATTCAGACTTACTCTAGCATAAACTTCACCTTGACCTGACTGACAATGCGTTTGGCTTCTCCTTAGAGTTACGCTACATTAACGATGAGACAATTTAAGAACAAAACTAGTGCCTTTTTCACTAGAAATAGGTAGGTCTAGCTCTTCTTTTTTGACAGCCACATTAATAGAAAAATTGTTAGATGTATATAACTAGCAGACAGACAATAAACATTAAGCAAAATGAACAATAAGTTTTATATAGAAGACATTAGTGGCAATTGGTTGGTTTATTAAATATGTATAAGATGGACAGATATAAGTCTAAATCTTAAATTCTGTACAGTAAAAGTCTTCAGACCCAGCCGTGTAACATTACACACATACATATGAACACATATGTAGGATTTTGCTTGGAGTGCATAATATAGATGACTAGGTTTCAAATGTAACATGTATTATGAGCAGACAGAATAACCTTATCGGGAGTAATACAGATTGATGTTTAGCACTATTTAGAGATGGTATTTAGTCTTTTGTGTTATATCAGGGCTGCCTACTTTTCGGGGAGCATTGTTCAGATAATGCTCAAGTGATACCTGTAGACCTGAATTTTTCTGTTGGTCAGCGTGGAAATGGCTGCTAATTCCAGGGCATGGTGCCTTTCTCGAACCCCGGCTGTCTGATCCACCTCACCGAGGCTGCATTCCCTGGTGACCCTCGCACGATGCACTTCCTTTCAAAGTCAAATGAAAGCACAAGGAAATGAACCGAGGTGACATGGCGTCCCTGTTCAGCCGGCGAAGCTGGTGAGCTAGCCCCTGCAGGCCCGCTACCTCCAAACAGCACTTACGGTCAGGCGGCCTATCTACTCCCTCACTGAGGCCTACACTCATTGATTAGGCCTCAGCAGCCAAGCGAATGGGATATCGATCCTTCTTCCCCATTATTATAGCCGTCAGAATCCTAACGGCTGATTGATTGACGTCGCTGTCGCAGGTGTTTGGTAGATTATGTTCTGATACGTCCTTTGTCTCTCCCGTCTTTCTTGTATCTTTCTTTTAGCTAGTCTTTATGAATGAAACCGCATAAAAAAAAATCTAAATGCACTTCTGCAAAATGTGAGCGTATTTGCCATAAACTAGTAGTTTTGTTTATTAGTTTTATTTGATTTGCGAATTCTCTCTGAATCATGTTTTCTCGTTATTGAAGATTTGCCGTATGTTAACCGTGCTGAAACTGCAATTGATTAGTGCGTCTGTTCATTATTTTGGTGGGTTCAGAAATTGTAAAAGACAATGAGTTTGTAATAATTACCATAATGAAGCATCAGAATGGGAACATTTGTAATGTTTTCATTCATACTTTCTTAAAGGTCAAGTGTTGAATAGGGATTTTTATAACGGAAATGACTCTTGTAACATAGTTTTTATTTATAATATGGGCATTTCTGAAGCATTATTTTGCAGTGATGCTATGGATTTTTGTGAGTTATTTAACTGCAAACAGCAACGTTCAAAGCAATGTCTGGACTGTACACCCAGTGTATAATGGAGATTACCAGATACGGTCAGATGGAATTATCCGTCACCAAAAAACAAAGACCAAGCTTTTATACAAATCGAGGCCATATGTAATGAGTAATTATGCAATATGCACGAATACACAAAATATAATTATGAAACCTGCACATGAAACCTTTTGCAAACTGTACAGTTATTGGGATTAATTACTTGAACTTGATGTAGTAACCTTGCTCCAAATCTAGTATGGACATATAATATAGTTTGTCAGCTAGAATTCATTATTTTATTGTACTGTTAATATTATTTTGCAGGATGTGAATTGCACATCTGATCTGTCCATCCATCTTGCAGTTGGTAGAAGGTTGTGGTGAATTCTTAGATTTCACATATTTATATGGCTAGATATGAGGTTACATTAAATCCCTAAGCTGGTACTCAGCATAGCTGTCCATTCCTATCATTTGAGATATGTCAGATATCACTAATCATTACTCAAAATGCAAGTTAGCTTATCAGGAGAGTTTTCATACAGTGCATTGGTTTTTCTTCAAAATGTACAAAAATGTCAAATACACTCAGTATCCAATTTACTAGGTATTCTTGCTCATTAACACAAACAGCCTGTTCCTCCGAGCAGCGAGTGATGTGGCTGCAACTGAATACATTACAGAGTCACACACACAGGGTCAGGAGATTTAGTTACTGTCTAGCTAAACATTAGAACGGCTGAGACGCCTGATGTAAGGGATTTTTGAATGTGGTGCGATTGTTGGTGCCTGACGATGGTACTAGCCTCTCAGAAACAGGCACCCCGGGGATGTTACTGCTTTGCAGTATCTAGAGTTTATAGAGAATAGTGAGCAAAATAACATCCAGTTAGTGGCAGTTCTGAGGTTGAAAACCCCCTGTTAATGAGAGAGGTTGGCACAGTATGGCTAGACTTATTAAAGCTAACAGGAAGTGTCAAAATAACAGTCCAGTACAATAATGGTGTACAGAAAGGCTCTGAAATCATGTCATCTACCTTTGAAGTGGTTCTAGCAGTAAAAGGGAGTCCTACTTATGACTAGGTAGTGTACCTAATAAAGTGTGTCCTACCCGGTACTAGCTAGGTGTACCTAATAAAGTGGATCCTACCCGGTACTAGCTAGGTGTACCTAATAAAGTGGGTCCTACCCGGTACTAACTAGGTGTCCCTAATAAAGTGGGCCCTACCCGGTACTAACTAGGTGTCCCTAATAAGGTGGGTCCTACCCGCTACTAACTAGGTGTCCCTAATAAAGTGTATCCTACCCAGAATTATTTAGTGTACCTAATAAAGTGAGTTCTACCCAGTACAAGTTAGGTGTACCTAATAATTTGAGTCCTACCTAGTACTAGCTAGGTGTACCTAATAAAATGACCACTGAGTGTATGGTACAGTACTAAATTGTTTTATATAGAAGTCATAATTTCTTGTAAATCTAGAATCTAAAGAGTTTAAAAACACATTGATATTTTTACAACACTTGGCCTTTGATTTTAATACCACTGTATTAATTGATTGTTTTTGTTATCTCTGTGAGATAAATGATTTAAAAGATCTTTTCATATTGAAAAGTTACTTGTCAGTCTTGTATACTAAATCTCTGCATGCATAACATTGTTTGGTGGATTTGTGTTGATTTTTTACAAAAAAACTAACTAATAAAATGTTTAAAGTAGCAAACTTTTACTCTACGTGTGGATTATTTGGTGTTATTGCCAGACATTTTAATGACCATCTAGTACATTTTTGTTTCTTCTTGTAAATTCATAATTTTTTTATTCGGATGGCTGTACAGTGACACTAAACCTTTTTTGCTTGTGTTCCATGATGACGTGCTGTTGCCAGTGTTTCACTGTGGAAACATTTGGGGAAGAAAAAGCTAATCCCAAAATGGCATTCTTGCAGGGATGCACCACTTGATTGATCCATAATCATGAGACCTGGTGTAGAAATTCAGAATGAACACAGCTGATATAAAACACGTTGACTGCTGGGCACAGTTTTAGAGAAGTTCCTGGAATGTGTAATTGCACAATCAACATGCAGTGCTTTTTTTTCCCTAAGACATGGATAAAAGATGATGCTAAATTGGATTGAAGGCAGTCTCTTATGCAATCTAATGCAAGGATTGCAAAGTCTTCAACAAGCTCAGCTCCAGGGACTCGCGTGCTCATAGTAACTGACTTCTTGGTCTTTACGATTCACTTCAGATTACATTTTATTAATGCCGTATAATTTCAAAAGTTGAAGCAGCCTTGACGTTTCCTAGTTTCCCACTTTAGACTTTCAGAGACTGATTTGTTTTAATTATACTGAAATCAGGAGTGAGTCAAATTCTACATTTTGTACATGCCTGTTTCATTCAGAAGCTGATCAAAAGCCAATCGTGTACTTCACTTATTTATTTATTTTAATAAATGGTTAATGTTCCAAAGTGCAGTGCCGTATGGGTATATTTTACCAGCAGACAAATGACACTAAATTTTTTACCCTTTTTTTTTCAAAACACCAGCAGGTGCTACTTGTATAGTGATACCAAAGGGCATGCTTAAACTTTTTTCAATTCATGAAGGGAGCAAGATAATGCATGCATGATGTGTGAATTAACGTGAATTTGGTGTATTCTGCGTCAGGAACTCGAGTGCAGGTGATCTGTGAATCAGTACGAGCGATGTCACCGTGGTAAGGAACATTCTGGCTTATAGAAACACATCCTGCAGAGAGTCAACAGATATCTGTCAGTCTCAAAGAAAGAATTTTCTCTGCTCATACAAAGTGCATCTTGTCACAATGTGAAAGATCATTTGCAAACGCGTAACAAGGTTTCCAATCCACCCTGGAGTGTCTGTTCCCGTAGATTCATCCCAAGCCTGTCTCATACGATGTTCTTAACGGCCGACATCCACTGGGATACATTTTGGGAAAAGTAGGCCTCTGTCAGGGCTGGTAATGGGATGGTGTTTATGGAAAGGTGAGAACCCATTCTATCTCAAGTACTCTGGACAGACAAGACCAAAGTGGAGTCCGATGGCTGTAATCAAACACGATGTATTTGCACAGGAATCCCATACCAGCTGTCAAGCATGGTGGTTCAGGGTGATGATTCAGGCCTGCCTGCTTACCGTGGGATGTAGACACCTCATTATTGTCGCGTCCACTCTGGATTCTTCTCAGCGCCAGTGTTTTTTAGACTAATCCATGACACCATCTGTCCCACAACTAAGGCTTAGCTAAAAGTAGATCTCAAAAGAATACTGGAATCCAAAACAAAGAGTAAACCTACAAGCGGATGGCAGCAAAAGCATTGGGACTCTGAAACAAGCAAGCAATAGTGAAAGAACTCAACCCCATTGAGATGGTGGTGTGGGAATGCAGGAGATGCAGGAGAGCTCTCAGACAGCCCCTGGTTACGTAAGCGGCAGTGGGGCACAATCCCACTCGCTTGATGCGAGAGACTGATAAACCATCACAGTCTGTTACCAAGCCCTGCCGTCTACATTACTGTGAGTCTCCCATATCCAGTGACCCGGTACAGCATCACTGGGAGCCCAGAGACTATCCCAGGAAAGGAGCGACGGGGGAACTAACAGCACGAAACATCAATTCACTTAAACTGTTTGTCTTTGCGAGAGGAACTGCGACTGTGCAAGGAAACCCACATAGAAAATGTAGGGAGAACACACAAAGTACATGCACACACACACACGGAGCTGAAGCAGGAACTGAGCGCACAGCTGAACATGTGAGACCACACACCAGGCACCCTGGGGTCTCCCCACCGAACCAGCAGGCCACCCACTGCATGTACGACGATCCTCAAATAACCTGTAATATGTCCTGAGCCCGTCTATAATGTGTAAAGTCTTTACCTCTGAGGAAATATGACTTACAGGCTCAATCATTAATACAGGAAGTAGTACACTCATTAAAAATGCAGTTTCTTTTTCTTATTGGATATTAATTCAGCTTGTTCCATTTCGCGGTCTTCCTGTGGCCAAAATGGGGGCATTTCCCTTTCAGTCTCAGTAAAACTCTCACGGCACAGCTGGAGAAAGCTGGACCTCGGCGACATCCCCGCTGGTGTCTTGGGCCATCCCAGCTTCTACTTGTCTCCCTGACCTCCTTTGAGGTCTGGAGCCATGGTCAGCCCAAGCTCTCAGGCAGCTGTACAAATCTCCATAATAGCAGGACAGAATGAGTCATTCAAAAACCCACAGTACAAAGTTTTGCGACGTAAAGTATATTATTATACTCTTAAAGAATAAGCATGATATAATCCATCCATCTTCTATAGTCACTTGTGCAGTAGAAGGTTTCATCGTATATGATTTAATCACATTTCAAAAGCCCTGCAAAAGGATATTTATATTCTTTGAATAAGTAACTATCTTTCACATCGCTGGCATTTCTCAGAATCCAACTGCCCATTTAGATCTGGATATAATTCAAAGGAGAGAGTGATGGATGCTGACACTAAGCACATTAGCCAACTGCAACGTCACCTCCCAGCCCATGTAAAGACGTCACACAAATGAGAAAAGATTGCATTACATTATAAAGCCAACTGAATATAGCTTCTTTTCACACGTAAATTCTATCCCACACAAAGTGGTCTAAAAAATATTTAGCTGTTTCTACAGACTTTCGCAAGGTGAGAAGTCCATTCATTTTGTCATACGGTGTCAATCACATTGTGACCCATGTTCCAGTGGACGTGCACTAGTAAGATGAGCTGAATGAGCATGAGGTACGAGCAGCACGTCACCCTCTGCGCCGAGCTGCCTGAAGCCATTTTGGCAACATCTCGTTTCAGAGAATTCATTCGCAGTCACTTTGCCCGATGCAGGGGACACCCAGATAGTCCACATTCTTGCTACTGACAGGAGCTGGGACAGTCTGGGGGGGGGGGGGGGGGGGTCCCCAAGGATGTGGTTGAGAAGCACTGGGCTGGGCGAATTGTGATGCTCCTTTCGATCAGGCCTTGCTCTTGATTTGTCATTTTGTCGTCCTTTTCGTCCTCACGTTCTCACAAAAACGGGGTCTTTTAGCGTTTAAATCGCTTTCAGAATGTAGGTCTTCGGTCAACAAATGATGAATGTGTGTGATGATCTAGGTGCCTGATTTCATCTCTAGTGAACGATTAGAATTGGACACTCATGAACAAATAGCGTAAGGGAGCTTAGAGAGAAGAGTAACTCTGTGCACAGCGCAGCCTTTTTGGCGAAAAATCTCACTTTATTCCTCATACGGTTTTCAGTTTTGGCCAAGCTACCCCCTTAGGACTCGTGTATTTTCTGTGGGACATGATCAGCTGTGCATTTGCAGCACGATAGGGACCGATAGGGTGTGGGATTGGATGATTAACGGCAGAGGAGCAGCCCTCCGCAGCCGCACACTGTCACAGACCACAAGGGTCCTCCGGGTTGAGGGGGGGGGGGTTCCCTCTGTTGGCTTGTGGAGGTAGGTTAAACAATCAAAGCTGTTACAGGCCTAAGATCTCGCATAGTATTTCTACAGAGGTTACCTGAAAAAGTAACCCACGGGCTTAGCATGCCTAAAAGCTGTATGCCCAGTAATTATTTTTGCTATTCACATGTCATTTATCTTATCTAGCATTACAGTGGTTTAACCTGAAACTACTTTTTCACCTTTCTATACGCAATTAAAAATCGATAAAGCTAGTAAAAGTTTGAGCATCACAGTGCAAGTGATATCCAAATATCCAAAGAACTTCTGCTTCATCCACATGCCTGTCTCCGAGGCCTCAGGATAACTCCAACCAGCTCAACCTGTGAAAGATAAACTACTTCAAATTCTTTCCGCTTGTAAAGTAAACAGAAAAGTACATGAAACGGAGCACTTGGTGAATATGCTTATAAATAATAACTGATGATAAAAATAATATTAGCAGCAACTGTGCAGTATGTGATGAGTTGAAATAACCTCTCATACAGAAATTGCTGGTGATACGAGATACAGCACAAAGCTTCAGTTCCTGCCCTCCTCTGAGCGTGCAGGTTCTCCGCGTCTCCACACCTCCCTTAGCTCGAGCATATGGCCAATCATCCTTCCTTCCTTCCTTCCATCCATCCATCCATCCATCCATAGGAACTATCCAGGAGTCTCTCCCAGGATGCACCTGGATGGCTCACTCCCCCCCCCAGGATATACACCCACAAACACCCGCACACTTTCGGCAAAGAGGCTCTGCTTTTGCCAGTTACTGTGTGATCAAAACAGCTTTCTGAACATGTATTAACATGCATTTAACATTTTATCATCTAAATAGCATCCTGCTAATGGAATAAACCATTTTCTAATCTGAAAAGTGTTATTTTTGACAACAGCAAGACATTGAGGTTCAGGGGCAAACTGGGAAAAATATCTGCGATCAAAAAAAGAAATTTGAAGATGAGCCCAAAGGAGATGTAGGCATTCTATTTTTATAACTGGGAGCTTAGAAAAATATTTGCAAAGAATATCAATACAGCTGTTTTAGCTCCAATGCTACCAACTTTGTGCAATGTTTTTTTGTAATTATTATCATGCCTGTTAGTTATATGGCTAAATAGCTACATTTGCATGTTTATGAAATAAATTAAACTTAGTGAACTAAACTTAACATAATGAAATTGCCAAGCAATTAACCATTGTCAGCTAAAACACTTTTTGACCAGGGTACTTGTACACTGAAAATGAGCTAAATGAAACTATTAATTCTGGAGCTGTGCTCTATATATATCCATGTGCTACAGCCCAGTTTGCAGGCAGGAATGATTTCGCTGATAAAAATAATAGGTCAGTAGAGGAGACGCAAGGAGGCGTCCCCAACCCTTACCTAGAGGACTGGACCTGCGCTCACTCTCGTGTTTAACCGCTTCATTAGCATCCCTGTGTAATCTGCAAGACTACCGGAAAAAAACACAGCAAATGGCAATATTGTTGTGATAAAAGGACAATGAAAGGTCACTGTCCTACATCAGCATTCGAAAGGAATGGTAAATCAAAGTAGGTATCAAAACAAAAAACGTAACCTTTCCCGAGCATTTCAAACATCTGTACTCACACTTCAGACATCAGTATCGACACCTCAGACATCTGTACCAACTCGGAGCATATTGGAGAATTATAAAATTTGCAACCGGATACTTTTTCCATGAAACACTTGGACAAATGCTCAGTGGCACATCCAGTTGGATTCCTGGCTGAGTGTTATAAAATGTTCTGGTCCACACTGCCACCCTCATTCCTGTTTGTTTCCCCATCCGAGCCACAGTGAGATCACTTTAACCTTTCAGCAATTTCAAGGCAAGCTGTTTCTATACACTTTAAATGAAGCAGAATATATTTGCGATTATAAATTGTAGTGGTACAGATTAAGGCTTGCATTTGAAGATTCCCTTTGGTCCTGTAAAATGCCAAAGCTGAATGGCTTCAGATTTCTATAAAGTTTAACCCTCTACATCTATCATTATGCTGCCAGTTTATTCATTTTTATTCTGCAGAAAAAGAAGCATGTATAGATTATTTAATCTGACTATGTTCTCTGGTAAAAACTCTTTCAGCTGTTACACGGAAACTGACATCATGCTATCCGGTGACTAGCTCCGCTGTAAATCTTTCCCAACTGTGCATAAAACATACATTATGTATATAGATCTATTTTCATAAGCATAAATCCTCAGAAATATGGTTTTTGTGTCATATTAATGTTCGAGTCTAACTGACCACCCATCCATATTCAGAATGGGTCTTCTGGCGTTTATCGCTGTGGCAGTTTGTCAGACAGGTCGGACTAAACCTCCCTCTTCCCAAGGTCACACTCTCACAGGCTCGTTCTGGGGGATCCCCGCCAGTTCCCAAGTCAGTTAGGAGCTACAGTCCCTCCAGCATGTTCTGGATCTGCCCTGGGGCCTCAGCCCAGTGGATCATCTCCCTTGGAAGCCAACCAGCTGGCACCTTCACCAGTTTCCAGAACCACCTCAGCAGACTTGTACGGCACTGGCTCCAGATTGAAGTCTCCCAGGACCTCGGAAGTCCTCGCCTTGCCACACCGGGTGAACCTTGGCAGGCCTGCAGAGAAACCTCGCTTTGGCAGCTTGTACTTGCAACCTTGTCCTTTTAGTCATCACCAAAGGTGAGGGCTGGGATGTAGTCTGACCGGCATGCTCCAATCCATACCCGACCTCTTAGCTCCTGCCTCATGCACACGGACCTGCACGGTGCAAGTCTGCAGCCACCTGTCAATCTCATTTGCCCTTTTAGATTTCGAGATGCTCAATCCTAAGGGTAGATTGGCAGATTTGCTAAGGGCAGATTCGCTCACTTCGCCTGAAAGGAAACATCCTTGGGGCTACTTGATACTCGTTCTCCATCACATCTCCGAACTCCTGCCATGTACAGGCTTTCATCTCAGTGCAAGCTTCAGCCAGACATTTTCAGCAAACCCTGGCTGCTTGTCTGGATGATTCTGGCTTATCTGGCCTCCCCATGTGCTAAATCCAACTTACCACGAAGGAACGATCAGTTGAAGACTGCCAGGAGCACAACAGAACCAGAAGGCCTGCAGGACCAAGAGTGGGTCCCAGTACCCCCAGTCCAGAGAGGGTACTCTGGAATTTTATGACGTAAAATCTCTTCCATCTGAAAATGTCATGCCTTTATAAAGAAATTGCATGTACAAGGAACATGTTCAATATATAAAAGACATTAAGAAGAATCCAAGGACCACGTCTGCAGTACAAAAGGTTTCGGATGCAGGAGACCTGCGGTAAGTTCTCCGAACTTTTTGCTTAATTATATCTTTCATCAATGTCAGTTATTCAATAAATTGATAGGGGGCAAAACCACCAAGATACACTCATGGATCAGAGCAGAATAAGATGATAGCTTCTGCTTCTCCGATGTCCCCCCAAATGACACAAAAATGTGATCAGTCCCAAGCATGAGAAACCTGCAGATCTCAGCCACAGTTGTGGCTTATTGGAAAGTCACACAAACCCTCTTGGTTCCTTTTAGTCTCCAAGGCATTGACGGTGTCTTTCTTATTCAACTCCTGGACAAGACAGGATAAGAGAAATTAGGGACATTAGGGACATCTTTCCAAGACACCTTTTTTACGTATTAGTTAACGCCTTAACCTGTCAGTACTTCTGCTAACTAGTCCCTCGGTGTCTGTAATAGGTGCTGATATCTATACAGGTATAGAAATGGACATGGTTCTTTGAATAAGCTTCCCGACTGACATCAGGCAGTCTTTTTTATATTGTGAAGTTTTTACTATTACATGTGTACACTCAGTAGGCACTGTAAGGTAGTACCAGGTAGCTCCCACGTCTCCTCTAAAACCGCTTCAGAACCCTTTCTGCACCGCACTGTCCTGAGCTGATTCAGCTTTAACGAGTGTGGTCATTCTCCTCTGCCCTCTCTCATTGACGAAGTGCTCCCAGCTGCAAAACTGCTACTAACTGGATGCTTTTCTTCATTATTGTCTGTACACTCTGTATCACAGTAAAATCCCAAGAGGGTGGCTGTTTCTGCTGGAAGCACCGCATCTGACACGAACGATCACAGCGTGTTGACAATCACACAGCTAGTCACGCGCTTTCTGCCATTCCGTATGTATTCAGCTTCGTTACTGACTCTTTAGAGGAGCAGGATGTTTGCACTGACAAGCAGGTACACATAATAAACTGCCCACTGAGTGTATATGGTCTATATATATCACTGGCGTCAGGAACAGTTTCACATTGTGGGGGAGCACAGGAGTGGGGGGGCGGAGTGCGGAGGGCTGCAATGTATGTCGCAGCATCACAATGGGCACACACACACACACACACACACACACACACACACACTCACACACTCACACACACACACACACACACACACACACAGTCTTGTAATCATATCTTCATGGGGATCACTCATTCATTCGTATGGGAAAAATGCTAACATGCAAGTACACAGACACACACATACATATGCGCACAGACACACACACATATGCACGTACACACACATGCACACAGACACACATGCACGTACAAAGACACACACACACACACACACACACACACAGACAAACATGCACACAGACACACATGCACGTACAAAGACACAAAGCACACACACATGCACACACGCACACACACACACTCGTACACACACAGTGAAAGGGTGTGATATAACAGATTCCTTACGCATATACATTTCATACTTGCACTCTGCATGCACAGCAAATTGGCCTCAGTAACACAGATTCATACTAAAAGACAAGGAACATCCTATTATATATTTATTGGGAAGGGGGTCTCCTGTCCCCCCAGTTTCAGACACCCCTGATTTTTACTGTATGTTTTCAGGAATGAAAGGTAAGAGAACGCCGGGGTCTGAGCTCACAGCTCACTGTCAATGGGGAGAGCTGACAGGCAGGCCTCTGCTTCCCTGGAACAGCATCATATGGTGTGTCACTGCTTAGCCAGATTAGCGCTGTGCTGCTAGCATGGGCTGATGCTTTACACTTCTGCATTGCCACCATCTGATGTAACTATAGGACGCTATTATATTGCATGTGCAATTTTAATTATATCTAAACTGTAATTATTACATAAATTATGGTAGAGGCATTAAAGTAATATTAAAGAGTTTTTTTTTTTTTCCTCGCTAAACAAACCTGCTATTCATGTAAACCTTGAAAACTTAGCAGACTCATTTATCTTCCAACAGCTTGTCCAGTACGGGGTCACAGGGGGCTTGGAGCTGGTCCCAGACAGCACAGGGCCGGGGAGCGACCTGGATGAGATCCATCATTGGGTATACACCCATTCACACAATATGGGCAATTCCGAGATGCCAATTCTCCCAACTGCATGTCTTTGGTCTACGGGAGAAAGCAGAGCGCCTGGCAGGGAGCTGTGCAATACGGGGGGGGGGGGGGGGGGGTGCGGGGCGGGGGGCACTCAAACCATCCAGTCAACCTTGGAGGTACAAGGTGACAGTGATACCCACTGCGCCAAAATGCCGTCCGCTTAAAGAGATCAAATTTGAAAATAACCGTAAATTCTACTCTAACAGGCTTCTGGGCCTGTAAAATAATGTCATTCAGGCAGGCGACAAAGTACTATGCTAAAGTTAGCTGCTTCAGGATTGGGGGCACAGGGATCCCCAGTGTGCTGGAGCCTCCCGGATTCAAGCAAACCATCAGGGTCTCGAACAGCCTGCAGTGCTTGTGGCTTTTCGACACTGCCAGGGTATCTAATCTGTATGAAGTCTGCCTTTATCATCTGTTTTATCATATTTATCATTTATTAAAGGGGCAGTTCACCCCAAAATCTAAAAAGCAAATCTTTCAAATATGCTGGAGGACTATCCATCCATCTAGGTCATTCTGCTAGGAGATGTCTAGTTGTGAAGATATCGGTTATAGAAATGTCGGGCTTCTCTCGAGTATAATGGGAGGGAATAACATTCTTTCTGTGATGATTAAAGTGCCAGAAAAATACATTTGAAAAATTCAACACTAACGTCTCATCAGAAATCATGACCCGGTTACTCATGATAATCCACAGACCTTGTAGATGAGCAGATTGATGAAGGAACTATTTTCTTTCTACTGTTCCACACACCAACCATATCACTGCACAGAACTTAGTGTCAGGACATTTGTGTTCCTGACAATGTTACCGTCTTTTGCCATTCATTCCTATTATATTCTATTCCTATTATATCATCCTTTTATATAGAGTAGGCTGAGTTTAAAATATTTACTACATAGAATATTTAGTGAAGCTTGCTCATTCTCTCTGTGCACGTGTGAATTATCATAAACACGTGTAGTTCAGGTGAACTGTTGTGTCCTAATTGTCCATGTTTGCCTATACAGTGTGTAATGTGTTTTCGTGCAGACGTTGAGGGACTTTTCTTTACCCAAAGCGACATACAATTGAGCGAGCAGGATCAGTCAGTCCCAGGAGTAATTGGGGTTAAGGGCTGCGCTCAGGGGCCCAACTGTGAAATCACTCCGTTGGCCCTTAGATTAGAACCAGCGACTTTTCAATCACGGGTACAGAATTCCAATCTGGTTTAACTTTTGGTCAGTTGATAGATTTTACTGAGGCAGTTTTCTGTGGATTTCAGGGGTAAAAGAGCAGGACCTCCGTAGAACCCTGAACAGCTTCTACTCAATGGACCAAAAGTTTTGTTCCGTATCTATTACACTACATGCTACTCTTCTGTAACAGTGGTTGCTACGTCGCTCCCAAAGGGTCGAGGATGTGTGTGACTATGTAATCAGTGACATACATTTCATATACACTAAAGAATTTTTAAAACGGTTCATTTAGAGAACAACAGAACTTTGAAGGAGAACCCTAACGTGTAGCCGGTCATGTTCCTTCCTTCAAAGCTGTGCGTCTGGATCCTGAAACTCCTGACCGCACGATCATCTCCGGCATCTGTCACGGAACCCCTGGCTGCCAGAATTCAAGGCATCCGCAGCAGAGCTCGCTGTTAATTACATTCTAGACAGCTAAAGCTGGGTTAAGGTTTCCCCAGAAAAAAAAAGAAAAAAGAACTATGTTTTCCTTTTAAATCTGGTCAAGCTGGCAAGAGACAGATCTGTGCTGAAACACACAAAATATGTGTGGCCATATGGAGGAACGTCGCTGGTCAGGCCTGACATATGCTGTGATTCACCAGCGTCTACGGAGCTACGAGAGTAGAGAGACGGAGCAAGATTCTCCATCCACTCCGATCGTATCATTAAGGACGAGGTCAGCGGTGTAATTACAGACGACCGGGAGGAGCCAACAACAATCCCGTCTTGCCAGTGTATCGAAGGCCTTAATTATTATACGGCAGTTCTTCAATTTACGTCATTTGCTTTCTTTTTTGGGTTGTTTATGAAGTCCGTTAGCAATATTTGAAAGAATACAGTTATTTTGTTAAGGCCAAATGAAAAAGAAAAAAGTATTTTTTTCCCTCTCAATGTCATTGCTATTTTTACAATTAAAACAATAAAAAAGAATAAAAAATAGAGATGACATTGAGAATCCTAAGCATCTTTCAAACGTAGACGGCTCTATAAAAATCAAGAGGGAAATGGTCCGCAGACGGTGGCACAGCAGGTAGCGTCGTCGCTCCGTGGCTCCGGGCGCCTGCTCCATTGCATCCATTGTGTCTGCGTGGACGTTCTTCCCGTAGCGGAGCAGCTCCCTCCTATGACCCAAAGAGATGGTGCTCAGATAAACTGCTAACTCTAAATAGCCCTTAATATGCGACAGAGTATGAATGCCTTAGGGTGAGCTGGCAATGAGTCCGAGCGGAGCCTGGGGCTGCTGGGCTAATCACAGTGCTGCTAACCAGAGGAATTATTCATAGCCGTAGATGGTGAGGTGCTTCATTCAGCTAAGCTACAAAAGGCGAACAAGGATAAAAAGCAAAGTTTCACGTTACATGGGCAACATACATAAACCCATATAAACAAAGCCGCACGGTTTCGGCCCTGCAGAGTTTAATCTGCTGCGATTCTTTTTTAAGAGCGATTGTTCCACTGGGCACCAGGCACTTTTGCTGATCCCAGAACCCCCACAGCAGTGGATAAAATACTACACCATTGGTCGCTTCTAAATCATTTCTTTTCCTGCCCTAAATTTGAGCGTGTCCACGTTGTTATTAGGTGGTTCATGGGGGCGTGTCCCAACTCCTTTTTTGCGTGTCCCCTTTTAATGCAAGCAGAGTTGTGGGATGTGACCTTCTTATGGCTGGAAACCTTGCAGACTGGAGCAGCAATAACTTAGATGGATATTTTTCTCTGGAAGAACAATTGCTGCAGACAGCTGGTGATGCACATGTTCTGCAGAACATCTGTCGTGTAGCCCTGGGTACCCTGGAGTCCCAGAACTACAGGTGTATGTATTCTTGAAAAAGAATTTTAATGTGACACAACTCTCACTGCCTTTTCTTTAATCATTTACCAGCAGGCAAAATGAAGGACTTTCATCTTTGTATTTATTGTGCGACGGTACTTGTATTGTGAAAAGTATAATGAACAATATCAGCAAAATATCACGAGCAAAATCACCATTATGAGTCAAAGCAAATGATTCATCACTAATTAGAAAAATGAATGTCATTAAATTGCCTTGAAATTGTCCATTTAAAATGACTAAATATATAAATAATAATTATTATAAAATACAAATATATTCTATTTTTTATTTCAATAAACCACAAATAATTGTACACTTCTTTGAACTCACATATAAATATATAGGAAATTTGCAATTATTCATATATTATAATTTTTTTGTTATTATATTATATTATATTATATTGTGTGTGTCTGTGCCTGCGTGTGTGAATGTTGTTTTTCATTTCTGCAATTAATTGCATCTGATTAGTCGCCGACATTTTATAATGTAATTCAAAAACATCACAGTTTCTCAAAGTGCTTAGAGTTTAAGAAACAAAAGAACAAAAAGTGAGAAATGTGCAATATTCTGGAACAAAAACCAGGCTAAATTTTGCACCAAGTGATGTGTTATTAATACGAGATAGCATTTCAGCAAATTCTTTTTGATTAATATTTCCACAACCTTTTTTGTGTATTGCACTAACCCCTCTGGCACCCTTATCTGGTAATTAAGGAAGGCAGGAAAACAGCTGAAAAAGTCCCAAGGCTTTGATGAAGAGAGTACGTAAATGAGCACATCGTGAAGAGAGTACGTAAATGAGCACATCGTGAAGAGAGTACGTAAAAGAGCACATCGTGAAGATAGTACGTAAATGAGCACATCGTGAAGAGAGTACGTAAATGAGCACAACATGAAGAGAGTACGTAAATGAGCACATCGTGAAGAGAGTACGTAAATGAGCACAACATGAAGAGAGTACGTAAATGAGCACATCGTGAAGAGAGTACGTAAATGAGCACATCGTGAAGAGAGTACGTAAATGAGCACAACATGAAGAGAGTACGTAAATGAGCACATCGTGAAGAGTACGTAAATGAGCACATCGTGAGGAGAGTTCGTAAATGAGCACATCGTGAAGAGAGTACGTAAATGAGCACATCGTGAAGAGTACGTAAATGAGCACATCATTTTATAAACAAGCCAAAGACAGTCTGCAGCTGAAGACAGTGGTTTAAAGTGAAATGTAATCCTTTATTTAGTATATATATATATATATATATATATATATATATATATATATATATATATATATATATATGATGAGTGAGAATTTAAACAAAGAACATTTTTCCCGCTCCAATCATTTATGCTAATATAAGCTAATAGTAAATTTTTTAAATGTTTACGGGTGTGAATTCTCAATTCATTGTGTATGAAAATAAATAATTCATTCAAATTGTTTCAAATAGTTACTTTCAGTTTCACTTGAAAATCTAAATATACTTTCACATAGATGAAGTGAAAAAATAGTTTCATAGTAAGATACACGAGTGATCAAATTTCGAATGGAGTCTTTAAAAAAACTCCTTTATTCACATTTATGTACCATTAAATGCTTGAAAAGACAGTTTTTTGGTCATTTTCAATACTTCACGTGCATGAAGATGCAGCTCTTTTTACTATTCTAACCTGATCATATAGGCTATTAAGAAATACAAGAACTTGTGCAAAAACTCAATAATTATTCTCCCAGAGGAATATATATATATATATATATATATATATATATATGAATAATGCGATCATAACTACATAATTTTAAAGGATACTCTTAATTTTCAAAATATTAAATTTTGAATTTTGAAGGCTTGTGTTTAATTGAAACATAATTCTGGCTTATTGCTTGGCTGAATTTATCGTCATCAGGCGTATAAACAGAAGCGACATGATAGTTATGTTGCGAAGCGCGGACTTCGTAAGCCTTCCTAATAAATGCATTTGTACAACAGAAGACAGGGCAGTACTGAAATTATTACTGCATGCATGTAGAACGTTTCAGCCAATTATCAAGCACACAGACGCCAGTAAAACAGAAATAACATGAGCAAAAAAGATTGTAACGCATCAGCTGGAAACAATTGTTCTCTCAATTATCCAGGAAGGGCTCTTTGCATGACACCCAGGGGCACGTGGGGAGATTTTCTGAGAGAAGCATCTGAATGCAGTGCAGGCTTGAGCAGCTGCCAGGCAGGAAGGCTGTGTGAAATGGACCGTGGTGCGAGTCTATCAGGGATCAGACCTAGCGGGAGAACGAACCCACATCGGATAGTGCATCCATTCCTCACTGTCACCGATTCCCGGCGATCTGGCGTTCCGGCACAGATCCATCCTAACTCTAAGTGTTGGACTTTAAGGCCTATTATTAAATCAAATGGTAATAAGCAAGTGTGAGAATGTATATTTCAGTAAATGCCAATAAGGGTTTGTGAATGGACATATAAAATAGGTGGTTTATAACATCTATATATTATATTATATTATATTATATTATATTATATTATATTATATTATATTATATTATATTATATTATATTATTATTTACATCCATTTACGAGGTCTTAAACATTTTATAGTCAAATCAGATTCATTATTCCGATGGGACAATGTGTGATTTCACACATCAGAATATGGGCAGACACTAAATAGTTGCCAGTGGTTGTATTATGACTTTCATATTTCATCAAAACAAACATCTTAAACAGGTATTTAACGTTGAGCCAAAAGCAGAACCGCAAAGTGTGACTATAATGGGGAAAAATGCCATCCTTGGGTCTGGACACAGCCAGTACCATGGTATTGTTGGTTGAGAATTGAAAAGGCTTTTTAGCTGCAGGGGAGAACTTCCTGAATACATTAAAATGAACAGCATAAAACTAGAGACCAAAGCTTGACACATGTTAATATATTCTTTGGCTACATTCTAATTTGGTGTTCTGCACGTAATCCTGCAGCAAATTAAAGTCGTACTTGAATTATACATGCGCATTAGCAGAAAAAAAAAAATAAAGCAATGAATTGTAACGTTATTAACATTTGAGCCCCACTGCAGAATTAGCAGGGGTCATCAACCACAGCATTTCAAGAACAAAAATGCCAACACACATGAATGTCGCTTTAGTGGGCTGCTTCTAAAGGTCACGTACGAATTACACCAGCATGATCTCACCAGATTTTGAGTTGTCATCTGATTTATAGAGATATAGAAAACTCAACCACACATCAAGTACTTGAGGTGTGGTTTTCATCTGAAAAGTCTGACTCTTTAAACTAGTCATGTTTCTGCCATAGTTAGCCATAACCTTACCTGTTAACCCTCACCCTAAGCTCTGTTAACGTTCCAGTATAGCTCACCCTGAGTCAGCAGCAAGCCAGTTTATACCAGGGTTTCCACGCAGAGGAATTCAAGTGACACCCTTCTGCCAAGAAATTGAGGGTTTATATCGGACAATGGCAAACTGTAGCTCTCGCCCCACCCTGCCCAGCCCTGCCCACCTCGAGGGCATGCGGCGCCTTAGCACTGTGATTAGCTGCATGGCCTCTCCAGTTGATCATACTGGGTGATACACTGGCTCCCGCATACCACCTTTCAGCCTGTGGACCGCAGGATTCTCACTCGCTCTCCTAGTGCGTCTGTGGGGCTCAGATATGTGGCTAAAAGCAGAGGTTCTCTGACAGTATGGCCTTTATATGTACCTACAAACATTATAAATTTAAAAAACCAGCAACCTTTCACACAAACTGAAAAGCCAGTTTTAATGCACTACATTAGTGCGTTATTAATGTCAGACCTAAGATTTTTTTTTGTGATGTCTTGTGATGTTGCAGGATGCAAAAGGGATATTTAAGAATATGTTGTGATCTAAGAAACCCAAAGGGGAATCGCATTAGAAATTCAATAAAATGTTCTTTATAAGGCACCGTCCTCATTGCCAGCTTGAAAAGGAAATGGCACAAAACTCTAAGGATGAAATTAAAAAGTATATTTTACACGCGTAATAAATTAAAATAACAAATCATGAGCAATAAAATGCTGTAATGTGTATTTGAATCTTTAAAAAAATTATCTGGGAAAGAGAAACCGCCAAACGAAACTACTTTAAATGAGTTTTATTGGCCTCTTTCTGCACATTGCAGAGTGAGCACTCTACAATATTTAACATCTTATTAAGAATGTGACATTCATACAAAATGTTAAACGGGAGCATTTAAACGAAAAGAAAATTTTAAGTGATTTTTAAAGAATGCAGCTGTTGTTTAGCCACCGATCTGTGTTAAATGCCGGTGATGCAGACACAACAAATGCAGCAATCTGCTCATCCGTCTGTGGCAGGGGAAGAGTGGGAGAGACCAAAACACCTCTTAAAAGCACCATTGTTGGGGGGGGACGGCCCCTCTTGTTATCCATGTGGGCACAATAAAATTGCAGGTTCCACAACACTGCGTTTCTCATTCTAGCCTCATTACAGGGAGACGCTGAAATGGTAATAGTGCAGAGGATTAATGTTACAACCCAGCACTTGGACATTTAGGTAAGTTGCCCACATCTTCTACACTGCAATATGAATGCAACAGTCTGAATTATTTATTCGAGCAAAAATTCGAAGGGCTGACTAACTCACTAACCACAGAGAATTACTTTTCTAATCATTTTTAGATGTGTTACTCCTGCTTGCCTCCATGATTATTATGAACGAGCAAGTTCGGGTTCCACATTTTATTTGTCTGAGAATGATCATGTCACCATGAACGCTCTTTAATATGATTTTTCATTGTCACCTTTGTTGGCAGTTTAATTCTGCACATCTTGGCGTTTACTTGCAGTTAAAATCTCAGTATAAATGACAGAAATCCCATGAAGGGCATTTTATTATTATAATTTTTAATAAAATTTAAATTCTGTATATGTGCCCTACAAAGGACAGGCATCCTGTACAGAGTGTCCCACGCTGTGTGTCCCGTACAGGGTGTCCCATGCCGTGTGTCCCATGATGGACCAGCATCCCATACAGGGTGTCCCACATCATCTGGCTGAGACAGGCCCCCGGTCCCATGTGGTCCTGCCATGTTAATGCGTTTTGGTCGATTTTGTAGGCAATTAAAGCATGAATGGAATTTTCTTGCTTCGTAGTTTTTCACTCTTAGTCCACTTTGGTGCTAAATGATTTTCACTTGGTTGCTCTATATTCCCCTTTAACATAACAAACACAGAAAGCAATTAAGTCTGCAGAATCCCTCGATTTCTGGTGATTTTCATTACAGCGGTAATGCATCTCAGATACAAAAATTAGAAGTCAGACCTCACACAGACCTCACATCCCTTATTAAGCCCACAGAAGTTTGTTCTGCCCATAGCGGGGGCCGTGTTGTTCCCGCGCTCTGCACTGCGCCTCAGAGATACCTCTGTGCCATTGTTTTGTAAATGTCCTTTTCTCTTCCCCTGGCTGCTCAGAAGTATGGAAAGAACTGGCAATTAGTTATAATGCTTCTGCACAGACATTCATGGCTGACTCACTGAACCATTGTCAAAAATTCTAATTCATAATTCTCTGAACACCGTGAATGGAGACACAAGCAGGTGAATACAAAGTACCCTTCCGCAGCGCTTATGTCCCAAACTCTGAAATGAGTTGCCATGCATCCGTGATTATGACCGGAAACAATGTTCCCGTAACTGATTAGAGGCACAACACCTCTGCAGTCTGTGATTATTTCTGTGCTGTTTGCTTTAAACTTGGTGTGTCTTTACATGGATTGGGTAATGCGTGGCCTCCCACCTCCAGGAACCAGCCCAGTTTATTAGGTAGTCCTGCTCACTAAAACAAACAGGTCGTCCAATCAACCAGTGTAACTGCAACTGACAACACATGGACAGGGGAAAGAGTGTCACGTTGGGTAGAACAGCCTAGGCACCTGATGTAAGAGATTTTTGAATGTGGTGAAATCGGTGGTGTAGAGGTGGTGGTTCCAGCATCTCAGACCCAGCCCCTCCGCCTCCCGTACCCCCAGGTATTATCTTACACCACAGAGTACAGAGTTTACAGAGAATGAACAAAAACATGCAGTTAGCCACAGTTCTGTGGGTGAAAACTCCTTGTTAATGAGAGAGGTCAGAGGAGAACGGCCAGACTCATTACAGCTCACAGGAAGGACAAGTGCAAAAAGTAAGAGCTCATTATAGTGGTGTGTAGAAAGACTTCTCAGAATGCAAAACTCTTCAACTTATAGTTGTACTTCATGCTACAACCTGTAATTGTTTTCATGGTGGCCTGAAGCTTTACATTGCTTCTCCCAACATCTCCCAACATGCCTTGGGAAAGCACATTGCTCTCGATGTCAGTTCCAAATTCTGCCCCATTCCCCAGTCAATATGGTTGTGTGCAGCCAACCGCCCAACAAAACAGACTATTACAAGGCAACATTCATAATAATTAAGAACAAAGGAATTTGTGTAACTTTGGACTTGGTCTGGGGAAAGTGTGTGTTACTGCAGCAACCTATGAGTAGTTCTAATGAATCGAGAGCTCTGTTCGCTTCACTAATTTCCTGCAAGTGCCACAGGCAGAATTTATAACAGACAGACAAATCCGATGTGTGCTTCCACAACATTTAGCCTAGGACTCCTGACGCACGTCTGTGGCTGACTGCTGAGCTGCTCTGCTCTTGCCTCGCGCGGGGGGGGGTTGACCCTTGATCTTCCCAGGAGGTCAGGATGGCAGCGAGAAGGAGTTGGGGGAGGTTGAGACGGCATGGCACAGAGGAAAAGTGAGCAGAAGGCCGGTGAAGTTGAAGCACGGGGAAGCGAGACGAGGTGATTGGCTGCTTCCAACCGGCCAGCTGGACTGCTGTGCTCCATCAAATGGAGGAGGCTGAGCAAAGCTCATCCACAGTGTTCTTCAGGAGCCTGCAGAGGTGTCGGCTAACTTCTGTGAGGTCTGTTCACCATGCCATGAGCGCCAATTATTAAATAGGGAATTTGATTGAAAATGGTTTTCCAGCAAATTGCCATCACCTGGAGTCCCACTGACCGACTTCATAATGCTGCCCTTCAACATTTATTCATATTTTTGAATATTAATGTGATTATAAGAATAATAAAAATTGTAGAAAAATAAAAATAGTAAAAATCACTTTTTTTTACACAAATTGTATAACAGAAAACTGTGTGCGAAACTGAGGTCAGGGGGGCCAGACTCGTCTCCCCCCTCTGAAGTGGGTCATGATGAAGCATCAATGCAGGCACAGTCATCTCTGTCATGCGTACATTAGCAGAGGCAGTGGCGTGAGGCAGGTCCAGTCGGCACCAGCCAACACACGCCTGCATCACAGTTCAAAAATAAGCCCCACTTAATGTATCAGCAAGATGGTGGGTGAGTTTGGAGGGGGGGGCTCATCTTGAGAACGAGAGTCAGGTTACTGTTGCTGTTTGTGTTGAATCTATACACCCATCCCTCGTTAATGTCTACCAGTATAAATTGGTCTGTTCTATTCTTTTGCTCCCTGTAAACCTGCACTACTGGGAGGCCGTTTGGGACTCTGCCTCTGTCCTGTCGAATTATTCCCTGACGCACAAGCCCAATTCTAATTTTACTCTTCCTTCTTGGCACTCTTTGTTTTTCGAGTGTGCCCTCTGTATTGTGATGACCCCTTCTCCTCACGTCCCTCTCACCCAGAGAGGGCAAGTCCCATTTTAATAAAAGGCTGTCTCCGTGCTCTATCCAGTCCATGGATCACAGGGTCCAGTTCATGAAAAAGACTGGAGCAATTCTCCATATGCTCCCCACAAATGCAGCAAAGCAGAAGCTGCTATCGATTAGCAGAGAGCCAGTGTAGGATGCATTCTGTGATCGCAAAAAGGCGAAGGAAACCGAATCGCAAGCTGAAATGATCTTCTTTCTTTAAAGAACATTTTATTAAAATGTTTATTTTGTTCAAGGTGGAGGAGGAAGAGGGATCTGGGTTGGAGATGGGAAAGAAAGGAAAAAAGTATTAGTATTCTGGTGGCCTTTTCTTATATTTGCATGAGGGAAAAAATAAACTAGCAAAGTGACTCAGTAAAATATCTGTATGCATTAGCATAGAAAAGAAGCAATACTGAAGAAGAAAAACATCCGCCCCCACCCCGAAAGATATCATTTGGTTTGGGTTGAAATTGTTCACTCTGTGGAGTCCACAGCACTGCACTACAGTTCCGTTCCAGGAAAGATCATCTTGCACTAACCCTTAAGGAAATAATCAAATATGAGCAAGAGGCGGACACTTTTAGAAAAGTGATAATAAATAATAAAAGTGATAGTGACGTTGAGGAGAAACACAGGGTCCCGCTGTTTTCATTGTGCGTGACATTGGCCTGAAGCTGTGCACCATGATCCAACCTCTTCAACTCGAAGAGCTTCATGGTAACTCTCCGTAGAGGGGCTGAGGGTTAACACAGCAGCAGCAGACATTAAAAATGCATGAAGCTTGTTTAATCATGCAGGAGCCAGCAGTGCTCGGTTTACAAACTGAAAGTCAGGCAGGAGCACAAGGCCTGGTCATTAACATACTTATGCTGGAGAAGTTAATAATGAAGATCTGTGGCACATTGCCCAGTTTTAGCAAAAAAGTAGTAACATGTATTAATGCTCTAGGAAGAGATATCCAGCGTGAATCATGGCCTGGGTTACAGACGAGCCTGGAACTTGTCCCAGGTAGGATAGGGCACATGGCTCGGGTACCTCTATGTAGGTAGCCAGTCCATCACAGGGAACAGGGCTGGGGTGCATCCTGGATGGGATGCCGGTCCGTCACAGGGCACAGGACTGGGGTACATTCCAGGCATTCCAGGTTTAACCATTTTTGTAAAAAATAAAAAAAATGTTAGGGTTTAGGGTTTGCATTATGTGTTTATAATATATTGAGGTATATGAGGCTTCAACACAAATTTTCTTATCAATTAACTATAGTTATTGCGTTATAATTCCAATGGTCAGTATCAGAATAATAGAACTCAGCAGAGGCTGGACACCTACCGATGTCGGGTGAAATTAAAGACAAATTAAAGACCAAAGATTCTGGCCATTTGCCTGCTAATCTACCGACTGAAAATCGGCGACCTGCTGGCCCGCGTTCCCGCAGCAGTCCGGGCGCCTCGTCTTTCCCGCTCTCTATCTCTCTATCTCTGTCTCTCTCTCTGTCCGCTCAGTAGCTATTTCCAGCACGTCGGGCTGCCTCTCGTAGACACGAGACTGCGACGGGTTCATTAAATGCAGACGGCGTGCGGGATAAATGACGCTCGCGAGCTCAGTGGGACAAGCACTTGGGCCCAGAGGATATGCCATCGCCAAAGGAAGCCACCAAACGGTGGCGAGGAGATCTCATTAACCCCACACTGGATGCTTTATTACTGTCCTGCCTGGTCTGCCCACCTGCGCCCACGAGCCACGTGGCCCCGTGCAGCAGTTCTATTACTGCTCTGTGCAGAGACACCGAAGTGTGATTTGGATTTGCGGGATGTATGACAGGGAATTCTACAGAACTGCATGCTAATGTTCATGCAAGCGAATGGCGTCATCATCCGTTCATCTCCGGGACGTGCGTCACCCAGCACCCCATACGATTCAGGCAGCAGTGGGCAGTGCTCTGCTAATCCGCTAACCGCTAATTAGCAAAGCTAGCTGTTCCATTATTCAATGTCTGTGGTGCATAATAAGAAAATGCAGTTTTCCCCACCACTCTGCCCACCACTGTATTTAAGTAGCTAACCTTACAATGGTGTCTACATGCTTGGAAAAAAAACGACTGACACAAGCTTCAATTCTAAATTGCTTGAATAAAACCAGACGTAAGAAAAAAGCCAACATTCTTCATTATTCGCTAGCAATCATGGTCAAGCAAGCTGAGCTGTTGGGGTGTTAATGGCTCCATTTCTGTCACAGCCTCCACCTTCTATAACTGTACTGATGTTACTGCCCTCCTGCTGCCCAGAGCAGCTCAGCTTCTCAAAAGCCACAACCCAGAGACCATATTTTAATTAGCACTTTTTTGACATTTCAACCGAAGATGACAAAACTCACTTTCCAAATAATTAAAGTGGTCAAAGATAAGGGTAGCACAAAGATAAGGGTAGCACAAAGGTAGTGGAAATTAGTATACGTTACGAATTAAAACATCACAAGCAAATAACCAGGTTAACTGAAATAGCAAAAAATGCATCATAATTAAAAACCAAAATAATGGTTATACTCCAACAGCTAGATAAAGTAATGATTTTTCAGAGTGTGCATCATTACCTAGTATTATTTTCTAAAATGATTCTTATTATCATATTTGTTTTTCATTTAGGAAACAGAGACGATATAATTCATTTATCATTCTCCAGGCTGCTTGTCAGTCAAAATTAACATGACCACACTGAAAATGAATGATAAATGATAGTGTTTGTGATTAGAAATGAGTCAGTCATTACTGACACTTCCAACAATACATACAATGAAAATACAGTTTATACATATTTACAGTACAGTACATGCTCCTGTTTGATAATGTTGCTATTCAGGAAAAGATACAGTTGACTACCTGACATTTTCACATTACATCACTGCACCACATTCACGCTTATGAAGCATCACTCTGCCTTAAAAATAAATATGTTTCTTATTCCAGTCGACGAAAAGACAAAATATATAAGGACAGGAAAATCAGCATGAGCTTAATGAATGCTGCTTCTTCTGCATTCAAAACTAAATATTTCCTTCAGTGGAATCCTTCAGTTGGGGGGGGGGGGTGTAACTACTGTATAGAATAAAATGCTAGAAAAAAAATATTTGCAGGGACTCAAAATGCTTCAAGATATCCGCACGCCATACCGTGAGAGGTTGGGATCATGCAGTCCAGCAAACACTGTTTCCAGAACGCCTACAGTGTGATGGTACAGTTTTAAAACATTTGTTTTAAAATTGCTTTTTTACAGGGTTGGAAAAGGATTTCACCACTTTGAAAAAAGGTAAAGCTCGCCCAGTAAATATTTTGATAACACCTTCAGCACTACTGGCAGGAGGACTGGCTTCTATCATGCAGCTAAGAATCTTAATTCCATATTTAAAAGTGATGAAGGTAGCAGGAGGATAACTGATAATACTGCAGTTACACGATTGGTGTGTGGAATGTGCAGTAACAGCTCATATTAAAAACATCTGATGAGCCAATCAGAGATTGCCTTGAATCTGCCTTCTAAGCACGTGAGAGAGGTCATCTTTTCTCAACCAATTCCCATAAATGTGCTACTTATGACCTCTCTGGTTATGGGAACTAGAGTAAAAAGATGATGTAAGGAAGGACCAACAGCGACTAAGCCTCCTACGCCACAGCAGAGATTCTATAAATGCACAAAGGCGTTATTGGATTGCTGTCTGCGTCGTGTTGATGTCAGCTTCATACTCACTCGACAAAGTCCAACACTTGTCAAGCAAATTTTAAATCCAAAGCAACATAATTAAAATCTGGGCATCCCAGCCGGATCCTGTGTTGTACATAATCAGTTTTGCATTAATGCTGCTTACTAGGGACGTCATTCATGGCCGCTGTGTCACGCAGGCTTTGTAATCCACTCCGGACTGAAGCATCTGCCAGCAAATAGAACATAACGAACAGCGGTGGCTCCAAACAAAGAGCTACTTACCTCTCATTTACAACTGTGCAGCAACAGGAACAGTGTAAAGAGACCAACCTTTCTGGACCAGGAGCAACATTTAATTTTGATTAACTGGGAGCTGCTTACAAAACAGACTTATTAAAATATTTGCTATTGACATTTTAATAATCATGATATTCAATTACCAGAATCTATATGCCAGCAGGGAACACTGTGGGCTCGTTCCTCAGGGTTGGTGGTTGAATTGCATTTATTTCTATATTTCTAAATAGTGTGTGCTTGTGTCTGTGTGTGCGTCTGCGTGTATCCATGTGTGTGTGTGTCTGTGTGTGTCTGTGTGCCCTGCGATGGACTGGCATCCTGGGCAGGGCGTTCCCAAAGCCCCCAGGACAGGCCTCCAGCCTCCCCTATGACCGTGTGCTGGATGAGAGGCTGGCAGATGGATGAAGGTCCCAGAGCTGCTCCTTCAAGCCCATCTTAAAATTAGGCCAACAAAAGAGTGATTTAGGAGGACACACCGTGTTCAGGTCATACCTCCCATTACCTGCCAGGTCAGGAACCCCACCAAAAACAAAACATATATACACTCATATAAGCAGATTTATACCATCGCTTTGGTAAATGCTGTTTTCTTATTGGTCCAGAGATGTCATGTGGGTGTTGATTATTTTCATACTGTAACGGCACGTGTAGTTCCAACAGCCTAATATCAGTTCTATATTAATGCATTTTAATGATTTATTCAACATGTCAATATATAATCCAGTATGACATTTTATCCATAAATAAGCCGTCATTCTTATCAGCATAATTTTCCCGGTCCAAGCCTGTAGCTTTTCTTTTTTGTGGTAACGTGACAGACTTGCCGCTTCCAGTGAGTACACTGACCTGACATCCTATATTTTTTAGAGCACATTGGAACATTATTAAATGTGAATTGGAATCATTTTCTTCCAAAAAATTAACAGCAACTAGTTTTTTCTATTATTGTTTTCCATTCGCTAGCCGTGGAATAAGCGGGTAAAATCACTTTGAGGTGTGCAGTTATATGAAAATAACCAGCCCCAACACCAACTTGCCGTTGATTATTTCGCAATAACCATACACCTCGTAGTGGTTTATATTTTACTTATTATACCAGGGTGTTACACCAGACTACAGGAAGCCCGCCCAGCTGATCTACCTGTCAGTTGATTCATCCCAGGGCCAGTCAGTCAGTCCCTCTGTCCAATCACATTCCAGTATCCATTCGCCAGCACATACTAAGGCAGACTAAAGCCGGAGAGTCTTCTCAAAGCAGAGGCAGTGAGCCCTTGGTGCAGGTGTGAGGCCAGGCTAGCTGACTTGCCTTCAGCAGCTTGGCTGGACCCTCCCATCAGAAGCAGACACAGCTGACCCTTTTTGTGCCGATTGACACTATTCTCCAGTGCAGCCCTGCCGTAGCCAGACCCCCTGCAATCTAGTAGCCGCTCCTTAAAGGGACATGCTCATTTTCTTCCCAATATTTTAATCTTTCACAGTCCATTTCATTTCTGCGTATGTATATTTTTTTCTTGTTTGCAAAGCATTGGTGTTAGAAATTGTTTGGTACGTCATTGACATGAGAATATTTACAACTTTACATCACTGCATTAAATGATCAGACCCCAATTTCTCTTAAGCAGTAACATCCATAGATGGCCCTGTGTTCTGTCAGCTGTTCAGGTGCCACTTGCGCCTCGCCAGAACACCGTAGGTCCGTCCCGGCTGGCCTGGCCCCTCCTGCTGGGTGACCGCTCCACTTCAGCCTGTCCAGAACGGGGCCGATGTGACATCCATGTCACAGCTGTCCTGGCCTTACACATGTAACCTCCACGCTGGCTCGCTCTTTACTGGCCACCCATCACAGTAAAATGGGATGTAAAAACTCCGTTCCCTCCTACCAGGCAGCAAATCGTCCAGGACCAGGACAGCACCGTCACCCCAGCCAGACCAAAGTACCCAGAATCCTAACAGGGCTCTTGCCCCTGTGTGCCTTTTCCTGTCTGCCACCCAATTGACATTAGAGTCAAAAAGTAACCAGAACTCTCTTCCATTAAGCAGTAGACAGCTTGGACTGCAGAGTAACTCTTTAGTCTCTGCATGAATGTGTCTCTGTGTGTACTGGACGCTTTATAGCAAATGGTTCAGCATCTCTAGTATAAATTTCTAGTACGATATCTCTTGATTACAGCCACATGACTGTGAATTACAATGAAATTAATTGAAGTTGTATTAGAGTAAATACGTAGTGATGTGGCTCAGATTCACCCATAAGTCTTTCAGGGTTTTAAATCAATAAAAATTCTCGAAAGTTCAAAATAATATACATATGAGAAATTTGTAATATTCCTAATAAATGAGTTGGCTGTAATAAATGTGACTAAAATGTGGCATATTCTAACCATGTGATGGACATGCTCTGTAAGAGTGCGGAGGGGCCGATCCCAAAGCAGGCTGTGGCAGATTCTCAGAAATACGATGTTGGGCGGCTGTGGCCGGAATGCAGCTCCTCGGATGGAGGGCAGAGACTTCATGCAGCATGTGGATGACTGATGGAAAACACACAATTGTCAGGAGGTAAAGAAATGTATTATTCATTTTTAAAATGTGTGGACAAATATACTAATATTGAAGGAACTGCAAAAAAAAAATTCCCTCCCCTTTGGGATAACGCTGCCCCATTTCTGTCCTAAAACCTTCTTGTTGGTGTCTAGAATGGCATCAGCGTATATTATGGCCGACTCACGTCTCCGTGCACGTAAATTATCCTCTGAAACGGATACAAGTAGGCGAAAAGGAAGGTGGTGCCGAGTCCTCCTGCTCCATGGCTGGATGCATATCACGGAAGTGTAGGTCAAACTGGAAAACTGGTTCAAGGCCAGCTTGGAAAGGCTTTGTAACGTAAACCCAGTCCCCAGAGGCTTCAGCAGCGAGTCCCTCCTCCTGCTCGCTGACGGAGTAATCAGCTTTGACCTTGGTGCTTTAAGCATCTCGGTGCAGGCGCTCGGGTGGACCCATCCACACATTAATAGCACTTCTGTTATTAAAGCGCATTTGCTTATCAAACTTATTCCGCCAAGCTCCTCCCAGCGCATTACCCAGGAGACCGCAGCTGCTGAGTCACCCTGCAGAGCGCAAAGTCGGTATCAGGTGCAGCAAACCGTCAAGCGCTGCCATCATTCACATTAATAACCGGGGTTGGTCTCATTTTTTTTCCCCTCTGCCCCAAATATTCCTTTTGTTTCACAACACAATAGGATTGACATTGATCTGATCGTGTCGCTTTACGCCAACTCCCTTTTAGAGTATCTCGCAAAATCCACCTATTCCGCATTTCCAGGGTGTTTTAAGCAGCTTGATTCCCAGTTTGCATGCATATCAAACGTACGCCTGTCCCTCAGAAAGCATCTATTGATGCAGGTAATTCAAAAGTATTTCGGATACACAGATCTACTTATTTTTACATTTCTGAAGAGCATCGTTTTTCTACCTCCTCTCCTTATTCTCTTTCCAGCTTAGCGCAGTAAAGAGTATTTGTGAGAAGCCTATCATTGTGATACAGGCAGATAGCACAAGTGTATGCCGATGACACACATGTATGCGGATAACGCACATCCATGCAGAGAGTGCAGGACCTTTGGCTGCTCATTCTGTCTCCACTTGTACCACGTAGAGGTGAGTTATCCTGCGGAAACCTATGGAACGTCAAAAGGGTCAGGAACGCCTCAACTTATACGTTGTCTTAAGCTCCTTATTGACGCATTTTGTCTTACACCTGTTGTTCTTGACACACTAAAAGCGCCTTGATGTCACGTAATTTCCATATACTTACGCCATAACATACGCATGTTTTAGCAGTTTTCTGCAAATGCGCTTGAGACGTTTTTTGTGTGTCCTTTCGACACACGATCGACGTCTTTGTCGACACGTTTTCTTTGCTTGTCATGTTGACACATAAGCGCCATCTCATTGATGCATTTTTTATGCATGTTTTCGATATGCTCAAAGAGCCTTGACGACACGTCATTTCTTCATACTTAAGGCATAAAATATGTGTGTTTGATGCATTTTTATATGCTTAAAGTATGCTTAAGACAACGCGTAAGTTGCAGTGTTCATGACCCTATTAGCATTCCATAGAAGTAGCAGCATTCCCGTACGAGTGGAAAGGCAACATGTGGAATTCATTTATTCATTTATTTATATTTATTAATTTCTTATTAATGTTCCTTTCAGGATGTTCTGTTTGTGTCTTTACTTGTCTGAACGACGTGTGCCGGTCTTTCAGCTTTATGTACCTTGCTGCTGTATGCACAAGAATTTCACCCTGGGTTCCCTAAAGTTATCACTAAGGTTTCTTTCATATCTTCACTCGGTGGAAGCTGCCTCTCCTGGCTTCACACGCATAGCAAACACCGTATTTCTCTTACAGGATTAAAACACTGGCAGTTAAAAAACATTAGTTTTATGACAAGCGCACACTTTTTTGTTATCCCTTGCTGTGTTTTAGAGGGATCTGTGCCCGAAGCGCAGAGAGAGCACAGCCTCGCTGTCACCAGAGCCTCTTCGGGAGACGGGCTCACGCCCACCGTGACCCAGGGGGTGCCGCGTCTAGACAGCCGGCTGATGAGGAGCCTCCTGGCTGAGTCCGACCACCTGCCCTCTTCACGGCGCTCGAGCATCCGCTGTTGTCCCCGCCTCACACATATGTGCGGAAACAATTACACACCACCCTCCATTTTCCTTGTTGTTTTTAACATTCTGGCCGATTCATAATTGAGGAGATAGTTGCATGTTTCGCTGTTATAGATTGTACCATAGACTTTGAACATTGTTATTTTGATAATTTACTGCTTCACCCTTAATCAACTGTGAGTTTCGGTGGATCCCAAACACGTGGCGTATTCCAGCATTTTCTTTTTTCATCCGCTCATATGTCCACACCTTCAAGAAACGTCAGATTAGAGAAATGAAATGCAGAAGCATTGTTCTCTCAGGCAAGAACTTTAAATTAGCATGGTCCACTCTCACCTTTCTGGGGAGCCATCTTCCCCAACAAACACTGTCAAGATCATTAATTATCTACTCAGCTCATAATAGGAGGTAATCCTAGAAACTTTCCATAACATCAAACAGTCGAAAGACCAAGCAGTCCCCATCTGCATGCTCTGTCACAACCTGCCTAATAGTCTCACAACGACAGACCTACACTCACCACCATCGTGACTGACTGAGAGCCCACTGAGAAAACTAATGGCATCCAATCCAGGGGACACAAGTTAACAATATATATACAAAGGTCTATCTACTGGGTTAAGATTGCACCCCTGCTTAAAACACTGCACATTGTACACATTGCCTGCAGATCCTCCTCTACAGAAGAACCACTGCTAACTGATTGCCTGCATTTACCCATAATTATTCCGTACCCCCAACCCCCAATGTTCGCTAGTTGGCTCAGTCGCGTGCACCGTGGCCCCCCCTTCAGATACACACGAGGGATTCTTTGATTCAGATGTTAAATAAGCTTGAATGTCCCTTCAGGATTCCCCACTCTCTCCTTTGGGTATTTGTCTACTTTCTGAATTTCCCAAATATCCTTCTCGTTCAGCCAGGAGGTGCAGGGATGACTCCCCCCGGAGATAAAAGGCAGATTTTTATTTGTTTGGTCCCTTACTCAGGTCCAAAGGGATTACTTACCATGCAAGGTTTTTCACATAGATAGTTTAAATTATAGGTTAAAAAGCAGAATAGCCCTTGGGTTTACAGCAGATATGGTTTTTCTCACGCTTTCAACAATGTTTTCATTTCATAAATCACATTTTTGCTGTCTCTTAATCATTTATAAATTACATCCATGCCCCCCCCCCAAAATAATACAAATTAAGATAAATACCTTTTCAGAAATAAAAATCAATTTATGACACATCTCAGAAATACAAAAATGAATAACCTCATTATTAGCTTTATTTACTCTGAGAAACTCTGCCCATGATGAGAAGGTCATTGGTTCAAATCCTGGGGTCGGCAGAGTGGTTTCATCACTGGGCCCCTGCGCGAGGCCACTAACCCCAATTGCTCCAAGGACCGTCTGCGTTCTCAATGGTGCATCACTTTAAATAAACACACCTATGAAATAAATACATGTAATTTACTCTTGCTATTTGAATGAGAGATATTTTCACCACAGAAACAGGGGCTTTGGAGCTGCGTACAATCATTTCAAATCCCAGCGCTTTGGACATTTGATGATAGAATCTGCAATCTATGAGATAACCTGGTCCCCTTTGCCTGAACCTGAGCAGTGACGTTAACGTTAAGTAGAAAAAGTGACCACAGTTTGCTTTTGTGGAATCCCTAAGATGTCCCCTAACCTTGACTGCATAGCCCACATGCGCTCTCTCAAATCCCATTTTGGAAGTGGGTCACAAGCCAGCACGAGAACCCTTCTTGTCATCTGACAGAAATAATTGCTGTGCGCTGGGGCCTGCATTCAGGTGAGGATGTAAACATTCTCTTCTGTTCGGGGCTGGGGAATGTGTCTGCTTCACTGAGGACTGTCACCATTCTCAGCACTGTGAAGTGACACATTGAGGCTATGTCGCTGTCAATCCGCACTTTGTGTGAGCATGAATCATTTGTAATATGTATGGTTTAGTTAGCTCGGCACTCACAACTACAAGAGATCTGCTTAATACTTCTTTTACAGGCCAGGATGACTTTGGGCAGCCAAAGCTTGTAATAATTTTCAGCATCATTTAGTTTTCCTGCAAGGGTCACCTATATGTATGTCGTAACATCCTCCCTCAAAGCTGTACATTTTCATCAACATTCCCTGCTCATCTAATTTGTTAAGAATGTCTGTTTTCTGCATGCAACTGAATTAAATTAAAATTAATTTCTGGGTTAATATGTATGGGGAAGAACACATTGGCAATGGTCAAAGAAGAATTACTAAATAAATCAACACTTGAACATACATACATTACAGTCATATGGATTATTCTGGTAGAAGCACTTAATTTAAAATGGCAGATTCTAGTCTAGACTGAACCGTTATCTTTTGCCGTTCATTTCATTTACAATGACATATGCTGTAAGTCATTCAGCTTCTCATTTCGATAATTAATGTTAGTCTAGTGTCAGTGATTCTGCCCCCAGGGAACGCTAAGGTCCTGAAAGGTAAATAGGTCAGACACATGTGGAAACAATCCATTTTTTGGCCTCTTCTCACGTTTTGCCAGGGAGATGTGTGTTTGCCCAAGGTCAAATCTGCCTTTGCCATAAACCAGATGACCTAAACTTCCCTTAAAGGTAATTTTTGGTTGTACTGTGGGTTACTCCAACCTATTTCATATGTCATGCCTAAATGCCCGTGTCGAGACTTAAATATTTTTCCTCGAGACCGAACTAAATCAAAGTGCAGAAACAAATACATTTTGAGCAGAAAATATTTAGTACCTCAAGAAACCTGAATGAACCTGAATGAAAAAAATAATTTTGCTCAGTAAATAGGGAGTGTCGTAGATGCAACTTTGAGGTTAATTTGACAAAGCTTTGACAAAGCATGTTTTCAGTAGAAGCATGTAGTTACATTAATTTCTCTGTTGTCTCAGTTGTTCTGCTGGACGGGCACTGAAATGATCAGAGAGTCACACCTCTCTCATGTCATCGTGCCTGCATATCCTGTCTGCTTTCCTGTCTGAAAAGCAGTTTGCGGGTTTGTTGAAAGGCACCGGCACACCAACAAATAATGAGCCAACTTTGAAAATGATTACACAGAAGACGAATGTGAAAAATAAACACAGCATAACTTAGAGGCATGTTGAAGGCAATCTAGGGTAGAATCCCGTCACCTTAATGTCATATCATACACTAAAGACATGCAACAGTCACACAGTCCCCTAAATTCCACAAAAGCACTAATGAGACTAATAAAAACAATCGACTTTATAAAAACCTGAGCTGCCTTCAGACTTCTGCCATCAGGAACCTGTTAGTTTGTAAAAGACATACCAAAAAAAAGTCTTGTTGAGTGTTTACAGCAGTGTTTCAAAACGGTGCTTAGGGATTACAGGCAGTCCACATTTTTGCCTGGGAGGAAGCAAAAATGTGGACAATTTGGCAGGGAGCCAAAATATGGACTTTCTGGGGATCCCTGGGGACTGGACTGTGAAACGCTGCACTAGTCAATCAGTTATAACCTTGAGATAGTGTACTGCTTCTGTTTTATCTCTCTCACATACAGGCACACACACGGCACACTGGCACATTAGGAATAATCCCATTCCTAGCACTTGTGACCCGTGGCTTTGTCAGAGTGGTCAGCATGACACGAAGCCTCATCACTCAGGGAATCACTCAGGGATATCCTTCCCCTGCTTCTCCTGCTGGACCTGCTGCCGTGGTGCACAGTAAGAATCCAGGTATAGGCCTGAGGCCCAGAGACACTCTAACCCGGAGACTCCGATCACTGAGAGAAATCCTCATGTCAAACCTTGCTCAAGTTTGACTTCCTCTGCTGCCCCCTGGAGGATGGGCTCCCCTTTGGGTCTGGTTAGGGTTAGGGCTTCCTCTGCTGCCCCCTGGAGGATGGGCTCCCCTTTGGGTCTGGTTTGGGTTAGGGCTTCCTCTGCTGCCCCCTGGAGGGTGGGCTCCCCTTTGGGTCTGGTTAGGGTTAGGGCTTCCTCTGCTGCCCCCTGGAGGATGGGCTCCCCTTTGGGTCTGGTTAGGGTTAGGGCTTCCTCTGCTGCCCCCTGGAGGATGGGCTCCCCCTTTGGGTCTGGTTAGGGTTAGGGCTTCCTCTGCTGCCCCCTGGAGGATGGGCTCCCCCTTTGGGTCTGGTTAGGGTTGGGGCTTCCTCTGCCGGCCTGTAGGGGATTGGGTTCCCCTTTGGGTCTGGTTTCTCTGAAGGTTTCTTCATACTAGGGAGTTTTTCCTCTTCATAGTCGCCTCTGGCTTGTACACTGAGGTCAAGAATAATGTAAAGGGCTTGAGACAACGTAATATTATGAAAATGCACTATATAAATAAAATTGAATTGAAGTTCTGTTGGCTGAGCCTGTTGGAATAGTGACTGTTAGCCCGACCTGTTAACCAGGGTAGTTATCTGACTATAGGGATGCTGCGTGAGGGTGGTCTCAAGAGTCTTCAGAGGGTGTGAGTGATGTCTATTCTCCCACTGGTACAAGCATACATCATCCTCTGTGCTTCTCCCTGTATTACAGCAGAGGCACACTATACAGACATCCCACTCAAATGGCAGCCCCTTTGAAAGATTGCAGTGGGCGTCATATTACTTACATAACCCTTGTTCACCTGAAGGTGGAATAGACTGGCAGGCTCCCTTGTCACTAGGTAACCCACACGCTGGCCCCATATCAAAAGAGCAGCGCTGTCAATCATATCACCAGCTACAGCAGAACCTGTGAAATCCGGCCTCTATGGAATACTAACCTGAGCCAATGAGGAGCTTGTGGGTGTGTCTCCTGGCCACCTGACTTATACCCACGATTCCTTGGGGGGAAATGGCAGAAGGTACAGAGGGACTGCAGGTCCCTCCTAGTTTTGTTGTACTGTGATTTTAACAGTGTTCTCACTTTCTGGTTGTTCCTGAAGCTTTTTATCCATTACAGCTAACCGGGAGGTGCTTTGCCATGCAGATCCAACACTGTTTGCTTTGCCATGCTATATGTGCTCCTCTTTAATTACAGCAGCGCGGCACTGAGAAACTGCAGTCTTTTCCGTGTTTCTTCCCCAGCTGGGGCCGACTCACGACTTTGATTCCTGCTGCACTCCGGAGCCGAGCTGAAGCCGGTGATCAGATAACACGTGCAGCCGCGATCCCCGGCTTCACATCCCGCTGCGAGTCCCGCACGCCTCCGCCGAGCCCGGAAAGACGGCAGATATACGATAACGGAGGCTGCTTCTCTGTGTCCACATTTATAAAAAAGTGTGACATTTCATGCTACGGAAATCGATTTGGAATACGTAGGTTAGAATCGTATTAATGTATAGTTACATGCAATGAAGACAAATAACAGTTGAAGTATAAAACCTCATTTTGCGTAATTAAAAACAATTAAGTATGTTGCTACATAAATATCAAATATGTAAATCGAATGTCTGGGTCATTTTTCAAGATCATGTGCAGCATTTGCATTTACAAAGGCTGCCTATATGCAAGAACTAATTACATTTTCTTACCAATTATTGTGAAGTTCATACTTCAATTTGCTCTATTTACTACATCTTTTTTAATTTGCGTGTACTAATTTCGGCTTTAATTTGAATTCTCTTTATTCCACTGACCTTCTCTTACCGATCCCAGCTTAAGACTCTCGCACTTGTTAAACGCTGGGATTTAGCGACAGTCACCGCCAACGCACTTAAAAGCGGTCATTTCTTCCTGTTCATCAGTGTTCACCTTACAGATTTCTGAGATGCAGGAAGTTCCCCATTGGTATAATGTTGAATCACTGTGTCAAATACACTGAGACATATTTGTCTGGCAAAGTAGTGCTAAGGGCTTGTTTACTGCCGTATATAACATGATAACTGGCTTTTAAAAAAAAAAAAAATCAGAGCAGTGGTTTGTGTTTATAGACCTAGTGGCTCCATTTATACTCGTATACTGTGACAAGTGCAGGGGATGTTGGGCCTTGTGTTGGAAAGAGAGGTTTCAGGCTGTCACATCCACTCTGTGAGGACTCTTTTACGCCTTGTCACCAAATAACGATGCCCCGATGGAGGAAGTGCGGAATGACAGACAGAAAGAGGAGCAGTGACAGAAGCATGCCATCTAGGCAAATGTTATTGAAGAGTTCCAGCCATTTCTGATACAAGCACTGTAGCTGTGAGCATCATAGTTATGGAACAATCAACCTCCCTTTGTTTCACTCCAAGAAATGTCGCCTTATGTTACAGTGCAAGGTAACAATTATGGGGAAAAGCACTCCGAGAGACTTTTTCCACGAGCCGCTGTCAGTCCTTCCTTTCCTTTAGTACTCGCCTCGTCTTTCTTTTCCGAAGTTGCCTCCAAAATGGGCCTTTTCAAGGTGAGTTCCTGGCTGTGTCGTTTTTCTTTATCTGACTCGTTATTTCCCTGTCAGCTCATAAATAATCAGTCCTCCCGATTCCTGTGAAATTAGCGAACAGATGTTCAATCTAGGAGGAAAATAACTGAAATGATTGCGACCCAGAGCCTCGCGCTCGTCCTCAGATGAGCGGCTATATTTAGGGCTGCTCTGTCACTCGGGGACGTGTGAAGCGCCGTTGATGTGGCGCATTGCCCAAACGGGAGGCGTGGCTTCACCATCGCATTTTTACACATGCCCCCCCCCCCGCCCCCCATTTCTTCCTGAGTTCTCACAACACATTGTAAGCTCAGTATGTCTCTGACTCCTCTATAAATTTGGAGCTGAAGAGTGTGGGAGGGGGGGCCCATGCCTACTAAAGCAGAGAATCCACACACCCACCTCCCCCCCCCCACCTGAGGGATGCATACGGAGCTGCTGTAGGCGCTGCGGACTTCCTGTGGCAGGGCCTGTATTTCCTAATCCTTCCTTTTTTTGCCAGTTAATACAGGATAGAGGGCAGATTAAAACTTTCCTGGTGATATATAATGTCAGAATGGTGCTTTCACTCTGCCTGCTGATACACTATCTATGAGGGGTGCCTCTACCCGGCTCTGTGTTAAGTAGATTTTTCACTTACAGTAGCAAAAGCAGAGTAATATTTAACGTATACTAACATAGCAAGCCAGAGAACTTACTGTTTGACCTTCTCTGTAATTTTGAGTCGTCTGATTTTTTATTTTTTTTTTTTTTTACAAATTCCCCCTCTCCTCTTTTTTTTTTTTTTTAAATTGATTATATATATTTATATATTTCCCTGTGGTTTTGGCTGACATTTCCATGCGTGTCACTGAAATATGTACCTTTGACATTTTATAAAAAGCAATCTAGTTAATCCCGTGGTCTTCACAAAAAAGGTAGGAAAAAAAACACTCCGAAAGTCCACTGACTATACATTGATGCGAGCATGTGGCCGCCCTGGCATGGGCACAGAGTTCCCCTTCAGCTGTGACGCTGACGCAGCGCGTTCAGGTTTCATTTGTGTCTGGGGTCGCGGTTTGACACGACACATCAAATCACATCCCTCCTAATGAGACACTGAGTTTTGTTTTTGAAGAAGCAGCTACCCCTAACCCAGTAGACAGAGACCTTCTCACCGGAGGTGCGGTGGGCAGTGTGGGAGGGGGGCAAGAACACGGAGCGACAGAGGAGAAGTGCGGGCAGACTGCAGAGGATAAATCTGCCATGATATACATGCCAGCGGAGGGTCAGAACGATGGGAAAATGCAGATTAAAGACAGAATGTAACCATGTAATTTATTTGTTACTCAGTTTTTCTGTGTTTCCCATCTAAGTCTCCTTGGATCTGACTCTGAATTACATAAATGAATATATGAACTGAGAAATTATTTACAGAAAATATTTACGACTTTTAGAAAAAGTTTTAAAAGGCAGCGTATTCAGAAAACACTTTTAAGACAGCTGTAACAATTTTATTCCTTGTGGCTAGAAAATGGCAGAATTGTAATTTGCCTGAGTCATATCATATAGATAAAACAGAATATCCTTTTTACCAATCATATCAATTATTTGTAAATTTAATCTGGGCCAAACTGGGAATAAATGGGTTAGATGCTGTATCTCAGGGAACCTGGTGAAGGTGGATCACTGGCTTCAAACTTGGGAATCCAGCTTTACCTGGTCTTACCAACATCAGGTCCCCTTCTTCTCAGTCTTTGAAGATTATCGCAGATGACTCCGGAAAGCCGTGAGTAAATGCCGCTAAGCCCAGTGTGTCATTTAGTCCCTGTCAGAATTAAAATACCATCAAAAATAATCATTTTCAATTATGCATTAAATCTGCAAATTCAAGTGTCGGGGTGCTTTCACAGACGACACAGTCTGCGCATTGTAGCGAAATGACAGGAAAATTGTAAGAAAGCCAGTGGAAACTGAAGGTCTGTGCTGCCCTCTGTCCTTCCGACTTCTGGATTCAATGGCCAGTAAACAAATACGCTAATGCCCTTCATGGGCTAAATCCCAGCAACCTTTCCTCTCCCAGTCTGCTCCTCTAATCTCCGCTTCACTGGCAAGAAATGTCATCACTCCCAAGCTGTAAAAACATGTACGACTCAACAACATCTGAAATCAAGTGTAAAGCATTTTCTCATCAGTCCCTTCTCATCGCAATAAGGAATACCAGATATTAGGGGTATTTCAGATGATGATGTTTTTAATCATTTTCGAAAATCCGACACACTTTCTCCCTACTAAATGATGAATGTTGGTGCCCTACTGGTAAATCCTGTCAGAGCTTTTGCTGATGTCCAACAGGGTTCTTACCGGGCATCTCTGCACATGCTAACACATCCACTGCAGGCTTACTCTGAATCGGCAGGCTATTCCAGGAATCATGCAGCACAGGGTGGGGGGGGGGGGAGGGGGGGCAGCCTAGATGCCAGTTCTCACCAACCCGTTATACCACCAACCCGTTATACATATCCTACCTTTTGTGTGATGCTCTCCAATCACACCAGCTGCTGTGTGGGTTTGCATGTGTTTATTCTGTTTAAGTTCTTCAGCTCACTGATCTTTATATGTGTGTATGCTCTGCTGCCCGCTATGCGTGTGGCTCGCTGGGTCAGGATCCTATGTTTGTGACCAGAAGGTTGCTTGCTTGAATCCTCAGTTCAGCAGAATTGTTGCGCTGTTGTTGTCCCTCAGTGACACCCCGGTCCTGCTTTCAGAAAAAAATCACTTTGGATAAAAGTGTCTATTAAATATAGGCATCAGACAGGAATGATCTTGAATGTTTGTAAGTGGGCTGATTTAGGGAAAAGTATAGAGAGAGAATGGGGTGGTTCTGTGTGAGAAACCTTCACTGTGATCAGATCAAGTATGTTCAATGCGTAGATAAGATGAGGGCGTCCCCAATTGAGGACCACCACAGGAGAGCAAATAAAGAGTAAAATGCTTAGGATACACAATTTAGGTCAAAATGTGTATTTTCAGAGATAATGTGTTTCCCCAATGACACAGTGTATACATCACAAATACACATGCTACCCTCAATTTAATAAATATTATAATTTCATTTTCCGCCTTTCGTTTATCAAGGAAGACTCTGTACTGTAAACCATTTTCACCCCTCTAATGCACAAGCATTTAAATTCACAGAGTAGTTAAAACAGCACACAGCACTGTGGAAATTTGTCATTTCCCTTATAATTGCATGTTAAAATTGGTTCATATGCTTTGGAAATAATGAAATAATGCATTGACCTCTTTCTATTTCATCTGGATACATTTCTTTTTAACACTAGAAGTTTTGCATTAAGTAAATGCAGGGCTGTGTTTTACAAAATGTCTGTTCAAGTATAATTCTTCATGAAGCTGCTCAAAGACTCACTCGCATGCAATGCCTTCTGCTCTTATACAAATTAAGGTAGTTTTTCAAAGGCGTGCTTGCTTCATATAGAGTATAGTGAGAGTATAGCAGGAAGCACACGGTCAGCTCATAAATACCAGCTTGACTACAATAATGTGACTGTTAAGTACATTTATACTGTATTGATGATGCTTGCAGATCTCTAACAAATTCGCTGCACTTATGTTGGGAGATTCATGGGTACGGCGAGGCTTGTGGTTGGGGATTAATGAAGTATATTTTTCCTGATTGTTGAAGGCTAACGATACAGAAGATACTACAGGATTAATTTAAACAACAAGATCTTAATGACGGGGATACTCTTGCAGGGGGACACACACCTTATTATTATTATTATTATTATGTTGTGCTATTATTATTTTAATTTTATTATATCATTCAATTAGTAGTATTATTGTTGCAATACTTCTAATTTAAAAGTAGTATTAGTAAGAGTACTACTAGTAGCAGTAGTATTAGTAACAGTAGCATTATTATAAGTTGCAGTAGAGATCTTTCGATCCATGAGTGAGGTCACACATGTTCCCCGCAAACCGCTGTCAAGTTATGTGCCTTCAGTCTCAGCCAGGAAGTTCACGCCCTGTCATCTATTTCCTTGGTGGGATGATTGCCAGAAGCAGCCTCCTCCTTTATTGGTGCACAGTCCTCTGTGAGTCCAGCTGCCTGCGATCTTGTGTGTCTACTTCTCTGTGCTGTGATTGCACTGGCAAACATCTAGTGATTATCTGTTATGTTAGTTCACACCGGGCCGCTAATTACTAAAGGGACCCTCTGGTTTTGAGAAAGTATTTAAAGAATTCAGCAATATGGGTAGAGAATTCCATTCAACGTGAAATCGGTTTAGGCTGCCATTAATCACTATAATTAATAGAAACATCAAAAAACTCTCAAGTGTTCAGTATACCAGTGATACAACTGGAATGAAAAACGACTCAGTGACATTTGTTCCGCTCATGTGGTTACAGTAATTTGACCAATCACATTTATTGGCAGACAACATTAGTACTTTGATAAGTTATTATGACAACAGTCTTAAACATGACTATCCATTCAGTGATTTGACCCATGTGCTTTTGGTCTTTAACCTTTGAGCAGTAAGTAATTTATCTAACTAATTGAGCTGCAGGTGTTGCAGTGGTATTAGGACTGAACGTCTGCTGGCCAACATCCAACAACAGGATTGATTGTTGCTTGTTTTGGGCAAGGAGGGAATTAAGCCCAGCGATTAGTTACTTTCATTAAAATGAAATTGCATTAAAATTTAGTTCGTTCTGACCTACGTTTCCAAGGGATACTGTGACCTCTTTGATGGCATTCTTGTAGGGAGTGAGTGCTGGTTATAGATGCGAGAAATGGCAGTCCAAAATTATGACATATTATAATAAAACTGCTCCCCTTTAAATCTCCTAAAAAGGTCATGCTGAAAATATCTCTGCAAGTATGACACTGGAAAATATGCACAGACCTGTAAGAATAATACAAAAGTCATAAAATCTGCCAACTGACATCACCCTTAAAGTTAGCTATAGCATTTCAGTAACTATTTATCTATTGAATATCCAGTTGTTTTTTAAGTATTAAAGATTCCTTCAGTATTCTGCTTTATAAGAATAAATCTGGGATTCCTTGATTTAAGATTAAGAGCAGCTTCATTAAAAGCTTCATAAAAAGGACTCGGGTGAATCTGTCGACTTCCCTTCCAGGTGCTTTGGCATCGTAGCTGCTGATCCTATCCCAGGAAGTGATGTGTGAGATATGGTTGGTTTAACTCTCGTTCAGATTAACCGGCTGCAATCACTTATTTGTTTTTAATTCAGAATATGGTAACACTTCACTTGAGGGGACACAGATATTGCAGTAGTTTCTACTTAATGCATTGACTAAGTGTTAGCTCGTCATTAATTAAGACAGTTGATGTATTCCATGCGGGAACTATAATAGATAATTATTAACTATAATTAGTTAACTGTTAACTAATATAGTTCCTGAATGGAATGCATGAACCATCTTTGTTGATTTAAGTGATGAATAACAATGGGATCAGTACATAAGTAACACTTAGTTACTGGTTAATTAATTTAAGTAAAAGTACTACAGGGGTGGCCAAGCTTGTTCAGAAAGGGCCGCTGTGTGTGCAGGTTTTCACTGCAGCTCACTAATTATATTACTAATTAGAGGACTGATTGGATGAAGAGTTCTCACGCCTGGGTTTGAACAGCTGACCTAAAGGTTACCCCAAAAAGCCGCATACACACCGGCCTTTGTGGATAATACTGCCCACCCCTGCTGTACTAACACATTATGTGTCCCCTCAAGTAAAGTATGACCTAATAGAGTAGCTGCCGGAGACAAACAATGCTTCACGATTCATTAATGATGAACAAACATGAGACCAGTATTTCACTGGTGTTATTCATTACTTGTTCCTTCAGTAGTTTTCAAAGATTCACAGAATTAACAGATATAGAAACAAATATAGTGTTTGAAAAAAACATGCCTCACAATTCATTAATGATGATCGAACATGAGATCAGTATGTAACTAACACTTAATTGCTCAATGCCGCATTATTTGCATGCTCTAGTGTTACCCGGGATATTGCTGCAAAACTGACCTCCTCTAGAAAAGGTGAAGCAGAAAGTGCAGCTGGGGATCATTCTTTACTGCCTGTGTAAACTCCATTAAAGGGTCTATAATGGTATAGAAGCCTATCTGCACCAGGGAGAGGGAAAGGGACATCAAAGTGGATTTACCAGATCCTGACTCGAAGAGATCCACTGCACGCAGTGCCCCAGCATACCGCAGATGACATTACGATGGATATAGCAGATTCTGACTCAGAGAGAGCCACTGCAGGCAGTGTCGCAGCGTACCGCAGATGACAGCACATGGATTTAGCAGATTCTGATTCAGAGAGAGCCACTGCATGCAGTGTCACAGCGTACCACAGATGAAATTATGATGGATTTAGCAGATTCTGATTCAGAGAGAGTCACAGCACGCATTGTCACAGCATACCGAAGATGACAGCATGGTGGATTTAGTAGATCCTGACTCAGAGAAAGCCACTGCACGCAGTGCTGCAGCATACCGCAGTTGACATCACAGTGGATTTAGCAGATCCTGACTCAGAGAGAGCCACTGCACGCAGTGCCCCAGCATACTGCAGACTGAGAGCCAGATAAATATAAAGCAAAGACTGCAGAGATGTCAGAGGTATAGAACATGTGTTAAGAGGTTCCGAATGGGAGGAGATGCCCTTAAAAACTCTCTATTATAGTCCAAAAAGGTATCTGTTGAACCTAATTAGTATGGTGACATATTTTATTTTCTGTATATAAGTATTTTATCTCAGATGTCTCCTCTTCAGAGGTAAATGTCAAAATGGTAATAATACGTGAGGTGCAGACCGTGAAGCATTTTTACTCTTCTTTTCTTTGAAAACTGGACCCCCTGTTACTGGGGTAAGATGCTCCCGCTTGCAATAGACACAGCCATCATGGCGGAAAGGCAGGTTGACGTCAGAGTCGGATTAAATACCAGAATAAACAGCAATAACAGATGAGTCACGTGGGGGAGAATAGGATCTAAGGCTACTTTATTGATCCCTGTGGGGAACCTGTCTCTTCATCTACCCCATCCTGCTCTCCATGAAGAAACACACAAGAACAAGTTTGGGAATCACACTAAAGGGCAGCCATCTATGACCGCCATGGAGCTGGGGGTTAAGGGCCTTGCTCAAGGGCCCACAGACACGTGACGATTCTGCCAAGGCCGGGGAACAGAGTCTTCGCCCACTGAGCCACAGAACAACCTCAAAAAAGGTGAGTGAGGCTGGCCTCACAGTCAGCCTCGAACTCACGACGGTATGGAATATATGGCCCATTCAGATACATGGCGGCGAAAACTGAGGTCATGAAGATACCATCAGGTGCACCTATTCATGTCACCGTCTGGAGATGCATCACAGTTAGAGCTGCATCACGTAACACTCAAAGGTTTGCTCGAGATTTTTATTGATGCCTCTGAAAAAAGGGACACTTTAACGGTGAAAAAAATAACCTGTTTCCTAAAGAGCACTAGAGCACTTCTCAGTCATTTCAGCGATGACGCTGTTGACATTTCGTGTAGGATTTAAACGGAGCTGAACACAGACAAATCATATGGACGCTTGAGGATTTCAATGTGCTTAATGCCGTTGTTACCTTCAGTTGTTTTTGGTGTTTTTCAATGCCGCTTTAAATGCATTCTAATGCACCATAGATGTGCATTTTATTATGCTTAAATGTCGGGGAAAGGCAGTCTTCAGACATTACTTATGAACAGGGTGAGTCTAGCGGGCCACACATTGTGGTCCTCACAAGGTCTTAGCTGAGTGGGATTTCAATTTGACTATTTAATGTCCAACAATTTATGTATTGATCTTTGTGGAAATGGCAAATCAATGATGTCACTATGCAATATCGCTGTCGTACAAATTATGTGAAATGATTTATGATAATGAATTATTGAAATGTTTTCTACATTGATTATTAATTAATGCGTATATAAAAAAGTGCGTAAGGATAGATTATATCTCCTGGGTGGTGGATCCATTCAGCAGGGGCCGCCCTCGATGTGTCATATTGCATTGAACCCTGGATAAAGGTCTGAACAGCCCACCCCAGCGAGGCTGTGAAATTCCTGACGCTTCATCATGTGATTAATAATCATGTGACTGCTGATAGAGGTGTAAAGGTCACATGTTTCTGTGATACAATCTATTGGTGTCATAAACCTGTGTTTCTAGTTCACGTAATTTAATGATATGTAATTTCTGTCACTGAAAGAAAATGTTAAATGTTAATGAGCAGCATGAGTAATTTAGCATTTATATCTTTATGCTACTGAATAATAATCAGTAAATAATCAATGAATAATTAAAACAAATGTTACCCTGATAATTCTAAATAGTGATTACCTTCTAGCACTATCTCACCAGGTACTGTATTAAATATAAAACAACTGTCTAAATCAGTCACAATATTACATCTGCATTCTCCATACGCAAACATCTTCTTCCTTTCCTTTGTTCAAAACGCAGTAATTGAAGAAGATTCACTTCAACCAGCAAAAGCCTGCATGCCTTCCGACATTTTTTTGTTCAAAGAAAATCGTTATGAAATTTTGAAAACATTAATATTTCAGCACACGCCTTTGAATGTGTCAGCGAGCGGGCGGCCGATCGAGCAGCGGAGGAAACTGGAAAATTCTAACTGTGTCGAGGTCCATGATTATCACTGTATGTACAAAATGCAGCTTTTGCCCTCAGGGGCACTGTGTAAAGATAACACTTCAAACTTATTAAAAATGCATTCCTCTTAATTACCAGCTATTAATGTGCAAATACAGGATCACCCTTGTACTGATCGGACATCACACCTGTGTCTGATTATCGCGTGAACAGATGTAATCCTACACCTTTTATTTGGTTAAATGCTCTGTACCTTATCTTGTCTTTGCTCTCTAAACCCTGTTATCATTTTATGTACCACATTGTCACAATTCCATAATATGTCATGAGAAAAGATTATTAAACTTTTGAAAACCCATAGTTACAGTTGATGTATATTTAAATATGTAAAGTGAAGTTGCTGATGGCTGCAATGACAGATTAAGTTTTACCAAACGCGACATTGTATTTCCATTTACAGCATTAAGCAGTGCGGTTACTTGCTGGGTTTAGCCATTAATCTAAAAGCTTTTCACTCGGTCTCCTGGAATTAGGTAATATTTTACATAAAGGGCACATTTTATAACCTCTTCATAAGTGGTTCATAAATGTTCATAATGATTTTATCGATAACTCTAGATTCACAGGAATCCTACATAAGATTCGACGTAGTTTATATATTTCTGAGCAAAGTAAAAATGAATATAAAAGATGCATATCTTATTTTTGCTGCCCCCTTTACAGTAAATGTCCCCATGATTTTTTCTCTAATATGACCTTTTCGTTAGAGCTCATCACACAATGTAGGTAAAGTGTGACTGGCGGCCGGTCCGGCGTGTCTCGTGTCCTCTGCTTTTCCGGGAGCAAAGTTGACCATGACTCGGCTTTGGATTAGCAGTTCTGGAGAGCAGATAAACAAATAACACGTCCATCCATCTCCTAAGCGCTTACCCTGGTCATGGTCGCAATCACAGAGGGAGCTCTGGAGCCTATCCCAGGCAGCAAGGCTGCGGCACAGCCTGTCCATCACAGGGCACATGCACTACAGCCGAGTTACAGAAACCAATTAGCCTAACTGCACGTCTCTGGATGGCAGGAGGGGACCCACACAGCATTGGGAGTGCGTGCAAAATCTAGGCGGGGGGAGGGGTGGTGCTCAAATCCCCACCGCAGGAGGAGTGAGGTAACATTTATACCCCCCAGGCTAGCCTCATATAGATACCGTAGTATAAAATTTGCTGTCTGATAATGCAGAGGTATGGGGTAAAACAGGAGGGTCTGGAACCCACAGGATTACGGGGCAAACTCCAGAACCGGGAACGCGATAAATGCACAACCCTTTAGAGAGGATGTGATGGTGTTCAGTGCAGGCTGAAGATCCCCGGTATATGAATGTATACGCACGGCATTTATTAGTGAGTTTCCGGATTCCCATTAATGAGTCTCACCTCGAAAATCACATGGAAGCACATATCATATATCTAAAGCAGCAGCTGGTATATCTGTGCAGCCTATATGCTGCAGTTTGTGATGGGATCACGCTGGGCCACAGAATTCATTTCTCTTGTCAGAGGACGTCAGTCTTGCTTGTATTGCAGGGGAAGTAATACAGTGAGGCCTAGAAGAAGCCCGAGCAAAATAAGAGAAGGACACTGGAGTCATTATTTTGCGATGGCTTCCTTGGTTCAGCCGATAATTAAAGCCTGTCATGGTTTATTGGAGGAACATAAATGAGAAATATTGTTACTTTTTGTTCTGCATAATCAAGCCTTTCCTTTTCCTGAAATGTCTATGCGGAAGGTGCTGGAAGGTTGAGTGTGGCTCGATGGTTTGAGTGAGACTGAATGGACCCGGGGTTGGGCTGTTGATAAAACAGCCTTTTTTGTTGGGCCATCAGACCCCGACCTGTCAGGGTTTGAGGGATGTATACTTGCTTGTTATACACAGAGATATGTGATATTTGGCTGCTTGCTGTGAGTATAAACAGCCATTAGTCAGTAATTCATCTGACATCAACAACATCAACAAATTTACTTTCTAGATCAAGTAAAACCTTGTTTAGAGAGCAATGGCGAATATCAGCATTGCATCTTTGGCCTTTTGATTACCTGAATTACAGGCAGGGACAATGTTTAACTGTGCGGGAGTCAGTTTCAAAACTGCTGGAGTCTCAGCTTCCTTGCAGGAGGAAGAGCTGAAAGCAGCATCTGAACTGAATGTGCCACATATCATTACGGAGCGGAGATGTTTCTGCAGATTGCACTGTAGTCTTCCCTCCGCAGCATTGAGGGGTATTTCACACCAGCGCAGACAGTATTAAACTCATTATAAATTCTACATGATGCCTGCGTTTGGCTTCTCACTGATGGCTTTTTCGGGATCAAAACTAAGAGTCCTACCGATTTATTTTGACCATAATTTATAAGCAGCACATTTCTTAAAGACTAATGGATGTCAAGAGAGCCGTCTGTGTATGGATGTTAGATATTTTGGCACATTTTTTTTCATCATGCAGCGATAAAAATGTTTACATGATTCTGTGAACTTTTAGGCTTTCCCAGCTTAAAAAAAACACTTAATATGAAATTTGCTGTTTTTATTGCGGCAAAATATAATGTGCAAAGCAATTTAAAAGTGACACAAGCTGACAGGATTTTACTATTCTTATTATTACTGTTTTTTGAACAGGATCACCAGACTGCCCTCTGCTGGTCAGAGCTCAGACGCCAGTCCTTCCGGGCGGACAGAAGCGATTGTTTTTAATCTGGTCATTAGAGGATGATTAGAACCTGCTAATCAAACTCACTTTGATTTCTGGATGATCAGCAAACTCAATTACATTGCATCTATGCATTTTATTTTCTCATTACTTTTTTTTTCGGTTTTGAATTAAAACGACTATTGAGCAGTTTAATCAAGTGTAAACCTCCGAAGGTCCTTGCCGCAGCAGGCAATCGCGCCAGGCGGCTGGGCGCTCCGCCGTCTATCAGGCACATGAGTGGCCGGCCATATCTGCATTCCAGCCAATAGGAAGAGCGACGGCTCGCCAAACACCCTGTTTCTGGCACTAATGAGCCAGGGCGCAATCCAGGAGGAGTTTATGTAAAAGATCATCTCGGAAAAGATCAGCTAGCCCAAATGACAGCAGGCCCCAGTCATTATGAATGATTTATCGCTCGTGAAAACTAACATCTGCGGTGGCTGGCTGTCTACTGTCAGGAGATGAAAGTTTTGGATCGGCTCAGGGGGCATGCCAGGAGTGCTAAGCCAGGGACTCTGGGTCAGTGGTACAGGAGCGGTGGGGGGAGGGAGGGGGGGCTTGACCAGCTGTTCCATTTCACTCTGCAGCCACAGGCTGCCACAGCAATGGATGGGGGGGGGGGGGGGGGGGGGGCGCGGCTTCGGATCAGGGGAACCGATGAAGATATCCCCGGTTCATTCCACTGCCATAATGGCATCTAAATCTTTCTGCCAACCCCCCCGAAAGGCAAAAACATTTGAAACTGTCGTCGCACAAAACAGGAGGATGTTACAATCAGTGATAATCCCCTTATCAAGGAAAATAGAGAAATGAGCGAATGGACCATTTTAATCTGAAACGAAAGAAAGTTTGACAGTAATCTTGTTTCCCTGAGGATGGGGGATAACCCCCCCCCCCCCCCCCCCCCCCTTATGAATTACTGTCTCTCGGCAGTAGGGAGGGAATCTGAAATGTGTTTTAAAATGCCTGGGGGGGCAGGGGGGTGCTGGGACCCACCACTCCCAATAAAGAGGAATTACGCTGCACTGCCTGTGTCTAACATCTGTGTGTGACCTTGAATACGGATGAGTGTTAATGAGCCATGCAGCCTATGGATGGTACGTCAGAAACTGTAAGGGCGATGCCAGCTTCCAGTGGCCAGACCAAACAGCTGTAATGACGATAATAACAACAATAATAATAAAGATTATTACTAAAGTGCTTAAGTACCAGTGACATACCAATCCAGTCAGAAGCGCTTATCCCTTTGACTCGCCCTTCTCACCGTGTCAGGGTTCATGGAATTTATACAGGAAATCCTCCGACGATGACGTAAGTAATCTGTTCCACAAAACCTTATGTTAGTTAAATTTTAAGTCAAAGTGTACCTTCCCATACCACTGAAGAAGTCATACAGCAAAAGGCAGTTAAGCTAAAAATATGCTAGCAATTTGTACCAAAGAACATGGCAAGAAAATGAGAAGACAATGTTGAAATATATTTTCAGGTGCGTGGCGTCTTTTTGCATTAGTGTGTCAGTGAGCTGTATGCCTGGGATGTTCTCTGTGTAAGTCTGCGCATTGTGTGAGCCAGAGGTCGCCTGCAGTGGTGTAACTGCTGGACGATGGTAGGAGCGCGACCCCGAGGGTCACGACACGGTCACTTCAGGGGCTGTGGTTTGGAGTGCGCCGGACGTTTCCGTGAAGGTGGTGAGGGGAAAGCTGGTTGCTTACTGGCCCACCCACGTTCCCGTCCTCATCGCCGGGAGCTGCAGCTAATGACCGAGAGAACAAGGTCGTGAGCACGAGCGGCCGAAATGAGGTCTGTCCGCAGGGCTACCGGACTCAGTCTCCGTGACAGGGTGAGGGGGTCAAAGATCCTGAGGGACCTCAAAATAGTGCTGCCATTCCTTCAGATCGAGAGCTGAGGGGTTTCGGGCATTTCGGGCTACCCCAGCTGACATGTTCTGGACACATGCTGAAGGACAGAGGCCCCTAGGGTGGATCCAGCGTCCCTCAGCCAGCTTGGGAACATCTGGGGTGGAGGCAGAGTCCATGGTGTCGACGAGAGCGGTGTGGTCTGTCATGCATGGTGTGCTGGCCTCACCTGATAAAGTGGCGTGAAGAAGATGGAGACAAAGCCAGCAAGATATTCAGGCATTCAGATATTCATGCATCTGGCTTGAAATTTTACTGGAACCACTCAGAGGATGTGCCTTTTTTTAAGGGTTAGGGCTAGGTTTAGGCTTAGGGTTAGGTTTAGGGTTAGGATTAACAATGGGACTGCAGTTAAATAAACTCATAGATGTACAGTGTGACTCGGGGTAGTGGAGAAGAATACTGGCTCAGAAACATTTTGTACGTCGCGGGTTCGACTCCCAAGCCAGATGAAATCGAATAAAACTGGTTCATCCAGCTGTATGAATGAGCCTTACAAGGTTTACACATCTCTGTGGACTGGAAAGTCCACTAGAAGAGCAGTGTAGTAATAAAGAGTTTAATATTTCCATCCTTGACTGAGAAACTGTCTCCAAAATGTCAGAGGAGCCCCAGAGCTAAAGCTCGCTCAGATGGCTCATTAGGATTCTGGGGGAGCGACTCGGACGCTCCAGATATTCGCAGCTGCAAATTAATCAGTAGATGAATGAACAGAAGCAATCTAGATCCACGACCCAGACTGGCATACCAGAGCTGGGATCTTATCCATGAAGTCAGAGGATTCCCTTCTCATTGGATGGTTTTATAAGCACCATATGTTTCACAGTGGCAGGGAGAAATAACATACATGCTGTTCATTGAGTGGTGCTGTTCCTCAAACCACTGTATGAATGCTTGGTTATGCCTAGCAGAGACGGACGGAAAATATCGATTGCAGCACTGCTGCTCGTCAGCACTTTATCTGGAATAATCTGCTGTTCTTGTCCTGGATCTGGTGCCTTTCGCCCGTCAGATACGCCCACGGGGCCGTCCTGAAGGTGCTGTGATAATCTCCGCGCTGCGCCTTACCCACTTAAAATTCTGCACCGCAGCGCGCTTCTGTTCTTGCGAGATACCGATTCAATCCCGTGACAGGGCTGCACTCTAGGCTTGTCAGTAATAAAGATTACAATAAACCCACTACGCTGAGTGGTTGAAAGTTTACAGGGTGCACCCTTTAATGTGCTACGCTACCCGACAAATATATGTACTCAAAATAAAATATATAATGTACTGTTTATGATTATCACTGTGGATAAAGAGGAGCGTGTAAAACAAGTAATATTGGGCGTAAACTATGTCGTTATCCTCAATTTCACCGAGAAAAGGATTTTCTTTAAAAAAAAAAAAAAATCGAAAACATAGATGTTTATTTTATTGAGTCTGCAAAAGCTTCTTAAGGTGACTTGGTGGCTCAGTGGGCCGCACTGCTATTTCCCACCTCTCAAGTTGGGCCTTCAGGTCCAGCCTCTGCTCTCTGTGTGTACTGTATGTTCTCCCCATGTTGCATGTTCTCCCCATGTTGCATGTTCTCCCCATGTTGAATGTGTTTCTTCAACATACCTCATGCAGTTAGGCTAATACATGTCTTCAAATCTTCCTTCGTGTTTGGGAGTGTTACAGTATGTGTATATTAGGTTATGGAGACCAGATGACCCTACAATGTGGTTTAAAAAAAGTCGTTTTGACGTTGTGGGGACCATTTTTTCGGTCCCCAAAAAGGAAAATTTAATTTTATAAAAATCTGTGACTACAATCAAAAATATAAAAATGTAGAAAGTCTTGTAATTTGTTTGTTTACCTGGGTAGGGGGTTAAGGGCGTCATTGTGTGTGTGTGTGTGTGTGTGTGTGTGTGTGTGTGTGTGTGTGTGTGTGTGTGTGTGTGTGTGGATTAGGTTTATATTACTTTGTGGGGACCAGATGTCAGATGAAAGATGTTTTTTTTCATGTTGTGGGGACCATTTTTGGGTCCCCACAAAGATCTGTGAATGCAATGAAAAAGTAAAAATGCCAAAAGTCTCGTATTTATTTCATACCATAAGGCTAAAGTTAGGGCTGGGTAGGGGTAAGGGTCTCCGTGTTGTGTTAAGAATTTTTCCCATAGAAATGAATAGAGAGTCCCCACAAAGATATAATTACAAATCTGCTTGTGTGTGTGTGTGTGCGTGTGTGTGTGTGTGCGTGTGTGTGTGTGTGCGTGTGTGATATACTGGTACTCCATTCAGGGCGACCCACTGTGCATGCTGGGATAGACTCCAGGTGACCCTCACAGGATAAGCAGAGGAATGGAGAAAGCTTCTTAGAAATAAAATCAAAATAAGCGTATAATCTGTATTAAAATTCCCCTTGCTTATGTTCAGCCTTGCCGGATTATTCCGTAGCCTTGGCTTCTTGTTTCACAGAGGAACATGTTCATGCAAATCACCCTGAGAAAAAGCAAATGAAACTCACAAAATAAACAAATGAATGGGGGCTGAACTGCAGTGGCTGCACCCCAAGCTCACCGACATCCTTACGGAAACGGCAAACCACATACAAGGCTTCCCTCTTTCAGCCAGTGGATTTGAATTCTTTTATAGAAGCCCTGTGGTTTTATTTGAAGGCAGCCCAGACAGCCATATACCATATAAAAATCCATTATATCTTGGCTTTGTTTACACTCCTGTGGCACTAGACTCACAAAAGAGGTCTTCATATTCATATCCGTGCAAATAAACTACTGAAATTTTAAAAAGGTCGCAGAAACACAATGCATAGTTCCTGTATTTTTGTGATTGAAATTGAAGAATAAACTTATTGTATTTCGTTAAATGTAGTGATCCGTGCGCCCCGCCTCTCGGTCGGAGCTCAAAGAAAAGGAACAATCAAACCTGACGAGGAAAATACAGAATGTTGTTGGGACTGAGCCCAAACCAGTCAAACCAGGCTGAAGTTCCATGTCACCTCTCTATCACAGTTCCTGTCTCCCATGCCGCTTGCTGACACAGCACAGGTGGGGGAAAGTGGTCATTAATTTTCTGACAGGATGGGTTAAAATATCCATGTGAGCCACGCATCTGGCTTGCAGCTAACTGTGATTTATGCATGCTAGTTTTCAGCTCACTCGTTACCTAGAGAAATATCCAACCTGAGCTTATGAAAAAATCATAAATCATCCCTGTGCATTCAGCCGACTTAAAGAGACTTCAAAATAAATTATTCTGTGCATACTCCAATTTAATATATACTTAATACATTTTCCCTTCAGCTGCGCTGAATTCCGCGGGAGATCGGCACTGTGCTCCATACTGCAGGCTCTGCACAGAAAACAGGAGGGTATAATTCTACATGATAAGCTATGCCTCATTAATGACGCTAAGGAATCTATCATTTTAATTGGAGGGTTAACATTAACAGCGTGAGGAATCTTCTTTGCAGCTGAATAATGGCTGAAACGAGAGCCTTTATGCACTTCTACACAGCTAGAGTAATCGTGTCTGGTTTCTGCTAAACCGTCAGGCCCTGAATGCAGATAAAGTCCACATACGAGTGCTCAGCCTTGACTGAACCTGTATTAGCAAAGGATCTCACAGAATTGCACTCATTCATCAAAGCACCAAGTGGTGGAAATAAACATCGGAGGGAGTCAATAAATGTTTTGGGAGCGTCTTTCTTCTCCTTCCGCCGATTTACACCTTATGTAGCCATCAATCCTTCGTCCATAACTGCTAATCCAGTGCAGGGTCCCAGTCTGGGCTCCATCCCAGGATGCACAGGGTATTTTGGGCTGGGTTCCAGTCTGGCAGGGGCCTCGGTTTTGGTATCATCATCGTTAGGGACCAAATCCCCCACCCTTTAAACACGGTGGTCCCACAATATTGGTAGTAAATGTTCCTACTAGGGATACACCAGCACACCGATGCAGTACACTGATAATGCAGTGTAAGCAGGTTTTTTTTGGCCTGAACTTTTGTGCTATTATTCAGAAAAAGTCTCCGATGACTGACATGCCTGTGTTTCATCTAATCGATTCACGTCATTGTGGAGAGACAGCAGATATAAAGTCTCAGTTCTGTTTGAACACAGGACTGAATTCACTGACTAGTCATTTCACTTACTACCAATTATTTAAAAGCGGTTGCTGTGTTCTGTAGTCGACCCCCCAAGCTAACACACAAGAGGCAGCAGGCTGACAGCTGACCTTTTCTGGCCGGATGTCACTCTGGTGGAGGGGGGAGGGCTTTGTCGTGTGCAGATTTCTTAAGGCCCAACGATTGGAAGCGAATATTAGATTAGAAAATACAATTTTACAATTTTAACTTCCAGTACAGAGACAGATAATTTTCTTGGTTGATACAGATATAGATATAGATAATGACATCGATGTGCAGCTCTAGTCCCTACTGTCCATACGCAAATCTATGCTCTTGGAGTCCATCAAAGCACACACACACACGCACGCACACACACACACACTCTCTCTCTCTCTCTCACACACACACACACACACATAACTAACTGTGTGTTATTGGATTGCTGGAGGATACCTGTGTGACATGAGAATATCCAAACTCAACACACACAGGGGGTGGGAATCGAACCCACAATCCTGCAGGTGTGGGCTAAGCTACATATTGTAGTGTGTGTACGAGTATGTCTGTGCATCAGTAAATATAACCTGAATGTAAAGCACTCATTCCCTCAGCCAGCTGTGTATGACGCGTTAGAGGTGCCGGCCCACACTCACGGACAGCAGCTTAATGGCTGTCGATAGAGAGAAAGACTGGGTCTGATGTGCTGCTCTTCTCTCTAACATCCAGGTGAGGATTTCAGCCACCTCCTCCAGCAGGTAACCAAACACTCAGAGGGGCCGGATTACCTCACACTGTCGGTTTTAAACGGCTGCCATCTGCCCCCCGTTAGCTCCTCACACTTTGACTGGCGTTTCATTCCGGACCCCTTGAAAGTTTCACGCAGAGATGCTGTCATGCTTTTAGCAGGAAGAACATAATTGACGGAGCTCAGTCTGGCTGGAAGCCACCTTATCATCCTTGTGTAAGGAGGTGGATCTGGGCCAGACAAGAGGGCTGGTTATTACCATTATAAAGCCGAGGCCGTCGGCTCTTTCAGCACAGCTGGGGTCCGGGTGAACCTGCGGAGGGCTCAACAGCTGACATGTAGGGGCTGTGTGGCATGACGGAGTCTCCGTGCCTTCAGAGTGGGAAGGAGTAGCGACAGGCCTGCAGGAGTGAAAGACGCAGAGAGAGAGAGAGACGAAGGGGGAGAGAGACAAACAGGGAGAGAGAGAGATGCAGGGAGAGAGAGACAGACAGGGAGAGAGAGAGACACAGGGAGAGAGAGACAGACAGGGAGAGAGAGAGACACAGGGAGAGAGAGACAGAGAGGGAGAGAGAGACGCATGGAGAGAGAGACAGACAGGGAGAGAAAGAGATGCAGGGAGAGAGAGAGAGACGGAGGGAGAGTGAGACGCAGGGAGAGAGAGACAGAGAGGGAGAGAGAGACACAGGGAGAGAGAGACAGAGAGGGAGACACAGGGAGAGAGAGACAGAGAGGGAGAGTGAGACGCAGGGAGAGAGAGACAGAGAGGGAGAGAGAGACACAGGGAGAGAGAGACGCAGGGAGAGTGAGACGCAGGGAGAGAGAGACAGAGAGGGAGAGAGAGATGCAGGGAGAGAGAGAGAGACGCAGGGAGAGTGAGACGCAGGGAGAGAGAGATGCAGGGAGAGAGAGACAGAGAGGGAGAGAGAGACGCAGGGAGAGAGAGACGCAGGGAGAGTGAGACGCAGGGAGAGAGAGACAGAGAGGGAGAGAGAGATGCAGGGAGAGAGAGACGCAGGGAGAGAGACCGATTCCCTCAGTTTGTTTGTCTGTGTTTCTGACATCCGAACCTTCTCATCATTTATTTAAACCAAAAAAGTTACATAGTACTTCAGAGATTTCAAATTATATATCATATAAGCTGATCACTCACTGCCCTCAAGTGGCTTATTGTTATATAAATATATGTGTGTGTGTGTGTGTATGTGTGTGTGTGTGTGTGTGTGTGTTTGTGTGAGTGGGTATACCTTACCTTATGGGGACACATTATCCCCACAACAATCTGTGACTGCAATGAAAAAACTAAAAATGCAAAACCTCTTGTATTTTGCTTGATTACTTAGTTAGCGTTAGCATTTTTTCCATAGAAGTAAATGAGCAGTCCCCATAAAGATATGGTTACTCAATCTGTGTGTGTGTGTGTGTGTGTGTATGTGTGTGTGGAATAGTTTTATATTACATATTATTACATAATATATTACATTCTTTTTATATAATTTTTTTTTTACCTTGGGGGGGGCATTTTCAGATCCTGACATCTGTGGATACAATCAAAAAAGTAAAAAGTCTCATATTTTGTATTTTGTTTGGTTACTTATGGTAAAGGTTAGGGTCGGGTAGGGGCTAAGGTTGTTATAGTTTGAATTATGTTTTTTTCCCATAGAAATGAATGGGTGGTCCTCACAAAGATATGAATACAAATGTGTGTGTGTGTGCGAGTGTGTGTGCGAGTGTGTGTGTGTGCAAGTGTGTGCGAGAGTGTGTGTGAGTGTGTGTGTGTGTGAGTGTGTGTGTTTGTGTGCGTGTGTGTGCGTGTGCAAGTGTGTGTGTGTGTGCGAGTGTGTATGTGTGTCCAACATGGTGCCAGTTCAACACACATACAGTTTATTAATATATTATTATGGTAGATGTGTTTGTTTTATGTATTATTATTGCAGCCTGATCATTGTTGCATTCTGTACTATTGTACTTTTTATCACGCAACTCTGTATAGACCATTCGATATGAATGCTTAACCATACTGAACACAAATGACTATTTACATCCATAATTTACAATTAAATTTCATTTTCTGCTAAGTTTGATGCTATTTGATTTGCTAATTGGCCAAGCCATCGTTTCTAAATTTGAAATTTGTGCGCATCATAATGGAAGGAAATTATTCGGCAATGAAGGGCTTCAAGGGAATTTTCTAAGGTTACTGTCGAGAAGAGCTGACCCCTTCAGTCATTCACACCTATGGTATAAGAGTACACACATGTCTGCCAACAGGGGGCAGCATTCCCATGGTGACCAGACAGACAACAGGCTGGAAAAGCCTCCCCTTCAGTCTGCTTCGCAGGCCAAGTTCAACGTCTCGCACACTGCTCGACTACAGCCAATCAGATCTCACGCCAGAATGAAAGTAACACCACCGAGTTATTAACAGAGCAGGGACGGCTGCCATTGTCTGGAAGTTTCTCTCGCTCTCAGTTCACATCCAAACTCCATCAGCCGCTTGAATTTGCCCCATGTTTCGGCGTTAAAAATCTCTCTGGAAACAAAACAGACACGAAGTCAGTACAGAATGTTGCTGAGTACAGTCTCCTGACTACTGTCTAATGCGAACCATCTTTACCTACAGCTGCATTCCCAGTTTCCATAAATCGGGGTGGTTATGAACACAATATAATATAAAGCGAGTCAAATGTTCTTTGCCAGTGAAGGTTTATCTGGGTACAGATTCATTGCCCAGTGATTTCAACTTTAATTATTTACCCATAATTCCCGAAGGTGGCAATGCTAGGTCATTTTATTCATTAATGTTTTTTCATGACATATTTCAAAACATCTTGCTTAGGAAGAGAAACACCCCTTGCATAATAAAACTAACAATATTAACACAAATACCGGCTCAGTTTGCAATATATAACGTAATACAAGGTTCTTAAAGCTTACATACCATGTACAGGAATCTTCAGAACATAGTGCTGATATTTAAACACTAGAAGACAACCCAGAAGCCTCCCGTGTTTGTGGGCTAATGATCTTTAATTGTGGAGGACATTCTGTAGGCCTCCACACTTGAGGGCCTGAGGAGAGACAGGTCTGTCATTCCAAGGTTTCTGTAGGAAGAACAGGCAGGCATCCAGCTGTTGGCAAATCAGTAAAGCGTGCCGTACAGTAGGGGGTGGCGATGTGTAGTTTAAGTTTGTAATGCAAGACAGCGCAGTTCCCTGGACTAGCCTGCAGGCCAGTGACACAATGCGAACCCTGGCTTGTACAGGGGGAACGAGGTGAGGGGTGAGGCTTAGTGTTCAGGAAGTGACAGGCAAGGGGAAACCTGAAGGTACGAGCAGGCATGTCAGGCAGCAGATAGAAGCAGCATCGGTGCCAAGCAGGACAGAGACAGATCCACCTGATGTTTCACTGGAGGAGTCTGAGAGACGGGTTGTCGGACGTACCGTGGTGGGAGAGATTGTCAGTCACCAGCTGGGGAGCCTGTGCATCTCGTCAGGACAAACCGGCTCAGTAAGTCAGGGCTCTTATCTACGGCTGTGGGCAGGGAAGCTGACGGCCGCTTCACGCCACGCTGCACTCGTCCTCCATTCTCTGCCGGCAGGTGTGCGCCTCTGGCCCAGAATGCACTGCCTGCCACTGGGTCAGTCTTTTCATTTCATTTGGCACCGTGCGCGTGTCTGTCAGGGAACATGTACACACACGTACGTTTGCGTGTCCAGAACAAAGACTTAGACGAGGTGAGGGAACATATTACATGCACCAAAAATGAAGGATTTGTGAACAAAATGATGTTTAAAAAATTGTCAGATATACTCATATTTTATACATAAGACCAAAATTTAGAGCTTCTATATTTCACCTGATTTCTATACCATTGATTTTTTTTTGTGCTATATAATTAGCTGACACTGTAACTTAACAGAATTTGAGATGTCTGGCTTACACCGAAGGTTATTGTTTGGTGGAGAATAGCCATAATTAGAGGATTTCAAACTTCAGACCTTGCTTTGAATAGCTGGGCTAGTCCAAAACTGCTCTGTAAATGTTTGAGATTTGAGTTTTCCTGTCTCCAGTTGCCATACCTTAGATATTTTAAAGCTGTTTCCAGTTGGACCTGATCAGCTACAGCCGCAGCAGCAAAGGCCCAAGGAGCGTACAGCAAGACATCTGCGACCGAGGATCCACTCAGCCTGACATCTATTCAGGCTTTCACTCAGACCTGCAGACGAGCTTAAATGCGACATCTGTCAGAGAAGATGGGGAGGTGCAGAAAAGTAACGTCAGGGGAAATGTCGAGGGGGAAGCAGCGGTGGGGAGTGTGCCCCAACAAGCGTGTCATTGTCAACATCATGGAAGCACGCCCCCACCCCCCCGCAGACACACATCACGGGGGGTGCAAGCACGCTCCCCCTCACCCCCCACAGACACATATAACAGGGGGGGGTGCACTGTCAGGCTTTGCTGCCTTCCCAGATCAAAGGAGATAAATGTCAGAGCACCGAGAAAACCTGCATCGCAGGAATGGAAAAACACGCTTGGTGGAAACCAAAACACCCCCCCCCACCCCCTCCGCATAGCCGACCCATTAAGGAGTGTTTGTGTGGATCAGCTGGACCCGGGGGTTACCTGCCCCAGCAAGGGGGAACCTTATCAGCGGGCTGTACAGCCAGGCAGCTCACAGAGGGCCCAGATTCTCGATAAGATGTGTTTTTCAACTCGCACAAAAGCAAGAAAAAGAAACTTAGATTAAATTGAGAACAGCCCCATAGAAAGCATCTCAAATATAAAGCAGCCCTGCTCTTTTTATTTTATTATTATTCTCTCGTTTTTCCAAAAGCCTTTGATTTTGAAAAACCTGCAGTAGTTCCTGCAAATACAGACAGATGTTAAACAGGAGCCTGAACATGTTGTGAAGTCTGCGAAGAGGAGTCGGCAGAGAGTGCACTTAACACAGCCTGAACACCGGCCACACCGGGCACTCAGCGGCATGTTTATGCAGCGAACGCGAACTGCTCCTCCGCTGCACGCTCCCCGGAGAGGCAGCAGTTAATAGACTCCAGAATGTTCTAGTCACCCTGGCAGACGCTGTGCAGATGGGTAACGTGTTTTGTTTTGTTTTTTATCTTCCAGTTACGTGACCACCCCCCTCCCTCACTGACTCTCGCTTGCTTCTGCGCCTGGAAGACCCCCTTGAAGTGCAGTAACACTCTGGCTCACAGCTGAGATAGATGAATTCAGCATTTGGATTTGCAGCCGCCATGTGCTTTTCTTGACACGCATCTCTCCCGTTTGCATTCGGGACACAGTCAAAGACAAACCAGGTTTCCATGATTCATCCTGGACTGCAACTGACTCACTCATCTACGGTCAAAGTCACAAAAGACAAACAGGGACTAATACAGTTAATCTACCAGAGTGGACTTTCCAGTTCGTTTGACCCTAATTTGATCCAGGTCTCTTTATTCCAAGGCCCCAGCTGCTGCAAACGGTCCATGGGAATCCATCTCTGGAGTCTCTGCCCCTCTTCCAGTCTCCTCTCCGTACACAGAGGGCCTTTCACAGAGTGTCTGTCAGAGGTGGGCCCTCCCACCACAGAGCTCCTCACTAAAGCAGCCCAGTAGGGGGCCCTGTACCCCCCACAGCGCTACTTCCATCGCCGCCACTATGGAGCGCCACTCAAACATTCTTGTCCCTCCCGGTCGGAGTCCTGGTCTGTTGAAAGGACTAAAACTAAAAAAATTTTTTGTTTATATTTCCAATATTAATGTTCCGTTTGTTGCCGTTTCATTTGCACTGCGACCAACAAGAGTGTCCCATGCGTCATATACTTGAAGTTGACAATAAAGGAGACTTTGACTTGACTTTGTCTGTGTGCTACACTGCAGTGTCAGTGAGGAGCAGCGACCAGGACTTACAGCTGTGACCTTCTGTGCAGGTCCCGGCTCTTTGGACCTGACAGCATCGTGTAACGTTCAGCTGACTGTGTAGTAACAGCGTGGGCTTCCCCGAGAGGACAGTCCAGTTCTTTTCCCGGGAATGTTCCATGATGGAACTGTTCCCCACCCAGTTTTTTTCCCACTTGTCCTACTCCGCACATCAATTATATGGTTAGAGAGGAGCCCCGTGGCGAAGCCCGCGTCAGCCGAACCGCACGTTACGCTGACAGACGCTTCCTCTCGCATCTGCCCGGACTTGTTCACGCTCCTGTATCTGATCGTTATCCCCGCATTTGCAGCATTCCTGCCGCTCCAGCTCTTGTGACACGCCGCCATTCCCTGGAATGAGTCGCTTTCCGTCACGTTCATTTCTTAGATTCATCCACCTCTTTCTTTTTTTTCTTCGAATTAAACACCAAAAAATGGAATAGAGGTGATGTTATTTTCAGACCCTAATTTCATTTAGTATTGACCAAACTCTTGGGTACTTCTTTTGTTCCTCATTATATTCCAAAGAAATTCAGTGTTACCTTACAATGTCTTATGGAAACTGTGCAATTGTTTTCTCAATGGTAAAACAGCAATGCCCCAGCCCCTGTACCCCTGAGTAACCTGTTTATATAACCCCCCTCCTCCCAGCAGTGATATCAGCATCCTTGCTGATCTGATCATGTTACAAAACTGATAGAGATCATTAACTTCATAGCAATAAAACTATTTTCACAAAGAGCTGAAAATTACAATATCAGTGTATCGGGAGCATAGTTGTCTGGGGATGTCAGATATCTGAAAAAATCGAAGGGGACGCAACTCTCCCAGATGTGCATCATTATTGGGATTTGACTTCATTGTTGTTGCAGTCTTAACCCCACTGAAAGGTCTTGGACTTTCAATTGAAGCAAACGTTCAATTATTTGGTGCCTGGATGTCTCTCCCTCTGCATTCTGCTGAGTCTTAGTTTCAGATACGGTCGACGACTCCACTGGGGCAGTATTAACTATGTAATTTTGTGGTTTGTGGATTGATGGACCATGTTATCTGATATCTGCTTTAAAGTACTGTCTTTACGTCAATAAGTGTTTATTTTGTTCGGTGCCCAGCAGGAGAAGCTGAACCGTTCCCTAAATTAAAGATAAGGCTGATTCTGAGCTCTCCGTCTGACTCCTGACCTTGCTTATCAGGCATCGCCAAGGACGGTGAGTCAGACGGACAGCCCCAAACCGGCAAGTGGAGCCCCCTACCTGCATAGGTGTGGAAAGGGGAAAAGATGCTGCTTCCCTGGGACGTGCCTTTGATCATTTTATACTTTGGGTCTAACGTGTTGTTTGGGTCGGACCCCAGGAGCCGCACTGCGGATATCCCATCTAGTCCATCAGCACCACATTCCTCAGCAGCCCGACGAGCTGCACCACCGCTAATTAACTGGGCCCTGATCTGCGACTTTCTGCCCGAGCCATAAGAGAAAGCCAATCTTTGCCAAGGTCCAATGGCTCACGAAAATCCAGCCAGCCACATGAAAGAGTTCGCAGTAGGGTATAGACAGAAAGTGAACTGCTTTTGTGTCCCAACATACAAGAGCATCTACCAAAGCTTTACTTTATTTAGCAGGTGAAGCAAACGGCACATTGGAAATGTATCGCTGTCGAGGATTCGGCTGGGCGTAAGTGCGGCTAAACCAAACCTCCAATAAAGACGCAGAACTTTTGTAATTCACTTTTGAGACAACGGTCTGCTGAATGCATAAATAATGTAACAATGTAATGAATTATTCCCTCTCAGTTTAAACAGTACAAAGAAAGTTTTGGAGAGTGTTTTACATGTTTGTTTCTGCCGCACAGACTCATGGGAAACATGGGATCATATTTCCCTAATGAGGAAGCCATTAGATCAACATTAATATCCTTTGTTAGGCTGACGTTCAGTCTATGCAGGTACATGCTCCCTAACAGCCGCTAGGCACAGCAGCCAAGGATTCGCTGACAGAGAGACATTTTCAACGTAAATACCAACCCAGCACCATATAAACTGCAGCTGCTTAAGTGTGGAAGAGAGTCTAGCAGGATATTATTCATGAGGGCATAATTACAAGATTTCACAAGTTTTACGTCATTATACATGGGAATTTTTATTTAATTTTAATTAACCACGGGAGGGTTTGTTGGAGGTAGTTATTGTCAGTTATGTATACAGTGTGAAGATTTCAACAGCTTTAACATTTCAGCTCGACAGTAAATCTGCATTCCTTTAACAAGGGAAAGTAGAGGCGAAACAGCAAGGAAAAGGTTCCATAAGCAGGAATGGGATCATGTGGTCTATTTCCTGTACTGACGTTTGTGAAGCTCATACAGTGCAGGAAGAATGTGCATCCGGACAGGTGAAGTTCCAAGAAGCTTAAACACAGAGGCAGAGGGCATAAGGAGAGGTGTGTTGTAGCCCAATCCTAAACACAGAGGCAGAGGGAATAAGGAGAGGTGTGTTGTAGCCCAATCCTAAACACAGAGGCAGTGGGCATAAGGAGAGGTGTGTTGTAGCCCAATCCTAAACACAGAGGCAGTGGGCATAAGAAGAGGTGTGTTGTAGCCCAATCCTAAACACAGAGGCAGAGGGCATAAGGAGAGGTGTGTTGTAGCCCAATCCTAAACACAGAGGCAGAGGGCATAAGGAGAGGTGTGTTGTAGCCCAATCCTAAACACAGAGGCAGAGGGCATAAGGAGAGGTGTGTTGTAGCCCAATCCTAAACACAGAGACAGTGGGCATAAGGAGAGGTGTGTTGTAGCCCAATCCTAAACACAGAGGCAGAGGGCATAAGGAGAGCTGTGTTGTAGCCCAATCCTAAACACAGAGGCAGAGGGAATAAGGAGAGGTGTGTTGTAGCCCACTCTTAAAAATGTCACCCATATTACAAATGTTTGCTTATTTTTGTGATGCATTTATCATAAATTATATTCAAGGCAATAACATCCATAATCACATCTCTTACGATCCCTTAAAACTAACTGGCTAGCTAACCAAACTAGCCCATTTGCTGGTAACACAGAGCAGATACAGAAAGTGCAGACTGAGCTTTTTGAATCAGGAATAGATGGTGGATATCTCAGCACTCGGGACAATAAAATGTGTAAATAAAAACAATTTAATTTTTCCTTTTCTGGACTCACCCCTAAAGTTGGGACCATTTATATTAGCTTAAATGCAAAGTGTCCATATAAGGAGGCCTCAAAGCCTCCTGTGAAACATCAAACCTGCCGGTTGTGGATCATAAATGGCATTTTGTGGATCTAGCATGTGATCAAACACATCTGAGGTGACATGAGAGTTACACAGATGTTCTTTATCAGTCTTTCTCGTGCGCTTCGCTCCTTCTCCGACGCGCTGAAAGTGTCCCTCTTACCTCCGTTTGCTCCCTTTGTATTTATACATGGCAAAAGCAGCTCTGTTTAAAAAGATCTGAAATGGAAAATGGTCCTTAACCCGCGTGGCAGAGCCGGAACATGAAAGGAGACGACGCGTGATGGAAGCTTCAGGCCCTCAGCCTGACAGCGCACATTTTTTTCTTCGCGAGTAATTAATTTATTGAGGTTCAATGTGCCTGCGTTTAGCCATGAAAACTCAGGCTAATTACTCTGATTTATGGCGCGTTTAAGAGGCCATAATGTGTAGTGACAAATGGCTTGTTTTTAAGATAAAGGAGGTTTTAATAGTTACGAAACATGAACGCTGGGGGTCTGCCGGGGCTGCATTGTGATGCTATCCAAAGGTGTGCATGTTAAAGCCGTGGCAGGAACCTAGAGGGATCACAGCACGTCATGAAAGCTCTTTCTTTACTTCTGCTCTGTGCAAAACTGATCATTAAAAAAAAAAAAGAATTAACACACAGTGGACCAAAATCCCGTGTTCTATCATATTATATAAATATCTCTCTTTCATAATGGTAAACTTTGGATGACATGTAATGAAACACGGAGGAATTAAACACCACGCTTCCACCATTTCAGACACAGTGCTAATCTTCATGCCATTTTTAACAGCAAGATTTCACATTGCGTGATGAGATGCACAAAGTGTGCACAGCACTTTCAAAATCAAATATCTAATACTTAAAAGAAAAATGATGTCTTAGAATATAGCTTACATACCATCCAGTCATAACAGGTTGGAAAAAACCTCATGCATTTACATAAGCAGTCACATGTTACTTTATTATTATTATTATTATTAAAAATACATCATTATTTTGTTGGATCACACATTCTTACCTGTAATAACTGTGATGCATGTACATCATACATGTACTGTATGTAAGGCTTATATTGAGGTATAACCATAGGCCATTAGGATCTTGAGTGATTATGAACGGAATCTTATAATGTGAAGGTTGTTGGTTTGTGTCCCACAGAGGGCGGTCCTGTTCTGCCCTTGGGTGAGGTGCGTGACCTCACTTCCGGTAGAGCATCACGCTGAGCTAATTCCGTGTGCTGAGCCGTTTAAGTCTGTCTGTTTACAGAGCAGAGTGTGCAAATGTGTCATAGCGTGTGAGTAACGTCACGGCTTTGCTCAGAGGGTACGTGATAATGACAAACGGGTTCATCGTCACGCTAGACAGGCGGGAGGCAGTGGTCTACATGCCTCAGATTTACATTCACGTCTATCCTGTTCAGATATAGGTCACATGCCTTCATATTTTAAGGACAGATCTGAGTGAAATTCGTCTCTGTTCCACACTGACGCAATCTCTGCCACCGGCCCCTTTTTGGCAGGGGAGTTAAAGCCAGAAGATGTTTTCCTCTCTCTTCGAGATATCACACGCCAATTAAAGCTTTCTCCAGAGGGAAGAGGCGGCGAGCCCTAGTCACCGCCGAAGAAGGGAGATAAACCAGCAGATTTCTGGATTGGGGACAACCGGTAACCGGTGGTGCTGCACCTCCCAGAGCGACGAGGATGAGCGTAAGACTTGCTCTGCTCCGATTGGCAGCCTGAAGCTCTTCCACCAACATCTCCCCCCCCCGCCCCCTGCTCCTGCCTTGACTGGCGATGGGGTTCCGTTTTTAATTTCAGTTTATTACCCAGGAGGGCACGTCTGCCCAGCGGAGGGAAATCGGGAAGCGGTTGGCAGGTAGACCAGCTCCCTGTGGTGGAAGCGTGCTGCCAGGCCAACCGCCCCGCACATGAGGATCTACCCCAGCGAGACTCCCACCCTCGGTTTCAGAAAACATCCAGAAATAAATCACTTTCCAACTCTACAGGGGAACATGAGAAAGAATGACCTGCGCCTGGAGTGTATAACGGATTGGGGCTTACGATTTAGCCTCTTCTGGTGAGGGCTAAGCGATCAATAAGCAGCCATCTTTAATCAAGGCTCATGTAATTGCCACTATTGGGGAAGTAAATCCAGTCCCGCAGAGGGAGGTCAATCCGGCCGATGTATCAGATCAGGCTGTGCTGCTATCTCCGCATTTCTTGGGACTCTGGTACCTGTGAAGTTAGGCTGTGCAGAGAAGCTCCTGAATTTGGAAACCCTACCTGACGACAGGCAACAATCAGAAACTACAGTCGGAAAAGCATGGGAACTTCAGGCATAAACCTAATAAAATGCTGAAACAGGAAAGTCACAGGCACCAAGGTACGGTACTTCCCAATAAGTTTCCAATATGATTTGTCTACTTCAACCGTGAAGTGGATCTGAGGGGAAAGATTAGCAAGAGGTTAGTCTTTAAGTTAAGGTTGAAGGGTGCTGGCATGAGGTTAATGAGTGACATCTCACTGTGCAACCTTAGCAACGTATACATGTTACTAACATAAATACAGATTAATCATTTGCACAGGATAAAAGTTCTGTTCTGGAATGTCAACGGACATTCTCTGATTCTTTAAAACTGTTTCAAAAACTAACCCATCCATCCATCCATTTTCCAAACCACTTATCCTATTGGGTCATGGGGAGTCCGGAGCCTATCCCGGAAGCTACGGGCACAAGGTGGGGAAAAACCCAGGACGGGGGGGCCAGCCAATCGCAGGGCACACACACACACACACCATTCACTCACACATGCACACCTATGGGCAATTTAGTAAGTCCAATTAGCCTCAGCATGTCTTTAGACTGAGGGGGGAAACCGGAGTACCCGGAGGAAACCCCACGACGACATGGGGAGAACATGCAAACTCCACACACATGTAACGCAGGCAGAGACTCGAACCCGGGTCCCAGAGGTGTGAGGCAACAGTGCTAACCACCGCACCACCATGCCACCCCACCACGTAATATCAGCCCTAAAAGTACTATTTGCCAGCCTGCACTCTTTGTTAAAAATAGCCGCGATGTGGCTGATAAGGAAGAATATCAGCCCCCCGCCCCCTGCTCCACCAGTCAGCTTTGGCAGCTAATATGTCGGGATGACGTGCACACGCTCCGCTTACAGCTGACTCCAGGTGCCACGAGGCCACCTCGCTTATATAAACTACCGGCTGTTATTAGTGAGCTGTCACTGAGGCAGCTGAGAGGCCCTGTTAAAGCCTCACGCCCCCCCGGGCAGGTCCTACCCCCCGAGTCCTGGGACGCGACAGTGAAGGGAGCGCCGTGCCGGCAGCCGGGGCCTGAGGAGGTCACTGGGGAGACGCCCACTGGCCTGCATGACACGCAGAATGAGATGGCCCCGCCCCTCGAGCTCACATACCGCAGGCTGTTGCCAGGACATTGGGCCAGAAGTCCCGAAGTATCAGAGGAGCATCTCACCCTCAAGATCTCAACTTACACTCCTTCACCCTCTCACCCTCTCTTTCTTTCTCCCTGTCTGGCTCACTGGCCCTTTTCCTCTGTCACTTCATCTGTTTCGCCAAAGCTTAGCTTCGTGTGATAACAGTTTCCATGGTTACTCCAGATGACGCGGATAACTGCAGCTCGCCGATACGGCCGATGCCTTTTTGCACCACTCTGCAGTCACGTTTGAAGTTCCCATCAAAAATAAATCACAGCAGTTTAAGTGAGATGTTCGTCTCCGTGGCAGCAATAATGCACTTTACATAAAATTCCTAAATGTTTTAGGATTCAGATATGAAATGCATTAATTATTACCCATTTTCTCTAGATTGCATCACTCTCCTTCTACTGTTCACAAATTTTTTTTAACTGCCTTCAGACTGACTTCAACTTGGAAAATGCGATTCGCTTCGTCACAGTGAAAAGCACGTTGTTGTGGTCCAGCCATACTTTCTAAATGGAGGACCTCTCTAAATCAGGACGAGTGATTCATCAGGCAGGACCCACAGGAGGAAATGGCGGACTCATCTCTGAGCTGCGTGAGAGCACAGCGCGGCTCCATAACCTAATACCCTTCACGTGCAGCCGGGCATCTGCGGTTAGCTTAAAGTATTCCAGGCACATCGGGTCCGTTAGAGACACAAATAATGAAAATGAGACCACCCGCGACCAACGTGCTCTGTTTGTTGATACGCCTCACATCTCCGACCTCAGACTGAGCGGCCGGACTTCTGCGAACCCGGCCGGTCGCTGTCGTCTTTGTGCTTTCTTCTGAAATGTCCGTTTGTTGAAAAGAGATGTCAAGTTTGACAAGGGCTTTAGAAAGTAATCAGTGAATGAGAATGTAATGCAGAGCACAGGCTTCCACTCAATGTTCTTCAGTACCTCAGATGATATCTCACGCATACCTTTAAAAATACACACACACACAAACACATATACAAACAGATTTGTAAGTATATCTTTGTGGGGAGTCTCCATTGTCTTGTATGGGAAAAGCTATAATCACAACATGATGACCTTAACCTCTACCCAGCCCTAACCTCAACCATAAGTATCCAAACAAAATATAAGGCTTCTAGAATTTTTACTTTTTTGATTTAATTCAGAGATCTTTGTGGGAACCTGAAAAATGGTCCAGGAAACTGACCCCCATAAGGGAAAAAAAATGGGTATTCATCACGTTGTGGGGACATTGTGTCCCCTTAAGGTACGGTATACCTGCTCACACACACACACACACTTACACATAGTCAGGCTTAATACAACCTCTTGTCAAAATCACAAGACAAATCTAGGTAGCGACACTGTTTCTGTCACTACATGTATGTCGTGGAGATGTGTCCTGTGACAGAGTTACCATGCTGCTTGGAATGGTGCACAGTGGCAGCCCTGTCATGACCTCGACGGCGAGCTGCACGCCGAACGCTGACAGAGGCTTACAGATAGAGGTGCGGTTGAAACAGGAGACCAGGGCTTGAAGGCCCAGTCCTAGGGATGAATAGCCGCCTTTCAAAGGCGCGTTTCCGCCGTCAGCAGCGGCCTGCTCTTATTTTAGCTCCTTTCTGACAACTTTGAGGGACAATTATATTTAATAAAAATTCATTGCAGAGACATGAATCAATTTTGAGGGCCAAATCTCAGCTGAGACGGACTGTGAAGCGGCGGGACTGGAGGAAAAAAAAAACGTTTGAAATGGATCTAATGAAATACATGTGCAGAGGTCTCTGTCCTGAGGACGGGTGCTTTCCGCCCGGGGTGGGGGGCAGGAAAACAGGAGGCTCTGCTCTAGTCATGGAGTGAGGGGCCCCCGCTGTTTTCCCGTTATTAGTCTATTTTTACAGAGCTGAGCACTCTGCCAAGCCCTGCCCCCTCCTCAGTTATCAGCAGTGACATGTGCGTGGGACCTCTTGATTATCCTCTCACCCCCCCAGACTGTACCACTCTCACACGCAAGAGCCCTATGCATCTGTACTGCTAATATCAGTGTCTGTCTACCTGGGTAACTGATGGCTGTGTCATTAACTGTTATCTATACCAATACAAAAAAAAATACCAATACAATAACAAAAACAAACAAGTATCTGTGTTGAGGTAACTACAGAGCAGAGCCCCTGCTGGTGGAACAGAGAAACTGCATGGCTGAAATGGGTTTGCTGGACATGCACTATTGCAGTATTAAATGGCTTATTACAGTAATCCTGGGAGGTCATTTACGAAAAAAATGAAAATGTCAAGAGAAATTTGTTATGAAAAGAACATCTCTGTCATTTTAAGTATGGCATATCTATAACTGTCTAAAGAGCGGCAGGGCGCATTAAAAATGTCCACTTCTGGGGAGGTGCCGGCTCGCTCTCCAGTTTGATTGCCAGGGGCCCCTGCTCTCCTCACCTACAGCGGCACATTTGGGAGGAAAAGGCAGCCTGGTTCTATATCAGGGGGCCCTATTGCAAGGTTCTGTGGACAATTTTACTATTTACCGCAGTTTATTTGAAACAAATGCCCAATCATATATCTATGATGTCAGGCCTTAACCACACAGGACAAAATTAGGAAATGTGCTGTTAATTTGAAAATAATTCTTACTACTGATTATAATCACATATATTTTTGAAAACCGCACGGTTTAAAAAATGCTGCTCTTCATATGAGCCTCTAACCCTTTCTGATTCTTTCCAGTAAAATATAACGAGGGCCACTTTACATGCATTTCTGTAAACTGCAATTTATAAAATGTGTATTTTCCACAATGTAACTGAAAAAAAAACGAAAGTTAAAAGTAAAAAAGGAAAATCAAATCCAGTCAAAGGGGCACATATTTAAATAGGCTAAAGAAAAGTCCTTTTTGCGGTGTTGAATCACGTAAATATCCTACATACAGTATTTAGGTTCATGGGAAAGTGGAATGGATTTAAGTCAAGATTAAATTAATAAATATCATTTTTATAATCAGCTTGCCCTAAGAAGCTTACGATGAACATTGGCTTTCATTAGTATGAATATTTTATGTCCTAAATTATACCAAGTAGCAGTATTTTACCACAAGTCAGCAATCTTCTAATTTGAAAAAGATAATCAAAGGGTTTTAGCATAAATAAACCCAAAGCCACAAAATCACTACAGTGCATAAAAGTAGCATAACATTTACTTACTATTAAAGAAACAAACACTGGGAGCTTTAATACTTACTTTCGGATGTTAAAACACTGTAGGATCTGCTTATGTTTTTAATTAGAGTTACCAGAAAAAATTATATATATATATATGAATATATATATATGAATTGTGTGCATAATTCCCATGAAGCAGGTTTAATCTCGTTCAGGCCTATTGACAGTGATCGAACATAAATGTCTGCTGCCCGGTGTTGCTCGGTCATGACATTTTTCTTATTTTCCTTCACTAGCATAGATATCGGTTGAATGTTTCGATAAAAGTCGACCTGCTGTATAACAACATTACGTTTGCGTGCCGCAGGATTATACTAAGCAATGACTTAATGCAAGCAGGTAGAAATGGTGTGTAGAATTTATATAGCTGCTGAAACGAGAAAGACCAGCTAATGCTACAGTCAACATTGACATTGTAAAATTGCAACAGTCTTACACATGCCTTTAGAGCTCTGTCAACAGACAGGCGAAGCTGAGGGGCGCTAGGGCAGTTGTTTTCGCAAAGAGGAGGGCCGGACGCTCAGGCTACATAATTGAAGCTAATTGGAACAACCTGGCTTGTGTATTCTTGTTCACAAAGTTAACTTACCCATAAAACAGCTGTTAGCCAGGAACAATGATGGTACAAGATGGGATTTGTTTCCTTTCAGGCGACTTGTGAGTCTGCAGCGTTAGCTGTGATCTTCTCTGTATCAATGATTTTACACCTTTCAAGCAATCTGGAAGCAAAGTGGAATATTTCCATAGGTTTCTGTCAAGCTAAGTCATTAATCACCCTTCCTGTCTACTCCTTTTCACAAATCACTGGAGGGTTGAAGTAGCAGCTAACTGTATGTCTCTGGTTACCAAAACAATGACTGCTCCGAGATGCCCTCCTTCGCCTAGACTACAGAGCCTGGCATGTCTCTCGCATTAATTACTGCCATTATTTGAAGTTTAATTACTTCTAACTGGAAGAATATCTTTCATCTCTTAATAAGACATGTTTAATCATTATCATCCTCACTCCAGTTGTCTGACCTCATTTGACCTCATTTGAGTCCTCAGCAGATGACATGGTCCAATTCATTCACCATCTGGTTTCGTGTTGGGATATTACCAGGATGGGGGGGCAAACTTTTCCACAGATGATGAGGATTTAATTTCAGGGCTGTGGTAGTTTTGCTAAACTGATTGAACTTAAAAGATTTGGGTTCAATAATATTCAGTCCATCTTACTTGTTTGAGGTAAAATTGTGTCTATTTGTGACTTTTATTAACTTTATCTATAGTAGTAGTAAGCTTACTCTAAACTGCCATTTCTGTAAAGAAATTTGTTTGGAGTTAAACGGGCTCCAGAACTGCTGGCTTCATATTTCTACTCATCAGTGATAGTGAAGTAGGTCTAAAGTTTGTCTTTATCTGTGCCTGTTGAATCTGTAGGATTGCTGTGGTGTGTTCTCATGTTATTGTGGAAGGGAAAACAAATAAATCAAAATAGAGCTAAGCACGTCAGTGCATTTGGCCCTGAGCTCATTCACTACAAGCTGCCATGTTTAGGTCAGATCAACATTCGTGATGCAGTTGGGGGGGGGGGAGGGGGGAGTCACAGACACCTGGACTGGGAATACAGCTTTTCAAAGTTCCAGAAAAATGAACACTGTCTATGGTATGGTATGGTATGGTATGGTATGGTATGGTATGGTATGGTATGGTATGGTATGGTATGGAGAAATGCAGGCGAGACAGCAGGGCTGGGTCAAGACCAGGGCCAGTACCAGGACCACAGACAAGATCAGGACTCGACCATGACCAGAACCAGGGCCAGGATCAGGACCAGGGACAGGCACAGGATCAAGAATTGGCCAGGACCATAGCTAGGACTAGAGACAGCATCAGGGCCTGGACCAGGGCAAGAGACAGAACCAGTACCAGGGCCAGAGACAGAACCAGAGCCACGACCAGGGTCATGGACAGGATGAGAGACAGGACCAGGGCCAACACCAGGACCAGAGACAGGACCAGGGCCAACACCAGAACCAGAGACAGGATTAGGGCCAGGGCCAGGACCCCAAAAGCCACGATAGAGCAAAGAAGCATTAGCCCGAGTGAGCATACACTGATAAGGTGATTGCAGGTGTGAGTAATTATATATATGAAGCACCTAGAGGTCGGTGTGGCCATACAGGACAACCACATCTACACCAGGTAACATGAACTGGGGAACTGGATTCTGGGCTGGATTTAGCAAATTTTATATAGAATTCATATGGAATTAAATACTGCAAATTCTATATACTAATGATACTAATGATATAATAACCCCATTAAAATATGAAATGACTTCAATTTCTGCTGTATTGTTTGCTTCCATTGACTGCACACACATTATGCACTTACAGGTGATGATTTCATTCTTTCACAGTCGACACGGCATTACCACGCTAGTTTGAGCAAAGTTGGCAAGCGACAATGGTGCCCCTGTGGGCGTCGGCCTCGCGGGCATCAGGCCCCCCGGGCAGCGCTGGGCGGCTCTTTCCACACGCGAGACGGAGAGGATGTGTAATAGAGCGAGTGAAAGGATTTCCTGAGCAGCGGCCATCCTCTGCACTGGGGAGGGACGGCTGGCCGCCTTTGCCCCACCATCCTTTGTTTACTTTTCCACCTGACCTGCAGGGAAAATGCAGAGCTGCTATCTGGGCTTGGATCTCATCACCGACTGGAGATGCGGGGATCCATGAGGTTCAGTATAGCCCCCGCAAGCAATGATGTAAGACTGGTATTTGCATGAGAATCTTCTCGCTGCTTAAAGTGTGTGGGGGGGGGAGAGTGCATCATAGCCCCAACCTGGGTTGAGGTCCCACCTTTCAGGGTGTAGAGGGACTACATAGGAAAACACTCAAGCTGCTGATTTTGACAAATTATGACTTCTTAAATAATCCTGAGTACAGATTTAAGGCCATTTGAAGTGGATTGTTTATACTTGTATGTATTCACTAACAGGAAGGTGTTGATTTTTTCCATATTTGGACCCAGACAGGCAGCCTTTCATTTTGGAGAGGCATCATTCTGTACAGCTGCTTTCACACACACACACACACACACACACACACACACACACGTTTGTAGGGACCGCCCATTCAATTCTATGGGCATAACCCTAATCCAAGCAATGACACCCTTAACCCCCACCCAGCCCTAACCTGAACCATTAGTAACCAAACAAAAGACAAGACTTTAGCATGTTTTTGTTTCGATTGCAGTCACAAATGTTTTATAACATTTTGTTTCCCCCCCCTGTGGGAAATGGCAGGTTTCTATCATATTCTGGGGACATTTAATACAATGTAATATATTCATAACCCACACATTCGCGCACACACACACACACACACACATTAGATACAGATCGCGTCTTGGGACGCGCTGCCGTCCGTGCCTGTGCATGTGAGCTGAACGTGTGGGTGTGTGAGAAAGCAAAAGCTTCAGTAAAAGACACCTTTTGTTCCCATGATCAATAATTTATTTTTCTACACCTCCGCAGTTGTCACTTAGCTTGTAATCGCAACCAAGCCAAGTTCTCAGTTTTCCCGTGATCCATTATAAAGAAGGCTTGAAGTTAACACAATGCGGACGGCAAAGCCTGAGGCACCATTACGTTACGCAAGCTCATCATCTGGGGTCCTTTCTCCCCTTTCACCTTTTCTTACGCTGCAGTCTGCCGCCTGGTTGCACGCGGCTCAGTGTGTTGACCAATCGTCTTTATAAACAACTGCGTATTGTCTGTGTTGTGGGACCAGAGAATCAAACATGCAACCTGAGCCCAAAAGCTCATTCATCCATGAGTCTGGGTTCTTATCTGTGTGCAGGCAGAATGGAGATGAAGCCATATTAGGTTGGACTTAAGCATCTTTAACTATCAATTAGGTGTAATATATATATATATATATATATATATATATATATCAGCCTGGGTTCCCATGACTGGAGGCCGTATTTTCCTGCAGCTAATTTCTGCGGCTTGGTGCAAGTGCGGTAATCTTAGACGGCCAGGCAGCATACGAAATTGCTGTTAAGTGAACCCCCCCCCCCCCCCCCCCCCCCCAAGGCCGCGGCATGTGTGCAGATCATGGGCATTTTCAGGAAGGGGAATCTCTCTTTGATGACAACGTGACCGGGAAGCCACAGGAAATCACGCGGAGCACCGCTAAGCAGCCACGCAGTCTACCGCAAGACGGGAACCACCCTCCCTGGCTGTTTCGTCTGCCGATGAGGTCAGAGGAGAGACCCTCCCCCGTCCTGCTGGAGGGGGAGTGCATAAACAAGCATGGATAGGAGCCATTTATAAACTCTCGTCGTCTAAAGTAGGATGGGGGGCACCAGGAATGAAGAGCTGCCAACAGACACCCTGAGCCCTGGGGTCACTATGACGCTGAACTGAGCTACTTGAATCCTCTATATAATAAAAGCATCTTTCAAATGAAGCTTCATATACCCAGGTGTACAAGTACATTACCTTGTGTTTTTCTCCATGTATCTCATCTGGCTCTTCTTTGAAGAGATACACATACATACAGATATGAAAGTGACACCCGGGCTCTGAGCACATGGTCAGTCATTTATACCGCACCCTGAGCACTTATTTTACTTTGAAGACCTAGCCTGAATGCCTAGGGGTGAACAGGCTAATCTGCTGAGCATGGGATTCAAGCCACCCCACCCCTGAAGGAAAAGTGCCACCCCAGATGAGACTTGAACCCACAACCCCTGACTTAGGAAACCAGGGCCTTATCCATTAGGCCACTCATCTATCTATACAGCTGGACATAATCAAACAAATTGTTATGGAGAGAGCCTTCAGTATTGGATACTTAATAGTTACATTTTATTCTTTTTTATTATTTTGGTTATCATAGGGATGCATGCCACAGCAGGAACAGCCATGACTGAGGACTAAGTAATAGAGGAGGTTATTTAGGCCTTTGGGTCCACCTCAGTAGGCCAAGGCCGTCATTCTTGTGTGTATTAAATGCATATCATGAGCCGTTCTCAGTCCAGGACTCGTCAGCTGGGATGCAGACTATGAGCTTGTATGTTTTACCACAGCTCGAGAAGCAGAGGTGGCGAGCCGGGCCTCCCTGTCGATGTTCTCCCTCAGCCCTTCGCTCCGGAGATTCGCTTTTATCCACAGTCTGGCTATTATGAGAAGCAGAAACACGGGACTCGCTGACTAACTTCAAACGCTTCAGTGACGCCCATCCTATGAGATTCTCTCTTCATTTATTAACCGCCAAGCAAAACATGCCCAACCCACCAGAGGTAGAAATGTGTCTGTGCGTGTGAGAAAGTGAACTGCTGTGTGCGTGTCCAGTATGCGTGATATTGGAGGGAGATGAGGGCAGAGGTGGGTAATTCAGGTCCAAAGTCCAGACCAAGATTTTGTTTCATCCAAACAGTTGAGTACTCTGTGACTGTGACTCTCTATACTCAACTGGATGGTTGGAAGAAAATCTTGTTCTGGACTTTTACTCTCTGGATCTGGCTTACCCACCTCTGCATGATTGTGAGATATAAATCAGTCTGTGAACACGAGAAGCAGATGTACACTTTCACTAGAGGTGGGAAATTCAGGTCTAGAGGGTAAAAGTCCAGCCAGCTGAGTATTCTGTGACTGTGACTCTTTATATTCAACTGGTTGGCTGAAACAAAATCTTGGTCTGGACTTTCACTCTCTGGACCTGAATTACTCACAAACACTGCCTACTTCAGTCACTCTGTGGGGCCTTGCGGAGCTACAGCTAGATCTGTGTGCCTGTATCTTTGATAACATACGATAAACCCCATGGGGTCTACAGCATCCCAAACGTGGTGAAAAGCTTCGTCTCTCTTATGGGATCCCAGCCCAGTATTTCCTCTGCACATCCTGTGGAGCACAGTACAGCTGATAGGCTGTTGCACAGGAGATCTTAGCTGAGAAGAACCTGAGTAGAGAGATCCTCACATGTGACCCACTGGTTTCGGATTTCCTGGTTTAATCTGCCACAGAATCTAACATCTTTGTAATAATATAATATAAAATCAAGTTCAAAGACAGAAGTTTGTCATATCTTGTGCATTTTGACTACATTTGTTTCTGCAGTTTGACAATCAGAAAGTCGCACAGTTGTCCGACATACCGCAGCGATGATGTCACTCCTCCCAAAGGGAGATTGGCTGTATCAGTCGAGTGCCAAACTTAGCCTGATATGCCATCACTGTGGTGCGCTTATTGTCACATTGCCTCCCTATCAGCCTTCTTTCAGCAGTGTTGTGAATGAGCCCTCCCCGCTTGGCCCCCTCCGCATCCCCTCCTCATCCCTCCAATACACGTGTCACCCCTCCTCATCCCTCCTCGTCCCCTCTTCACCCCCTCCTCATCCCCTACTCACCTCCTCCTCACCGCTCTTCATCCCTTCCTCATCCCTAATCATCTCCTCTTCACCCCTTCCTTGCCCCCTCTTCTTCCCCTTCTCACCCCATCCTCAACCCCTCCTCATTCCCTTCTTACGCCTCCTCGCCTCCTCTGCACTCCTGACCACCAGTGTCAGACAGCATGTTGCTAAGGCATGTTGGCACTGGCCCCTGCTTGTTACACCTCCCCTCTTCCCTAGCAGCAGATGTTCCTGAGCACCCAGAGACCAGCCAGCAGGCCACAGCTCTGCTCACTATGGCCCTCCTCTACATGCCGAGTTAAAAATACGTACTCAGTGAACTCAGTGACACTTAACGCTGAGCAAAACTTCATCATTACTTATTTAGTGCAGCTCAATGTAGAGGGCCTCCCTACTGCCTTCTGAATTTTGAAAGGGTTATGGTTAGGGTTAGAGTTTGGGCTCATCGTTATGGATTGGGTTTAGGGTTATGGTTAGGGTTTGAGTTAGGGCTTAGCGGTATGGATTGGGTTTAGGGTTATGGTTAGGGTTAGAGTTTGGGCTCATAGTTATGGATTGCGTTTAGGGTTATGGTTAGGCTTAGGGTTAGAGTTAGGGCTCAGTGTTATGGATTGGGTTTAGGGTTAGGGTTATGGTTAGGGTTAGAGTTAGGGCTCAGCATTATGGATTGGATTTAAGGTTATGGTTAGGGTTAGAGTTAGGGCTCAGCGGTATGGATTGTGTTTAGGGTTATGGTTAGGTTAGGGTTAGAGTTAGGCTTAGCGTTAAGGATTGGGTTTATGGTTATGGTTAGGGGTGCCCTTTCTTATGAATATTCTTAGCCACATGACTTGTTTATTGTAAATTACAGTTGCCATCGCGCACTGTCTGAAGCAGGATCAGTATATATTCATTTAAATTCTATCCATTGTTTTAACCTCTTTCAGGGAACTGAAATACTACATCTCACAGTCACCTGTCTGCTGGTGCTCTTGGCAGCTTTATATGCTAGATCAAAGGACAAGTGGGCAGTTACTTAAACTGCAGGTTCCAGTCACTACCCACCAGTATTAAGGACACAGATTAGCAGTGTATGGTACATTCATTAGCTGATGCGTTATTATAGGTCCGAGTGTAATTCTGAATGTGAATGTGTGTTTTCCTTACGTACACATAGCAAGGATAAGGGGATTGATTTCTAATTAATTTAAAAATGCTTGAGTCATATCAGTAAAGCGATGAGAGACCTCATAAGGCCAATTGCTGGGAATATTACATACAGGCTTTCATAAGGGCGCGTCTTAAGTTCACGTCAGAGCCAGTTGTTTAACTGTTCTGTTAAAGTGCGTTTCGGTCTGGCCCCTTTAAATGGCGTCAGGGGGGACTTTATGTGATATACTGGCATGCCAGTTCAGACCTTTCGCGTCTTTTCTCTTCTTCACTCACACAGCTCGAGTGTCCCTCTCAGAAAGAATCATCTGTTTCTAATCTCGCAGCCTATTCCCATGGAAAGCCCTGTAACTAATGCACTCAATTATTCATCTCACCGAGATACTGGCAGCATTGTGCGGCGCACACAGCAAACATGCCGGATGCCGGGACTCCAGGAGGTGTAGATACAGCCATTCTTGACCTCGCCTCCATATTAACCAGTTTTCTTCAGCTCAACTGAGTCCATTCATTTAAACGCCTTAACATGTCAGCAAGGACTGCATTGGCAAATGCGTGCATTGTTCCTGTGTGAAATCAGACAGTCCAGAGCAAGGGATTTGAAAACTAAATATCAAAAATACCATCAAAAATGAGAAGCAAGCAAGCATTTTTGCGATGCTTCATTCCCGTAGATAAATAGTAAGAAACGCCTTCGTTCGTAGTTGAAGCTCTTTTAATTAGTGGGAAAGTCTGAACTGTTTTTCTTGACTGCATACCCATACAGCTACAAATCTCATTAGTATGTAGCTGTAAATGTTTGCTTTGCATGCAGTTTGAGAAATAGGTCAGGGTTCCCCTTTTGATCAAGGAACTGAGATTAGTTCCCTGAACATTTTTATTCTGGCATCATCCTGCATCAAACCTTTGCCCCTATACATGGGCCTCAGTTTTTCTGTTCCCCTCTCGCTTAGTGAGCAAAATTTCTGGCTCGTAGCATCCGTATCAAAGTGTAGCTCATGCATGCACAGAACATGAGGCTTGACTGGTCGATAGCTGTTGATTTTCATCCGCCCTACGCCGCGTACGGGAAACCTCTTTATGTGAACAGCACTTGTCCTGTGTTTTCCAAAGACGTGTCAAAGCACAGTGTTATCAGCTGGTTTATTGTACGCCTCCGTGATTACTGGCACACGGGTCAGAGTGTGGTTTGCGGGGGAGGGGGGTTAAAAAGGTGTAGGGCAGGACTTCGATTCGCACCGTCTGTCATCGGGGCTCCCCTGGATACATGAGGGCTGCCTTAGTCCCAAAACAAGGACCCACGGGAGAGAGACTCACGCTTGACGGTTTTCTGATTTAGCTACAGTAACCTGAACTGCGTGGGGTGTGAGACTGAGCAGCAGAGAGGCAGGGCGGGGGGGTCCTGCACGTGGCCTGAGGTGACCCACCACTCATTTCAGTGTCTCATCCAGGAGAGAGTCGGAGCTTATCGCTGCGGACGTATCTCTGCCACGATCTGTTGCTGTTTGAGCCCCTCATCGCATTTGTCTTTCAAAAACAAACACACAGCCGCGTCCTCAGATCATGAGAATACTATCCGCTCTGGAAAAACCATTTTCTAACCCTGATGAAAGACCATTTTGAATTTCTGTTGATCGTCGATATGGAGGAGAGATAGAAATAACATCAATTTCTATTTAAAAATAAAACACAGGAACGAGAAAATGCTTAGCATGTGTATGTTGGTAAAACACCAGGAAGCTTCAGTGTATTAAGCAGGAATAAAACTACAGATTCAAAAAGTTTTTTGACAAGATGTGGATGGCGGGACATGCAGGACCTGGAAAGGTTTGATTGTAAGGGCACCTCCCGTATTTTGTGGCATTTTCTGCCACGGTAGGACACACAACGCCATGTCATAAAGGCATTTGAATTGTAAATGACACACAGCGCGTCGTTTCTCAGGGAGCTGCAGGCGTGCTTTGTGAACAGGCAGCCAGCCACCCGCACAGCCGGTCTTTGTGTGCAGCCTGGGCCTCACCGCTGCACACGGGCGACACGCTCACGCACACTGTCTGTGCCGAAGGACGCTGGGTCTCCAGGCACCCTGGCAGAATTAAATTCACAGGCGAGCTATTAAAGATGCATCTCAATGGGGGCGGTGACCAGGCCATAATTCGGCTGCTCTGACAATTCACTCATCACAACATGAAACTTTGTAATCTGATCTCTCGGATGCCATAACATTTTCAAATAGTTTAATAATATTTTGCGTCAGTGATTAGGTATTTCGGAGTTGTTTTTATGAGTTTTAACATTTTTAATTAACTAGAATCAGCAATAAAGCTGTGAAGATTATGCATTTTGCACCGATAGCTTAGTGAGAGCCATTGTGCACAGATGATAATTACTGACAGTGCAGGGAAACAATCTCAGTTCCACTGTCATTAAAATCAGAGAAATCATCTTATTATGGTTCATTCTTACATATTTCACAGAAAACCGTTTGCTTGTTTGTTTGGTCTTTCCAGATGATAAATATTACATTTGTTCAGAGTTTAAATGAGGTGCATCCATCTTCCCGCTGCTTATCCTGCTCAGGACCCCTGGGGCCTGGAGTCTGTCCCAGGCAGCAAGGGCACATGACTGGGGGACACCCTGCATGGGATGCCAGTCTATCCCAGGGCACGGAGCCGGGGGACACCCTGCGTGGGATGCCGGTCTATCCCAGGGCACGGAGCCGGGGGACACCCTGCGTGGGATGCCAGTCTATCCCAGGGCACACGGCTGGGGGACACCCTCCTTAACTGGTATCCCATTCAGTGAATACCCTCCCTGACTGGTGTCCCATCCAGTGAATACCCTCCTTAACTGGTATCCCATTCAGTGAATACCCTCCCTGACTGGTGTCCCATCCAGTGAATATCCTGCCTGACTGGTGTCCCATCCAGGAAATACCCTCCCTGACTGGTGTCCCATCCAGTGAATACCCTCCCTGACTGGTGTCCCATCCAGTGAATACCCTCCCTGACTGGTGTCCCATCCAGTGAATACCCTCCCTGACTGGTGTCCCATCCAGTGAATACCCTGCCTGACTGGTGTCCCATCCAGTGAATACCCTCCCTGACTGGTGTCCCATCCAGTGAATACCCTGCCTGACTGGTGTCTCGGCCAGTCAATCCTGCAAGTGGTATAGGGTGGCCACAAGGGTGCCAGTTTCTAAGAGGGTGCAGACTTTCACTTTGCCATAAATAGGGGCACCGGCCATGATGCTTGCCTAGACCGCCACATTGGCTAGGACCAGCCCTACGTCCAGTGAATACCCGGTTGGATGGGTGCCCCATCCAATGAATGTCCTGCCTTATTAGCAATTATGGTTGGATGTCCTGAAAAGAGTATGATACAATCCTGGAATAACTTACTGTGCTCCATGAAGACTATCCCAGTGCTAAATAACTTTTATCATATGTTAAACGTATTTCACATGGCAAAATTTTTAAAAATCACCATCAGCATCTACTTTTTTCTTTTCGTATTTGACATCATAAATTTTACCTCGCGATGTGTGATGAGGCCCTGCTGTGCTCTGGACTCCTGCCATCCTGTAATCATCGCCACCCGCTTCCAGTTAAGATACGTCAGAGAGACATGTGGGCCGTGTGGGAATCTCTGCTCGTTGGAGAGCTCCTGCTTTTGTGGCGTGGTGTCATTATCATTTTCTGATAAAGGCAACAGTATTGACGTGGCACTTATTAATTTAGGCATTTTGCTATTTTTCACCACGATATGAAACAAGGAGCATAGCTGAACGTTCAGTGCAGGATCCCAGTGAGATTATGCTGGGAAACACGGGGCGCAAGGCTGGGCTGTTGATGTTTAATATGCTGGGCCGGAATATTGCTCAAAATACAAGTATATGTCCATTTGGTGTCCGTGTTTTACTGTGTACATTTTTCATTCCATGTTTTATTCCTTCGGGTAAGTTTGCACAATGAGAACCCATCCCATAATATCCCCGGGGCATATGGAGACGGACGTAGGACACAGACACACCCAGTGGCTCCGTGCCGAGTCACACAGCATCCAGCAGGTAGCATCCAGGCGCCGTCTTCGGTGACAGACGAAGCAGATCGTGAAGGTCGGCCACGCTGCAGAGAGGCAGTGAGATGAGAGCTGTCAGTGTCAGTGATAGCCAGAACGCCACCATCTCACCCATCCCTGCTGTAGCTTCAGCTTGCGCTTTGAGCAAAGCAATACCCCTTCGACAGAACATCCCAGAAACCTCAGACTCCACCAACATGGTCTGGTATACACGAGTGCCAGCAGTGTCCGTTGATGGAGGTATTCAAGGTTCTTATAGCAGGAAACCAAACACATTTTTAAACTGTATAATGATCCCCTCATGGATTTAACATCTACCCCCTGCAGCACCACACACACATAAACCATACAAACTCAGATCGAAGGACGATTCTTAGGCTTTCACGTTCTGTTCTGTACGGGTGAAAGCAACAGGGTGGGTTTTATTTTTTCAGACTAAGAAAGTGATGAGTTTTCATGGTTTCTGTGAGTAACAACAGCTATAATCTGTTTTATGGAAATACAGCCACATACAATATGATTGTGAATTACAGCAAAAGTCTGCATAAATCATAAAAAATACCCAGAGGTTTTGCTAGAACACGTGTTATTCGTATTTTTACGAATATTCGCTACGAAATGGAAGAGCGCAAAACGTGTTGCTCTTCTCTTACGGGTAGTACGGTAGCGAATTCCACTGCGTTTTTAAAGGAAGTCTCCGGCAATTAGTGGAGTGAGTAAAGAGTCGGACGGTGCGCGTCCTCCCAATGACACGCTAAGATAAGTCCTGCTCTCGTCTGTGGCGATTCCTCTGCCATCTGCGACTGTTACAAACATGGGATTTGAGCTGGATCGCTTCAAGGGTGCGGTGGACCCAGATTTTAAATGCAACTTGTGCAACAAAGTTTTGGAGGATCCGCTGACTACTCCGTGCGGTCACGTCTTCTGCGCCGCCTGCGTGCTGCCTTGGGTCGTTCAGCAGAGCAGCTGCCCCGTCAAGTGCCAAAGGATCTCCACCAAGGAGCTGAACCACGTCCTGCCGCTGCGGAACCTCATTCTCAAGCTGGACATAAAGTGTGACAACCATGCCAGGGGCTGCGAGAAAGTGGTGAAGCTGCAACATCTTGCGGAGCACGCCGAGATGTGCGATTACTCGCCCGCTAAGTGCAGGAATAAGGGATGCAGCGAAGTGCTGAACCTAAAGGACATGGACTCCCACATGCGGGAGAGCTGCGACTACAGAGCCGTGGGCATCTGCGAGAAGGGCTGCGGCTTGATGCTGACCCACAGGGAACAGCGATCGGACGGCCACTGCTGCCTCAAAGCGCTTAAAGTCAGCAACGGGGCGCTTCAGGCCAAAGTGCTGAGTCTGGACAAGGAGGTGAAGAAGCAGGCGCTGAGGTCCAGCAAGAGGGAGAAGGCGCTAGTGGCACAGCTCTCCGCCGTGCACAACGAACTGCAGATGACAGCGCTCAAGTACCAGAAGAAGTTCACCGAGTACAGTGCCAGGATCGCCTCCCTCACCAAGAGCCTGTCTCCCCCCTATAAGGTGAGAGGGAGCCCCAGCCATTAAAGATGGATGTTTAGCACCCCCTTTTAAACCCGGCGTTAAAGTAAAAAAAAATCGCATTTAAACTTTTTAAAAAATTTATTGACAGTGTACTTAGCACACTGGAAACCCCGAGTCGCCCCCCGCCACGATTTTTTCTCTTTTAAAGATGCTTACTAAGTAACCTCAACGCGGACTTTTTCTTTAACCAGACTTGAAGTCTCCTGTGGTCGTTACTTAAGTTGTTTAATGGGATTTCCAATGCTGGAAGGTTCTGGAAGGGCTGTTGGGTGGTCAGGAGATTTTTTTTCCTGTTTCTCCTCCACTCCTCATCTTTTCTGGAGGCATGTCTGTCAGCTGCAGTTTGGGCCAGCTGGCACTTTTGGGGAGGGGGGGGGGAGGGGTGGGCCAAATATTTACCGCTCCTCTGCACACACCAGCACCCGGACTCTATTCACCTTTCCTCACCAAAACTCTGCCACTTTCTCACACTCATGTGACGCTACATCACCATCTTACCCCACTTTGACATTTAACTATGCATCACCATAAGATATTACTCCTATACAAAATTAAATACAAGAATAAAATGGGGCTAGACGGGAACGTTTTATTTAATATATAAATACACCGTCTGAGCAGATTCTGATCTGATAGACTGCTGTTCTCCAAAGTCTGGCCGGAATGTCCCAGAAGACTATAATGACATTTCAGTGTGTGATTCACGTCATGTTCTGTTCTTCCCTCCATCGTTCTGTTGTTTGCACATTTAGAGCATTTAGTCTGTTTTGTTGCAGTGGGCTGAAAGTGAGGCAGCAAATATTCTAGTAATAATCACCTAGGGAGCCATTGGTAGAAACGTCCTCAAGCTCAGGAGCTTTACACAGACTACAATGGGGTATGTGTGTGTTTCTGTGAAACTCAGTGTAGCCTCATTCTCCTGCTGAGCGAAGCTTTAGCTGTATGTGATGAAGCGGATTTCTGTGACACCATAAATGGTTACTGGAAAGCATCTGCGTGACTGTTACTGGACTGTGGCTGTGAACTTGAGGACAGAAGGGACCCCCGGCGCCGTTAGGGTATCTGGGTAACTTTTTAACTCTTAGAAGTAACTCTTTAACACGCCGATGAATTAAAGTAATAGCAGGCAGGACCTGCTGCCTTAATGTCTCCCAGGATGCAATGCTTCACTTGAGCTGCTGAACGAGAGCGGCTTGAAGTTCTACCTTAATGGCGGGGAGCGTCTCTGAGAATCCCTGACCGGTTTATCACATTTGCTGTTTACCCGCACACACACACACCCTCCCCTCAGATAATTCTCATGGAAACCATCCCCTGTCACAAGATACGGCACAAAGTCTCCTTTCATCACAAACGTACCTCGCCAGTGAAGGGTTCTGTTTTGAGCTCTGCTCTCATTTAGATGTTTAAACCTGATTATTTAGGAACAGCTGTGTGGGTTGGTTTATGTGAATCCTTTGTCTGCAGGGTCCTCGTCTTTGTAAGATACAGGTGATAGACTGACATGTATGATAGTTATCTTCTGGTAGTTACCATCTACCATACTGTTTTAGGCTGTTTTTCTGTTGCATATTTAATTGTCCTTTGGCTCTTTATTCATTATGCACTGTTATACCGGTAATGGCCCAGTGGGTGAGCACTCCACTGCACTTGTTGTATATAGCCAGTAAAACTTGTTGAATCCCGAATCTCGTGACCACACTGTAGCCAGCAAGCGGAACAATTACCCTGCTTGCTATGCATTTCGTACTGAACTCGGTGGTTTCTCAGAGAGACCTTATTTAAATGGTTTGGCTGAATGACCATTTGACCCATAACAGGACAAGCTGCGTTTCAGTCTAATTAGGGTGGGGCACATTTTCCAAAATGAAACGTGGTGTACGGAAGAACGTAGCAGTCCTTATACATGTCTTTGTTTTCCTGGAAAGCATTTATGAGGGAATGATTTCTTAAATTAGCCTGTAAAGAAAGGAGTCAACAGCCAAAAAAATAATCGTTATGTAGATGGTGTATTTGCCTAGTGGGAGGAGTTTTCAAGGTTTTTTTTTTTTTCTTTTTCAAATTTAGTCAAGCAGTATGAATAGGATTTGTTTGGTGGGACCTTTAGTGAGCATGTGGCAGAGTCAGATTGAAAGATACAAGTGGAATTAACGCTTAGAGACAGGCGAGCCACCGGCCACCACGGGGTCCTGATGCGGTTAAACGCAGGTCCCCCACACTCAGGGCAGCCGGGTCATGTGTGAATATACGCTTGGGCGGTTATGTCCTTCTGCACTCCTGCCCACGTGTCAAAAACAGTTAAAGCCGCCATTGAATTGGTGTCACGTTCCCTCATCACCATCGCTGCTGGAAGCAGGGTATTGTGGGTATGAGAAAGCTCCTAGCCTCAGTTTCATTGCCTTGTGTCACTTGTTATCACCGAAGGGTGTGACTGACCGTGATATGAGGGGCCCCATTTTGTTGCCTGATATTCATTGGTTGCTTATTACTTCACTTTTAAAAATCTGTATTTTATTGGCTAGTGAGATCTGCAGTATTCGTTTCACCCTCCGCCAACTTGGCATGCTGCAAACATTTCCTTAAAATATCTTCTATGTTGTTGTGAAACAGCGAATCATTTTTGTTTTCAACTTGCGATTGAAGAGGACAGAGACGTTTGAAGATGTTGGGTCTCGAATTTAAGCTGCACGTTTCAAAAGGACCAAAGCAAACAAAATGTTTCGCTGTGCCTTCAGAGATGATTACAGTACGGATACAGATGAGTAACAAAGAAATGAGTGTGTGCTACACAGGAAAGGCTTAAGATACAAAGTTACTTCTTGGAATAGTTTACACAAAGTAGCTACGTTATTTAAGGGGCTCTCCCCCATGTCAGACTCCAGCTGGTATTCTGGTCCCTAACTGGGGATAAAAAGCAGGATGGATCTCTGTTTCCAGTTTCCACCAGAACTATATATTTGTTATTTCATTCCCGATGTTGTCTGTTGGTGCTCTAACAGGCAGCGACGGCCTCTACACTCAGTCAGATGAGCTGGCCAGCATGCACTTCAGCATACCACTGATGCCATTTTTATATATAGTCATGGTACAGTATGACTTACATAGAGTGACAGCTGACATGCCCCCCCCCCACATAGGGAGAATGGAGACAGACCGCTTACAGCAGCCTCTTCTGCGGCCTTTGCTGCTCCCTGCTTTCCTGCCAGCCTCACGCCAGCCGTCTGCGCCGTGCTCTTCTCTGCTGTGATTGGCTGTGAGCGCAGGGCATCCCCTCTGACCCCGTCACAGTATTGCTGCCCCTGCCCCTCTTACCATTTGCCCTCTTTCTGTTTGCAGGTGGGAGAAACCATCAGCATCAAAGCCGTCCTGCATCGGGAGTCGGGGTCCCTGGGATTCAATATCGTCGGCGGTGGCAGACCCTGTGGGGTAGGTGAACGGTGTGAACGTGCTCAGCAACGGCTTTGTAATCTCCATCAGAGAGGGTTAGGGTCACTGCCAGCGGGGTTAGGGTTATTCTCGTATGGTTGGGTTAGGGCAGTGGTATTCAAACTGTGGGGCACACCCCCCAGGTGGGAAATGAAGGAATCGTTGAGGGCGAGGGAGTGCCGGTCAGAGGGAAAAGAAAAACAGGGAAAGAGGTTTGAGGTGGGGGTTGACCTGTTTTGAAATGTCAAACTTTAAAAATATTAAAAATAATATGAGGACATTATGTGCCTGTGCATATTATATGATACATTAAAATAATTGAAATGACAGGTGCCAGGTCAGTGTGTGTGTGCGTGTGTGTGCGCGTGTGTGTGTGTGTGCGTGTGTGTGTGTGGGTGGGACGGATCAGAACTGATATATCAGCCCTGGGGGGGATGTGTCAAAAAACAAGTCTGAACACCACTGGGTTAGGGTTATTCTCCTAGGCGTGTGTAAGGGCAGGGGTGTCCCAAGTCCAGCTCCCAACCAATTACAGCCCACAGTTTGTCTCTTTGACTGTATTATATTCGAACCGCCAAATGAAAATGTATAACAAAGCTGAACTAATGTGCTCATTAATGAAATCAGCAGACGTGCAGGATCGCACGCGCTTCTCTAATATTACTTTTTTACAAGCTGTCAGTGAGTAACATTAATGACTTATTATGGCTTTAGTACAGAAGCTATGTGAAGTGGATAGTGAGGGTCGTCACTTGTGGAAATTTGATTGTTTTTTTCACCAAAAGAATTGTTTGTCTGATCTGCCAAGAGATTGTCGCAGTCATGAAAGAATTTAAGGTGAAACAACGTTACGAAACTTAGCATGCAGTGTTATCCGAGATTCTCCGACAGCCAATGAGTTGGCAAAGTGAAACAACTCGAAACTCTTCTAACCTCGTAGCGATGAGCCAAGGAGTCAGAAGAAAAATGATGTAGCAAAACTAATCGCTGAACATGCAAAACCCTTATGCGAGGGTGTGTTTATTAGCGATTGTGTGACGGAGACGGCTGGAAACATCTGCCCCGAAAAGAAGCAAGAGTTTACAAATGTTTTCCTCGCTTGTAACACTATTACACGGAGATCTGAGCAAATGTCTTCAGACATCAGAAGACAAGTGAGGGGAAGAGGGTGTGACTTTTATTTGGCCTGTGATGAAAGCAGGAAGTGCTCAGGTGTTAATTTTTCTGAGCGGAATTGATGATAACATGAAAATGACAGAGGGACTAATTAACCTCAAAAATCTTAAGGGCCACATAAGAGTCGTGGATTTATTTCAGTGCGTATCTTCTGCTATTCGGGGGGGGGATACTGTTAACATCCGCAGCTTGATTCACCAAGTCCTGTGCGCAATGCGATCACGTTGTGACACCGGTGATGAAGACCAGTAATTTAATTTCCGCAGAAGCCCAGTACCACTGCCAGCTTCGACAGCTTCTTTCTGATATAGAGGCTGAGTCTGGAGGTGTAATTTACCACAGTGACGTTAGATGGCTCAGCCTGGGGACTGCACTGCACGTGTTTTCCTCAAACAGAGAGGGCACTTTTTGGCTGAAAATGGTCAAGTACGGTGAGAACCTGCCTGGCTGGCAGAGTTGGCAATTTTTGTAGACATGGCTAAGCGTCTGAATGTGATAAATGTCGGCATGCAATGGAAGGATGTAGCAGTGAGTCAGCTATACGCACTTGGGCATGTGGCTCGGCAGGCTAAGCCTCTGTGCCTGTGATCGGAAGGTGGCTAGTTGGAGCCCAGCCTCCGTAACTCACAGGTCTGTGGGCCCTTGAGCACGGCCCCTAACCCCCAGCTCCATGGCTGCCATGGAATCACCTCTCAGAATATGAGCCCAGAGCCTCCCATTTCCATGCACTGTGAGAAGTAATGTATTATCTACAGAACGTAGGTGGGCAGGTTAGAAACATGCAGCACCTCTCATCACCCTCTGCTGAGTTTAATGGGCGTTTTAAAGGTTTCATTGCGCTCCGTAAGCTGCCTCTATCGCCTCTCTTCTCTATGAATCCCAGTAATGCTCCATATCAGCTGTCGCTGGAGCTGATTGACCTGCTGCCACAACAAGCTGCGCAGCCGACATCAGCATCTCTCTCTATCTGACTTTTCTCAGCAGCTGGATAAAGAGAAATTGGAGCAATTGGAGGAGGCGGGACCAAGATATCTGATTCTTTGGCCCCGCCTCCTCTAGTTGCTTGGACCCTCCTCCTCTACCACCTGAATGGTTAACTCTCTGAACCAATCATTTTTCCTTCTGCCCTCAGAACATTTTTGTGTAAGTATAATTCCCATGAGCCTTGAGAGCGTTTGGGTTGTTTGCTCCTCACACCACGTGAGCTGTGTTCTTATTTGTGTTCATATTTTCTTCACTATTAGTTTCTAAATGTTGTGCCTTAGAAAATATAATGTAAATAAGTACAAAATGCAATGATTTGCAAATTATATAAACTTATATTTAATTGAAAATAGAACAAAGCATATCAAATTTGTATTGAAGTCATCTTCAAATTTCTTTGTTACTGCAGACACTTCAGTTTTAAATAGTGAGTACAATTCGAAAATGATGAAATGTTATTCTCAAAAGGTTGGGTTATGGTTGTTCTCATGGGGTTGTGTTAGGGTTATTCTCATAGGGTTGGGTTATGGTTGTTCTCATGGGGTTGTGTTAGGGTTATTCTCATAGGGTTGGGTTATGGTTGTTCTCATGGGGTTGTGTTAGGGTTATTCTCAGAGTGTTGTGTTAGGGTTATTCTCAGAGTGTTGGGTTATGGTTATTCTCAGAGTGTTGGGTTATGGTTATTCTCAGAGTGTTGGGTTATGGTTATTCTCATGGGGTTGTGTTAGGGTTATTCTCATAGGGTTGGGTTATGGTCATTCTCATAGCCTAATCAGAGCAATGTTCTCGCCAGACCTGTACCCAGTCTTATATATAGACAGCATAAATCAAGACTTTATTGTCCTGGCACTTAGCTTTGGCTTAGTGGATTTGGTTTTTTCAGATTAAAGGCTATAATTATCTTCTATGGTGTTGAATTAAAGATTACAACTCTGGCCACAGCCCATCCCAGTGCCTTGGAGGGAGCTCCTTGGTATCAGCAGGGATCTGTGTGAAGCCGATGTTTTCTTGGTGTTACTTTCCCTGTGAGAAGCCGCCCCTTTTCCCGCTTCTCCCAGTGAGAGCTGCGTACCTCAGTAACTGACCGAACCCCAAACCTTGTGAGGCTGAAGGGACTTCTGACTTTGATGCTTTGCAGTACCTAGGTTCAGAAACGGTGCACGGAGGCATGAGATGTCCTCCAATCACAATCAGCCGATCATCTCACGTCCTTCTAAAATTCATCTGCGGTGTTTACCTCATTGGGAGGGAGCGACCGCTGGGGTGTCGGGGTGTAATTTGCCGTTTTCTCCTTTGACACAGGCAGAGGCACATGAAACTTTTACAAGAGCAAAACTACCAAATAACCACAGCTTTTTAAGCTTATAAATTTTAATTCCTGTCGTTGTGGATTTGCGATCATTCCAGTTCTTTTTACAGACTTGTTTACCAGGTTGGATCTGCAGATCTGATATTTTTGGGGGGTTCTTTCTAGCATTTCATGACTTTGTAAGCAGATGTTCCTCCTGACATAAAAGCAAAGAGAATTATCAGAATTACAGAGAGTGACACTGGGTGGCTGCCGCCCTGCTTTCTGCTGATCGGCTGGACCGGGTGTCGGACAAGTTGTCGGCAGCCTTTAAGGCCCTCGCCAGACCATGTTGTGACATTCCTGATGCACTGAAGGCATGTTTGGAAAAGAGCCGTGTTTTAGGGGTCGGGGTGGAGGGGGGGATGCCAGCTGAGAGGGCCCCGGTAGGGCAGGCCGGCTGGAGGGAGTGAGTTCTGGGACTGGAGGGTGCTGAGAGGGCCCCGGTAGGGCAGGCCGGCTGGAGAGAGTGAGTTCTGGGACTGGAGGGTGCTGAGAGGGCCCCGTTAGGGCAGGCCGGCTGGAGAGAGTGAGTTCTGGGACTGGAGGGTGCTGAGAGGGCCCCGGTAGGGCAGGCCGGCTGGAGAGAGTGAGTTCTGGGACTGGAGGGTGCTGAGAGGGCCCCGGTAGGGCAGGCCGGCTGGAGAGAGTGAGTTCTGGGACTGGAGGGTGACAGACATGCAACAATTGTGCCCCTCCCCCTCCCCCACGTCTGGCTGAGGTTAGCCGCTCGGCCATGTCCTTCCTGGAGACCTGACAAATGCTTCGCCTGGCAGTGAAGCTACATTAACTGTATTTAATGTGCACCTGTGGCCGACCCGCCGTGATTTTTAGGTGCTGAGCCGCTCCAATCAGGAGATGAAGACGGCGTCATCATTCATGTGCAGAAGCGCCGAGTGGGGCCGTGCTGTTCCACTCGTTCACGGTCCCGTCAGACACGTCTAGGCTTGTTCCGCTGAGCTCTGTGTTTTTAAGCGATTGTTCTAATTTTTAAAATCTCATTGGCTTCCTTCTCCCGTGTAGGAGGAGGGCGGCTCCAGCGAGGGCATCTTCGTGTCCAAGATTGTGGAAAATGGCCCCGTGGACAAAGATGGAGGACTTCAGATCCACGACCGGATCATGGAGGTACAGAGGCAGTCATTTCTGGCTTGCGCCCCATTAGGTGGGGGTCGCGCCATAAATTTGCAGTTACAACCAAAACCCTCTGTCAGCTTTGCCGTCACCCTCTGAGGAATGTTTCTGGCAGAGATGTTTGTTTATTGAAGGAATTAAATCTGGTTATACTGCTCAGCTAAATGAGTGCCTTAGTTTTGCTTGAGACAGGAAATGAGGTCACAGGTCTCTCGGCAAACTGCATTACTCCCAATTAAAGCATCCGCCCCTTGTTGTTTGACTTCAGCTGTTTTCATATTGTAGCTGTTTCAGAAACTGGGCCCTGTGCACCACTGCAGCCTGTCAAATGGCTTCTGAGGTGCACGAAGCTATTTTAGTAATTCCGAGTCTTAATGAATTGGCTGTCTGAATATGTCACGCTTGTTAAGGTGGAACCACACTGTCGTTAAATGCCAGGGATGTCGCTTACGTCGGCGTTCAGGATGAATCGGGGACAGGCCAGCAGTGAAAATGCTGCAGCACGCGGCACGGATTTCTTCCCTCTGGTTTCCATTGAATGTTCTTCTAAAAATATCTATGAGTGAGGTAACGGTCAGGAACGGATGGGCTTGAAGGGTGAATGTAAATAAAATAATAACAGTCCTGTGCGCCATTAATAATTAGCTGTGAGGAGTCGTATATCGTATGTCGTTTATGTGGTCAGTGGGCCAGTGTGCTGGTTCAGCGAGTCCGAGCTGTGTGTGTGGGATGGGGGGGGGTGTACCGTGGTTTAGGCGAATCGGGGTCTCTGAGCGTGACCCTGTACCCAGCTGGTATCCCTGCCAGGTTGTCGCCTGCCTCGTCCCCAGTGCTGTTAGGTTCGACTCCACGTTGCCGTGGTTACAGGCTTGCTTCAGTTCCAGCAAAGGCTCTGTAGCCTCGACTCATGGAGACTCACGCACCAGGGGCATCCGATCCGAGAGGGATGCGGAGTATTGGGCCAGCCTTGGTCCCGGAAACGTTTGACCTCATATAGTCAATAGTTTATTATACTATTATACTAGTTTATTATACTATTATACTAGTTTATTATAAAGCCAGAATTGAGTGTTAAGTTGAAGATCATTATAAGAAAGAACTTGAAGTTGTGTGTGTTTGCATGTATGTATGTATGTATGTGTGTGTGTGTGTGTGTGTGTGTGTGTGTGTGTGTGTGTGTGTGTGTGTGTGTGTGTGTGTGTGTTTGTGAGAGAGAGAGCCCTGTTGTGCTGCATATCTCAACCCCCCCACCCCACCCCACCCCACCCCACAATCCTGTACAAGAAAGTAGATGGAAAGAATTCTCCAAAAAGATTACCTTTTCCATTTGCTGTCCAAATGAAGAATAAAGGTTTGTTAAGGGAGGGGCTATGACCCCCGAACTAAAATATTTATTCAGTTCTGCTGGTTGCCTGGGTGGCCGGGCAGTTCCTAACCGCTCTACTTAAGGAATAATTTTCAATAAAAAAAAAAGGTATGAAAAAGTGTGACTCAGTGTGCCATGCAGCCACCGGCAATTTGCCTGCGGCGTCTTCCTGTCTGTTTCTGGTTTCAGGCGGAAAGTGTAGCGAGGGGGGGGGGGGGGCTTCTCAAGTCGATGCCCCCGGCTTGTCCCTGTGTTCTGTACTGTGTTCAGTCAGCAGGTTCTCCAGACCTGCTGGCCTTTTCTGTCACATTCCCGGCGTTGGGAGGCTTCCTAAGTCCCGAGGGAGGGGACCAGACCATGTGTCTGCATAGGTGCCATGCCTCATCGAGTGAGGTCAAGTAGGAGAAAGTGCTGTGTATCAGATGGTCAGCGTGCCGCCCTCCTGCCTGTGATTGGTTAATTTCTGCTGCATGCTTTACTTCATACAGTCCCTGCTTTGCAAATGAGTCACGTATGTATAACAAGAAACTGACGAAGGATCAGATCTGGTACTGCAGGTGTGGGAGATTCGGATCACACACAAACCGTTGTCATAGCCTTTAGCAAGACCGTAACCTATCTTTTAATAGATTAGGTTTCTCCAAAGTTCATGCTTTACAGATAACATATAAAAGCTGGAAAACCAGAAAGCAAAAAGGAATCTTCAAAAGTTCCTTTGGAGGAACTTGTCTTGAGTGTGTTTCTGGGCTGAAAGGGTCCTGCAGGGCTGTTCTGCGTCAGCACAGGCCTACATACAGACCCGTACACTACCTCAGCAGAACAGAACCACAGGGTTCTGGCTGCTTCACTTCTGCGGTGTTGCGATTTGGGCTAAATCGATGAGTGAGGGAATGAATGGCTCTTTGTCCTCTAGAGAGAGTCCCTCATTAAACCCAAGGAGGCGTTTGGATTTCCACTCACCGAAAACCTGATGATTTTTTTTTTCTTCAGAGCTCGAAATCCTTGGGCGTGTTTACACATACGCTCTGGGTGACCTTCGCGTGTGGAATCAAAGGAAAGTTTATTTTACCTCAGGCTCTGCGTGTTTGTTTTTAAAGAAGAACAGCTGTACTAATGTAGGGATCTACAAAATCAACTTCTTTGGGAGCCTTAACTGTTCGGCTACTTAACGTTTCACCGGTGCTGCCATTTATCACAGACAACAGAGAGCATTTAAGTGATTTTCGTACTGTGGGGTGTGGGGGGTACAAGGCTGGTGGATGCCACATATAAACACACAAAAAATGCAATTTAAAGACATCAGCTGGCCTAACTGCACCTCACTGTAACCATTCAGAAAACCCCACTGCCACACGCAGAGAACTGGCGCACTTACGGGATTCGAACCCCCAACCTTTCAGGTATGAGTGACGAGCACTACCCCCCCCACGTAGGTCAGAATAACCACTCCCCCATAGCCTGACACCTGTGCTTCTGCCATGGTGACAGAGCTGAGCATCAGTGATGAGGCTGCGGTGGGTTTTTCCGTCTCGACAAACCGATGAAACCGATGTAACATTCGCCTTGCGATGCCTGAGCGGTTACCTTTCCTTAACAGCTGTTTTAATACACAAATGGAGAGTTAAGCGCCATAGGGACTCCCATGTTTGATTCGTAACATAACATCAGCAAACGTAACCTATCATTAAAGTTCACTCTGCTGAGATGTTAACCACTATAATTTTATGTCAGGACGTCCTCTGTGTACAGCTAGCGGCAGACGATTGACGAAAAGATGATTTCCTTAGTATCGCCGATTTAATGCTGAGGCAAAGCGAAGGAACAGCGTGATCTGGGGCCTGAGAGTGAAGGGGTGAAGAAAGGGAGCAGGAGGAGCACGGAAGGGAAAAGGAGGCTGAGGATTAGAAGTAGCTACATGTTACGAGAATGACGGAAGCGGTTTATGATGCCATTAGCAAGCTGCTGAAAATATTGACCATAATACTTAATTAGGTTCCTTTTATTAGGTTAATTATTGCTCGTTTCCCGGGGGTAAGAGTGGAAGATGTTATAAATCGCAGGAACTTTTTAGTCTTATAATGGCGTCTATTCAGAAATTAAGACCGCGTGATCGACAAATTCACAGTGACTGAAATCAGACCAACACTAATCTGTAGACCGACTGCAATGAATTCTGGCATGTACACTGTGTAAAAGCTAAAAAAAAAAATTTTAAAATTAAAACACAAATGGAGAAAGGTGTGTCGAGAGATGTAAAATGAACAAGTTTAAGGAATGCCTGTCACCTTGATTGTTTAGATATAAATCTAACACAGCGCCGCTGCTCGTGAGAGAAGGCCAGGGTGTCACCCCAGGCCGTCTGGAGAGTCAGGACAGTCACCGGGAAATGATGCCGTTGTTGTGAAATCTTGGTAAATCCCGGCAAACTGCCAAGACGGGGCAGCTTGCATGCTGAAGTAAAGGTTAGTGCACCATGTATCTGTGACTGCAGTTCCCAAGGCCGCAACCTCATCCTACCGCAAGTACGGGACTCCCAGCGTGCCGGCCTAGCGGCCCAAACCCCCGGCCCCCCAGCTGGAGGCTGTGGATGGGCGCTGATAGTGGGAGGGAAGGAGGCAGGCTACGGGCTTGCATGTTGACAAGCGCTAATTCCTTTTGAAGTGAGCCTAGCTGCGTCGCCCCTCACCGCCGCCTCCTCCTTGAGGGGCCCCTGAATAATGATCTGCTGCGTTCTTTTATTATGTGGATTGCTGCCCCCCCCCCCGCCAGCTTTTCTTCTTAGATTCGTCGGACAAGGATTCCTGCTAAAATAAGATGCGTTTCCAAATAAGCAGCTTCATCACACTAGGCCGTCTCTAGGCTTCTCTATGGTGCAACATGCTGGTGTTGGGGTCGGGCTGGACCCCGATGGCGGCTCATTAGAGCGTCAGAGTGTCTTTTACGCGGTGGCTAGCAGGACACACGCTCCTGCCTGTGTCCCCTGCTGGGTTTCACCTTCTGCCTCATCCAAGCGGTTGGCTTTGCTTTTTGTTGTTCTCAGGTGCTGCCGGAAGGGATCTCTGTGTCCCGTTCTGAGATCCCGTGCCGACCCCTATTCCCCATTTTATTACGTGTCACCGGGCACGCTGCTTCCGGCCGCTCATGTGACTCTGCTTCCCAGCTCTGCAAGGACAGATTTGGCAGCGATTCCTGCACGAGGATCACATGCTGATGAAATCGCCGGTGGGGGAAATTGGCCCATTGTGAGCGGCTTTATTGGATTTCATCCTGCATGCAGGATGGCCTCCTTGGGCTTGGCCGCACGGAACATTCCGGAATCACTTGGGCGACATGGACTCGAGCGGGTGAGCTGGATTTCAGTAGCGGTGACTTTGTCGGGGGGTGTCACAGCCTCGCCTTAGCCCCCACGTGTGACGCATTCTCATTGACACCCCATCGTCAAAGCCTGTCGCAGACAGGTACCGTCCAGTGAGGCGATCGGGCCACAGACTCTCAGGTTTCATGCCCCCTGTGTCCCCTTAATTAACTCTCTCAATTAAGCACTAATAGGCTGATTAACGGACCCTTGGCTGTGATATATAATGACCTGCCGTTTCCTGGCCCCTCCTTCCCCCACCCGCCTCGGTAATGTATCCAGCCATTAATCACTTCGCCACCCCCCACCCCGGTATGACGGCGCAGTCCCACCCACCGCCGCCACGCTCAGTCTCAGGCAGGCCACGAATTCCCAGGCTATCGCTGTCTTTTGTTTATTTATTATTAATAAGAGACGCAGTTTATAGATGTGAAATCAATTACAGGAGGCAAGAGCATGCAGTACAATCTTGGTATTATGAATTAGCTAATTACGTCAAGGTGTAGCCTTTTAATTGTGCAGGGGCCACTTGTTTGCTGAAAGGTCGTTTGTCGCAAAGCTATATATATTTATAGACATACATACATACACACGCACACACACACACACACACACACGCGCACGCGCCCCTCTGTGTATATGTGTATGTACTGAGAGAGAGTTTATGCATGTGGTTTTGTAACAGTTATTACATGTTTTTATTAGTGCGCTATTTGTGGAACTGACTTCCCTGTGATTAAAGTAGGAACTTAAGTTAATTTCATTGGGATTTTTATGAAGATATTACACGTGTGCGACAAACTGAGGCACATCCGGCTTTAATTAGCTCGTTGCTGCTAATTTGCCTGGAGTCTGTGGTTGCAGTCATTTCCTTTTGGGGTCACCTTTAAGCAAATCTGGCCAGGAAGCATCTTGTTTAGTGATATTTTATGGAGTGTAACAGACTGTCCTGGTTGCTGTACTTCTGCTGTTGTTGCCTGCAGCTCAGCATTAGGAGGGGAAATGGCTCCTTTTGGCCCGTCAGCATGCGTCGGCACATGCAGGCCGGGGCAGCTTCTGCAGAGTAGAAGCTGAGGACATGCAAACTCCTCTCACAGTGACAGCAGCATTTGCTTCCTCAACCCTGGATGCATGAGGCTGCAGTCATGCAAACTGATTCACGTCACTGTCCTAAAATTCCACTTTAATCTCCCAGTCTGATGGTCATTCCCTTAAACATGGGTTACGGTCGGGCAGCCCAGTGGACATCAGGCAGTGTGTGTATTTTAATCCGCAGTTTAAAAAGGTTGTGCAAACATGTTCCCGTTAACATTATGACTCAGGGTACAGCTGACTCAAAGGATAAGATTGGCCGACAAGGGTGAGACCACCAGCTGGGGGGTTGTGGGGGGGGAGGTCACTGTGAGAATGGCAGTGAAGATGCTTTAACCCACTGACTAGAGTGCCCCCCCACCCCCCCCCCCCCCCCCCCCCGTCATGATTAAGGCCCTTGGTTCTGCCACGTTCTCCTCCGTCTTGCTGTGGAATCGGGGTGCTGTGATGTTCCGGCAGGGAATGTGCTTCCAGCATTTTTGACGGAATAGCTTGGCTGCGATCCTCGCCAACATCGAGGAGGAATTATTCCCACAATCCTCTGCTTCTCTTGCCGGCTACCTAATTAATCTGAGTGGATTAACCCCTTCTGTCCCAGCCAGTCATTTAAGTGGGGCTGGCTGGAGTTATTGCTGTCATGAGCAACCAGGAAATGGTTTAGCCCCAAGGCTTGTTGTCTTCAGTGTGAAGCAGTACACAATAAATCCAGTTTTTAGCCGGAACATTGGTCAGAGTCTTAAAGATCTTTAAAAAAGTAATAGCAACCGCTATATATTATACGTTTATTAGAAGGCATTTAGTCCCATGTCATTTCATTCAGAAAGCAGCTCGGTCATTAGTGTGCTTTATTAGCAGCTGATAATGTGCTTTTTGGTTACGCTGTAGGATTTTTGTTACTGCTCTCGACATTTTGGACGCATTTTTGGGATGAGGAGCACACTACCCTCAGCTGCGACAGTGGAATGGAGATCAGATATATGCGAAGCACTCATGGAGACTCATGCAGCCAGCGGAGCGAAAACAAATCATGAAACCTGATAGGCCGAGCTCTGGCTTCCCGCGAATTGCCCCGAACCGCCGGCCTCGTCACCGCCTTGGTCCACTGCTGGGAGCTTCAAAGGGGGCCCGCATCGGCCCGCTGAGGTGAGGCCAATATAGCTGAACAGCCTGCCGGGCTGCGGCTTGTTTGATTGGCCGAGCCGCTGCGGGCCACCAGGCTGCGGCTTGTTTGATTGGCCGAGCCGCTGCCGGGCTGCGGCTCGTTTGATTGGCTCAGCTGCTGCGGGCTGCAGTGCTGCAGCTCCTTTGATTGGCCGAGCCGCTGTTGGCTGCCGGGCTGCGGCTCCTTTGATTGGCCGGGCCGCTGCGGGCTGCCACGTGACCGCCACCTTCAGTGAGCCAGACAATGTTGACATGCTTTTCAGGGAAAGCTGATCAAAGTGGATGGCATCTGGAAGATATGAGGGCTAGTTAACGGAATTAATTCTCACTAAGGCTATTGTGCTGGGGTTGCTACCTTCCCTGCTGTAAAAATGTCAGCTTGGCTGTATCTCCGGGGTAACAGAAGCTGATTGTTCAGACCCCTGAAGTTGCTTCAAAAAATTTCACCATTAGCCACCGAACTGTGACGACATACCAAGCTGACCTACTCAAAGACTGTAATGGTGCCTGAAATGTTACCCTCTTATATACTAAATTTACAATTTATTTGTCTAACAGATGCTTTTGTCCAAAGTAACCTACAGTTCAGAGAGCAGGTTCAGTCCCTGAAGCCGTTGGGCTTAAGGGCCACGTCCAGCGGTGAAATCACTCTGCCTACCCAGGGATTTCAACCAGCTGTATAATATTCACACACACACCCTTGTGTAACAGTATAGTCAATTTGCTTGATCTCTGTTAAGAACCAGGTAAAGCCAATATCAATAGCAGTGTGTATATTACTAACCTGGCTGACGACAAGCCGTCAGTCAGTTTGGCAAAGTTGCCAATGCCTCCGCACTGCACGGAAAGGGCAGCGTTCACACACTCTAGCAGCCCCCTGGACCACGGGGTCACCGGTGACGCTGGAAGCTTCCGGGAGCGGGGCCGACCTCCGCGGCCGAGCGCGTCACGTGTCGGGCCTGACAGGCAACATTAAATAAACCTCCTCACATCTGCGGCCGGCGTCAGGTTACCGAACCGACTGGCCGGACAACAGCTGCTCCTTTATGGAGTGTTTAGGGACCCCCTGCCCCCCTCCCATGCTCCTGTCCTCCCTCAGGTGCCTCACAATGTCACCGTCATTCCAGTGTCACCCGGTCTGATGCCTGCATCAGACTACAGTCAGACTAATGTGTGTGTACCAGACTGTATCACCACACTCAGGGGTGGAGGCCGGGGGCAGGAACCCATGACCTCTGAGTGTGAGCAGCACGGACCCCACACACCTGCCCGAGCGGCACTGGGAGGTAACAGCAGGGCTCGGGCGGTTTCCCCTGTGACTGCACCCTCCCTGTCTCACACCCGAACCTGGGACCCTGAAAAGGTGGGGGTGGGTCACAGTCACCAAGGCCTGCTGCGCTATATCAGGCCAGCAGCTGCTCTCTCGCTACCAAGGCATGCTGGGATGCCGGCCTTTGCTTTGGGGCTCGACCCGCCGAACACAAAGCCTGTATTTTCGGTCCTCAGTCCCCCTTTCAGCTCAGACAGGAGTTTATTTAACGTTTTTTTTTTTTCTTCAATGGAAAAGAAAAAGTGAATGAATAAGTGCTTCCTGACTGTGTGCTGACCCCCCCCCCCGCCCCCCCCCCCCGACTTCCCAGTGAAACAATGGTGCCGTGGAGCTGAGCACGGCCCCCACACGTGACCTGGTGTCTCTCGCGCTGCGGCAGCTGGCTGGAGTCCCCAGTGTCGTGTGCCCGTCCCCCAAATTCCCTGACAGGGGGCAGTGTAACCTGAGCCCCCCCACAGCTGTCCCACCCAAACATCCAGACGCGTTTTTATCTGATTCAGGAGGCCCGTGGAGACGGCTGGCCTGCTCCGGACCCAGGCAGTGTCTGAGGCGTCGGCGGAGGGGCCCGATTCTGCCCTCCTCGGGTTTAAAGAGGAGCGATGAGGAGGCTTTACAAAGAGGCGAATGTATTTTTTATCAGCATATTTCCATAGTTGGATTAATCCTTTTACGTATATTATGCTAATTCATTCTGTTAAATTACTTTCAGTTCCAATAAATCTGAATATTTTTGCCCCAGCGGAATATTTTCGGAGCTCCTTGCTTTGTGTGAAGCCACGGAAATGTGAAGCACATGTTCGCCTGCGTCCGCGACTGCGAGGTATGCGGGGGGGGGGATGGGCCCCCTGTCGCCCGGCTTCACCTCGGCGCCCGTATGCTCTGGGATCGCGGCCCCCCGGACACACCCTCCCCTCCCAGGCCGACACGCCAAAACCCCCCGTCCTCCGAAAAACACACGCCTCTTTCATCTGGGGAAAACGGATCGTGCTGCAGTCGGCAATGCCATCCGTAGGGAATGTTCCGGGCGGCCGATAATTCCACATTCCAGGAATTTTCTCAGCTTTTCTTTTTTTTTTTCATTCCCTGGTACTTCTAGAGAACAGCGAGGTTTCCTCGACCTTACCGGCAGCAGGCTTATGATTTTGTGTATTTCTTTATTTAAATTCTCATTTGCTCTATAACCGCAGACATCAGACATGAATTTGTCTCAAAGCAATTGTAAGGCTTTGTTGTTACCTGTTCGTAGCGACTGTTGTTAGAAACCAGTGTTTTCCTGTGTTACGGTGCCTTCCCCAATATACCTATGGAGGATTGGCCTGCTGGGACCCTAGCTGTCATCCATTTGCATGTCAGACCCGTGATCACATGACCTCGTTAGCCTGACTTCACCGCCCCCTCTGCGATGTTTGGCTGCGTCTCAGAGGTCAAGCAGCGGCCGGCTATCTGGCTGTGGTGCTTTAACGCAAAGCAAACCCAGCCAATGCTCTTTCTGTTGGAATATCTTCAGAGGGACACCCATCGCCGGCTGACTGATGGCGTCCACACGTCCCGTGACCCCCCTCGGGACGTTTGCTCCCAAGCACTATCAGTCACGCAGCCGTGGGCTTCAGTCAATATTTATACAAGCCTGTATATCTTCTGAGGGCCAGCAGGCCTCCTGTCCAAAGAGCTGCTTAGGTCTGACCCCTCTCTGACCCCACTGTCAGGAGCTGGAAGAAGGATGTGATACCGGGTGCTGACAGCGGGGGGCGCCATCCTCGAATCTGCTGTCCGCCCTCCCCCTTTCTCCAATAAACCCACAGTGTGCCATGCTGGACAGAAGAGCTTAAAAGCTGAAAAGTTCATATACCTGAGGCCGGTTTAGCTCCACCCACTTACGATGCTCCCATTGTGGTAACCGGTTTGAAATCATTCTCTTGTGATGTCATCTAAGAGATTGAAAAAATTTGGAATGATTTTTATTAAGTTTATCTACAATTAAAATAAATGTCTGTTTTAATAATCAATTTTTAAATGGTTTCTTTTTTACAATCAGCAGTTTCCAAACCCGAAAGAAATCATAGAGTAGACTGGCATGAACAGTAATGTGCAGCTGAATGAAATGTAAAGCGCAGAAGGCAGATTCACTCGCCTGTAAAACCAGCGTGCTGGACTGAACAGTAGGTGGTACGTGCAGACAGCGAGCCTGAGAGGTGCCACCGAGAATTCTGCAGCCTGCGTGGGGGCCAGGCTGGCCTGGGGGAGTGACATACAAACACATCACCAAGTGAAGGCTGTCTTCCGGGTCCCAGTTTTGAAGAATCCTTTCCATCTTTCCCGAGTGACCCATCTCATCCCAGGGTCGCTTTCAAACCACGTGTATATCGTCAGAAAAATAACAGGATGTGATAGTGGGGCTGCAGTGTCAGTAACAGAAAGCCACCCGGCACCTGGGCTTTGATAAGGTCCCCCGTCGAGCACAGCATCGCCCCCTGCTGTTCCTCTCCTGCCCCCCCCTGCTGAGGTTTGGGGCGTGACTGCGGTCTGTGTGCCTACACTTCAGTAATTGCTTAACTCAGATTTATAAGGGAACTCTCCCTAAATCTTTTTATTAGATTTTTTTTTTCTCATCACCAGGGGGTTTCGTACACACCCAACGGAAACCGTATTACAGTACAGAGAAGAGAAGCAGCTCTTTGTTTCATGAAAAATGTCACCGTCTGATGTCAGGCTTTGTTTTGGAAGTCTGTGGAGAGTAGGGAGTCAGTGTCACCTGTGTTTTTGCTGATTTCCCTATTAGCGTTGATGTGAATCCTTGCGTGGGGGCCCTGCACGCTCGGAGACCAGATCTGCTGCGTTTTTAGTTCTGCATTTACACATAAATTTAAAAATAACAAAACATTTGCTGTGTATTAAGCATTTGCATACTGGGAGGTGAATCAAACTCTCCGAAGTCCGTGAGTTTCCTCAGATTATCAGATCTACATTTCACGTGGCGCGTGTTTCAGTAACTGAGTGTGAACTCTCTCAGCAGATAAGCTGAATGAGCCTTATTCTCTGGCATTACCATAGCGGATTAGCATGTTTACCGTGTTCATTTGTGAAATAAGCCCTACTGCTTTCCTATTCTGACCGACTCCTCCGGATCCTGAGATTTCACAATGAAATGCTCTGAAACAGGACACTTCACTTTTTACGTAACGGCTCCACTTAAGCTCTCATATTCCTGATCTCCTTCTGCAGCTGTGAGTTTAGGGAGTTCAGTGTTGCTAAAACCGTGTTTCCGGACTGCAACGTGTGTATTGACAGAGAAGTTTCTCAGAGTCTTTCCTATTTTCCTCTGAATTGTTGGTGTCATGCAGAGATTTGTTTGCGTGATTGTGAAAAGACCGTGAAACTGTATTACCCTACCTGTTACAAAGACCATACTTCATTAAATATATTTAATTAGGTGCAGATTACTGCCCTGATAACGCATTTTGAAGGTTTCAGTGAGGTGTTCTTCAGAGCTTCTGAATGTGGTTCTTCTCAGAGAGCAGATGTTTCTGCAGGATGGTGTGCGAACATTGAGATTTTTCCCCAGACGCAGATTCTAGCCCACTAATGAAGGCAGAGATGCGTTGCGCTAAAGGCTGTATTGCAATTTGACCTACACTACAACAACAACAACAAATTTATTTTTGTATAGCGCATTATCACAACATTACATCGTCTCAAAGAGCTTTACAGCATCTGCACCCAAAGCCCCCAGTGAGCAAGCCAAAGGCGACAGTGGCAAGGAAAAACTCCCAAGAAGGAAGAAACCTTGGGAGGGACCAGACTCAAAGGGGGAGCCCATCCTCCAGGGGCCGGCAGAGAGAGTCAAATAGGAGAGATGGTTAAGTGCCAGAGATGGTTAAGTGCCAAGTCACACTGTCCCAATCATAAGATTTGAGAAATAACTGGAGAGCAGGGAGGGTGACAAGCCAGTCTTCTTCCAATCGCCAAATCACTAGTGCGCTGCGCTGTTGTGAACAGTTATACTTGTGTGCTGGTGTGTCTGTGTCGCTCAGCAATCACTCAGTCAAAATGCTAGGAGATACATAGTGTAGAATGTTGCATTTATTGTCTTCCCACCCTGTGATATATTCAGCTGTTGAATCGAGAAACTGAAACAGGAAAAAAACAAACATTTAACAAAGTATCCATTTATCAAGTCCTTGTTATATCTGTGCTGCTCCAAACATCCCGTAAACGTATTTGGAAAAATCTCAAGCTACAAAGTCACTTTTGTAACCATTTTCTCTTCTAACGTTAGTATCTGTACGATTTCTCCTTTTTTTAGTCTTATGATGTACGAATAAACTTAAGTGGTAAGTGAATTTGATGCTCTGTGTTTTTTAGGCCTGTTGTTTCGGTGGATTATTTACTGTGAGGTATTAATAGTGCTACAGTGATATACAACAAAAACACGTGGAATGTGCACTTTCTTCGCTCAAATAAAAAAAAAAGTAGATCGATCATATTTCTTGCGGTTTGCGTCGCTGTGACGTGTCTGGGGGGAGCACGTCAGGCTTCGGTCATATGTCCACGGCTGCACTCTACTTAGTGATTATAAATCAGCCTTGTACGGGGTCATTGGGAGCCGGGAGCCGGGAACAGACTCCTGCTGGGGCCCCTGATTGGCTGCTCTGTCTTGCAGGACAGGAGCGCTCTCGAATTAGCGGCCACACCGGCATCTCTGATCCCATGCCCTCCGTGGCCTCTTTCAGAAGCCAGGTTGCTTTACCTTTCACAGCTGACTGATCCTACCCCCTTGCTGACCCCCCCCCCCCACACACACACACACACACACACACACACACACCACGCTTAGCTGGGAGCAGGGAGCCACGTGACTCTCTAACTCAATTAGCCTCTTTTTGTTTGGGGGCCGCTGTTTATATCTTCCGAAAGTGCCCCCTCCCTGTAACAGCGCATTCCTGAGATTTAGCTCTAGCGGCAGTGTAGTGGCGTCCCAGCTGGAAGCCGGACAGCGCTGAGATTAGACTTCGGCATGATGGCGATACTCCCCGTGGGGAATCACGTCAAAGGTGTTTCGCTGAGGACACCCCCGCGTTCGGGTGCTAGGCTGGCATGAGCTAACGTCTGGGCACATGCTGTAAACCCGGCAAGAGACCCGCAGCCAGTCAGTGATGGGGGCCGCTGCTGTTACCGAGGGCGACAGGCCGCTAGATTAACACATCTCAGCATGTTTCCAGTACGAAGCAGAGATTGGCCCCGGGGAGCCACTTTCAGGGGCATTTGTACCGAGCATCAGTGCTAAACCTCTTTCTTCTCCTCTCCTGGCAACAGCACTGACCTGCACTCCTCCCCACTGCACTCTGTCCCTCTGCTGTCCTCTCCTCCAGTCTCCTCACATATGGAATCCTCTCCATAAGTCTGCTCTCCTCTCCTCTGCCCTCCTTGCTCTTGCCTCCACTATCCTCTCATGTGATCATCATTCCTCTCATCTTCTATCCTTCCTTATGCTTCCTTCTGCCTCTTCTCCTCTACTCTTCTCTCTTCTCCTGCTCTATCCTCCTCTTCTCCTTTCCTCCTCTATCCTCTTCTGCTCTCCTGGCGTCTGCTCTCCTCATTTCCATCTGCATTCGGCCAGCGATCCAAGCTGCCATATTTATTTATGGAGCACTTTATATTTTCTCAGGACTCCAGCTTAACTTTGAAGTTCCACCCAGAAGGTAAATGGTCAGCCTGCAAATCAGCAAGCAGGAAAGATGAAGCCACATTTAACCATTTCCTCGTCCTCTCCAGCTGTAGCATCAGCACGTGGATGGCGCTCATGTTGATTACATGTTGAGATTGACCCTTTATAGTGACTGTAAGAAAAGGTTTTCGAGAGCGGAGACTCAGATGGGAAGTAAGGACGTGGCCTCCCTCTTTGGACAATGATTGGATGTTGTGCTTAAACATGTAGCATCAAAGTTTTGCATAAAAACCTCAATGCACATTTCTGTCCAGTCATTATGCTGTAATTTCGTGCATAATTGCATACAGTGAATAGCTGTGTTACATCATTGTGAAACTACACAGAATACGTTTCTGTGGTGTGTGTTTAGGATTTATCCGCCGTAATCTAGATGTATTGGGTGCGTTATGATCATAAACACAGCAAAGCTTTGGGTGACATTCAGGGTGCAAAGCTCTTCTGTCCCATGGCCTTGGGTAATGCACAGATGTTTTTGGGCTCTAGGCCTGGTCAGCCCCCAACCTTCTCTGTACAGTTGTTTTGGGTTCCAAGCCTGGTCACCCCCCAGCCTTCTCTGCACAGATGTTTTTGGGTTCCAAGCCTGGTCACCCCCAAGCCTTCTCTGCACAGATGTTTTTGGGTTCCAGGCTCAGACGCCCTCCACCTTTTGCACATGGATTCCCCTTGATTCCAGTCTGCGTCATCCTCCTGCCTGCTGTACACAGATGGTTCTAGGTTCTGGTCCCAATGGGGCCCCTGCCTTCTGTGCTGGCTCCCAGTTCTGCCTTTTCAGACAAGTTCCCATACAGAGTCAGGCCCATATAGCGCCATCACACCGCTATTTAATCTGCCTTACTTTGGTATTTCTATACACTCTATCCTCTATACTTTTTGCGATTTCTATATTCCCCTGTAGGTTGCCATACACAACTGTGTGAGTTACCTCTGCACAGTACTTCTGAATCATCCCTTGTTCTATTTTATCTCTACACAAGGCCTTTCTATCTCTCCTTACTGAAGCGTGGAATTTCTGTTTCCCAGCATTCCGTCACTGTCCTGTCTAGGCTGTGTTTATTCTGTATTTCTATGTATGTCTGGCTGTTTGCTGCACCCACGTAACGCAGTATGATTGCGCTGCTCTTTTTTGTCTCCCTTCTCCGCCGCAGCTCGCATGGCTAAGCGCATGTTGAACAGACTGTATTCTGTCCTCTCCTCCCACGCTGCGGCGCGTTCGTATTGCGACGCTCTCTGTCTTACTTCAGACAGATTCCATCCGGCTGTTAATTATTCTGTGCTGTGATGGAGATCAAAGCAGCATTTCTGAATGCGCCATGATTGTTATGTATGATCGTGTACGCATGTTTGTTATACATGGAGTATATAAATGAACAGTCTTCATTCTGCAAACTGCACAGGGAGTGCCTTTTGGGGGGGGGGGGGGGCCTGGAGCCTTAAGTTTGTTTCCTCTTTGACTTAAATGAGTCGAGATGCGGGTCTTGTTTGATTTGCAAGCGGCCCTTTAAAGACCTGGCCTGCAAATTGGCTTCCTGTCGGCATGCTTGGTTTATAATTGCAATAATTTGCCACATAAAGGAGGAGGGGGCGACAGGACGGGCCGCGATTGGCGGCAGGGCCCGGTTCTGTCCCGCACGCAGACGGACATCCCAGCTGCTGTTAGCGGGGCTTGTAAGTACGTCAGTCTCCGAGCTGCTTAACCGCAGACGTCAGACGCTCCGCTGGCACGGTGACTCATTTTAACGCTGTAATCTGAATGTCTTGAGAAAGTGTCATTCCTGCCCCCCACCCCAGTCTTTTTTGGCAGTTTCACGTCCTTTGATGGTCTTACATATTATCTCTTAATCAGTGACTGAGAGGGAGAAACCAAGGCGGGGGGGGCGGGGGGGTTCAGGAGTGCGCCACACTTGGGTCCGGGGGGGGACTGTTTTGAAAGCATGCCGACGTCGCCTGAAAGGCAGTAGGAGATAGGAGATGGTGGGCTGAGCCGGGAAGGCGGGGCTACGTGCGAATCACCTGGGGAGGGGCGGGGCTTCATGGGGGGAGTCAGGTGCAAGGCAGCGGGGGCGGAGGGGTCCTCCTCTGGTCACATGACTGTCTACATGAAGCCACTTCACGCCATCCCATCACTAAGCACACACACACACACACGTCTGCATTCATATCTTTGTGGGGACTGTCTGTTCATTTCTATGGTCATAACCCTAATCCCAACATGACGGCCTTGACCCCCACCCAGCCCTAACCTTCACCATGAGTATCCAAACAAAATACGGCACTATATGCATTTTTACTTTTCTGATTGCAGCCACAGATTTTTACAAAATTGAATTTCCCCCTGAGAGGACATTTGGTCCCCACAATGGAATATCACAATGATCCACGTACATACACACACGCACACACTCGTGCAATGTCACCATAGTATATCTGTAATGGTGATGGTAATGTGACCCCTGGATGACAGGAATGATCAAACTGGAGACCCTTCTTTTTGCCAGTTTTAGAATCCGTGAGTAATCGTTTCGTAAGCATTCATGTAAAATTCAGCTCTCAGTTCTCTGAGATTCAGGTTTGTTTAAAGCTTGTATGTAGTTCAGCCTCATATCTGCCTGCTTATCCTGAGAATGAGAAACAGGCGGCTAATGGGAGGCTTTACTGTCCGGTGTCATGTTACATTTCTAGTGTTTAATCAAACAAGCAAACTTTTGTTAAAGTCACTTAAATTGACAAACGTGGTGCATGTGTGTTGATATGTAAGCCGCCTGCGGGTGGCGTGATGAGGGAGCATCGTGTGGTGTCTCTGTATCTATTAGCCGACCCGGTCGTCGTCAGGGGGTCCCGCGCTCCCCAGCCATATTCGGCTGTGCTCCTTTGCACTCGGCACAGCTGGGCCTCAAATGGCAGCCTTAATCCGAGTCGACTGCCTGCGAGCCGCGAGCGTCTGCATGCTCCTCACTGCGGTCCGCGAGGTGGAGGATCACCTCTGAAAAGCCCTACCTACCGTAAGGTGACCTCGCAAAACCGAGCTTCCGTCGCCATGCTTGATCTGCTCCGGTCGTCCAGCGGCTGGCTGTTGCAGTCCAGGCTAGATTTATTTTCTATGGACTCTGGGCGACGGAAAAATGTTGTCTGTCTGGGGGGGTTGTCTGTCTGCTGACGTCAGACTCCCTGACAGTCTTCATTTAGCAGAGTCTTGCGTCAGACTGTCCTCCCCAGCTTGGCCCAGGGGTTTGTTTCACCCTGCCACAACCGCAGGGCCATCGGCCATTTAAAAGCAGACCTTAGTCTGTAAGCCTTGTAAGTTCCTTCAGATAAATGCCTAGGCGTCTCCGAGCTGGGATAGTGGTCTGTGCTTCCAGGATACATGAGCGGAGATAACGGTGATCCCTGAAGGCGGCGCCCTCCTCAAAGAGGGTCATCCATTTTCTCCCGGAATTCGTAAATCTGTCGTGTTAGTCGCAGCCACGGCGATTTGCCAGTACGTGCTGTGCCATCCCATCTACAGAGAGGGAACCTTCCGTTTTATTACTTGAAAAAGAGGCACATCTTTTACTCAAGTTCTGATAGTCGTAATTATGGTTTTGAATGTATTTATGGTGTACGAAATAGATTTTAGTTTTTTCTTCATTTTACGTCCCGACCGGCTGATTTACCGATTTGCTGATTGGACTCCTCATGAGAAATGGATGCGCTTGGCTTGCTGGAGGAGTGACTTATGGTCCGGGCTGCTGTCCTGCCCCCAGCTGGAACTGCGCCGTCCTTTGCTGGATCGCCTCTCGGCTAATGGGGAAAGCAGCCTCCCTCCATGGGGGTCCGTCCACAGGCGCGCGTTAGATTTAGGCGAGCATGTGCATTCCTCCAGCGAGTTCTCATCATCGCAGTTGGGGGAGGGGGGGGGGGGGGGTCTAGACTACGCTCGATTTACCCTCCACCGTTTTGAGGATGTGCCCTTAAATCTTGGCTCTCTGTGAGCTTAGCGTCGGCGCTGAAATGATCCACCGTTGTTTTCTCTGCCAGGTTATCCGTGAAATCGCACTTGAGCCCCCTGTTTACATGCTTGCGTGTGTGTGTTTGTGTTTTAACATGCCGGCTCTTGTCCTCGATGCCGAGAACACCGACGGGCCCTCCTGGCTCTTAGCATTAGCCACCGTTAGCGTGTTTAAAATAGCGAGGCAGCATCACTCTAAGCCCACATCCCGGCTTCTCATTGGCACTTCGCCGTCCCGCCTGCTCATTGTCATGCCTCCGTTTGGGAGCCTTTGCTTTCTGATTTCGTCCTTCATGGTATCCGGGGCCCTTTGCCACATAGCACCTCCAGTTTTCCCACTCCAGTGTCTTATTACTGCAGTGTTGTCACTGGACGCTTGTGTAACCGGCTCACACTGATGGCTCTTTCACCTCGTTGTTCATGTTTCAGTGAGGCCTAACTCCCCCCCCTCCCTGCCGCCCTAAATCTCTTCCCCCCCCCTACTCCTTGGTATACTATGAGAGCTTACGGTCTTCGTGGGTCATTAAAATGGCCACATGGGACTGAGCGCTGTCACACACACAGACAGCACCTCTGAATCCGGGCTGGCAGTGTCTGTACTGGGCAGTCAAGTAGCTCTGCACAAACAGTATTATAAAAGAGAATATCAGAAATGTAAAAAAATGAGAATTCCTACTCTGGTTATATATGAATGCATGGATATTAGTGGATATTTGCAGTATAGACTAGCAGTAGGTTTTTTTACCAAAGGCCATTTCTGCTGAGACTTTCTAAGTAGGAAGAATTTCTAAAGGGGGGGCTGGGAGCACTTAGGCCACCTGGGGCCATGTGCCTGTGGACACTCCGTGGCTACATTCTGCCACCCCCCCACCCCCGGCCCCAAACCTCCAGCGCACAGCACGGGTTTTCATCATACCCAGGCATGGGGGGAGGGCATTTCTGCTAGGGAAGTTTCTTTTTTCCAGAGAGACTGGAAATGTGAAGGGGGCCGTTGGTCTGGGAGCTGCGGGGGCCGTCCTCGATATAAACGCTCCATATTCCATGATCGGGCTATGGACGTCACCCCCCACCCCCGCCTCTCCCCACACATAAGAATGTTCCCACCACCCTAAAGTTGCTGAGCACATTTCTGAACGTGCCCCAGGACACGCATGCCGCTGATGCGGCCCCAAGGAGACGCACAGACGAGGCCCTCGGCACCCATTGGCTGCCTGTGGGAGTCACCTGATGCTCACGGTTGTGGCATCACATCTGTGTTGGGCTTACACATTTTGGCAGACTGGCATTACATGACATGAGCTATTTACAGCTCAATGGATTTGGTCATATTTGGGCCATACCCTCAGATATGCCACGCCCCTCTATGTAAGGTCCCGCCCACTACGGTTTATGTTGTCGAGCCTGTGTAGTTGTGTGCTTCGAGTGCCAGCCTCACCATGCCCTTCCTGTGAGGCCCCACCCATGCCCATAAGGTCCCGCCCCCTCACCAGAACTCTTACACACCCCTGCATGTCCCTGCCCGCTTCCCCTCCCTGGGAGGAACCCCATATCCTAGCTGCTCCACTGTAGAGACCAGACCCTGGTGCTGACTAGGCCCTGTTGTTCTTGGCAGCAGTAGAGCACAGACGCTCACAGAGGTGCCTGTCCACCCCCCAGTTTCCCTCCATCTTCTCATACGCTTGTGAATAGACCCCCACCTCCCGAGCCTCATAACAGCCCTTCTGTTGTACCAAAAGGTAAGAGTCCTTCACCGAGCATTCGAGGGGTGTTTGGCCGATGGCCTCTTAGCAAACTGGTGTCACATAGGAAAACTCACGGATTCTTAATCCATCAGCTGCTCTTGGCACTGATCTCAGGCCACCGTCTCCCTCGCCGTATATTTTACTGTCAGTGAGGCATCTGCAGATGCATTTTAAATAAAGAGCAACAGGAAATCTTTACAGGATAGTCCAGGGACTCATTCCTTCCTTTCTAACCCATATTCTCCTAATAGCACATTACTTTTTAATTTCATCCTCCAAAGTATCCCTTCTTTTTGTATGGTCCACTGAACATTTGGGGGAAAAAATTTGTAGTAAGTCTGTTTTTCTGGATTGCAGACTAAAGTCAGTCCTGTTGGACTCGATAATGTTCTCACTGTGCTGATGACGTCTGTGGATGATAGTCACATAGTCAGCCTCCTGGTGATAATCCAGAACCTGTGAAAATAGGCAGTGTTGCTGTTAAACCCAAGCCCAGTTCCCCCTGGAAGGATCGCTGTTGCTCAGGGTGACTCAGTGAATCAGCTGCTGTGTGTGCAGCCCAGCTGTTCCTAATGTGTCCGTGATCGTCAGAGGAGCCGCGTCCGTAGCATAGGCTAAATCCCCGCAGTCTGAAGCACTTGCAGACGCTGCAGTGGTGTGAATCAGCCAGGAATGCAGGTGTTAATTGGCAGTGAAGCGTATACATTTAATAAACGAGCTCAATGTACTCGTGCGCCGTCCCTGTGAAATGCGCAGTGTGCCTCTGTGGGGGAGGGAAATGGGCGTGCAGGCGGACTGAGATCATGCGTAACCCCGAACGAGTCCCACGGCGCGGAGGGAAGGAGGCACAGGCCGCACATTTCAGCGGCGATCCAGAGGCATCTGGACGACTGATTTTGGAAACCTTCACCGCGCAGAGTCGACATTTTGGGCCCTCTGAAGCTGTTTGTTTTCGCTGCTTACCTACAGCGGTGCTCCACCGAGACTCCATGCCAAGTTGGTGCTGCTTGAGGGTTCTCATTTCTGTAGGTGTGCAGTGCGCTGTTACTGTCCGTGAGTACTTACCCCTGTTTCTGAACAGACGGGCCTTGTGAGAAGGCCCCTGTGGATCAAAGCACGCTTCCCCTGCAGGTCTGCCTTCGCTCGCCTTGCGGCCTGACGGCCCCCATTAGTTGGCTGAGCACACAATGGCTTCCCCAGTTTTATCTTTAATCAAATCCAGCATGCGAGTCTCACGTCTTCCTTAAAGCTGGCCAGTTGTTGCCTTGTGATCAGAGGCTGTCAGAGGAGATTAATTATTTTTTTTAAACCTGGTCCCCCAGGATCCCCACTGGTGATGAAAGGCCAGTAAAACCACAGTGGGACAGAAGTGGGCGCAGTAAATTGTAAATGTGTTACGTAGGCTGTGGTAACTTATGACATATTTAAAGGGACGTTCAGAGCTCTGTATGGAGGGAGGCCTTCAGAAGCTGTGTGACTGCAAGGAGAATGTAGGCCTCATGAGGTTATGGCGTCCGAAATTCACCTAGAAGATGCTACACTGCTAACCCTCGCTACTAATCTTTCCCGCTAACTCTCGTTGCTAACTCTCTCCGTGATTCCTCACCACTATCTCTTGCTAATAACCCTCACTGCTAACTCTCTCAGCTATCAGTCACTGCTGACCCTCTCCGCTAACCCTCTCCACTATTTCTTGTCACTAACCTTTGCTGCTAACCCTTGCAGCTAACCTTTCCCGCTAACCCTCTCCACTAACCCTCACTGCTAACCCTCGCAGCCATCTCTCGCTGCTAATGCCTGCTGTTAGTAGTTGATCTGAGATCAGTCACACCTCAGGGTTCTGCAGCAATGTATTTCATGCAGCCTCATTGCCATCATGTCACCGGGATGACACTAAATCAGCTGATGGCGAATAAGGCCTAGTAATCCCTCCGGGGTCCCCTGCCCTGTCCCCTGGGTTTCCTAGATGAACTTCCAGGCTCACTGACGGATGGGTGGATGGATGGATGGATGGATGGATGGATGAGAATCAGGCGTAGTTTATTAATAGACGCACTGTATCTTAACCAATTCTGAGAGCAGCAAGTTAAATAGCAACATTATGGACAAAAGTAAAAATCTAGTTAATTATTTGTATTTGTATGCCTTGCTTCTGCTGTTATGAGGCCGTGTTACCGAGTGCGTGCCTGAGTTCTTAAAATAAACTACACATGCGTCTGGCTTAAAATCATTTGTCATTTGTCCCAAATTGATTGCGAGATGACTCAGCCTGTGTAAGACACGTTGCAGCAAAGGCCACGAGAGCTGCTGTAACCTGGCACCCCGCGCCCTGTGGCGTTCTCGGTAGTGCAATTTTGGCTCGGATGCCGCCTCTTAGTTTACACGCACCTGCGCGCCGTTCACTGACGCACTCTTACAGCCGCGGATGGGTGTGCGTCTCCCTCGCTGGCGGCCTCCACACTGCCACTGCGGCCTTGTCAACGCCACTCAGGCCGCCGCTGTGGCTTTGCCTTTAGCGCCACCTTCTGAGCCATTGAGGAGAAAATTCCCTATGCAGCCAGCAGGTGGTGTGCCGGTGTAGGGCTTTATCTTAGGAACCGAGTCCATGCAGCACATAGACACACAGCCTGGTAGTACGCCCCGTGGATGCGAGCCCCGCACATGATTTTAACGCTTACTTTGTCTTTCTTTCTTTCCAGGTAAGACTCTGAACGCGCCTCTAAAGCCTGTGTGAGCTGCTGTGTAAGTACAGAATGATTCCCAAGGCCCCTCCTCTCACATGCTGTGTATGACATCTCCCCTGTAGGGGCCTGTGTTGGGACAGGTCCGTGAAAGAGACCTGAGTTCATTTGTGTTTTTGTTTGTTTTGTTTCGGGAGCATGTGGATAGTCCTAAATTGCCACCTGGCTTTGTTCACCGCTGGCTCTGTGTATGCGCTGAACAAGATCCCCCGGGGAGGTGTTGTGACAGTCCCCTGAAAGCGTGATCTTGCGGATGGCCCCCGCAGCGGCATGACACCCTGATCCACCTTGCTAGTCCGGTCAGCGGCACACAGCGATGGCTCTCTTTAGCCAGCTTTGCTAAGGGGAGAAAGGGGGCACTCACTGCATACGGCCTGTTTGCCTTCCCAGTGAAGGAGGCTCGGTTAAATGCTCATTTACATAATCCTACACGGAGGAAGGATATCGGGGGCACCTTTGTCAATAGGGGGCGCCACACTGAAAGACTGTCCTGTGGCAATGTGTCCCGACAAGGCCTACAGGGGGAGGTCAGCCCTTTCAGGTTCTCCAGGTGGGAAGCAGACGCCGCTGTCCGACTTCTGGAAAGTTCCCAGGGCTCGCTCGCACCCCCACCCCCGCAGCCAGGGCCGTTTCCGGGGATTACGGCCAGACGTGCAGGCGGTAATTGGCAGCAGCTGATAAAGCCAGCCCTGCAGGTCCAGAGCTGTCCTTCAAGACAACAGACACATAAGGGGGAGGGCGGGTCGGGGGGGGGGGATTCTCACCATCGTGGTTCTGAAGAGCAGCAGGGAATCTTGACTGACACTTGGAGCAGCGGGAACACGGCCGGACACGACCGGCTGTTCGACTCGGGAACCGGACTGAGCCAGTTCAGGCCTGGTCCATCCCCTGCGTGCTGATATCTCGTTTGAAGCTCACACATTACACACCTCACTGCGGTTATACATGAGCCCTCGGAGGCCTCCCGCCCTTCAGAAGACGCTTTTGTGTTCTGAAGGTCACCATGCTCTTTCCCAGGCTGCTCTTCAGTGGACCCAAGCTGCAAATCGTGCTGCTCTTTTCCTTTGTTTCCTAATTGATTTGCACAGACAGCCCAAGATATATGGGCAGCTAATTACACATCAGCTACACGGTTATTCAGCAGTCACTCCATAAATTTATTGTTTTAAAAAAAAACAGCATGCAACTGAGATTCCTTCACTATTTATAAACATGTCCAACTATGTTTGTTTTAGCTGAATGTTGAGAAATTAGTGATTTCTGCAATGTGTACATAAACAGCCATGTTGAACAAATAAAATTTATTGAATGGCTGCTGACATAATTTCTGTTTATGCAGAGCTGGCTGCAAAGTTGATGCAAAGGATTATGGGTACGGTGCCCACATTAATACCGAATCCTTTGGCACCTAGTATAGACAAAGGATGATGCAACCGGGGGCCTGGCCTGGGCCTGTGAGTGTGTGTGTGTGAGTGTGTGTGTGAGTGTTCACTCACTCGCCCATCCTACTAGAACATCATGCTCAGTTCATGGATCTGCTTTCTGTTCTTCCCCTGCCAAGGTCTGCGTACAGGTCACAGGGCTCCTTGAAAGCCAGGGACCAGGGCTGAGTTTTTAAACAGAATCTGATAAACAGGATTCCTACATGGTTAGTCCTGTTTCTGTTTTGGGGTGAACGAAGGAGGTAAGGACGTCAGCCGAGAGGAGAGCGGCTCTGTTAGGAATTCTGGGAGAAAATTACAGTCTGTGGCTTCTAAAATTGATCAGAAGCAGGTTTTTCCCCCAATTCAATAAGTAACATTTTGGCATTGCTCTGTGCAGCAGCTGAATCCTTAATTGTCTTTTCTCCCCACTAGGAGAGGTTGTGAAATGCCACAACATCAGGCAGCCGCAGTGTAACTAAAGACCTGAGTGGTGTTGGCGGCCTCTTATCAGCTCGTCTGGAAGTGCCAAGTCACGCAGATAGTGACAGTAATTAGCCAGCGGTGGCCCCTGGTGGCGTGATTTTATCCTCGACAAATCCCAGAATCCCGCACAGGAAGCATGTCCTGGGGCCGCCTTCTCGCGGATAACGCCGTCCAGCCTGCTCCCGCCAGTGTGGAGTTTCTGTTGTATGGAAACTTCACACAGAAAAGTACGCCTGTATACAGGGTGGGATTCCGGAAAGGCCCGCTCTCAGACAGGGATTTCGGGCTGAGCGTGTGTGGCTCTGCCCCAGATTTAGGCAAGAATAGCCTCCTCGTGGAAGGGTGAGCCGTTTGTTGCTCTCCTGCGTGTGACCAGTGCGGTGTGATTGCTCAGTGTGATTCGGGAAGCAGCTCGATTCTCCGTAAAAAGTGAAAAAGGAGTGTTATATTGTTTATTGTTAAATTGTTCTATTACTAATCACATGTGTAGAGAGTGGTGTTTTGCGGGGAATTAGTTTGAGATGAATGATGTAAACATTCACTGGGATAAAAAGAAAAAAAAAAGTTTCTGGACATAAAACAAAGGCAGCTTTGGAAAAGAATAATATCCTGTGTAGCTTTCTCCCACCCTGCTCCCCCCATCTCTCTCTCTCTCTCTCTCTCTCTCTCTCTACCTCTGTTGTTCCTTTAATAACTGCTGCCACACAGCTGGGAAGAGTGTTAGAGAAATAAATAAATTCTGGAACATTCTAACCCCTAGAGTACTCATGACTCACAGACAAATATGTTTTAGTTGGGGGTGGGGCAGGGGATTGAAGGGGGGGTTTGGATTAAATCCACGCTGTCTCCATAAGAAACACAGCACTCCGTGCAGAACTCAGACGGCTTCTCATTGAGGCTTCATCCCCAAAATTAGGGGGAGGAAATTGAGCCCCCTCATCAAAAAAGGGCCAAAAATGGCTCCCCCTAACATGACTGTTAAGTGTAGTCTTCAGTCCCTCTGCCACCCCCCTGTGGAAAACGCTTCCCTTGGGATTCTACTGCTGACTCTTCATCTTGTTTACATCTCCAAGTCCTACAGAGTTTCCCAGGCCGGTATTCCGCTGTTAATTGAAGCCCCCTATTAGGGGTTCGGCGTCGGCTCTGCGGCCTTTGAAGCTGTCTCTCTGCACTTCTGGGTTTCCTGTCCATGCGCTCCGGGTCCTTTCAGCGCCAGTTTGATTAAAACCCGTATCCCGTCACACACCTGACCTTCATCCCGTGCCAGCTCTGTGTGAGCCGGCCCTCACTGCTGCCCCCTTCTGGCTGGCCCAGTGTGCACACTCTTGACGGGGCCTGACCCTTCAAAGGACCTGGATGGCTTCCAGAATAACAGGTTAAGTAAAATTACAGGCATCTTGCCCCCCCGCACAGGAAGGCTTCATACATTGAATTGAATTAGGGCCAGAAGAGGGTGTGGATTGGCTTATCGGCCCAGAGGTGCCAGTCCTTCCCAACGTCTCATATTCCCGGCCCGTAACTGGGCTCTGACCCCATCTATCCTGGGTGTTCTTTGAGGGAATTCTGCCCCTGTCAGGTTGACTCATCTCACTTCAAAGGAAAGGGGAAGAGGGCTGTTCTCCCTTCCATTAATAAGAGATCAGGCCTAATCTGCCAGGGAACACCTGACCCCCCAACCCCCCCACAGCTGAATGTTTTGTGTAATCAGTGCATGAAGTCAGTCTAATCCTCACCATGGGGGGGCGCTGGCTTTCACGCATTTCTTAGTCCTCACGTGTTACACGGACCTTTTAATTGGTTAATTAGAGCAGCGTTCAGACGGGGGCACAAAGAACCAAAGGGAGATGGTCACAGATCCGCCAGCAGCCTAACAGCAGGGCACGGAGACCAGTAGGTAGCAAACTGGCTGAAGGTCTGTTTTAAGAAACTAGGATTTATCTCTGACTGTGCTGCCTTTTTTGAGCTGCTTGTCTGTAATCGCTGCTGCAGTTTATTAATAGGTGACCATGCAGAAGCAGTATGGCTGTCCAACTTACTGCAGGTGCATGTAATCAGAGGTAGATAGCTGCATATCGGGAAGCAGGGGGTCGACATGCTGTGAATGTCTGAGGTGGTGTTTGTACCTGGAACGTCTCCCTGCGCATCTGTTCTTCCCTGAGGTCTGTCAGAAGAGCACGTAGAGTACGGAGTGATTAAAATGCAGGCTGCCTTTGCTCTACCCCCCACCCCTCCCCGGTTTGGCACACATGAGCATCCACAGCTTCTTAGAGTCATTCTCTAAGCGGGACAGGGGGTGGGGGGGCATGACTTGCTAAACAGGGGGCCTCTGCGTGATGAAGCCGTTTGCCATTGGAGGAGATTAAAGACGCTCTGTGGGCACCAGCCCACGTTGGGAGGGTCCCGGCCGCGTGAGACACACCCCCAGGCTTTCATTCTGGAAAGACGGGGAAGCAAATATCAGGAGGGTACCTGAGAGGATAGTAATTCGGAGATGAATCAGCGACATGCTCAGTGTTGGCGGGGGGGGGGGGGGGGGGGGGCTCTGATTTTATGGCAAATAAATAAAAACACCAAGTGTACATTTATTTCGGGTGGCTCCAGTGATGTACCTGTTTCTGTTATCATCACAGTTGTCATTCTGTATTCTGTATATATCTGTCTGTGTGTCAGATAAATCAGACTGTATATAAGCAGACTCAGGTATTCCCTGTGTATCAGACTGACCCGTATATAAGCAGACTCAGGTATTCCCTGTGTATCAGACTGACCCGTATATAAGCAGACTCAGGTATTCCCTGTGTAGCAGACTGACCCGTATATAAGCAGACTCAGGTATTCCCTGTGTATCAGACTGACCCGTATATAAGCAGACTCAGGTATTCCCTGTGTAGCAGACTGACCCGTATATAAGGAGAGTCTGGTATTCCCTGTGTAGCAGACTGACCCGTATATAAGCAGACTCAGGTATTCCCTGTGTAGCAGACTGACCCGTATATAAGGAGAGTCTGGTATTCCCTGTGTATCAGACTGACCCGTATATAAGCAGACTCAGGTATTCCCTGTGTAGCAGACTGACCCGTATATAAGGAGAGTCTGGTATTCCCTGTGTAGCAGACTGACCCGTATATAAGCAGACTCAGGTATTCCCTGTGTAGCAGACTGACCCGTATATAAGGAGAGTCTGGTATTTCCTGTGTAGCAGACTGACCCGTATATAAGCAGACTCAGGTATTCCCTGTGTAGCAGACTGACCCGTATATAAGGAGAGTCAGGTATTCCCTGTGTAGCAGACTGACCCGTATATAAGCAGACTCAGGTATTCCCTGTGTATCAGACTGACCCGTATATAAGCAGACTCAGGTATTCCCTGTGTAGCAGACTGACCCGTATATAATGAGAGTCAGGTATTCCCTGTGTATCAGACTGACCTCTATATAAGGAGAGTAAAGTATTCCCTGTGTATCAGACTAACCCATATATTAGGAAAGTCAGGTATTCCCCGTATATCCCTGTGTTCTTTCAGACAGATGAGGTCATGCTCTGGAGAAGCTTGAACAATGGGGGCAGGGCACAGACCCCACTGCGGCAGTTGCTCCTAACACTCAATTATTTACAGCAGTAGCTACTATGAGCCATCACAACACACACACTGCCACCCCCTCTCCTGGTCACACGCGCAGATATGTGCAGACACATGCAGACATGACCAGATATGTGCAGCCATCCGTAGATATTTGCAGACACTCACAGATACATGCAGACATTCGCAACTTCCATACAGTCTTCTTTATGGGGGCGTCCACACTTACTTCTTAGGTCACATTCACAAACTTGCACAGACACGTGTGACTTGCGCACTGCCCTCTTTGTGGAGGTGTCCCACTGATCCCCCTTTCATGTAATTGTCTAACCTGAACCCCAAGCCACCCAAGCTCAGAAACAGAGGTAAGCTGATAGCAAACATAACCTTTCTGTGAGTGTTACGTTTTTCCAGAAGTAGTTCTTTTAAGAAAAAACATGTTCTTGCTGGGACGTCCTTGCCATACTTTCTGGACATGTTTGCATTTCAATTTATCAGACTATACACTCAATTTAGTATATCAATTAAAACATAAAATCTTAAGCTGACTGGCTTCTATAAATTGCCTTAAGTGGCCTCTGACAGACTGTGCCCTTGTTTTGAGCCCCTGTGTTTCCTGGGGTAAACTTCTGGTCCCACTGTGACTGACCAGGATTGGATGATAGATGGATGAATAGAATAGATATTGTCACACATACGTTACAAAAAGTGCTCTGTGGTGATATACAGTAATTTTGTAAAGAAGGGTTTAATTGATTGATTGATTGATTGATTGATTAACAAACAAAGAAACTCTACTATTCTAACGGTACGAAATTATTCCCGGGGCTGTTAAACATGGGGATGGAGTGGTACTTTTGGAAAATACGGTCTACAGCCGGGGCGATACGGCCAAAAATGTTACCGGGATAACACCAGAGTTCAGCTAGAGAAAGTCTTTTATTCAACTTTCAAGGTTACATCGTTACTTCTGAGCCTGACAGATCCAAAATGTGCGATGCCATTGGCGCAGGGATGGATTACGGACCCAGGGGCCCTTGGGGTGCAGGGGGCCCATGGGGCCACTAGCCCAAAACAATTTATCGCTTATCAACAGTGTATTTTCATTTGTCTATTTTAGAGGGCCTAAATTCTTTGATCGTCTGCCTACAAGGGCCCCTGACCCTATAGGAAGGGCGTTTGGCTGCCAAGGGCCCTTGAATTGTGGTGGTTGTGGTGGTGGTGGTGGTGGTGGTGGGGGGGGCCCTCGCAAACGTTTTGCCCAGGGGCCCACACAACCCATAATCCGTCCCTGCATTGGGGTGGCCATGGAAACAAGCCCCTGGTATCCTGAAGCCAAAACTTATTTACGGGGAAGATTCATGGACTGATCACTCTGCTCCTCTCAGCACACACCGAGACCAGGCTCACAGTGGCAAAGCCAATGACTGCGTATCTGCAGAGACCGTAAGTCTGAGTCTTACCAAAGAGAATCCAGTCATTTGTAGTGTCATGTGTGTCATGGACATGGTCCACAGTCAGACAGGAGAAGCAAGTCATTCATGATTCTGACAAAGGCTGTTTCAGTCTTAAGATTCTCTCTGGAACCAGACAAAAACCCATCATAGCTATCAGCATGAAACTGGATCCGTCATCAAGCACAGCTTGGCTTAGAACTCTTCAGTGAGGCTTCTTTGTAGTTGACCTTAAAGACGTGGTAATATATCCCAACGATAATGATATCTTTATAATGTCTAATGGAGGGGTTTCACCCCAATATTAGTTCTGGACATAAGTAGATGATGTAGAATATGTTACTGATGTGGTGTGTGAAGAGCAAATGTGTGAGTGTGTGTAGAAGTAATTGCCAGTTGTGATGTAAATCTGCCAACAAACCTTGGACCTTCTCTCTGATATTCAAACTTGCTGTCAATGAAATCCATGAAGTCATCACTTTTATATAGTGTTTAATCATTATTTACTGTGTAATTAGCGCTTAGCTGTTAGAATTTTTTAACGAGTCATCCATATTACTCTGAACTAAATTGGATAAGTCTTTGGACTTAGTCCTGAGCACTTTATACGCCTTAATAGTCTCTTTCCAGGGCAGATTAAATGCTTCTAATTTAAGGGTGTGTCAATTGCATTGCGTTTGTCGTGAAGTATGGTAATTTTACCAAGTGGGACGTTATTACAGTTTACCTTATGAGTGCCAAGATGGTCACTGAAGATTGGTTACACATTCATTACTTAATTCCTCAGTTTTAGTTGCTGTAGTATTTTGCTCCTTGTAAGATTATTTGTCATAAGGGAGACCTTCAGAAGAACAGGGCTGGGTATGTATTAATATACTCTTCCAGTTACCAAAATGTTGTCTTGTAATTTGACTGTTTCTGCTTTGTCAAGGACACACTGTCTCTGTGATACCCAGTCAACGAACGCTGCCAGATGTCTATAGACGACCGTAAATTTGCTGTGAGGCTTGAAATTCCTAGCTTGTGAAGCAGAATACCATGAAAGATGGACACCGTCAGTTCAGAAGACCAACAATACATCACAGTTATGTATAAAGCCTTATAAACCTTCAACTACGTTCAGATTTCATTTAGGGTCGGTCACTCTGTCTTCTCTGATGCATCTGGGTGCTGTTTGCCGGTTTTAAGTAGAGAGTCACCAATCATCAAGCTTTAAAATCTTTTCAGCAGATATGTCCCGAAGTGGGATAATCAGTTGAAGGACTTCTTGGCTGATGTGTGTTCCTTGCATCTACGTTACCCATATAGCCTGGCAAATTTGCCTTGCTCTGAAAGCTCTCCCGGACGTCAGCTGTGGGATGGGCTATCCGCTGCATCTATGTAGTCTGTCTGCTGCATTTGTTGAATAAGCCTCCATTAAGAAATGGAGGATTTGATGCAGTGTCAGGATATGTTGGGATTGCCAGGCGATTGCAGTGGTCTCCTTGATTATTTGATGGAGTGTGAGATCCAGATCTCAGTTACTCGTGCTGGTAGAAGCACAAAGCAAAAACCTGACTCAACCAACTTGGAATATTTTGCCGACGTCTAATTTTACTTTGCGAGACCATTTGATTGAAAGGAAACCGCATGCATGCATGTGCTGCAGATGAGGTTATTCGAGTGGTTGATTCTTGACTTGCACAAGCTGACAGAGCGATCACGTGACTGCAGCCTTATAGCCATCATCCGACATGAGCTGTTTGCTTTCGGCCCTCTGCATTTGGCCTCTGTCATGAGGCTCTGCTGGGCTTAATCCTGGGGGCCGCCACTCCCCCACACACTCCCAGGGCTGTACCACCACTCACCACTTGGGGGGAGTCGGAGAGAAAAACCGACCCATTTATTTTGCTGCTGACACACACCCATGTTTTATTGAACACACTAGCCAGTAAAATGCAGCCTTAACTCCCAGTTTGATGGCCAAACCATCTGTGTGTGTCAAGGCTCCTTGCTGAATGGAAATCAGTGAATGGCTGAACCACTCCAGAAATCCACTACCACTTGGCAGAGGGGTTTGGGGGGTTTCTAGGGGGGGGATGTGTTTGTTTACAGGCAGGAAGCTGGGATGTTGGACAACAAGGAGGTGGATATTTGTTCCAGTTGGGGTTAGGCGTTGCATTGCTGGCCCCCAGGCTCAGGTGCTTCCTGTCAGTCGCTGTGGAAGGCCTCGCTGCCTCCATGATACACTCACTGACCCGCAAGTTAAATGCTGCTGCTGTTCCGTCTCCCCAGAGAGCATAGCGAAGGGCCTGCTTTTCTCTCCCTCAGTCGATCGCTCTCTTTTTTTCTTTTATTCGCAGACTGTAAACGAAAGATTGGTCACAAGCATTCTGCATAAGCCTAAGAAATCTTCTGCTCATTCATTTGCTTGGTTACTAGCTTAGCTGTGTATTATAAATTTGTTTGTCTTTCTTTGTTTGAATTGTTATTTCACTGCAGGCAGATTGTGGCCCAATATGCTGGTAAGAAGCTCAAACCCGACACAACGGATGCACGTCGTTTAGGCTCTGTAATGGGCCCTGCTTCTCATTTCAGGATAAGACAGGGGGTGTTTATCAACACCAAGAACGCAAAGATCCTACTTGTGTTCTTGGCAAGAGCGGTCTTGCTAACTTGCCTCCCAAGAACGAACGTGGGGCACAGTGAATCATAGGATTGGTCTCGTTTGGCCAGGAAGGAACTGCAACTGACTTGGATTAGCACTTCCAGGATTATACTCTTTATTATAAAAAAAAAACTGTATTACTTGCCAACAGAGTTTTTAGAGTGATGGTATTCATAGCCTGGTTTTACTGAACCAGTATCAGAATGGATTCACTGATGAAAGTTCTAAGCAGTTATGTAAGTCGCTCTGACTGAAGGCGTCTGCCAAATGCAGTAAATGTATCCTTGATATTTGGGGCAGGAACGAGATCAGGGGGGGTTTATCATCCTCTGTACTTCTGTTCTTGAATATTGAAAATGGTCTTCAGCTTTGGATGATGACGCAACTCGGTCATGCGAGAGCAGAAGAAGAGTCAAGTACGCATGTTGAGAAATACCCAGTGTCTCCTGCTAAAGAGCAGAGGGACCAGCCGTTATCACATCCTGCCACCTTTTGAAACGAAAAAGAGAAGACTGAAGGCTTTATGTTTCCATACCCTGTGTATATATGTACCGGGGGAGGTCTGCAAGGCACGCGCCCTGGCAACACCGTCAAATATTTATATGGGTTCTGAAAAAAAAAATCATTTTATGTGTCACTGAAGCTATTTCCACTTTAAATTCCCCCCTTGATGTTTTAATACTGGAAGGTTTAGAGGGTATAACTTCATCTAAGGGAAAGTCACAGGATGGCCTGCATACTGTGCAATCAAAGCCGAAAATCTAGTGTTTAAAATACTGCAATCTGGGGACATGGAGCCTCCTAGTGGCTAAATTTAATTGCTGTCTTTTTTTGGGCTGTAATGCTTGTTTTAGCTTGGTTTTACAGTCCTTATAAATGATTTCCTGGATTCGATAAACATTAACGTAAATGGCTGGAAAATAAGTATTTTGTGAAGAATATTAGCTTCGTGTTAGTTTGGTGTTATGTCACGCCTTTCTTGAGCTTTGCTTGTCCTTTAGTATTTAGTGTTTTTTCATGCACTTAATGGAGCCCATTGGTATTTATTGTTAATACCAGAAGGGGACGGGGGGCTGGCTGACATAATCGTGTGCCAGTCCGTCACCGTGCTCAGTTTAGAGTAGCTTATCACTGCATATTAGACATTCTTCTTCAGTTTTAGCTTTTAAATCTGCACTTAAAAGTCTCCCGTTTTCAGCATTTGTGGGGACTTAAATGTACTACAGAGCAGGCTGTGTATCTGTGTTTTATGTTGGTCTTATGCCTTGATACCATGCCGTGATTTTATGACCTATGCGAAGCACTTTGGTCGGCAAGGGTTGTTGTTAAACTGCCACATAAATGAAGTTGACTTGGCTTCAGCTGACTGCTTTTTCGAAAAAAGGAAATAAAGCGTGTACACCAGGGCTGTTCTCCCGACAATCCCCCACCCCCCTTGCCTTGGTTACAGGGCGAGGTTGCGCTTCCCTGGACCACATTCTCATATTGGGGCAGCTGGCAGGCTTTTTGGAAAGTGCCAGACAGGCATCCCGTCCGCCAGAAGCCGGCCGTTGTCTGCTTATTGCTGCAGGTAGCATAAGCCCGTCTGTCTGGGGGAGGGGGGAGCCTGTGACTGTGGACTTTATGTGTATTATAAATTTGTTTATAATGAGGGGGGGGTGTAGTTCCAGCGTGCAGAGTCCGGGACAGGATCCTGCCACCTCTCGCGAAGGTGCTGTCTCCCCCAGTAAGATTCGTGGTCTCCCTGAGAAAACCACACAGCCTTCCATGGCCCCGTGATTTATGTTTGGGCAATGGAGCTGCACTGGATGCTGTCCCATAACCGCACTTGCGCGGCCTTAACCATCTTTCAGTCTTTATTACTCACCATCTTTAAATAACATCTTTTCCTCAACACAGATGTCACTTTTGGGCGAACGCTAACTAAACGAAATTGTCGTAGCAATAAAAATTACATGTTAGATAATTTGATATGTATTATACTATATTTGCTAGCCTTGGCGGCAGAGAGGGGGCCGGGAAGCAGGGTGGAGGGTAAAGAGGGGCAGAGAGAGAGAGGAAAGTGAGGCGGGCGCAGGACACGGAGAGGAGGGAAAGGGTGACTCCAACTGGGGAGATGTAGGGCAGTCAGAGAGGCTAACGGTGGAGGAGCAGCTCTTTCCAGCGCTCATGGGTGTCTCTCAGTACTAGGAACGCCTTGGCAAGAGCGGTCAGGCTAACTTGCCTCCCAGGAAGGAACTTTGGGCAGTGAATCATGGGATTGGTCTCCTTTGGTGAGGATGCAGCTGAAGTATCACTGATATTTGGGTCTGGGCAAGAACGTCATCTGGGATCTGTACCATCCCCTGTACTGCTGTTCTTGAGTATTGGAACTGGTCTTCTGCAATGGAAGATGAGGTAAAACAGGCACATGAGAACACGATCGAGTAGGCATATTCAGCAACACCTCGTGCGATATCACCTCCTGAAGATACTTGTATGAATTCTCAGTTTGGTCAGAATTTTGGGAGCAATCCCTATCTCATCCCTATCGATATTCTCTTCCTCAGTATACGTTTAGCTGCCAAAGAATATGGGTTAATTAAAGTGTGTAAACTGAGGAAGAGTGTATTTGTGACATGATTATGGATGTGTGGGAAGGATATTATAGGATGGCACACTAAATATTTAGCAGCACGTTAAATATATAAGTAAATTATATCCGATTATTTTCGCACTTGTTATTGCTTATTTGAAATCCGTTATTTCTGCTAAGCCTCAATTCTGTTAACTGCGGTAATAATATCTGCCAATGGGTGGCAGTATAATACCAGAAACGCTAACCAGCTTCTTAACCTGCAAACTGATAGATTGAATCATATCTTCCTAAAGCATTTATCCAGCACAGGCTCACACTGTAGTCTCTGGAAGCACAGAGCAGGAGGCCACTCTAGAGAGGAAGCCAGTCCATCACACGGAGGCCGATTTAGAGTCACCAATGCAAACATGCAGATGACGTATAACCTCCAGTGGCACACAGCTGGAGGTGTTTCCCAGGCTGCATGCTCAGGTCCAGCACTGTACAACGGTGCCGCTTCCTCATTTATGAGCGTTTTTGCATACATTTAATGGAATTAATTGATACAGTGGATACTTTCACGTGGAAAAGTCCGGATGTGTTTTTTTTTCCCCCAGATTAAAGCTTTATTGTTAGAGGCTACGGTGCTGTTCTTAATGAGCTGAAGCTTCTGACAAGTCGCAGACTCTGATCCCAGGCTCCCTGTTCATGTGTCCATAGTTAGCTGTTTTCACACCTGCCCACTTGTGTAGGGATAGATTTTCATTCATACGTTCCAGCTTAAGTTAAGGTTGTCACAGCTAGACACTTTTTGGAAGGAGGGACATTTTTGTTTTATTTCCCGGCCCTGTCTTCCACGGCTCCGAGCTGTCGTTCCCGCTCCGGTAAAAGTGCGCGGCACTCGTGTTTTCGGCAGCGGTACGGAATGGAAGTCAGGGGGAACGGGACGCACCGCGGCCCCGTCACGCCGATCTGCGGCCTCAGTGTCGCGCGACGCTTCTGCTTCAGACGCTAAGGCAATTAGCAAGGAGCTTATGAAGCCTCCGATTACGGCGGCCCCATTTCTCAACGGAACCGTTTTTGAAGAGATCTGCCCGTTCGTACCGTGGGGGGAATCAGCTCAGGAGTGACCAAGGCCCAAATGAGATGTTCCGCGCTCCTACACCATGGTTCATCATCTGTAGAGAAGAACCAAAGATCACATGAGCAACATCAGCGGGTGACACATGTTCTCTGTGGTTCAGGCCGAGTTTGTCACTGGGCACCAGTTTGTTCTCACCACTTGGGTGTGAGAGGCTGCCGTTCCTGTCGCCAGGGCTCATGCCCCCAGGCTCTCATGCCCACAGACCCTCGTGCCCTAAGGACCTCATACCCCCAGGCTCTCATGCCCACAGACCCTCATACCCCCAGGCTCTCATGCCCACAGACCCTCGTGCCCTAAGGACCTCATACCCCCAGGCTCTCATGCCCACAGACCCTCATACCCCCAGGCTCTCATGCCCCCAGGCCCTCGTGCCCTAAGGACCTCATACCCTCAGGCTCTCATGCCCACAGACCCTCATACCCCCAGGCTCTCATGCCCACAGACCCTTATACCCTCATGCCCTCAGGCCCTCATGCCCTCAGGCCCTCATGCCCTCAGGCCCTCAGGCCCTCATGCCCTCAGGCCCTCATGCCCTCATGCCCTCAGGCCCTCATGCCCTCAGGCCCTCAGGCCCTCATGCCCTCATGCCCTCATGCCCTCAGGCCCTCATGCCCTCAGGCCCTCATGCCCTCAGGCCCTCATGCCCTCATGCCCTCAGGCCCTCATGCCCTCAGGCCCTCAGACCCTGCTCCATCAGTTGCTGGTGTCTCTCCACAGACCCCGATGATCTCATCATCAGAGTATGTGCAGAACAGCAGTGTTAATGCACCTGATCTGCACAATCATTGCACATCAGAAGTGGTATTATGCTTCACAGAGTCTGCTAATTGCAGCCCCTCCCGACTCACCCCCCCCCCCCCCCCCCCCCCCCCCCCAGTCGGCTTGCTTAATGCAGATTGCCGCTCTGTTATTTAATCTGAGCCTTCATTGAGAGTGGGTGTAGTAGGGAAATGAGTCAGAAAGTGGAAAAAGCTATCTGTCAAGTCAGGCTCACCTGTTTGGGAATAAATGGTTGGTCTGCATCACGTCAATGGCTTGGCAGTTCCCTGCCATGTCTTTCAAAGCACATTTAAAAAAAATAATCATAAAATTATAATCATAAAATAGTATTCAGCAATTTTATAGAAATCCTTTACTTCTCTTTTGCAAGAACGATCCAGTTCTGAAGAGGTTTTAGGTAAGCAACTTTTCTGCAGGAAGAAGAAACGTACTAATTAAGTACATTTTTGTAGGATGATATAAGGTTCTTAAGCTTTCACACCGATACTGAAACCGTGCAGGACTTGATTGGCGCATAATGGTCCCTCACATTTGTCATCGATCAATAAGAATGGATTTTTTTTCAGTGGTGGGGAACAATCATGGATTTCTCTCATTAGCGAGATTGCGGAATACTTACATCGAGTGAGCAGAGAGTGGAGGGCAAACGTGCGCAGTGCACGGGTTTGCCAGGGACTGTGTGCCATCAGCCGGTGGTGGACCTGTCGGTATTTTCGCTCACATGCGTGTCTCCAAGCGGAGTTTGTGTTAAAGCTGAGGGCTGTTTGTGTACTCAGCATTCACGGAAAGATTGTCCAGGGGGTGATCCAGAAAACAGGATTTCTCTACTACATAGGTACCTTGTATGGGTTGTCCAATAGGAATGTCGCTTACTTCTTTTCCTACTACACAGTTTTCCTGTTGGTTTAAGTTATCAAGCTACCTGTGGAATCCTTTACGGAAAACCTCCTTGGAATAGCAGGACATACCAAGGCTCTGGCCCAGAATCATGTGCTATTTGCTGTGTGAGTTTAACACCGGCCCCCAAGGGTAGACCCTGTGACCAGCAGGACCCCTCACCCCGGTCCGTCTCAGAGATGCCTCCGAAGAAGCCGGAAGGTCGCTGTGCCCCGGCTCTGAGTGACAGGTACAGGGTAACGGCTCCCCGGCCGCCAGGGCCCCAGGAGGCACTTCAGGATCGCCGCTGTCACTCATCCTCTGCCACGGGACAATGGAGGGCACCCAAAACATGCTGCTGCTTTGTCCCTTTATTGAATTACAGTGGAGGATGTCCTTTCACGCCTCGTGGGGACATTCAAAACATGTCACAATGAGCTTGGGTTGCCAGGAAGCAGAGCAATGCACTCTGGGGAATGTAAGGTGACCACCAGCAACCGATCAAAGTACCAACTGAAATGACCCTGAGGAAGGGAGACCGGGAGGAAGGGAGACCGGGAGGAAGGGAGACCGGGAGGAAGGGAGACCGGGAGAATGCAGTTTGTGGTTTGAAGTGGTCTTTCATATGAGACTTAAACCCAACTATTAGATGATTATAGCCAAGACTGCTGGCTTTAGACTAACTCCAGACATCATCTCTAGTGAAGTCACAGGCTTTCATCCATCCATCCATCCATCCAACCATCCATCCATCCATCTTCCAGATACTTATACTAATCAGGAGCTGCTGGGCTGTGTGCGGTAGAGCAGGGAACATGGCACGTTCATTCGCACTCTTTCATGTTGTCATATCATCCCCCGCTGGTGCTAATGGAGACCAATATAATACAAAGGGGCCATTTCAAGCTGTTTGGAGCATAAATAAAGGAGGAGCCCCCCCCCCACAGCCCCCGCCGAGAGCGGCATTCATCTATATAATTATACAGCAAAAACCTTCCAGTGGTCCTGACTCTTTTAAGGCCTTCTGAGTGTGGGTCTGATTGGCTTACAGCTTTAATTTGCTAATTGCTGTTTGGGGTCATTAACAGAGTCAAAGATGTGTCTGGATAAAAGGGCAGAAGCTAATTTAGAAAGACCTCAGGTTGACCTTCGCTGTCCAGCTGCGTGAAGGTAACCTGCCCTCAGCTATCTCCGGGACTCTGGACAGTGTTTAACGGTGAAGATTTTCTTACATTCCTCTCTCACTCTGCTACACATCAGTCTCCTTCATGCACGACAATAAAACTTTAAATTGTTACCCAAGAAAATATCACCCAAAAAACCCACAATATTCAGTATTCTGATGTTCTTGGTAAAAATGAGTGCGTTCTGAGCGACTTTACTGTATTTTCTCATCTGAATGTCGCATTCCACTCGTCCAATATGAACTGGCACACCGATCTGGGTCACGCTCCCAACCAGCTTCCATTAGGAGAAAGGAACACATCTGTGAGTTTATTTGTTTTTCCTTTTCCTTCTTTGATCACATAACTCATCCCGTTTAAAGGTCCTTGCTTGCCTGGCTTCTTTGCCTTGTCACTACATCGCCAACTCCTCTCTCTGTCCCTCAATGGCAGAGGCTGTCCTTTCTGTCTGGGTGGGGCGGTCGATGTGCGCTTATCCCAGCCATCTTTTGTCTGATATTACTCACCCCACCCCCGTATCCGCTGCCCGGCGTTATCCTCTGTAATGACAGCATGTGTGGCACAGTCCCGTGCAAATGAACTTTCAATTGGAGGAAAATTACAGGGCCTCCATCCCCCTCGCTCCCAAAATGCCAGCTCCTGCAAAGGCTGAGAGCGAGATGTGTGGGGCTTGTTATCTTCAAACAGACATGCCGTCTTCCGCTGATGCCGTGCTGCAGAAAATAGCACTTAAGGGCTAATGTGTTTTGCTTAATAATACGGCTCACGTTGTACTGTACACATCTTAATCATCAAGCCTTTACTATGTGTCCATTTTCTCATTTTGGGAGCTGGCCGACATTTTTAAAACTATTCACACACGGAGATATCACATGAAAATAGACACACACCCTGGTTCTCCTAACAAAGTACAGCTGTTAAGTTCCTTTGTCATTTACACACATGCTACAAATGAATGAGATCAGGACTTTGTGAGAATAGCTCTCTGAGATCGATGTGAAAAATAATACAAAGTAAGAAATGTGCACCTCGGCTGAATGTGTGTCTTTGCAGTCTTCAAAGCCTGTGAATGTGTTTTTAAATTCGGAAAACGTGAATTCGGGGTTTGTCAGGGTCCTCATCCACGTAACCCTTTTTGTGTGCTTAAGCATGGGGAAGTTCAGCGTTCAAAGCTGAATAATACCGACTGTTACAAATTTATTTTTCATCGGCGCTAAACGGATTAGCCTCCTTCCCACAATTCTCAGTAGTCCGGGGGCAAGCAGAAGGGAAGTCATGATGAATTGGACTTTGATGCTCCTGAGGATGGTTATTGAAGTTTCTTATCGCCATAATGAGCTTTGCACTGTCTTAGGCAGATCTGTACTGGGTAGGAGTTCAGTGAAGGTGAGGGAGCAGATGGCTAGCAGACAACTGGGATGGTTCTGATGGGTCTGATGGATCTGATGGGTCTGCCACCATGTCACCAGAACCCTGCCACACACACAGACGAACAGCCCACTCACTTGGGAGTCAAAAATGCTTCTCGTTGCCACTTTCTGCTGGCACAGGCGTGTCTTGCCTAAGCAGGTCATGGTACCTGAATGACAGACCCTCAGGCTAGCAGGGGGAACTTCATGGCCTCTATGGTGGGTTTTTCTACTCACGGTGTCTCCAGGAGCCCAAGACGAATTCTGAGGGGTTCTGTTCAATTGCCAGCAAAACGGAGGGAATCTCAGACCTCAAGAGACAGCCTGTTAGTCATTTTCTACCTTATATAAATGAGTAATCATAGTCGAAGAGTCCGGAGTATTCTGCCAGAGTATTCTGAGTACTCTACCAGAGTATTCTGAGTACTCTACCAGAGTATTCTGAGTACTCTACCAGAGTATTTTGAGTACTCTGTAGAGTATTCTGTAGATTGTCAAAGGTATAATAGACATCAAAAGGCAAGGGAAGGTCTGGTTATTACTCTATGGTTACTATAGGCACAGTGCTTACATCTTTAATCGTGTGTTTGGCTTCCTGTGATTCTCTCTTTATTGTCTAATTGCATGTTTCCAGTTGCAATGAAAATGAGCAGCATTAGGCTGTAGATTTTTCATTGTCCTCCAAATATCCACCCAAAGTTGATTTTCTCTAATTCACTTTCAGAGGACAATCTTTAGATTCCCTTTCAGGTGACAGTCTCATCTATCCATCCATCTACACACCCACCTACCTAATCACTCACCTGTTAGACCAATGGCCACCAATACCCCAACTGAATGCTCTCATTTTCAAAGGTGCTGTTATGTAATGAGGTGCATTCTGGGTAAATGGGGAGGGCCCCAGTAACTCAGGCTGAGACAATCTCGGCCTTAAGCCTGGTGATTGAATTACATCAGCCGCTCCGGATCGAAATGTCTGGTGGTGTGAGCACACCGTCAGTGCCGTGAGCTCATCTTCGGTACCGAGAGTGTCGTGACAAGACAAGCAGGGGTGGATTAACTTATCTTGGGGCCCTGGGCTGCAGTCAGCATGGACACGCAGGTGTTGCCGATTTAACGACTTTTCTAATTCTCCCGAAGTGGGGAACTGGTGTGTGCTGGGACCCCAGACTGTAGCCCCTGAGTGAATCTGCCCCTGAGGACAGATCTAGGGGGCAGACGCCACCGCGGGGTGCCCAGTCCTCAAGCCGGCACGTGTGGGCACAGATGTAACTTGACCCCAGTAATATCCAGCCTATTAACTCTGTTGACAAGCGACATTGAGTTACCTGCAGGTGGAATGTGGTGGCATTTAGATAATGAACCGTAAATATTTTTTTGTGGCTTTCTGGATGTGTACCTATCTACCTTGTGTTGTAGCAAAGGTTAGGTGAGGGCTTTAGCTTTGCCCTATTATGTCTCCTAATTCCACTTTCAGCCATTAACAGGCTGGCAGTCAGCCAACACCAAAGACATAATAAGTCTGTCAGGAGATCCCTGGCGTCTGTTTAATGCAGCCACGTTCATTAGTGGTCACTGTCGCCACTAATTTATTCATATTTAAATCCATCTTTATGCTTTATGTCACATCTCGCTTCCTCTGTCATCACAGTCTGTCTGGAAGTCATTCGTCTGTTACGTTTATCCATCAGTCTCCGAACGAAATGCGTTGTTTTCCCACACGGCACACAGTGCCGAGTTTACTTCTCAAACACAGATGTACCCAGTACACCGGAATGTAATATTGTCAGATTTACGGCGTTAAGCTGCAATCGATCGCATTCTGCCACCGCGGCAGTGCAACAGATCAGATAAGCACATTTTTCTGTTCTCCACCCATGCTAGGAGAGTCCTTTGTAAAAACGTGTGTGTGTGATGCATATGGTACATTGTGGGGACCAAATGTGACTGCTGTTTTGATATTGTGGGGACTACCTTTTTGGTCCCCACAAGGGGAAACTCAGTTTTATAAAGATCTGTGGCTGCAATCAAAAAACTAAAAATGTGTGTGTGCATGCATCTGTCTTCAGTGTGCATGTGTATGCGTGTGTTTGTGAATGTGTTCCTGCATGTGTGTGTATGCAGTGTTATGCGTGCATGTGTGAATGTGTGTGTGTGTGTGTGTGTGTGTGTGTATGTGTGTGTGTGTGTATGCCCGTGTGGTACAGTATATGCTTCCATGGGTATGTGTGCATCTGTGTCTATGCAGTGTGATGCGTGTGCATATGAGTGTGTATGGTCGTATGTGTGTATGCAGTGTGATGCGTGCATGCGTGTGTGTGTGTGGTACAGTATGTGCTTCCGTGAGTGTGTGTGTCTGTCTGTGAGAACTTTAACATGCCACACGCATCACTTCTTCATCCTCCCCTAATCACATGAGGGCTCCCCGCTAAGCACACCGGCAGCCCCGCCGTGGGTTTATTGGGTCGCGCTCTCCGGCACCCACATCTGTTCTGCTCTGCCGTCCCATGCGGACCTGACAGCTCCCGAGGACTCCGAGGGCCCCCCTCCCCCTTCTGCTGATGGGCCCGTTAATGTGTTTAAGTGACAGATACGGCATTATTAGTCTCTTCCCCCCAATTAAACCGTTATAGCCGTTGTCGTTTTTCTCCCCTTACTTAATCCCCATGGCCTGCGTGTCTGTTGCGCTCTGTGTAAATAAAGGCTCATACACGACAGCTGCCTGGTGCACTATGAGCAAAGCGGGACCCACAGCCGCCACCCAGCGCCGAACCCCCACCCGCCTGCTCCCTATAGAGAGGTAGCAGCAGTGACCCCATCAGACCATTATGGTGTTTGAATGGACTGAGTCTCCACCTCTGTCCCGTCACAGATTTCCCCTGTGAATCTCCCACACAGTCATGTCCACATTCTCCATAGATCAAGGTGACCCACAGCAGGGATCTGAGACCCAGGGATGATTACAGTGACTCACCAGGGAAGGTGGGGGAGGCAGCCAGAGATTCACATCACACAGCCTAACCCCATATCACTCACTCACCTGGCGCTCAGCTTGTGGAGAACTTGGGGTCCCAGTTCAGCCTCATTCAGGTTTGCTGCCACGGTTCCCCAAGCAGTCATTTGATTGGCTCCGCCCCATTGAGTGTGAAACCTGAGACATTCCTACATTACAAACCGTACAATAATAAAACTCGGCTCCCTGACATTTTCTCCACTGGGGGGGGGGGGGGGGGGGGTCACCATTCATTAACACCTTATGACAGCCGGCCTGGCAGGGAGATTTAAGGGGCAGAAACACAGCCTCCATTCAGAGGTGCTAAATTCCTTCCTTGTATGAAGGCAGCTCTTTGATACCAGCTAAGCCAGTGAGATAAAACTGCGCTGTTGGTGTCCGTCTAAAGAACATTAAATCTGTATGTCTGCTTTCTGAAATTCATTTGGCGTCTTTAAAGGACAGAAACAGAACGGGGTCTGAGCCCCTGTGTGGCTGAGCAGGCGGCTTCTCTCGCTCATAGACACACACACACACACACACACACACACACACACACACACACACACACACACACACATATTGGGTGAACATATCTTTATGGGGCCCGCTCATTCATTTCTATGGGAAAAATGCTAACGCTAACTATGACAACCTTAACCCCCACCCTGCCCTAACCATAACCATAAGTAACCAAGTTTTTGCATTTTTATTTTTTTCATTGCAGTCACAGATTTTTATTAAAATCATAGTGGTCCCCATAAGGGAATAGAACAAGTATCCATCCCCTTGTGGGGACATTGTGTCCCTTTAAGGTCAGGTATACCTGAGTCTAGCGCTGGGGAGAGCAGGCCGGTTCAGTGCTAGTGGCGTGTGGAACGCCCAGTCGAGCCAGTAAAAGCTGAGACTGGTTGCTGTTAGGCTCCAGCTGCGGCTGGGGGCTGGGGGATGGGGTGGGGAGGAGGGGGGTCCTGAAGTCTGGTTCATGAATATGAATGATCCTGCAGTGCATGCAGCTTGACACTGTGGCTCATTAGGTATAGGGGGTGGGACCTGGCAGGACCGTTGTGACAGGTCACCTTACATCCTTCCTCACCGTCTGGTCATATCTGTTCTGCCCGTCTCTTCCGGACCTCCGATCAGACTGTTTACAGAAAGTTCCGAGGTCACAGACCTGTCTGGGACAGGATGCTCAGTCGGCACAGAAACAAGAAATGAATTAAAAAAAAATGGGAATTCTCAGTCCTGCTCGTTTGTTGTCTCTGGTTTCATGATGCCTTCTCCGCCGTTTCGCAGTGGTGGGGGTGGGTGCTGGGATACGCAGGAGGGTGCCCACTTATGTCATGCTCTCCAGTTTTGTGGTCTTTTGTTAGACGAGTTTTTCCTTGTCAGTGACTATTGAGCTAGGATGCATGATATTTACGAAATGATTCCCTATACCAGTGTTTCCCAACCTTTTTTGAATTGTGTACCCCCTGAGAGATTTTCTCATACCACAAGTACCCCCTTTGTCAAATGTGTTGATGATTCAATAAAAGTAGAACGTACAACTGATTATCAAATTTAAAACATTTTATTAAATCTCCATAACTTGAACATTTAATTCATTAAGCAACACATCCCAGATAGATTTTCTTTCTATACCAGGGCACAGCTAATGGAATGGCTGATAATATTTACCCATCATCAGGGAAATAAAATATAAATTTTTTTTCCACGTACCCCCTGTAATGTGCTCGCGTACCACTAGGGGTACGCGTACCCCCGGTTGGGAATCACTGCCCTATACTATAAAGCGAGGGACTACACTGAATATGCGTTTGACATGCTGTGAGGGAAACAGCAGAAACCTCACTGATCAGTGAGCAGTGAATATCCAGGGTGACGTCATAGAGTCCGAGGCAGGTTATCCAAGCATCCAAGCGTGGCTTCTGTCAAATTCAATATGACTCAAATGTCAGTTGATAATCTTAGGGTACATCTCCTCTCCTGTCGTAATTGACACGTGGAGTGACATCAGGTCAGCGATCCCCCCCTCCCGCCCAATGTGTGCAGGGGCTGGGGGGGTCCCCAGACAGACCAGGGCTGAGTAGATATCACACGAGAACAAGCTTAGCTGACTGGTCTCTGTGAGTTTGGGCCGCGCGAGGATATTGCCTCTGATTGCCGGGAAAGCTCAAAGGACAGCTTACAAAATGGGTACATCACTCCTTATTACGAACTCTCTGTGCACATAGCCTGTGATCTGCCCAACAAGGAAATGCTGGGACACTTGAGAATACATGTGAAATGTTTATTTCTCTGTGTAATATTTTAATTTCTAATTCATCATGGTCCTCAATGAAACGCTATCCGCAGCCTGTTTATGATGTCAGTACCATTCTCGTTCTGGGTCTTATGACCAACAAATGTAAAGTTTTCCTGAACAAAGGATGACAGCAAACAGTCGGCGAGCGTGTTGACCACAGAAAGCCCATGTCCCACTGGCACCAGCGAGGTGATGATTTCTAATTACTGAAACTTCATCTGGCTGCAGTGGACAATTTGGAGCAGCCCTTCATGAATATTCAATGGGAGGGAGGGGAGATGCTCATTAATATGCATGAGCGAGAATATATAAGCGGCTGGGTGACACCGGGAGTTTGAATGAAGCGGAGAGGGGAGCTCAGTGAGAGAGAGAAAGAGAGAGAGCGAGCGGGAGGCTGGGAGAGGGAAAGCAGTAAGCGAGAGGCCAGTTGAGTGTGCGCGTCCGTGGGGTCTGGGGGTGCTACATCCAGAAGCTTCCATGTGAGCCTGCCCCCAAAAAAAGGCGTGCATTTCTGCTACGAGGGAACCCCAGCAAGCAAGTGCTCTGGGGTGCCCCTCCCCCCATGTTCAACGCCTGGAGAGGGCAACACCGCAACAGCACAGCGACGCTCTTCAGACATGGGATGTAGCCTGTGCACCCTCCGCAAGCCGGATGAGCAGTACAAACTGCTCTACGAAGTCTGTCAGGTAACGGGCCGTGGGACGTGGACCGCAGTGGGGCGCATGCCGCTCCGAAGAGCAGACCAGAGAGTTTCGACAGATCTGGCATGGGGGCTTTCGCGAAGCTCTGCCTCTTACTTTCTGCATGGAATTAAATTCTGGTAACGGGTGTAAAATCGGCAGGGCCGCGGTCTGTAGTTTGCCAGGCTGGGTGGGCTCAAGCTTTTCTTTCCTGGTGCAGTTTGGTGAGAGTTTGCATGTAGCTGTAGTGAGGTGAGGACGGTTCCTCTGGATGGGGCGTCATAGTGGAGTCACATGCTGTGAGGACAAGAAGACAGGCGGTAGCTTCGGCCTCACATGGGGAAGTTGGTCAGGGGGTCAGTCCTGTATTTAGATTAGGTTCAACTTTATTGTCATTACGCATGTATTAATACAGGGCAACAAAGTACAGTTTAGCATCTAATCAGAAGTGCAGAGAGTAGCAAGTGCAATAAGTGCAGTATGTACAATTTATACATGTAAGAGAGTATGTACAGAGGTGGGAATAGTTATGTACAGATTATGTACAAATAATTTAAGTGAGCAGATGAGGGTGGTGTAAATCATGGGGATAAATTAGCATTAGTAATATACAGATATAGAGATATTCTGTATTGCTAAGCAGAAGGACAAATATACAGATGTACTATGGACAAGTATACAGATGTACCTGCAGTGTCCTGAGGTTTCTGTTTCACATCTGGCCACTTGTGTAGCAGGCTTTCATTTTTTTTGATCTCGTATGGGATCACATGGATAATTGTCCACAGCTATCAGACTGACTATCAGAATCCACTGCAGTTAAAGATGAAAGGGACTTTAGGCTAAATGAATGGTTTCCAGTTTCATTTCAGTATATGACATTTGGGGGTGTGCACTTTGGTTAGGGTTAGGGTTGTGGCTGTGTGGCTTTGTGTGTGCGCATTGCTTGTTAAAGGGACAGCATTAAAAGAGAAGTACTTTTATTATGAAATACTTCAGTTGACACTTCACTTCATACTAGTCCACAGCCATGTGCCATGTGTCCTCAGATGAAGCGTGACATCTGTGTGTTATCTTGTGCATGTAACATTTGATTAGTATTAGAAACAAAAAAATCCTCATCTCTGGGTTAAAGACTAAAAACGGAATGTAACACGTGTGCAGCAGGATCTCATTCGCCGCTGCTGTCAGAGGGCTGAGTCTCTCCAGCAGGGTGGATGTCAGCTGCTGTGCTTTACGGGCCCGGCGTCACACTACTGTGCTGGGCAATTTAAAGGGGCTTAATGAGCAGGCACTGCATACAGTGCAGTCATTAGCGCAGCAGAGAGGGAGCCCGCATTCCCCCTTCCTCACACATGGCCACGGTGGCGTGGGGAGTCCATTATTGCCACGGCAAAGCACCGTGCTCTGATCACACGTGTTCTGTCAAAATGACATAAAAGTTCTGCCCTGTTTTTTGACCGGGGCATGTTTTGTATCGCCAGATGGGTTGTGCATCTCTCCACACCCGACTCACGATTAGGGACAAGAGAGCATCAAAGGGCTCCCATCCCATCCTCTCTTCTCATTTTTCTTTCCTTGACAAGTGTTGGACGGGAGCCAGGGGAGAGCGAGACCCATTGTCTGCTGCCTCTCCCGCTATCTGTCAGTTACCGCTGATTGGCGGGCTGTTAACCGACAGAAGCACGCTGGCCACTTTGTGCCACCCTCTCCTGCTGCTAACCCAACCAGGCAGGAGGAGTCGGGGCAGAGAGACTCTGCTCTACTGCCAGAATCACTAACCCGACCAGGCAGGGGGAGTCGGGGTAGAGAGACTCTGCTTTACTGCCAGGATCACTAACCCGACCAGGCAGGAGGAGTCGGGGTAGAGAGACTCTGCTCTACTGCCAGAATCACTAACCCGACCAGGCAGGGGGAGTCGGGTAGAGAGACTCTGCTCTACTGCCAGGATCACTAACCCGACCAGGCAGGGGGAGTCGGGGTAGAGAGACTCTGCTCTACTGCCAGGATCACTAACCCGACCAGGCAGGGGGAGTCGGGGTAGAGAGAGACTCTCCCTTTCAGTTAATAGAAACTTTCTTGTTTGCTGCTAAGACCAGACCGGTGCAGATGGGATTGACACAGACACGACAATGGTGATTTGACTTGTGTCATCATGAATCAAAAGCAAGAATGTCATTGTTTCTTGGTCTTAAAGTCATTATGTTGCCTATTTCTTAAATTGAAGGTTGATTTTGATTCATCATAAGTTTCATACTTTGACCAAAATGAGAGTTGAGCATTAATTTGTTTTTCATTGAAACTGATTCCAGTTTTCCTTGAAATGGCAAACATGAGTTTATTTGAAGTAGCCTTGAAAAACTATGAGATTAGATTCTGTGTGCCCTCTGCAGAAATCGGTCCCTCTGTTTGAAAGCCTTAGGGTCATCGAGGTAGCTTGAGCGGTCACGGTATGGCAGGGTTTCATCTGTTGCGAGAACAAAATGTTGATCTTTGCCCATTAGAAATTAGGATGATAACAATGTTATGAGGATAACGAGGTCTCTGTGCTTTTTGTTGTTTGCCGTGGTAGCACCGTGAAAATGCTTTGCCAGCATTGGTGCTAGGCACCACTAAAATGGCACCGACTGGTCAGGGATGCGACCATCTCTTGGGCTTAGGCTCAATGTCCCAGAAACACACTGCTCTGCTGATTTACGTAGAGATGTTTTAAACATGAGGGTAACCTGCCGTTGTTTACTTAAAGTTCTACATTATGCAAGGTCTGTGGGGACCTACTCACACCTCTGCATATCATTTTACTACCTGCTCGTGCTCAAAACTAGATGTTGTTGAACATTGTTGTCAGGAGAATAGCTGGTCTACTTCCTGGTCCCTACTTTTTATTGAGACCCAGTCCAGTCCTCGAGGACCTGCAGACGTTCCAGGTTTTTTCTCCTTCCAAGCCCCCTGCCAGACAGTCCACATTTTTGCAAGAATGTCTGTGTCTCTTTGAGGTCTGGATTGGGAAACACTGCCCTACGTCATTTTTTCCATCCAGAAAAATTCAACTTAGTCTTGCTGATAGCATGGAATAACATGTTTCCCCCTCCGGTAAGAAGATGGCTTATCAGAACACAGGCTTCATCTTATATCTTGATCGGTAGAATGAATTACACTTAAATTAATACGTTTCAGATGGTAGAGTGAATCACAGGAAGGCATTTGTTCTGTCAATACCAGAGAAGACAAGGCTGTTCAGATTTTTGTTAGGAGGACTCGACCCTGGTGTCTCTCTGTTCAGCTCCGTTGGTGCCCCAGATTGACAGCTGGACGGTATGGCCACATGCAGAGATAAAACCCCACCATCTCTTAACCAAACCACCCCTGGACAGGCAACCTCTTGAGACCCCAGAGAGAAAGATCAAGGGGTGCTCCTAATCACCCCACAACGTGTCAGTGTGCATTCTGAGAAGAAGAAGCAGTTTCAACCAAAGTGTGCTCTTCTGGAGTGTCATTGCTAAATATGCTTTGGTAGTTTGGGCTTTGTAATGGGAGGACACACAATCACAGACTACAGGCGATTTAGAGACACCAGATCAACTGAGGGATTGTTTTTATACTGTGAGAGTAACCAGGAGTACCCAGAGCAAACCACACAAACTCCCCATGTGCAGAGCCAGAGGTGGAAATCAAACCCACAACCCCAAAGGTGTGAGGCTCCAGTGCAACGATGAGGAAAAGGACAGAACAGGGCAGGCAGCACTGGGGCACCGGCAGCCCCCACTTGACTGTGGAGCAGGCAGGACCTAATGGGGCTTGACAGAGGCATTCTGTGAGGACAAAGCGTCTCGTGCTGGGGAGGGCAGCAAGCGGGACGAGGACCCTGCCCTGTGGGACAACACATCTGCGTAACACTGCGGCAGGTGGGTGGGGCATGGGCGGCTTTCTGACCTCGGGAAGCAGCCATCGGCAGGCAGAGAGGGATCGTCACATTTTAGCCCGATGGAGGGGCAGCGTCTGGGGAGAGTCCAGCTCTGATACGGGATAGCCTGCATTGATGGGGGCTCCTCCCTCACACCTGCTTTGCTCCCCACCCTGGAATTTTCTTCGGCAAACATGCAGAGCCCGAATTAGAGAAGCTCCTGAACTTCCCCAGACACTCCATCCATCTTCCATAACCTCTTATGCCGTATTTGTATACTGTAGTCAGTTGCTTACATCTGACAGTAACCCTGAATTCTGTTCAAATTCCTCTAGTTTAGCATGAATTTCGAACTCTTGCAAGACAGATGTAACTGTTACATAACTGTTCGCAAATCACATTGTGCATTCACTGTTTAGAAACCAGTGTGGACGCCAACAGTGGATCGTGGCTAAAGTAACACAAAGAAGCCAGAGTTTTTCCAAAAATCCTGAAATCACAAAGCATCCTGCTTGTGATGGTAGAGCAAATCTTTTATGAAAGGCTTAGTTTCATCTTGAAAACATCTTCCATACCTGTTTGTTCCTGGAGCCGCCGCTCATGCAGATACTGTCACTATGACCCAAGGTGCCAGTCCAAGGTGGGCTCACAGGCCCCATGGGTGGTGCCTGAGGCTTGTCCTACGTAATTACAGTATCAGTACCCTATGTTTGTGGTACGCTTAAAGCAATCGATAGGACCGGATGGGTGGGGTTGAGAGAGGTTAACAGGTTCTGAAGGTTTTGAATTATGACATTCTTTCCTGGGGAGGTACCTCTATGACTGGTGGAGGGAGATTAGACAACCCAGTTCAGGAGACCACAGTAACAGCACAAATGGAGGGTTACAGACTCTACAGCTTGTCAACCCAACGTCTGTCTTGGTGTCCATCTAAACTCCGACCCCCCCAGAGAAAGTGTACCTCACCCGCCGAAAGCAAGCAGGAACAGCCCAATCCCTAATTTTGACTGGAGCTGTTAAATTCACCAGTTCAGCAGGGTGAGAGCCGGATTATTGGGTCAGGAAGCTCATTCCAGCCTTGTTGCAGCAGAGCACTGTTAACAGCTGCCGTTTTCACTCAGGTAGCTGTGTGATTGCTAATCACCTCACATTTAAGCTCTATTCTAGCCAGATCCGTATGCGGGAGGTGTTAATGCTCATGCAGTGTATATTGAGAGGACTATCACACTTGCGTTCTTTCAGTGAACACCTGAAGGACTTCTTACTGAGAAGACGCAAGCCTGTGGGAAGTAATAGGGGCATTTGTATCGATTTCCTGTGCCTGACAGCAGTGCCCTACGCTTGAACAAGATTAGCAGCTGCCGAATAATGAAATCCTTTTCGCAGCCATCCGCGCTTGTTAGCCCAACAGAACAGGAGCACCTATCTTCAGACAGCACTTCTCAATGAACGAGGATCCTTCTGTAAAGTGGCTTTGCGAGCTGGGAAACTGTTTCCTTTTAGTCTGAATGAACTGAAGCGTTTATGTGGAGAGCACTCTTTATGGGGCTCAGTTGTGTTTGAATGGTTAAATGTGAAATAAAAGAAGGATTAAATTTGGTTCTGAGCAGAACTGACCGCCGTTTAGAGTCCACCAATCACGGCAGCCATCCAGGCGTCGGGAAGTAAGCTGTCAGGCCTCCACGCCTCATATCAAGCGGCGTTCTTCCCCGTCTGTCCCCAATGTCCCTTTCTCTCTTTGCAGACTTTGAAGCTCTTGCTTAAGTGGTGTATTGGACCATAAAGGACGCTTGACAGAGGGCTTGCGAGAGCCACAGCGCTCTCACAAGGGCAGTTTTGTAAGCCCCCTCGGTTGGTGAGATCACTGCTCAGCGAATTTCCAAAGCCTTGGCGCCTCTGGAGTGGGTCAGAGAAGAGTTTCTGCTCCAAAGCTCAGGTTACCTCACAGAGCAGACAATGGGAAGGTACCATCATACACACCAGAAGAGCCACTCTGTCAGTTCTACAATAGTCCTGTGTCAGATAAACGAAGATGCCTGTGCCTAGCTGGCTGGGTGGGTGGGTTAGGACTCTCTCTGTGCTCGTGGTCAGAAGGTTGACATTCTGCCGTTGGCAGATTGATGTCATATTCCGGTGCTTTAACCCTAATCACTCCAGGGACTTTCTGACCCCACTCTCTCAATTGTACATCACTTTGGACAAAAGAAACTTCCAAGTAAATGCAATTTTTAGTATGTTTAGCTTGGAAGCTCTTGTTTCTCCTTGCAGGTTTCATGTATCCCATTGCTGTTCTCTGCACTCTGTGATAAGCGGTTAAGCCTCCTGTAGGGGCTCACGGTTTAGCTGTGAGAAGAACTTTCCCCAGCCTGACGTGTCGGCCTTCCTCGGGAGGCAGTCAGCGGTCGGACGCGGGCTGCTGCAGGGTGGAGCCGCAATCAGCAGCATTTGCATTCTGGGGGTGGCCAGGATTACACCCAACACTTCAGAGCTGCTTATTACCACCAGCACAATGGCTGCAATTTTCACCACTAGAGTGAGCTGTGTGGTGAATTCTGACAGGAATGACCGGGGGGGGGGAGCTGGGGTGAGTGATTCCTGTATCAGCAGCATGGGGGTGTTGGAGATCAACCTCAGGGTCAGCATCACCCCCGTTGTGGCCATTTGAGCCTGGCACTTCTGTTTTGTGGTCGACACCTCTGAGACTCTGTCCTTTCAGGTCACCGTGGGCCGTTTGTAGATCAGAATGTGGTTTAACACAATGCTCCCATTGGGCTGCGGCAAAAGACTGACTCTGTAGTGTAATATACAGTAGAAGCTGATCCTTCCCTTTCTTTGTACAGCTGTCAGGATTTTGGATTCACTTGTGTCATTTTGAGATCCAGGGGCCGGTTGCACAAAACACCTTAAGTTCTCCCCTTAAGTATGACACTTAAGGTTTAATTTCTCCTTAGCTAAGGGATTTATTTAAGGGTGTTGCACAGAACCCCTTAAAAGGTTGAGTTTACAGCAGTAAAACTGTCCCGTTTCCATGGACACCGTTCATACGCTTGCGCTCGCGCCTGCTTGTGATTCCCGTTATCGCCTCACAAGTAAAAAAAATTTGAGAAAAGAAGACAAGAAAGCGAAATTGGTCAGAGGAGGAAAAGATTATACTTTTGGAGGAATACAATAAAAGAAAGAACATACTAAAAAGTAAATTTGATCCAGAAATAACAGCAAACAGAAGGAAAATGCAATGAAAATTAATTCAAAAAGTCTGGTGAAAAGGTCCATCCAAGAGGTCTAAAAAATTACAGCTTATCTGTTCTGGCCAAAAAAGAGATCACTAATTACAGGAGAGAATGCGACAAAACTCGTCAGATAACTCTTACCAGTTAACATTAACTTACAACTTCAGATAGGTTAAACGATTAACATGACTTGAGGGAACTGTTAAGATTAGTCTGTGTTGCTGACAGTGAAATAGACCTCTGTATATAAGTTGCTCATTTTCTTTCAACAAGTTATTATTACTCATTAAAGTATACTTTATATAGATATAAAGTAGCAAGCTCGGCTGAACGTGAAACTGGCTAAATGGGCTATGACACTCGCGTTTAGACTGCAACCTAATGTGCTAGAAAATAAATAATTTTATTCTATACAAAATGTCATTTTCAAGGTGGAAGTCCACCTCCAGAACCTCTTTCTAATGAGGCAGCGATGGTAGCGGACATGAACGACACGGCACACCAGTGACTTATGGACATGAAATACATCGCCTGTTACAGCCTGGAAGGAGGCCGTAGCACAAACCCGCAGAGCAAACATTAACTGCAACGCAGCTGGGGAGCACAGGTTCGGATTGTGGGGCGATCCAACTGCAGACGGTCGGACAAATTTATAAAGTCAATTGTTCATCATTAAGCATATCTAAGGGGTTCTCTCAGATGCGGAACACTCTTTTTGGGATCCGTTCATTTTCGTTATTTATTATCATAAACTCGGCCATGTTGCAGTTAAGGTACGGTTAGAGGTACCTTATTTTTTTTTTCCTTAGTTTGGTTGTTAAGGTCTTTTGTGCAACCGTTAAAAGTATAAGACCAAGATAAGGAGAAAAACTTAAATACTTAAGAGAAATTTTTAAGGAAATCTTAAGGAGGATGCATCCGGCCCCAGGTTCTCATGCTGACTTGCACTTTGCGATGTGAATTTATGCTGCAAGTGTTAAGTTGGTTCTCCTATTCGTTGAGTTTTGAGGTTTCTGAAGTTGAACCCATTTTTGATGATCCAATTATCCTTTAGGCTGGGATTAGCTGTAATCCCTTTTTTGGTTATTAGTGAGCATATAACCTGCTCCAAGCTGCAAAGTGCAATTTCCTTTCCTCCTTCAGCATGTTCTGTTAATGTTGATACTGTATCAGCAAAGACTGAATCACACCAGTGACCAAGTCAGAAGACCCTCGGTCCTGCCCCTAATTTACGAAGCTGTATCCGTATTTTTAAAATGCAATGAATATAAATGACTATAAGCATCAGACTCTAAATTCTGCAGCAGATGTAATGATTGAGTTGGTGGCACTGAAAATCCTGCTGGGTAACTTAATTATCACTCAGAGGGTCCTACAGCGGAAATGATGGGAACACAGCCAGAGGAGACGGTCCAAGGAAATAACACTGTTTTCGGGTTCCTGACTTTCATCCGTGTGTGGCGTGCATGAGTGTGTGTGCGTGTGTAGTTGTGCGTCTGTGTGTGTGAACCGATTCAACAAATTGTGTCGGGACAGCAAGAAGTGGAAGGTTAGGGTTAGGGTTAGGATTAGGATTAGGATTAGGGTTAGGGTTAGGAAGTGTAAATCAACTGGGATCCCTTGTTCTCAATGAGTAGAACAGGTATGAGCATCCCTGCACTAAAGTCAACGGCACTTGACATTTTAATCTTCAGGAGTCACAGCAGAGCATTTCTGAACAGCTTGCAAGTTGGAATAGGACACTTTGTTCAGCTGGTCTTGTGCTGAGCATCTCAGAGAATCCCATGGAAGAGCCGAGTGACTTAATTAGATTCCTCCCTGTAACATAGTGTCTGGCCTTCCACAGATTAATCTTTGCAGGTTAACACGCAGAACTCAGACGATCTCCGAGGGGGAGCCACATTTCAGCAGCGACGAATTACTTAGCTAAATGAGGGCATCTCATTTTGGTTTGTCTAACGACCTTTATTAATCACAGTCAGGCTCAGTCTAATTAACGTCCCATTCTGCTTAGCCTTGCTTTGACCCTGTAAACGAGGGAGAGGCATTTACAGGTTATCATACATCACCGCTAGAATTTAATATCCCTGTCCGCTAGAAGTTAATAGGATAGTGCAGCTGCAAGAGGTCTTGTGATTTTTATCTTTTTTTGCCAGTTTAAAGATGGTTTTAGTTCAGCACCATTACGGAGTGGAACAGCCAGTTACAAGCCTCTCTCATCCGAGCTGGGAAGCTCACCTGGAGCTGTGGATCATGATAGCTACACACGGGAGTGTCGTTAAGGATTTGCGACTCCATGAAAACATAATATATCGGCCCCCAACCCAGACCATTCATATTAAGTTCCAACTTTTTTGGCCCCAGGTGGCCCATTGAATTGAATTGTCATATCTGCCCCCCCCCTTTACGGCAGTCCTGTATACAAATACAGTACAGTACACAGGTGTTTAGTGCCTGTTTGGGCTCCTCGAAGTTGTGGTAAGGTTACCCCATCTTGCTCTCTGTGATGCATATACACACATACATGTGAGATCATGCTTGGGGGTAACAGCGCAGGGTCAGCCAGCATGCAGGGCCCCTGGAGCTGGGGGTTATGGGCCTTGCTTAGGGGCCTACAGACATCTGATTATTCCGCTAAGGCCGGGGTTTGAACCGGCACCCTTCTGATCACAGGCACAGGGGCTTAGTCTGCTGAGCCACTCACAGCATTCACCCTTGTTGCTTGGTTAATACATATACATGGTGCTGTTCCCTATGCGAGCTTTACGGGGGCAGCGTTTCAATCGTATCTGGGATCCTGAAGGGGAGTCACAGCTCAAGGTCCTCCAAAGGCACCCAGTCGTCTACATGCACAGTCTCACCTGGGATTAATGAATAATTCCACGTGCCTCCTGAATAATGAAAGCTACAGGGAGGCTGTCATCTTCTCTGCGTTTTGTGGCGAGCAGCTCACTGCCCCCCGTCTTTTCATTAATGTGCTTCCTGTGATGAACAGCCATTTGAAATGTAGAGTGTCAGAGGCGGCGATAACGGGGGAAAGAACAGTGTAAAGTTTTATAGAGGTCAGCATGGGGGCTGTGTGCTTTGAGGACACCTTCCACTGGCCGTCTCCAACATGGCCGTCTCGCTCAGAGCAGCAGAATGTGCTTTTTATGGAATCCTCTGCCAGCCTGTCCTTCTTTTTTTGAGGGCTTACACTACAGCTGAGGCGTCACAGTATAACTATAATTTGTTCACAGAGGAACCTGCATACAATAAACTCTTAATGCAACGTGTCAGCATGGCTGGCCTGATGGTGTATGTGTGTGTGTGTGGGGCCACATCCCAAAGGGGTTTATTTGAATGTGGGAAACTCTTCATACCTACCCCGCCCCTCCCTGGTCCCAGCACCCCTCCCTGGTCCCAGCACCCCTCCCTGGTCCCAGCACCCCTCCCTGGTCCCAGCTCCCCTCTCTTGTCCCAGCGCTCCTCCCTGGTCCCAGCGCTCCTCCCTGGTCCCAGCGCTCCTCCCTGGTCCCAGCGCCCCTCCCTGGTCCTGTCCCTCCCTGGTCCCAGCGCCCCTCCTTGGCCCCACCCATGTCACCTGCTAACCACTTGCTTCTCCTCTTCCCCTTCCAGGTCAATGGGAAGGACCTGTCTAAAGCCTCCCATGAGCAGGCAGTAGAGGCCTTCCGCACAGCCAGCGAGCCTATCGTGGTACAGGTGCTGCGTCGCGCTCCACGTCCCAAGACCATGGTCTCGCCCCCGGACGCCCAGGTGGCAGACAGCAGCACGCAGACAGATATCACCTTCCAGCACATCATGACCCTCAGCAAGCAGCCGGCAGCCTCACCGGTGGGGGTGTTGGAACAGTATCTGCTGCCAGAGGAGTGAGTAACTCCTCACAAATTAACAGTCCAGTTAGTCACAGCACTGCTCTTTGGTTGTTAGTTCAAATCCCATCTCCTCTGTGTTTGCATGTTCTCTTGGAGGATTTTCTCCTGCAGTTCAAAGACATGCATTTAGCTTAATTTGTGTCTCAGAGCTGCCCGTAGCATATGACTGTGTTCAGGGTGAGGGTGTACCCCTGCCCTGTGCTGCCTGTGTAACGTATGACTGTGTTCAGGGTGAGGGTGTACCCCTAGCCTGTGCTGCCTGTGTAGCGTATGACTGTGTTCAGGGTGAGGGTGTGCCCCTTCCCTGTGCTGCCTGTGTAACGTATGACTGTGTTCATGTTGAGGGTGTACCCCTAGCCTGTGCTGCCTGTGTAACGTATGACTGTGTTCATGTTGAGGGTGTACCCCTTCCCTGTGCTGCCTGTGTAACGTATGACTGTGTTCAGGGTGAAGGTGTACCCCTTCCCTGTGCTGCCTGTGTAGCGTATGACTGTGTTCATGTTGAGGGTGTACCCCTGCCCTGTGCTGCCTGTGTAACGTATGACTGTGTTCAGGGTGAAGGTGTACCCCTTCCCTGTGCTGCCTGTGTAGCGTATGACTGTGTTCATGTTGAGGGTGTACCCCTTCCCTGTGCTGCCTGTGTAGCGTATGACTGTGTTCATGTTGAGGGTGTACCCCTGCCCTGTGCTGCCTGGGATGGGAGCCAGACCCTTCATGACTAAAGCGGTGGAGTAACTGCTTATCATTCATAATCTCTGTTATGTCCAAAATAGAAGAAAGTGAGGGACAAAATTATCTTGTTATAAACAGGGGAGAATATGTAAATGAAGAAGAACCATGCATGCTGTGAATGTTGTAGTTGATAGTTTGTATAGTTTTTATAGTATTTCATAGTAGCTGATTTGAATATCTGCAATCATTTGCCAGTGGCTGTTTAAGTTGAGTGTCCCCAGAAATGTTAGAACTGCTAAATGTCCGCATAGGGAGTGACATTTTGAAATTTATGCTAATACACGTTTATATAGTTAGCTTAATGATCGAGTTGTTGGTAATAATAAGACTTGGGTACTATAAGAAATAGATGAGTAGGAATTAGATTGTAAAGAATCTTCCATCTCCTTGCTTGGCCCGGGTCCCTCCTGGGTGCCAGTTAGCAGCTTGCCGCCTTGGAGGTGCCGGTACTCAGTTCTGTCGCATCCCATCGGGTGCTAATGAGAGCGCTGCTCCATGCCCATCTGCCAGTCGGCCAGCTCTGCCACAGGCACTGTCTTCTCTAGACAGGCAGGAGGCCGTCAGGCAGGAATGGCACAGCTCAACTGAGGAATAACGCTTCACACCGTGGGCTGCTTGGGGTCAGCAGGGGTATAAATATCCCCTTTAAATATCCCCAAGCACATAGGTGAGAAATAAGCCATGTGACATGCTTTTCTGGACATACAACAGACTCTTCTCTTCAAGGTATTTTTGGTTGGATATCCACTAAATCGTTATTGTCGTTGTTCTTTTTGGTGGGTACAATAAACTACAATGTTTGCCATGAATGAATCACGGTCTTCAGATCCGGCTTCTCTTTCCGAAATCAGGAAGCCGCAGCGGTGCCCATGGAGCTGGGGGTTCAGGGTCTCGCTCACGGGCTCACGGGCATGTGACCGTTTCGCAAAGCCGGTCTCACGCTGGCAACCTTCCTATTATGGTTTCAGAGGCTTAACCTGGCATTGTGAGCATTGGATATGTGGATATCGGAAAAGTGCTTCAAACGTGGAATATGTGTGCGATTATAAATTTTGACTGTGTGCATTTGAATACGAAGCCCCCGAGAAGGGGGCCTTTGGCATATTAAGTACTGAAAGTCACACGGCAGAGGGAATTACTGACAGTAAACCAGGGGCAGGTCCACATCTATCCAGCTGGATTTATGGGTAATAAAAGACTCTTTACATGTAGGACTTGTAACATTGTCTTAAACGAGCCTTTAAATATCGTCTCTAATTTATGCCCTGTGATGTTCCATTGTTTTTCCAGACACTCGCCGAGGCATGAATTCTTCGACCCCGGTGACTTCCTGGAAGGCATGCGACAGGAAATGGATCGAGAGGAGCTGGAGTATGAGGTAACGTTTCCCAGGCTCGCCGCGGATGCGGATATGACCATCCAGAGCATGGCATGCAGGCCCAGCGTTCCGGGCTCCTTCATCGCTGTATGGAGGCTGCGATCTGCGGTCCAATCAGATTGCTTGTTTGTTCTGCACGCTGAGCAGATGCTAGACGGTAACATCATTATTTATTACTGGCAAAGACTAATATGTCTTTCTCTGCACTGGCTGCTCCTCAACACGGATCATACAAAGAAGATAATGGTACGGCTGGGATAATGGAAGACTGATGCCTTTCATAATGTATATTACTGCTGCCTACGTTGGGTCATAATATCGCAGTAAAATAAAAAATGATGAGGTCACCCGTTACAACGGGATTCGTCTGCGATATTAATCGCTTAGGCTTTGACAGGCAGACGGCTGAGGGCAGCGAGGTGAAAGGTCACCCAGGCAGCTGAATGCAAGACTAGCTCCCCTCAGCTAGGCAGTAGGCCAAGATGCCTCTCCACAGAGATCTCTGGAGACAAAGGTCAATTGTTCGATCAACAAAAGGACCTCAAAGTCACATGGATGCTTTGTTGGGCTTGATACACATTCTGTGTTACCCCTATGATGTCCGCTTTCTGTAGCGGAAGCCCTGAATTGGAGCAGGGTGTTGCTTTCTCTGAGATGTTTGCTGTGTAGGTAATAAGGATTCACATCAAAGCGTGTCCCAGCCCTCCTGATTACATGGAACTTCTCGAGTGCCTTCTGCAGGCTTTGCCAGAAAGTGCCTTATTTTCGAAGACGGGCCCCGCTAAATGACCGTAATGCCATGTGATTTCCCCCAAATGCAAGCCTTTTATGTAGGATTTCGGACGGCGCTGGAGTGAGGATAAACAACATGTGATGAGCCCCTCCCCCAGGACATAGGGAGCGTCGTATCTGTTTCACCATCTGATAGATTACAGGTGTCGAGCGTGAAAAGTGAGACACGGCTGCTTGGCAGATGTTTCACCGAGATCGGAATAAATTTTTCATATTTCATTCTGTCTCGGTTGGCTCTGCTATCGATTGTTCACCGTTTCCAGTTGTCCTGTGGGACATACTTCTCATTGTTTACAACAATACACTATGGCAGTTCTGCGTGAAGTATATCTGTCTATCTCACCCCTAAGATTGCTGATATCGCTGAGTTCTTTTGCCCCATAAAATAAATACTATAATACAGAGATATTTTGTATTTTATTCTGCCGTCTCCTTTCAGGAAGTGGATTTGTACAGAATCAATAGCCAGGACAAGTTGGGACTGACCGTTTGCTACAGGACTGACGATGAAGACGAAACCGGGATCTATGTGAGCGAGGTAGGCATCCCGAAAGCTAGCAGCTCACAGAGTGTAAAGAAAAATGTTTAGTAATGTATTTACCATTAAAGTGTATATAGTTAAAGGGAGTTAGACACAGACTGACCTATTATCTGCAGCACAAGCTTGATATATTGTGGTCAAGGACAGGAAGTAAAAAGAACGGGATAAAATCTGTTTTTGAGATCCGGCTTGTTTACCTCCCATCCAGTCCATGTTTTGTCATTCATCGCGCATCGGCTTCCAGAAATGAGAAAGTGCCTCTATGGGTGTTTGTCCTTTCAGACAGCGATAGCGTATTTTTTCCTAAGTTTAGGTGACGACATAATCTGTCCTGCAGCATTTCCTCATCTATAGGAAACATCATCCACTTTGATGTGATTTTATTGTCTTGAGTATAAGTGGGTGTGTTTTTTTTTTTTCTTGCTTTAGATTGATCCAAACAGCATTGCTGCAAAAGATGGCAGGATCCAGGAAGGAGACCGCATCATCCAGGTATGCCCAGCTCAAGGTTCCCCACCTGGTGGCGGGGCAGGGTGTCGTTATTCGAACACCTGCACTGAGGGTCTTTTGTCCTGCTCCCAGATCAACGGTGTGGAGATCCAGAACCGAGAGGAGGCCGTGGCACTGCTGACCAGCGAGGAGAACAAGAACGTGTGTCTTTTGGTGGCCCGGCCAGAGATCCAGGTGAGAATTCAGGATAAGGTAACGGGATATCCGAGAGCAGCCAGACACGACTCTGTGTTAGTGACGTCACTCAGCAGCGTACAGAGGTCTGCCAGGCAGGAGGTGGGCCTGTGTATCACTAACCAAACACAGGTTATGTTAGTATATTCAGTGAGGCCCACTGTACCAGTCTGTATAACAATAAACTGAAAGTCATTATGCAGGAGGAATTTCTAGTCATTGATACCCGATATCAGAGAACATACTGCAATTGATGTTAAGAAGTAGAGTTCAGTGACTGCAGATGATTTTAATGATTGGATGCAATTTTCATTATTCTTACTGACCTTGATGATTGAACCTCATCTAAATTGTATCCCAAGTGCAGTACTATGCAAAAGCCTTAAGCAGTCAAAGAGAATGCGCAAGACTCTATATCTGGGTAGTAAGTGTAAATTTGCTGGGAAAGAATCTCAATTTAATATTAGAACATGTGCAAATTAACAGTGACATGAGAAAAAATTCTTCTGTTCTACAAGTTCCTGTTGTCTTGCTGGAGGGCTAGAAGAACCCTGCTTTGGTTCCCAAGCCTCTCCTCAGAGGCAGCCAGCTATTTCATGTGTGTCTTACATATCACTACCAACTCAGCTCATTAATTAGTTTAGTTAAATGACTCCATGAGACACCGATCAGCTATACGAGGTGGGATAGGGAGTTTTAGGAGCTTTTTTATATCTATATTGAGTTTTTACACTGGAGCGTTGAAACATGTAGAGAAGCAAGAAGGATAATAGCAGCTTTAGTCCCAGTCATTCATTGCTAACAAAGCTGATGGCTAATCTGTGCTCCAGACCCTTAAATCTGTCACTCCCCGCACCTAGACACACCCCTCTACCATTATCACACCCTCAAAAATAAGACGGGAAAGTGAGGGGGCAGGAACTGAGGAAAAAGAAAGAAAGGATAGATAGATAGATAGATAGATAGATAGATAGATAGATAGATAGATAGATAGATAGATAGATAGATAGATAGATAGATAGATAGATAGATAGATAGATAGATTGATTTGATTGATAGATTGATAGATTTGATTGATTTGATTGATTGATAGATTGATAGATTTGATTGATTGATTTACACTCCAGAGGAACTAAGTAAATTGCATTTATCAGTTGTACTTACTCAAAGGTCTGAGTAAAAAATAAAATGCGTTTTAAGCCTTTTTTAAAAACCCGGAACAGATGGAGAACAACTAATATTCGCCAGCAAGCAGCTCCACAGACTGGGTGCAATAGCTGTCAGAGCCCTGTTACCATTTGATTTCAGCCGGGTTCGCGGGGGGTCTGGAAGTAGACTGGAACTGGGGAAGTTCTACAATGTATGAAGGGGCCTGTCCATTAAGTGCTTTAAAAACAAAAAGTAAACTCTTAAACGTAATGGTAAAATGAACTGGGTGCCAATGAAGAGATGCTAAACCTGGTTTAATTTGTTCCCTCTTCTTAGTGCCTCAGCATTGTGTACCAACTGTAGACGAGCTAGTGAAGATTTAAGATGCCTACATATATGGCGTTATGGCGTTAAATATTTCAAACGTGAGGAAATTAAGGAATAGATAAGTCAGAAAAAAGAAAGGAGGTTCTTAATTTTCAACATAAACTCTGTTGTTTCAGTTGAGACTTATCTGCTTGTCAAATCTGAGATCAGCATCAAAGATCCCCCCCAGTTTCCTGCCCTGGGGTGTCACATATGTGGATAGCTGACCCAGGTGTTGCATGACAGATGTGGTGCCCGCCAAAGGGCCAAAAAGAATGTATATATTCTACAGGCTGGTGAAAAGTATCAGTGAACGGTGAAAAGTCTGGAATGAGATGCCAGTGGGCTGAAAATGATCTTCTCTGCTTTGCCCCCCCCCCACCCACCCCTCCACCCCGTTTCCAGCTGGACGAAGGATGGATGGATGATGACAGGAACGATTTCCTGGATGACTTACACATGGACATGTTGGAACAGCAGCACCATCAGGCAATGCAGTTCACAGCCAGCATGCTCCATCAGGTAAGCTAATCCATCCCAGAGCAAGTGAGTGACATGGACAGGTAGCTCCCAGCATGCTCCCCCAGGTAAGCTAATCCATCACAGGATAACTGAGCAACATGGACATGGTGCTCCTAGTATGCTCCATCAGGTAAGCTAATCCATCACAGTGCAACTGAGTAACATGGACATGTCACTCCCAGCATGCTCCATCAGGTAAGCTAATCCATCACAGAGCAACTGAGTAACATGGACATGTTGCTCCCAGCATGCTCCATCAGGTAAGCTAATCCATCACAGAGCAACTTAGTAACATGGACATGTCATTCCCAGCATGCTCCATCAGACAGGTCAGACCTAACCCACTGATGCAGCCATATATGCTCCTTTAAATTGTCCCCAATGTCCACACGGAATCAAATAAAAAGTTTTTAATTTAATGGCTCATTGTAACCCAGCTGCAATGTAACCAGAGGAGCTTTCGCCCAGTTTGTGATGGGCTCTACCCTTGTTCCTGTCTTTCAGAAGAAGCGTGAAGAAGACGGTGGGACCACAGATACGGCGACCCTCCTGTCCAATCAGCATGAGAAGGACAGCGGGTTGGGCCGCACGGACGAGAGCACGCGCAACGATGAGAGCTCGGAGCAGGAGAACCTGGCTGACGACCAGACCACCTCATCCAACACGCTGGGCAGCCGCAAGCAACTCGCCTACAGTCAGGACACGCTGGGCAGCGGGGACACGCCCTTCAGCAACGAGTCCTTCATCTCCGCCGACTATGCCGATACTGATTTCCTGGGCATTCCTGCCGACGAGTGTGAGCGCTTCCGGGAGCTTCTGGAGCTGAAGTGCCGAGCACGGAGCGGCAGGCAGCCCGGTCCGTACCAGCCCGGTGCCGACCCAGAGGGTGTGGACAAGGAGCTGGAGCTGCTCAATGAGGAGTTGCGCAGCATTGAGCTGGAGTGCCTGAGCATCGCCAGGTCGCATCGCATGCAGCAGTTACGCGAGCCCTGGATGCTACACAACAGTGGCTTCCGCAACTACAACACCAGCATCGACGCCCGGCGCCACGAGCTGTCAGACATCACCGAGCTGCCCGAGAAGTCGGACAAGGACAGCTCCAGCGCCTACAACACGGGTGAGAGTTGCCGCAGCACACCACTCACACTAGAGCTGTCACCTGACAACTCGCTGCGCCGCGGTGCCGAGCCACGCGGGCCGGGCAGCCGCACGTCCAGGCCGCTGCTGTCTCCCGTCCGCGAGGCGGGTCCAGCCCGTGTTCGCCAGTCCCTCTCGCCTAAAGAAGCTGAGGCTAGCACGCAACCAGAGGCTAGAGAGCGCCGACCGGCCAAGGGTCCAGTGGCACCGCACTCCCCGTACAAACACGCCCACATTCCAGACCATGCCCAGCACTACCAGAGCTACATGCAACTGATCCAGCAGAAGTCGGCCGTGGAGTACGCCCAGAGCCAGGTGAGCCTGCTGAGCGCGTGCAGGGACGCCATGGCGGGGGCAGGAGGCGGAGGAGGAGGTGTTGGGGAGTCCGACCCCAAGGCCGAGTGGAAGGTGAAGATCCGCAGTGATGGGACGCGCTACATCACCAAGCGCCCCGTGCGCGACCGGCTACTTCGTGAACGGGCCCTGCGCATCCGCGAGGAGCGAAGCGGCATGACCACGGACGACGACGCCGCCAGCGAGATGAAGATGGGCCGCTATTGGAGCAAGGAGGAACGCAAGCAGCATGCCGTGCGTGCCAAGGAGCAGCGGCAGCGGAGGGAGCTTATGAAGCAAAGCCGGCTGGACGTCCCACGCGGTGGGGAGCCGGGCGCCGCCGAGGACAAGAAGGAGTTGAGCATCATCGAGCTGAGCCACCGCAAGATGATGAAGAAGAGGAGCAAGAAGATCTTCGATAACTGGATGACTATCCAGGAGCTGCTCACTCACGGCACCAAGTCTCCGGACGGAACAAGAGTCTACAACTCCCTGCTGTCTGTCACGACCGTTTAGGCGGGCAGCCCCAGTGGTGTGCTGTAAATAGGACTCTACCGCTTGGGGTAGAAATTCCTGCCTCGTTCAATGTGGCAACCTTGTAAATATGAAATGGGAGGAGGAGCGTATTCTGAAGGAACTCGAAAGGGCTGCGATGTGGCGTTTTCATTGCTGAAGGTAATGCCAACAACAAAAGGATTTCACAGGCTTTCAGTAATCTTTGTACCTTTGTACCGGTTGTTCTCAAAGATATGTATAAGCAAAAAAACAAGACAAAAAAATGCTGTTACAACTTCTATTGCCTTTGAAAGGTTTCGCGACTGTGGAATGGCCATCTGCTCTGAGTAACAAGCACCAAAACATCGTTTTTTTTTTTTGTTTTTTTTTTTTTTTTAAACAAGCATCATTAATCAGTATTTTATTGTTTATCCATATGTTTTGTTTATTGAATATGAAACGCTATTTAGCTTCGGAGTTAAAGCAGAGTCCTTTTTTGGAAAAATATTTCTGAATTTTGCAAAATAAAACAGCCTTTCTGGTTTGTATGAAACATTCCAGAATAAAGGAAGTTGTTTCATTCTGCAGCTTGCTCCAGCCGGCTCCGACTGACATAACATAAACCATTTGTGCACGGACAGGGGCGGCCTAACATCTGTCTCCTGTCTGTTAAAGTCCAAACGTTTATCCATGCATCTGTTAGACATCATGTAGCATTTTTCACTTAGAAAACAATCTGTTGTCCTGTAAAATGAGAATAAATTATTTAATGTTGTCGAAATGTCGTTAGCTTTTTTTCAACACTATTGACAGCATTTAAAGGTGACTAACTGGTTGATTGTACTGAGCAAAACATCCAGTATCCGGAGAATATTATTAATTTAGCTAGAGAAATTTTATCTCCCTATAATATAGCTCAAATATTCTCCGACGAACATATATTGCATGATGCAATAAAACTTTAGTGGTTTTTAACTGAAAGGTCACCAGTGACATCAGCAACCTCGTCTGGGCCGGTGTATAAATATTAAGATATTTTAATGAGTTCTGGTGAGTATTCACTCAGTTACGGATGATCCAGCACCTCAACATTGTAGAACATCCGACACAGAGGTTCTTACCCATTACACATCTCACGGTTCCAGTGTGATCTGACCTAAACCCAAGTTATTTACAACACTGTAAAGCACAGCTGTATTACAGTTCCGCTTACTTCTGAAGAATATGCTGTAATTCGTCCCCTTCCCATCATAAAGATCAGCACTCGTGGGATTGCTGCATGAGGACCATGTTCCTGTTACGCCTCCCATGAGAGAGCTGATGTCATTCTGCAAGCTCAGCAGTGGCCCTGAGGATGTCTGCACCCACTCTGAATACTGCTGCTGTGTGTGCAGTCATGCCTGACACACGGATCTACGGAGATCCCCTGCATGTTTCTGCTGACCAGCAACCTGCTCTGCTCTCTTTGTTAAGCCGCGTAATCTAAGACACACAGCTGTCTCCATTTTACACAACATATACACAGTACAAAGACAGTCACACTTAGCCAACGTTCAATCACACCGCATAGCAAATCCCCGAAACGGAGGAAGCAAAGCCATACTTGTGCTGTGACGACACCGTATCTAACTTGCCTGTGTTAAGGAAGCGTTTTCTTAGTCCTTTCACTCTCTGCACACACACGCTAATCTTGCTTCAACACAAAGGTTTTCTCCATTTTTACGGTTTCGCATTTTAGATATTGCTCAAGTCTAGATTCATAATTAATTTTACTGCTTAATATACTTGTGAGGATACTGTCACCTCTATATACTGTCAGCATGAATCCTGGGGGTGTTTATGTACACAGTATGCACATACAGTAAACTTATTTGGGTGGTGGGGAGGCAGGAACATATGGCTTTGCTATTCACTGTAAAGCGAAACACATTTCTGAATGTCTTTGCAGGGACCTACCATCTGGTAATAATACCCAGGCAGTTTCCCATTCGCTCACTTACATGCTTCAGAAAGTTCACTTGGTTAAATTAAAAAAATCAGCACATTTGCTTAACTAGGAAAATACCACAAAGCAAATAATTATTTCTGGTTTTTGAGGTAGGGGCAACTTTGTTTTATTTCCATGTAATATGCTTGTGATAAATGAGAGGCAAAGAAGCAAGAGTAATTGCTTGATTTGCTGAATGCATTAATTATATTATGGATAATACTGTATATCTTATGATGAATACGTTGCCATATTGTAGAACATTTTAGAAAATAATTTGAACAAAGAAATGAAATGCACGTTTCTAAACACATTGACAAATTTATTATAGATTGCCTAAACACCAAGCATTAAGTCAGTAGTCCAATAGAAATCTGAGTGCTGCTTAACATCCGCGCCATGATCCCACAGACAAGCAACTTGTGAGAGACACTTGACTTGAGATTGAGAGTGGGGGTGTTATATAGGAGGTGGCTTGAATGGAAGTTGCTTATATTTTATGTTCTTATTACTTCAATATTAGTTTAAATGCCATAACTTGTGGCTATAGGTGGAAATTAGCGGGAGAACATTTTAAAATGGATTTGAGAAAATACTTCTTTACACAGCGTGTTGTTAGAGCAGTGGTTCTCAAACTCGGTCCTCGGGCCCCACTGCCCTGATTGTTTCCCTGCCATCCCTGCCCCACACACAAGTCCCAGCTGTCTTTCAGCTTCTGATTGACAGAACACACCTGATCCAGGTAATCAGCAGTGTGTAGGGCAGAGATAGCTGGGAAACAAGCAGGGCCGAATGGCCTCCTCTCGTTTATAAGGTTCTTATAGGATGCTCCTTGACCTGGCTTTCACAGTGAGCTGACCCATCTCTGGCATGGCTGATAGACAGGGTTAGGGCAAAGTCTTATTGTAGCATTAGAGACTGGGCCAGGGATTCTGCGTTTGGAGGTGCCATTAGGGAAAGGCTCAGGGTGGCATTAGAATCGAGGCTAGCATCAGGATTAATGGTAGAATTAGCGATACATTTTAGGTTATGGTTAGGGTTGATTTAAGTTAAGAATAGGTTTAGCTGTTAAATTATTATGTTTGTGTTCAATCTACTATTAGGATTGGTGTGAGGGTTTGAGAGGATTGACTTTAGGGTTAATTTTAGGTTTTGGTTCGGTGATGGCTTTAGGATTACAGGTAGGCATTCATATCCCACTGGTTACTAGATCATCACACCATCATCTAAAGGAATGAACCTTTATGTGATGCATGTGATGACATAAAAAAAAAACTGGGCCACAAAAGTAGAGGGAAAGATCAAACTAATCTCTCAAAATTATAAGGGGAGGGTGGAGCCCCAGGCATTGATTGCCAAGCCCTCGCGGTTTGTTTGCCCTTGTGTGCCGCGTCGTTATCTCCCACTTACAAGTGTGTACACAGTATCCTCTCCCAGCATAATTCATACGGAGGGTGCGAGCTGCCTTCTGAAAAAGCAATCAATTACATCCCAGTACGACCCTGCTTCCACAGCTTGTCCGATTAGCATAATCACTCTGGTTAAATAACGGAGATTAAACACGGAGACAGAGGTGCTTTATCTAGGCGGCTACCTTTAAAAGTCCCCAAAGTGATGAAAGAAAGGAGTCTCTCAGCATGATAGATGGCCAAGCACACAGAGGAAATGAGTGGCTCCCATAGGGCGACGGAGACCTGCATTCTGTTGCCATGGTTTCACTTCATTAGCCTTTCACACCGGGGAAACAACAGCATTGCCCAAACCAGGAATAAAGCACAAGTCTGCGGGACATATAGCTGTTTTTGTGAAAGACCCTACAATGTGTATTTGTTTTGTGCAACTTTGGGTGCTTTTTATGTTTCGTTTTTTTGTTCATTTTTGGTGCTGGGTTTCATTTATTTCGGCAAAGTAATAGAACAGCAGTGATCAAAATGATGATCACCCTGTATCAAACTCACCCGTGGAAACTTCATGCTCCTCAGGCAGACGAATGAAAGCAGATGAGGCAGGTCTGACGGTTCCTGATGCAGTGTCTAAGTGTGGCCATAATTCCCCCGTGCACTCGTGCAATGGCCCTTTTCACTGGCAATGGATCACACTAATGTTACCACAAGGACACATCTGATCAATCACAGAATGGTTTTGGGGAAATAGCTCACATTTTAAAATCACTGATAATGATGTAAAACCAGACACAGCTGGAAACATTTATACAGCACTTTGTTATGTAGTGTAACAATTACCTACATCTTAGGGTGGACTCACACTTCAGTCGTCTTAACAACTTAACGATCCTGGCCCAATCACGTTTTCGTCATCCCTGCGCAACTTTTTGTGTTGAAAAAAGCATAGGAAGGAAAGCATTTTCACACAGCAGGATGGAATTCACAAACCATGTTCTTATTTTGAGTCTTATTTGAAGTCGTTTTGGGCACTGTGATACTCAGATTTACCCAGGATGCAATGTAGCAATTTTTATTTATTCATGTTGCACAAAGAAAAAGATACTCCCACCTTATATCAAATGTCTGAGTTTGTGCCAACCAATGTTACACAGGATAAACGATACGGAAAAGGTACGGCATTTAAAAGCATCGATTGAAAATGACCTTCTGGATTATACGGCGGAAGGAGGATGGCGCATAATGGATGAGGATTCAAATTAAGAGAGAAACCAGTTGTGTGGAAGCACTTCACATTAAAAGAATGAAAATGCAGTCATCTTTCAGTATTGCAAAGTAGAACTTAAAAATCAGTATGACATCAGTATGACATCAGAATGACATCAGAATGACTACAGTTCAACTACATCTATGTAGGCAGATAGAACTTATCTATTGACAGAGCCTGTTAATAAGTTGGTGGTGTTGCAGTTGGCTGTACCAACAGACACAAAGCACGTTCGACAAATCATTTGCTTTTGATCAATAACCTCTCATTGCCAGATGAATGTCTTTTTGTGATCAGTTCCTGTTCGCTTTCCTCTTTTTCGCTCGTTTTTGTTGAATTCTTCACGATTGTGCTGCAATGTCTATGAATTGCACAGGAAGGAGGAGAACAATGATTATGATGAGCGCATGGGAAGCTCAAGCAAATGTGGCAAACTTTAGACTGTTTTTGGACCTGCAGTATATGTACTAAATAATGTTGAAAAGAGACATCATTAAAATTGCAAACCTTTCTGATCTTTGTTTTCTATAACCGATGATGATGATTCATCCAGTAATCATTTATATATAATATAATAAATACCAGCTGATTATAAGTATCATTGGGAAGGAAAGGAAATTCACGAACCCACCAAAAGCCACGCAGACACAGGAAGAACATGCCAACTCCACACACGCCATGCGGGCACAGCACTGCCCACTGCGATACTTTTGGTTGATGAGAACCTCCAGTGCAAGGATTTGGTCGATGGTAGACTTCTTAGGTGTAAAACCAGACTGCTCTGGTTGCTGGTAGGTGAGTAATAATCACAGATGACCCTGGCAAGGACCTTATCCAGCACTGAGAGCAGTGTTATTCCCCTGTAGTTGCCACAATACAGGAGATCCGCCTTCCCTTTCTAGACAAGGACTACAAGTCCCATTTTCCAGTCAGTTAGGATGATGCCCGATGCCTGATTGGTTGCAATGTCAGGAGGACAGCCTTACCACCAGCCTGGAGAAGTTCACCCCAGATACCACAGATCCGTGCGGCCTTCCCTGCCACCAGATGACACCCAAGAAGTGCCTTAGCCTGAATGCCATAATATGCTCGAGTGACATCAGACATCATCGGGAGAAGCCAATCTGCCGCTCCAACAGTTACTCACTGAGTATGGCAGCCGTCAGAGCGACCAGACCAAAAGTAGGTATACCCACTTACAGAGATCCCCGGTCTGCGCAACTCAGAGAGTGCCGCCACCGTAAAGCGGCATTAACGAAGCTCCCCCAACAGAAGAGGGAGACGGTCATCCTGTAACAGAGACAAAACACCCCTACATGCCTCCCCAGGTGGCCGCCCCAAACTGGGATCCAAGTGGCGCTGTTAAAAAAGTAAAAAGCTGATATATCATCCCATTTACAGTAAAAAAAGAGGAGTGTTGAGTGGCTCAACAGGCTAAGCCTCTGTGCCTGTGATCAGAAGGGGTCCAGTCTGAGTCTGGCCTCAGCAGAATAGTCACATGTCTGTGGGCCCTTGGGAAAAACACTTAGCCTTCAGCTTCATGCCTTCCATAGGTGGCTGCCCTTTGCTGATTCTCCAAGCCTGCTCTCATCTGTCGCTGTTTAAAGGAGGGCAGGATGAGGAAGGTGAAAAGAGAAACTCCCCCACTGGGATCAGTAAGGTATCATTCATTCTATTCATCCTGTCTCATTACACATACGATCGATCAATATATTTGAACTGATAAGACAACAAATATGGCAGGAAATGGAAAAAAGAGACACAGTGTCTGATTCCCCATCTTGTACAAATCACAATGTGCTGTAGATTCAGCGCTGCCTGCATCTCTACAGGCTTCTGCTTCTGAACATCATCCTTTGTCTCATTACCAAGTGTGTGACAATCAGATATCTGTGCCACGATATGTAAATCTGCTTTTGATAAGGTTTCTGTATTTATTTTGCCCTGAATTTTATATTCAGATGGCGAAGCGTAAACATTTATTCTCAGCCTCTCCTTGCATGTTATTTGCCCCAAACTGATGGATCTTCTCTTGCGAGAAATTAATATAATGCCCAGAATCACAGGCTTTAGCCCCAGGTCAGTAAGTTCATTGCTTCTTCTTTATCTAAATCTCAGTAGAGTCAGTCATTATTATTTCATGAGTAACAGCAAACCTGATGAAATCGAGTGGATATGTGGTACATAGTAGCCACAAAGCGTTTAAACTGGCTGCATCACAGAGACATTTTAAACTCATATCAATTATTTATGGAGGCTGATTGGACCACTGACAGCCACGACTAACAAGTATTCTGGTGTTGTCATAATTCACGTGTTTGTCATGGGTTTGAGCCCAGCCTCAACATGTTTGTGTTTTCTCATGTTTGGTTCCTGTTGTGCATTGGGAGTATTTTGACATAGTTCCTTGTTTTGTACCTTTAAGAAATTTACAAACGAGAGGAGGGCATTCGGCCCATCAAGCTCGTTTGGGGAGAATTTAACTAATAGCTCAGAGCTGTTAAAATTTTATCTAGCTCTGATTTAAAGGAACCCAGGGTTTTAGCTTGTGCTACACTAACAGGAAGACTATTCCATACTCCAACTACATGCTGTGTAAAGAAGTGTTTTCTCAAATTCTCCCACTAACTTCCACTTATGGCCACGAGTTCTAGTATTTAAACTAATATTGAAGTAACCATTTGGCTGAACAGCATCTAGACCTGTTAGAATCTTATATACCTGGATCATGTCCCCTCTTAGTCTCCTTTGCTCTCCTCTCCTCATAGACATTCCTCTAAGATCAGGAATCATTCTTGTCGCCCTACGTTGCACCTTTTCCAAGGCAGCAATGTCCTTCTTAAGGTATGGTGACCAAACCTGCACACAATATTCTAGGTGGGGTCTTACCAAGGAATTATATAATCGTAGCATCACCTCCCTTGCTTTCAACTCCACACATCTAGAGATGTAACCCTAACATCCTATTGGCCTTTTTATTGCTTCCTGGATGAGGCTGGGCTTTCATACTGGGATTTGGGTGGGATTGGGGTGGAATGATGCTGGGCTTTCGTACTGGGATTTGGGTGGGATGATGCTGGGCTGTGGTTATTTCTGGTAACACATAGACACCATTTGCTTGACAGCCAGGCACGGATTTATATAAAAACCCATCTTTATCTTTTAATGTCTGGCACCGACCATCAAAGCAAATTCCTTGTGTGTGTCAACGTACTTGGCAATAAACTCTATTCCGATTATGATTCTGATGAGTACAATGTGCGTCAGGTTACTCTACAGGCAGAAGGAGCATTTCTGCTCATCACTTTACTGCTGATAAATTTTCAGCTGAATAGCTGAAGCTTAGGGTTATTAAGTCCTGCTTCATAATCAATTTAGAACCTGAGCCTGCCCAGGCTAAAACTCATTTTATCCATATAGTGTATCTGAAAATCAGGTTTTGTTTTTTTTTATTTTATTTTAATATACTTTGTTTTCAAATAGAGTTCATGTGTAATGTTGATTTGGCATGGAATACAGATGCCAGTTCATCAAAAAGCAGTATTTTGGGAGAAAATCTACAAGTGAGAAATGCATACACATGCAAACTCCGCTGAAAAATTACCAGGGATTAGAGGCCACAAACAAATGTGTGGGAAACCACAGAGCAACTGTGCTGCCCAATATCAGTGGCAACATTTGTCAGAAACTCATACATCACAAACTCCCTGACACATTGAGGTTAAAAAAAGACAATTTTTGAATGAAGTAACTATGGATGACAAATGATTGTCAGGTTCAGTCAAGCAATGAACAACCATCAGTATCAGCCCTTAAATTAAATGCTAGCATCTCAATAGTTAGAGGATGTTCTTTATGATCATTGTCCTCTTCCTTTATTAAAATTCTACACTCCAATTTTCTTAACAGTTGGTAATAGAATTGCACAATATACATTAGTGTCGACATTCACATTTTTTACCGAATTTACAGTCACACATTCATATCACACAAATAAAACACCTTAATATCTGAACCTTTTTGTACATGTTGTGATAATTTCATATTCCCTGTTCATCTGACTGCAGGATTTACTGAGATCTCTATTTGGACATAGAGCTACCGAGAGCTTTCCTGTAGGAGGTGCCGGGAGCTTTCCTGTAGGAGGTACCGAGAGCTTTCCTGTAGGAGGTGCCAAGAGCTTTCCTGTAGGAGGTGCCGGGAGCTTTCCTGTAGGAGATACTGAGAGCTTTCCTGTAGGAGGTGCCGAGAGCTTTCCTGTAGGAGGTACCGAGAGCTTTCCTGTAGGAGGTGCCGAGAGCTTTCCTGTAGGAGGTACCGAGAGCTTCCCTGTAGGAGGTGCCGGGAGTTTTCCTGTAGGAGGTGCCGAGAGCTTTCCTGTAGGAGGTACCGAGAGCTTCCCTGAAGGAGGTGCCGGGAGGTTTCCTGTGGGAGGTACCGAAAGCTTTCCTGTAGGAGGTGCTGGGAGCTTTCCTGTAGGAGGTACTGAGAGCTTTCCTGTAGGAGGTACCGAGAGCTTTCCTGTAGGAGGTACCGGGAGCTTTCCTGTAGGAGGTACTGAGAGCTTTCCTGTAGGAGGTACCGAGAGCTTTCCTGTAGGAGGTACCGGGAGCTTTCCTGTATGAGGTGCTGTGAGCTTTCCTGTACGAAGTGCCGTGAGCTTTCCTGTAGGAGGTACTGAGAGCTTTTCTGTAGGAGGTACTGAGAGATTTCCTGTAGGAGGTGCCGAGAGCTTTCCTGTAGGAGGTGCCAGGAGCTTTCCTGTAGGAGGTACTGAGAGCTTTCCTGTAGGAGGTGCCGGGAGCTTTCCTGTAGGAGGTGCCAGGAGCTTTCCTGTAGGAGGTACTGAGAGCTTTCCTGTAGGAGGTGCCGAGAGCTTTCCTGTAGGAGGTGCCAGGAGCTTTCCTGTAGGAGGTACTGAGAGCTTTCCTGTAGGAGGTGCCGAGAGCTTTCCTGTAGGAGGTGCCGGGAGCTTTCCTGTAGTAGGTTCCGGGAGCTTTCCTGTAGGAGGTGCCGAGATACATTTAGGTAATTGCTTCATGGATTTAGATCTTCCTGTCAGCTCTCCTCAGCTGAATTGTTCCAGTTTGCCTCATCAGCGTCTCCTGTGTTAACCTCACACTTGGGAAAGCTCGCCTCATGGATGACACGGCGGCAGGGAACAGCTGGCCAGGCTGCCCTGTGTGACTGTCCATCTCCAGCTGACCAATGAGAGATGGGAGTGCAAGTAGGCCAACAATCATAGAGGAGGGAAAGCCATGCAGTACAGACAGCTGGGGTAACGGAGCTCTCAGCAGACCTGCATGGGACAGTCAACATGGGGTGTGATGGTCACTCCGAGATGAAAAGCAAACCATCATTAAGTCCTCATTAGTTTACAGTAGCTTGACTCTTGTGTCCAAATGTCAGATACAGCAGCAGCTGTCGTGTGCCTTAGAATGGAAGTTTTTCTAGTGTAGACATCTTTTTAACCCTGACCGCTGCATTCATAGGTTAGAGCCTTTACTGGTTATTTTTGTGACTTGTATTATTACTTTTAGTATTATTGGAAAGAGCTATGATCTCAAAGAATTGCAATGATGTATGTCTCATTTACATTTGTCGTAGACATGAACGTCTCCTGGACACATAAAGTGCCAGTCCACGCTTTTAAGTTGATTTATCACGTTACATCTTTATTTGCAGACAAACCTTTAGCACGTTAACCCCAGTGACTCATCCCAGTGCCTTAACCTCATGCCTTAGCCACCCATATGCTGTACGTTTCACCAGGAGAGCTATTACTGCCTCCTACGCTTTCTGTGATCATCTTTTACACATTTCGCCATTAACCGGCAATATTTAAATTCAAAGTGCTTTTTTTCTAAGCACGTCTCTTGTTTCCAAAGCATTTTGTTCTCTTAATGCACAATTACACTAGAGGTAACACCCTGTTTTCAGAAAATCAAGGTGCAAATCCCAGTAAAACCATGTATGTCACTGATTGGTATTAAACAGATGCTGTTGTTGTGATTCTGGCTGCTTCTGAAACTGTTACAAATGCTATTGTAAGAGTCTATAGGTATAGCAAAAGAAGCAGTTTTTCTGATTGTTATTGTTCCAGGACATGTTGGTCTGAAAAGCATTAAAACCTGTCAGCTCGGGCTCCCGTTCCATGTTACGTCTGTGAGTAAAACCTCTCCGCTGGGGCTCCCGTTCCATGTCACGTCTGTGAGTAAAACCTGTCAGCTCAGGCTCCCATTCCATGTCACGTCTGTGAGTAAAACCTCTCCGCTGGGGCTCCCGTTCCATGTCACGTCTGTGAGTAAAACCTGTCAGCTCGGACTCCCGTTCCATGTCACGTCAGTGAGTAAAACCTGTCAGCTCAGGCTCCCATTCCATGTCACATCTGTGAGTAAAATCTGTCAGCTCGGGCTCCCGTTCCATGTCACGTCTGTGAGTAAAATCTGTCAGCTCGGGCTCCCATTCCATGTCACATCAGTGAGTAAAACCTGTAAGCTCGGACTCCTGTTCCATGTCACGTCAGTGAGTAAAACCTGTCAGCTTGGGCTCCCGGTCCTGGCGTATCTGTAGCACTACGTGAACTGGTATGACCCCCTTTCTATATGCACCTCAGTGATCATCTATCACCTGTAAGCTCACAAATGACAAAGAAGCCGTAGATGGGCACACTCACACACCACTCACTCACACACCACATACAGTACACGCATCATTCACACCCATGGGCAAACTGGCAACTCCAATTAACCTCAGCATGCTTTTGGACTGGGGAGGGGGACCGGAGAACCTGGAGGAAACCCCACAATGACACGTAGATGTCCGTGTGGACTGCATTCTTCAAATCATTGATTTATTTGATTATTTGTGTGTTTTTAGTCACATTTGCTTCATAGTGGTTACAAGCATCTACAACACAGCTTAAAGTAATTTGTCCTATGAGGAAGGCTGGAGTCCTTCCTTTCAGGAACGCTGACAGCGTTTGCACCCTGCATATGGGTTACACTGCATTTGACGGGGAACAGATACTTAGTAGTAACTCATTTACTACTATAGAACAAATTGTGAACAAATTTAGTCACTAATTGAGATAAATGATGCCTCGTGATTCATTGATGTATTAACATGAGATCAATATGTACGATTTAGTTTGTGGTTAATTGTTTTTTTTCTCCTTACTTGGTTTTTGGTTCCTCTCCTCCGTTGCCATCTGGCTTTCTTTCTTTAATTTCTTTCCTTCCTTTTTCCTGTTCTCTATTAATCTCTCTAATGATGTTTTACGTATCGCAACACATCCATGTAAAGCACTTTGGAATGACTCTGTTGTGAAAGGCGGTATATAAAAATAAATTGCATTGAACTGAACTGAATTAAGGATGCAAAGCTGGCTTTCTTGTGGTTAACCTTTAAACTTTACATTGATGTGTTAAGTTCAACGGTCACCTGGCCGAGACGTCATTGTTGGTAGCCTTGACCTGTGTGCGGAGTCCTTTCTCTTCCACATGCCTCCAGAATGGGAGTTTTCCACAGTAGCCCTTCACCTTATATTTTTGCATGCAGGGACTGTTTCTGTTACACTCTGAGCATGTTGTGTTTGCATTTCCCTCAAAAATACTGCCTGCATGTTGTTAATCTGATGCATTGTGACAATTTTTGTCTGCATCCTTTGGAAAAAGTTTCTTTGCACATTAGCATCTGAATATGTTTGTGCAGAGAAGATAAAACATATTTTTACAGACCCTCTCAAAATAAGTATGAGAATAACCTTTTTTTTTTTAATCCAAAAGACCTGTATAATATAGAGGAGATCTCTCATTGGCCATGTTATATATTTATATATTTCTCCAAGCAGTAACACATGATGGCCATCTGAAACAACAGCGGCCTTTGCGTGTCATGAAAAGGAAGAAGGGAGTGTTTCAAAGGGTTTGCGTTGAGCACTCAGAGTTCCAAATGAATGAAGATGTGGGCTTTTAATGGAGCTGTGAGCTCTACAGCGTCCTCTTTAAATAAGCAGGATTCAGGAGAGCTGCTCTTCTGTTGATTGCATGTGATAGCTGGAAATGCTCATCAGTGCTGCAGCATGTTAGCCTTCTCAGCTGAGTGCACAGTGAAAGGTCCCCTGGCAACACACAGTCTGTAAAATAAAAGTCCTGGCAGAAGCTTGACTGTTTTAAATATTGCGGGCGTGACTTTCATCAGCGTAAGGAATAACTTATTTGGGTAATAATGATGATGGTGCTGATGACATCAGCATCCAGTTTTCCCCCAAAGTAGCTAGTTAACCAATTTATACATTAAATTAGCAGATTATTCATTCATTCATCTGTCTCCTTTACCACTTGCCCTCTGCAGGGTCAGAGGTCAGGCTGCACAGTACTGCATCACAATAATAATTGCGGTTATGTGTTGCATAAGTAATAATCACCAGGGGTTTAGATGAAGGAACATACACAAGGTAAAAAGACATTGGTGGTGTGACAGTACTTTGCAGTTTAAAGTCCGACATGTTAATTAAACATAAAGATACACAAATGCATACAGATTACTAACTTTTGGGTACCATAACATGTCATGAATATTTTAGGCAAACTATTGATCTGCTTATCAAATTGTGGCCGTGAGTAAACGTCCGTGCAAATGTTTATGTCCGTCATGTGATGCACGGGTGATTATTGCTCAGCTGCCAAATAATCGCGATGTAGTATAGTGCAGGTATAATCAGGGGGGTCCGGAGTCTATCCCAGAAGCTAAAGCCACAAGGCCAGGAATAACCCAAGGTTGGGGTGCCAACCCATCGCAGGGCACACTCACACACCACTCACTCACACACCACACACTCACACACCACTCACTCACACACCACATACACGCATCATTCACACCCATGGGCAAACTGGGAACTCCAATTAACCTCAGCATGCTTTTGGACTGGGGGGGCGTGGGGGGGACTGGAAAACCTGGAGGAAACCCCACAATGACACGGAAAGGACATTCAAACTCCACACGTGCAGAGCTGGGGCAAATTAATCAAAGTGAAATATTTTTCTTACAAGTATAAAAACAGAAACTGTCCGAAAACCTGACGCAGCAACCTTTGGACTATAAGAACTTCCTCAACCGTGAGTTCTGCTTCATGCTGATGTGCAGATGATGGAGATCTGTGAGGCAGCATGGAATCTCTCCTCCGTCTTTTCGGTTGTGAAGCTCCCACACATGCTCCGAGCTGTTACACTAGTACCTGAGCATTCAATCAATGCTTAGCATAGCTGCACTTGTGCTATTTAAAAGTTAACTAGGCATATGTGTTTGCAATTTGCTATTTGCCTCATTTTCCACATCACTTTGGGCAAAAGCATTTGCAAAATAAATTTAAAGTTAACATAAATTACCCGTAAGGGCAAAGGAATAAGGCACCTGTACTTCCAAAACCTCTCATGCAGTGTTTCTCTATCCAGTCCTCAGGGACCCACAGAGAGTTCACATTTTGCTCCTTCCCAGCCACCAGTAGGGAGCGAAAATATGGACTCTCCAGCAGGGACCTGAGAGAGAGCAAAAACATGGACCGTCTGCGGGTCCCCGAGAACCGGGTTGGGAAACACTGCTCAAACGCCTTCTGTTACCCTGATGGGAAAAAAGAAGGAGAGTCCAGCCGAGAAGCCTTGAGGACCAACAGAGGAATGTATTTATGTTTGTGTCGCCACTGCATCCCAGAAGCATCCGGTAGACCTTTGGATCCTGTCATTTGTGAGATCCATGAAGAGTTCAGAGGGTTTTGGGCTTTCAATGGCGTCAGATAACCCATACTGGCTCTTTAATACCTGATCTATGCCCATCCGGTGGATATAAAGGGAACACAAGCCTGAACGAGAGCCTGCTTCCGAAACGCAGCTGAATGACGGTGTTGTTAATTCGCACGGCCTGATTTCACAGACCTTCACAGACCCCAGAAATAACTGCATTAACACAGACTGCCGGTATTTAATGCAAGGGGTCTTCACAGAGTGAGGCCGTCAGTTGGGGCACGAAAGGGGGGCCAACAGCTCCCGTCCACCAGGGAAATGCAGACTGGGGCTGCAGAGCCAGGCATTGCTGCCCGCTTTCACCCACCAGCAATCGATTTAAAAACTCTTACCATAAATAACCTTAAAGATTACATTAAACCCGAGGAAATGTCCTGTGTTTAAAGGCCAACTCTATTCATACTAATCTTTTTTTGAGTTTTATAAGCACTTGATTTGTAATATCTAAAATTTCTTTCTTAATGAGTTTGCAGTACATGGGGCCCAGTAAGATTTATAGTAACTATTTCCCCAGCTGGTGACAGTGTGAAGGAGAGACAACCTCCCACTGTGAAGGAGAGACAGCCTCCCACTGTGAAAGCCAGTATAGCCCGAATTCAAATGTTACTCTCTGATTCCAAGTCTCCCTTATCCAGTTATCGCTTCTCCCCACGATTGGCTTGTGTCTCTCACCCCGGACACATTACAAAAGAAGAATCTGTCTGAAAACAAAAGCTGATGCTCAGTGAAATCCTACACAGTACAGTGAAAGCTACAATAACTAGAAAACTGGAAAATGAGTATTATATATAAAGATTGCCTCTACTCGGCATTGCGGATTCTGAGTCACGGCGTATTGTGGGAGTACAAAGCAGGAGGACATTCGTTCTGAATGGATATAAATTAAAAACAAATATTAGCAATAATGAACTACCTACACTGCACTTTCCCTCTGCTCACATGAACTGTGTCCCGGATTATGAATCTTTGTAAAATTGCCCCAGAGAGTCTCAATGGAGGTATTTTATCGACCATTAGAGCTTACAACAGCTCCAACATGATGATGTAAGACTGGACAGAGCAGCACCATGAGAGGAAAATGTTCAGCATTACATTCTCAAACATGTCAGATTAGTCACAATCGATCAGCGAACAAAGGGTTTATCTGTCGTTCTTGAATTCCCTGTACACCATAATATATTTGCAATTACCTGAAGCTTTTACTGGTAATTTCTTAAAGTGCTGATGTAAGAACAGTCGGGTGAGGTACCCTTCCCTTGGATGCTGGATGCAGGTCATCCCTGCTCTTCATTATATCCTGCGGTTTAATCTTTGGGCCGTGGAGCCCAAGCCCAAGAAATAGCGGCCTGCCGGGTCCCACCACCTTACCCTTGCATTGCTCACAAAGAGTCCAATCAATAGTCACAATCGCATGCTTTGAGGAGCCGCTTGTAGCTGTCAGTGGATGGATCTAGGGCTGGGGGGATGCAGTTTATTTCCATTATCTTAATTGTTCTTCTCAGACCAGTGCAATTACCGCTCTGAGCTAAATATAACCCTAAATATCTATGACCAGTGGCTACTTCATTAAGTCCCCCTACTAAGTGCCCCCCCCAGCCCCCCCAGGGCAGAGGAAACGCCCCTGGATGATGCTTTTAGTCACACCACGGACTGTAAACTCCAGGTCCTGGAGTGTGTGAGAATCCCAGGAATATGGCTGTTTCAGAGTCTCTAGACCCACCGTGTCCGACCAGGAGAGTCACCTGATTCTGCCACAGTGGGGTGGGGGGGTCATATTCTTTAAGCGATTTCCAATATTGCTGTGGGTGACAGGCAGTTCAGGTGATCCAGGGAGCTGTTGGGCCAGAATAATTCATCATTAAGCCCCCTCCACCAACCTCCACCAGCCTCCACCAGCTGGGCAGACCTCTACTACCATCATGAGAGGTCCATGCTGCCATACAGTGCGTTGGGCATGCTTCATTTATCTAATTCAGTAAGGTAACGTCAAGCCAAACGCCCCACGGCAAGTGAGATGAGACCCACAGTGCTCTCCACATGTGAGAGCAGAGCACCTCCACCCAGCTGGGCCAATAACATGATTCCTCCCCTAAAATGCAAGCAAGGCGACCCAGCAGTTGATTGCATGTGATTAAATCAACAGGCAACGCGGCGACTTCACTCCAGTGATGATGCCGCAGGTGCCGGGTCTCGAAAATGCACAAATTAGGCCATTATTACACCCCCCCCCCACACCCCAGTCACTCTGTTTGTTGCAGCAGAAGAAAAAAAAAAGCAGAGAGCAGGAAAAGCCCCTAAAAGCTTTGCCAGTGTAATTGCAAAATGGGGGGGGGTCTCACTTATAGCATTTTAGCAGAATGTACTGCAGCAGTACTGGTCACTGATGACTAAGCCCTGCATCCATCATCATGAATCTGTGTAGTCAGTGGCTGTAAAGACAGTTTGCTTCTCACTAACCCAGAGTTAAAGCAAAGGTGTCACCTCTGCCTTTATGAGTCGAGTTGCACTCTTGCTCAACCTGGATTTATTTTTCACTTCATTGGAAAGCAGAGTGAACCATTACAAGAAGACACCGTCATCTGAAAGCACATATTCAGGGACGCAAAATCAAACAGTAAGCGGTAATCAGGATTTCCTCCCACAGTCAAAAAGCTAGGAGCTGGTTGTTTTTAGATTGCCCATTGTGTGTGTGTGTGTGTGTGTGTGTGTGTGTGTGTGTGTGTGTGTGTGTGTGTGTGTGGTCCAGGTATACCTTACCTTGCATTAATACTAGTCGTGTGTGTGTGTGTGTGTGTGTGTGTGTGTGGTCCAGGTATACCTTACCTTGCATACTAGTCTTTCCCAGATAACTGGATGAGCCTGTCCTCAGGCCCCAAGCTTCACTATGAACTGTATCCAGATCTCAAAGGTGAGAAGCTGGGTTATGTGATAAGAAGCCTTCCCAGGAACTCATGCAAATGGCAAATGAAGCATTGTTTCATTTCATCAGTGTGTAACTTAGTGGGAATCTTACCTTCAGATAAAATAGGCCTGTGTGACATCAGCACACATCTCTGCGCATTTGGAATGAAATCCTCTTTATCATCATGCATGATCAAATTTAAATCCCCTAATTACAACATCGCTAGAAAAGTGGGTTCTGTGTCATATGTACAATGACTTTAGTGATTCTGTATATTTTGTTAAGGCTGCATATGTGAAAGTCTGACCTGTATGTTTCAGCTAAAGTAAATGTCAATAGGAGGAGTAAAACTCCTGCACCTTTGCTGATTTCCATTATCTTTACTTTCCGATTCTGAGCTTGCGCTGTCGGCTGCTCACCTGCACATTATCTTCTTGTTTGCTGGACAATCATTGGCCAAGTCATGGCTCACTTGAGCCAGGCTAATCGTGTCATTCTATTGTGGCCTAGTCTCTCTCAGCTTCCTCCAGAAACTGAGAAAAGCACACTTATTTTTTGGGTCTTGAACATTTTCTACTTTTGTGCAACTTAAACCCGTACTGATTTCTCTCTGCCACTTCCTTCTCTGTCACAGAACTAATGCAACTGAAAAAGTTGAGCCTCTTTTTCTCCTTGAAATAGTCACTGAGATTGAAATGTGAAGGTGAGATCGCTCTTTATATAGAAATTCTTCATTCTGTGACATCACTGACCAGTCAATGATGTCATCCACCATTCCATTCAGGAATTTCATTCTGTTGTGACATCACAAAGGGCCCCCCAGATAAGGCAGTCCTTACTTCCTTACTTTTGGGGACACTTCTTCAGGTCCCCATTTGGTTAACCTCAGTTTTATAAAAATCTGTGAATGCGATCAAAAAAGCAAAAGTGCCAAGAGTCTTGTATTTTGGTTGGTTACTTATGGTTAAGTTCAATAGTGGTTATGGGCCCAGATAAACCCTCAGCTCAGTTGTTATGTCCTCTGAGTAATCTAGTTTTCTCCAATGAATCAAAAGTATGTCCATAATATTTGGCCACAATAAATTGCCCTTATTAAATGTGTGTGCCCTCTGATGGACTGGCATCCTGGGCCCATAACTGAAGAGCAATTTTCCAAAATTCAATCCAAGGGATACACTTTCAAGACAATTTCAGAGGAGCTCCATTTTGGAAATTTAACAAAAGTTCTTTGTTGGATTACATGAGGAGTTAGTGAGTTTTGGTTCCCAATACCTGTCAGGATCAGTCTCTGCCCTGCCATTTCCCTGCCTGGTCAGTAGGTGTTGCTGGTCACCCCTTTCTTAGTGTTTGAGACCTTTTGTGATTATTACACACCTGAATCTTGTTAGTCCTAGCCCTAGTGTTTGAGTTGTTAATGACCCGCACCTGTGCCTTATTGCCCCTAGTCTTTAGTCTGCTTTTATTGTTATGGCTCACAACTGTGCCTTGTTTGGCCCTTGTTTTCTTTGTGTGAATATGTGCCAGCTCATACCTTTTGCTGTTTTCCTTCATCGTGTCCTGTGTGGTGTTTGTATGTGTTGCCCACTTGATTGTAGTAGATCTACACTGTGATTGTAGTAGATTTGCATGCGTTTTCCCTCCCCTGCTTTCCCTCTTGGACCTTTTTCAGAAACCAGAATAATTTTTAACCTCTTTCAGATTTGTCACATTTCCTCCAGTAGCAGAGGAGGTGGGAGCCCCCCTGCTGTGAGACCCTTTCTCCACCGCTGTTTATCACTGCAGGAACTCGACCTTAATATAGTTCATTGGAGGTAGTTCCTGAAAGCTGTTTTAGTCCCCACTCTTGACTAGGTAGTTTTGCTAGACCAAGAACTATTGGGTCAAGCATATAGCAATAAACTTTGCTGATTGGTTGAATACAAGCACAGGTGCTAACCTGGAAGTGACACAGAAATGCTGGAAAAAGAAATAGATGTGCTGAAGCAAAAATTGAGCAGATGGGATTATTTCTGCAGCTTGATTACATTAAATGCTTTGATGAATACCTTTACTGCTTGTATCGCTGTAATTCTGCATCAGAAAATTTGATCAATAGCTGACATACTTCTGTCTAATAGGAGAAACTTACCTGCACTTATTAGCAGAATAAGGTTACGATCGATTTGCTGGCCAGACTAAATAATAAATTATGAACATTTCACAGACTTGTGGTGAGTGATCATGAAAACTGATTCTCCCTTTTAAACGAGTGGTAAAAAAAATACAACACACACTCATTTCAATATATATATATATATATATATATATATATAGCAAAAAAATCCTCAGACTCCTGAGTGCCTATGATAAAATTTCAGTATAACAAAGAAGCCTGCTTTTCTGTAGAGTTTAGTGATATATGAGGTGAAGAAGCGTGTGTCTGTGGTGAGGAATTTAAATCGGTACGACTTTCAGATGATGACATCTGACACTATCCTGAATCTCTGGTGAATGGTGAAGTGGTTTGGTTTAAGATACTCAAACTCACTCCAAGGCATCATTTCAAACATGTGGTCCATATCTACATACGTACCAACCTTTTTTATAAGGTCAGTTCAGGCTATGTTTGTGTTTCAGTCACGGGTCTTTGAATCGGAAAACCCTCCTGATACTATAGGAAAATGAAACACCGCCCCCTGTTGGATAATCCAAAGGTTGCGGTGTGAGTGTGACACTGCCACAGCGCTAGACTCTTGACAATGAACAGAGTGCAAATGAAACCATATTTCCTAAATGAGGATCCTAAGCATTTGCTCACCAGAGAGAAGTTAAAAAAAATCACATCAAAGAAGTTCTTTCTAAAAATAATTTTTAAAAGTCTGTTCACTACAAAGCATCACTTCCAGGCCTCTCTTTGCAAAAACCATACTTAGTGCTTTTATGATGAAAAAGACAAACTGCGGAGTCTTTCTGGACCTTAAAGAAATACAGAGACACGACAAAAACACCACTTTCCACATAAATGGATCAGAGCAGTTGCTTGCAGAGCCCATACATTTAAATTCCCCTTACTCATCCATCCATCCATCCATCCATCAATCCATCCATCCATCCATCCATCCATCCATCCATCTCACATATCTCTTTCTGCAGCACAAACACTCTAAGCTCTTTGTAATGTAAAGCACTGAACTCATGCTTGTCAGGGCAGCTACATGCAATTCTTCCATGCATCTTGTGGCAAACTATCCTGGTTTGATGTCACGGACGGGGGTGCAGGGTTTAGGGGGGAGCACAGGGCTGAGGAAGACCCCAAAATTCTGTCCAACACGGGACACAAATATTCAGACACTATGGACAAGTCAACATGATAACTTGAAATACTGTATTTTCCAACAGCAGCTCATCTATCTGTAATTCTGTCGAGACAGTGGGTGTATTTAAATTGCAGGAATGGTTTAGATAATTCACTTGACTGGCATCCCCTGGATGCTGAAGGAAATTAAGTTGATAGAAATTTATGAGGGACATAATCAGACATGTTTTAAAAGCGATCAGTCTGACAGTGAACTGGGGAGTCGCCCAGACAGTGTTTTATTTCAGTGATTTGCTATGAAGCAAATCAAACACAAAGTATATACAGAAATGGCCTCTATTACAAAGTCAGTTCGAAAGACCCCCGCCACCCCCAACACGGCAAAAGGGGATTCATGTTCATTGGTTCAGCTGCAAAATTATACTTGCAGTGGTTCACTTACCTTTCAGCCTGCGCTACATGCTACCAACATTAGAGGTGATAATGAGATACCAGTGTCTGAAGTTTGTGAGCAATTTCTATCAAAACTACAGCAAATCCCTATAACTTGGGATGCAAAGCCTCACTTCGGGAAGTATAGTACATAAACCGTAAGAATAATGAGGAAATTAGGCATGGCTTCTATTTGAAGCGCTTTCTGTAATTACATCGAGAGTTAGGTTGGGAATAATTAACTTGATTGGTCATGCAGCAAGGCACAGACACACCACAGATCCTGAAGAGTATCCAGCAGGCCGGACAGAAACTGCCAGTTCAGATCATTGCCATGTCTCACATTGAAAGGGGGGGGGGGCTATGTCTGCCTGTGTCCTGGGTTTGACGTGACATGGCTGACGTGACATGGTCCTGGTTTTAACATGACATGGTTGCTGTGACACGGCCCTGGCTTTGACGTGACATAGATGATGTGATACGGTCCTGGCTATGATGTGACATGGTTGACGTGACATGGTCCTGGCTTTAACATGACATGGTTGCTGTGACACGGCCCTGGCTTTGACGTGACATGGATGATGTGATACGGTCCTGGCTATGATGTGACATGGATGATGTGATACGGTCCTGGCTATGATGTGACATGGATGATGTGACACGGCCCTGGCTTTGACGTGACATGGTTGATGTGACATGGTCCTGGCTTTGACGTGACATGGTTGATGTGACATGGTCCTGCCTTTGATGTGACATGGTCCTGCCTTTGATGTGACATGGATGATGTGACACGGTCCTGGCTTTGATGTGACATGGTCCTGCCTTTGATGTGACATGGTCCTGCCTTTGATGTGACATGGATGATGTGACATGGTCCTGGCTTTGATGTGACATGGTCCTGGCTTTGATGTGACATGGTCCTGCCTTTGACGTGACATGGTCCTGCCTTTGACGTGACATGGTCCTGGCTTTGACGTGACATGGTTGATGTGACATGGTCCTGGCTATGATGTGACATGGTTGATGTGACATGGTCCTGCCTTTGATGTGACATGGTCCTGCCTTTGATGTGACATGGTCCTGCCTTTGATGTCATGTGGCAGCCCGGCTTCCAAGTCATCTCGATGTGCAAGTGCTGCAAACAAGCCACTCCGCCCTGAGCCCCATTTCTGCCAAAACACTCATATAACCTAGGAAAGACAAAAAGGAAAAATTATGACCAGGCCTCTCCATAAACAGGAAACAAGTTCAGGGACAGGTTAGCGGTTTGCAATCAGCCACAGGCAGACTTTTGATTTTAATTCCAGCTGTGGCTCAAAACAAAATGCTAGCAGCTTAACAATGACGTCATGCAAGTGAGCAAAATAAAAAAAAATACAGCAGTCTCCTCATTTCCTTATCATCTAGACCACTCACTCTCTGAAAACAGACCGCACACAGAACCAGCAAATCGAAAAGAGAAATGACCTTATGTCACCATTGAGTCTGCAAGATAATAGTATTACTCCTTACAGTGAGGCCCTAACAAGTGGCTGGAAATTGCCATTTTGTTCTGTTTATCCACTTGTAATAAATTCCCCTGGGGTCAGAGACTACTGTAGGAGCATGTTTGTGAGGGAACTAGGCCATTCCTGCCAGCCTCGCGGAGCATTCAGTACCACATGGGCCGAACCCTTTCAATACCCATGCTATGCCACAGGAAAGAGTTTGACTCACTTCTTCTCAGAGATGAAATTTGTGGCATGTGAGAAACAGAATAAAACAGGCTTAAAGAAGAAGAAAAGCATAAATCTCGCAAGTAGCAACTGCAAAATGGGTCAAAAAGGATCAAAGGTTTTAACTCTTAAGAGGGACAAAGTCTAAACCAATAATCTTAATACTCCCCGGCACGTCTGGAGAAGCAGGCAGGCGAAAAGTCCACCTGAAATATTTAGCCACTATGTTCAGACTAATTACTGTACTGTGATTCTAGGGGGCAGATCCAATTAGCTGGTGTTTGATTTAAAGTCCGCCCCTATTCCCTGGTGAAAAAGTTATTTCCTCTGAGACGCTTGTCACAGACTAGAGTTTAACTCTGCCTGCTGGTGAGCTCACAACCCAGATTTGCACATTTTATTTCCATGGAGAACATTGACTAATTTAAAATAAAATTAACCACTAGTGCTCTTCACTGTCCTCAAGTACACCGACGTGAAGTCATGTGTGGATCTTTGGTGATGTGTGAAACGCGCACACACGCAACTCATTATCACAAACACCAGGCTACCAGCATTTGTCATCACGGTCACCAGATGTCACGCCAAAGGCATCCAAGATGTCACAGTGCCATTAAGCACCCAGTAGGACAGCACCCATTATGTGGGGGAAGGAGGAGGCCATGCACCCCTAGGGGGCAGCAGAGAGTGGCTCAAATCACTGCCCATCAACCTCGAGTGTCAAGTTGGTTGCAGTGTAAACCTGAGGACTCGCCATTATGCACTTGAACGTAAAGATTACCTGACATTATGAGCTGCACCCATTCAGCACATTCATAAGCAACAGTGTAAATACAAGCTGTGTTCAAATACAAGCTGTGCGCCAGTTAGACACTTGCTTGAATACGTTAATGTTACCATTCATACTATAATACAATAAATTCGTAATAAATATAATAAAGTTATAACAGGTGATAGAGCGAACGTTTTGCCCAGGGGCCCACACAACCCATAATCCGTCCCTGGGTAGAACTAGCATTATTCTTGGTGAGCGGTATCACTAGCATTACTCTTGGTGAGCGGTATTACTAGCATTACTCTTGGTGAGCGCTATTACCCGTATTACTCTTGAGACCACAAATGCAGAGATGTGGCCACAAGCAGACACAGAGGCTGAAATCGGGGGACCAGCGACAGCATATTTAAGCACAAAAAATCTGAAATTGAGGAAACCTAAATACGATAACAGCACACTGCTCCTCTTATGGGGGAAGAAGCTTCCTGAAATTTGGCTCCAGTAGGTGCTGAGGGGCAGCATGTGAGACTGATCTGCTGCTTTCTTCAGGAGCACTCAGACGGTCCCTTAGTGGTCTCGCACCTTCTCCACCGCCGTCTGAGCAACTCACACAAGCGCTGGATGCTAAAAGGAAAAGCACATGAGAAATGTAATGTCAGAGTTTGCGAAGGAAATAAGTAAAACTATAACGTGTATTAATACCAAATTCTCATTTTAAATACAATACGAACGTAAAGCCTTATTATGCAGTTAAATACCTTTTCACGTCAGTAGATGGCGATATTGTGTTGATACACGTCAGTTTTGTAACTTCAATTTAAAGTGCATTATTGAAATGGTCAAATGTCAGCACTTGAGGACCCCTTCTTACAATTATGAGAGTAAATGGCTCACATGTCCGCTGCTTCAAGCTCTTGGATCCATTTGCTTATCTTCAGGATCGTATTCTTCGTGACGTCTGAAGGGGGCGCCGCACCGTGACTGTTCTGCTCCTCCCCCAAGCTGGAGCCTGCCAGTGACACGTCACTTTTTCTAGATTTTTCTGGTTTTTAATTCCCACAACATTAAATCATTTTGGCCCCGCAAATCCAAAAAAAGTAATACAAATAATCAACAGTAAAAATAACATTTAGTTCCAGGCTTCTGAGAAAGACCCCCCAAAGGTATGTTATCCTTCCCAATACAAACTGTTGATTTAATGAATTTCCGCCTAGGGAACAATAATGCATACATTCATTTCTCTCTGTCTAGAAAATGATACAGAATTATTAACTTACTACAATAAATTGAAAACCTTCTGACAAAAATGTGACACACAATCGCACTCTGACAAGGTACAAACGTCAAAACTGTCCTGTTTTTAAAGATGGAGCAACACAGCTGGTTTGAACACCACCGCGGTTTGGAAGGTGGCGCTCACTGAATTAATATGTCAAAAGAGGAACAGGTACTAGCGCAAAGTTCTCCACGAGATTCGTGTAATTAAAGATACAGCCTACAGCTCAATGTAATATGGCACTGTCACCAGATATTTACAGAGGAACACACTATTTTAGAATCGAAAATTGAACAAGTGTGGGTCTACGATTCCACTCTTCTGGTAATTATATTCACCTGTACGCCTCCTAGTGATTGATGCATTAATTTTCTGATTAAACTTTCAGTTTTGAAGCGATACCGGAGGGGGTATTTTGTAGAAAGTGCTCGGATTTGACATATAAGCAGGAACAGGCTAATTTCTCCGGGAACCCGAGGCTGATGTGTGTCTGGGAGCCGAAAGTGATAAGGGGGCATTTAAAACAATGAACCATCAACACCATGCTAATCAATGCGTTGGGTGCCTGCGGTAAAAATCTAGCGGGACAATATCAAAGACTTGGAAGATGTAATGTTTGTGTCATTCTCTGTTAGCCTATTTTGCGCTGGTTTGCTTGGCAGTCAGACAGTTGGTGGCCGACCACTAGACTCCAGTGTGAAAAGAGAGGTTCTTTCTAAAACAAACATTTTCCACAGAAATTTGCTTACAAATTTAACATTTGGGTCATACTATACCTACTTCAGAAATTTTCATGCAAATAACCAGCTAATTATGTTTCAGCATGCTGCTTTAAAGTGTTTCAGGAGCAGCAGGTGGATTTGTTGGCTGAGGTTTGGCTGTTAGGTCAGCGTGCTGGTAGTGTTTAACACACAGGTATAAAGGGTGACTGAGGCCAGGGGGAGTCACAGATAGACAGGCACAGGGAGACAGAGAATCACAGACAGGCAGAGAGGCACAAAGCGATACAGACATGCACAGAGAGACAGGCAGACACATATACACATGCACAAACAGGAACACTTGCACAGGACACAGAGATATACAGTGAGGGACAGGCAGACACATAGATGTAAGCACAGTACACACACACACACACACATACACACACACACACAGACATACAGTGAGGGACAGAGACACATAGACGTACGCACAGTACACATACACATAGACGTACGCACAGTACACACGCACACACACGGACATACAGTGAGGGACAGACAGACACATAATAATACATACATACATACATACATATATACATACATGCACACATACGGATGCACACCAGCCTCTGGTTTTCACACCATGGGACGACCCCTTTCATTACCCACTCATTCATCTCTCCTGTCCTGGCAACCTGACACAGGAACTGAACCAGAAGTGGCCACACATTACATCAGCGACATCCATGACTGCGGTGCTTCCTCCCCCTATGCTTTTACAGCCCCCGGTATTATGCCACGCTTGCATTTGTGTAGTAGTGCGTTGAGGGCATCATTGCCCTGGAAAATAAGATCATCGTGAAAGCCTGATCCTGTTAAATGGCCTGACCGTCCTTGGCATGTGCCGATTCTATTGTTTTCTCCATCCCCCTTTTATATATATATACACATACACACACACACACTTTTACAAAAAATTGGTGCTGATTAAGTGACTTCTGGAAGAAACAGGTTGAGGGGGAATCTTAGAAGATCGTGCCCCACATCGAGGGCCGAGAAGAAGCACGGTAGACGTGCGAGGCGTTCCTAGGCAACAGCGAAGGGGAGCCTTCGGCGAGGCGGCCTGCCATAGCTGATGGGTCTTCAGGGAAATGCGGACGGTGCGAGGCCTGCGAGCGTCGAAGCCAGCAGAAAGGCGGCGGTTTGGTCAGCCGTCGACGATACGGGAACCGCGTGAGCTGCAGGGGCACTAATGAGAGGCCTCAGGAGTGCGGAGAATTAAATGCTTATGGGCTGCTAGCGAGGAGACAGGGGACGACGGGGAAGAGATCGAGCTCGCAGTCATTTAACAAAAAAGGAAAGAAAGAAGATACTGGATCAATGTTTGTGTTCGACAAAATACACGAGTAGAAAACCCCCGTCGCTGGTTCACTTTCATAAATAATAATAAAAAAAAAACAAGGTCTGCTTTGTTAAAAACTATGTGAAAGAGAGTCTCCTGGCGGATGAAGATTCTTTAAAAATGTGTAGTGTGGCAAACACCAAAACTTTCATACTCAGTTGAGCTTCCATGCATATTTATTAGAAATTTGTCATGCAGAAAAAAACAAAAACAATTATAAAAGAAGAATTTTTTTATACACAATGCTCTCCTTGGGAGCTGTAAACCGTAAGTGCTTTTCTTTATTTAAAATAAGAAAGTAAACATCACATACTTCAATAAAGCCAATTTTGAGACACATTTTCCAGCACTGAGCCCCTGGGCTGCCGACCTGCGTCTCTCGGCTTTTTGGAACCGCAGGCATCTCCGTGTCCACAAGTGACCTAAAGACTGCGATTATAGACGAGGGAGTTTCAGCAATTCTCTAGCTCCTCAGAGAAATGATTTATGGAAACTGCAATGAAATTATGGTTATTTTTTTTAGCTGCATCTCGTGACAATTTCTTCCACCGTGAAAGTGATATAGTAAAGGACGTAATGTACGAGGTGTGAGTTACCCTCTCACAATGTTATCCGACTGTACAAAAGATTTCACACACAAATAACACAGCGGGTTTCTCACAGACTGTTACTGCTGAGGCTGCCTCACACATGTGCTCACACAACCTCGGCAAAAATGAAGCAGGACATTCATAAGTTTATTTTAATACGGCTCTTGGCATTTAGCCACCCCGTCGGCTGATGAAAACCTCACGTTTGCTGTCGCGAGGACGGTCTGTGGCACAAAGGACGCGAGACCGTTATCCCAGCACTCAGGAAAAGTCTCTCGTCTGATGGGCTCGACCGACCTTGAACATAAGTGTAGTTGTTCCACCAAGCGGACATTAACGTTGCAACATTAATCTTAGCCTCAGCGAGGCGGAGAGGAACCTCAGCTGAAATCTCTTAAGAGGCCTCGGTGTTACTGGAGACTCTGGCTGTAGGTCCCCTTAAGCCGCATTCTGACAGGAAAGCCCTTCCTCAGTACACACACCATAACACACCAGCGACACCTTCAGTGGGAAATCCCTTAAAATCCTTCCAGTATTTATGAGGTGCGACGTGGGCGAATATCACTGTTCCTGTTCTTCCTGTTCTTCATACTGCTCCTAATAAATTAGAAGCATGTGTTTAATACCTCCTTCACTAATTTGGCCTGTGAATTGGAGCTTGAACCATCAACGAAGGATTGATAAGATTCAGGATCAGGATATTTAGCCCGAAATACACGCTTGGTCACGCAACGTCAATATTTTCGCTCAAATTTCAGAAGGAATAAATGTTCAGAGGATGCCTGAAATAACAGAAGCCAAATCCATAAGAAGGTCAGCGCTGAAAGAGTATAAGGCAGCACTGCAGCTAACGCAGAGAGTCACACCGCAGCTAAAATCCTACAGATCACACGTCCTCCAGGAAGGTGAGCATACCGGTTCTGAAACAATCAACACCTTCATACTTTTTTAACATTTCTTTTTTAAATAACTGCCTTGATTTAAAATGTAAAAAAAAAAACTATAATCACTGGCATCCTTTCCAGTTTCCTCTGCTGCTACGAAACCAAGGAAGAACTTCTTTGACATTCTCAGGAAGGGTATCTGAAAACAGACATTAAGCCCCGCCCACAGCCCACTGTGTGGTATCATCAACACTGAAGGGCTGAGATCTCACTGCCCATCCTGGAGAACAGCAGAAGGAGGAGCAGCTTGTCAGCAGTCAGGCATCTCTCTCTCTCTCTCCATGTTTCCTTTTTGGATAGTTGCAGTTGAAGTTCCTTCTTTTCGCCGTCGTTAACCTCGAATGTCCTCAAAAGACTCCTTTTATCCCAGGACATCAGGGGTGCTGCGGTCTCATGTGACGGATGACTCTCCGCTCGTACACAGCCCTCATCGTCTTCTCCACCTGTTTGAGGAACACTTGGGGTATGCGGCCGCAGAGTGTGTTCACCGTGTCCAGGAACTTCATCTGCAGTGGGTATAACAGCGACTGGAACAAATTGTCCTCAAACGGATACTGAAACAAAAACAACAGAATGTCACACAAAATTTCTGAAGGAAACTCTCCTTAATCAGAAACGCTTTCTCATATTGCAGCCCTGGCTTTAGCGAGCCCTATTACTGCTTCCGTTTCTGACAATAGCGGCATTTCGTCTGTAGGGCGTGAAAGCTTACGTTGTGTATGGCGTCATATACAGCCCTGAAGGCAGGCTGCTTGTCGTCGTGGTACACGCCCCGGTTGCCATGGAGAATAGACACCCCCTCTCCTTCAGCCCCTTTGCAGTTGCTGCCGTACATGCAATGGTCCGGCCGGTAGTTCCACTGGCAGGGGAACATGTAGAGGCACTCTGGGAAAAGCCAGAGGGGTCAGCTTCAGGCCGATATCACACGTGAGGTCTCTGACAGCATGAACAACAGCTAATGTTAACATTACACTGCTGAGAGAGCCACATTTCAATTAACCAACAGCAATACAGAAAAAAAAAAAACAATCCACAAAGGACTGTCAATTACCCGTGTAAATTATGCATGAGTAATGAATTTTCTGGTCTACAGGTACAGGACTGTTACTCTGATTAGTCAGTTATTTGCTAAGAATGCCCGACAGGTCAGTCATGTTAATTGGAATTTACCCCCTAATTTAAAAATCACTGAAATAATTAGACTGTTTTCCACAACGAGAAAAAAAAATACAAAACTCCAGGAGAGGTAGGACAGAATGAAAAATGGGATTGTGATTTAATTTAACCAACACACTTCAGGCCTTTTTTTTCCATGCATTCCTGTTTTTCTGATCTATTTTGGCACAGTCCAAGGGAACTGAACACACTGGGGGAAGCAGACTATCACCCCAGACCACATTGGCAGTACAGACAATGGATGGATGGTCATTTGACGAAGTCTGTCGGTAACTATATGATTTATCGCTAGAACCTCCTTCAGCCGCCAGCAGGACGTACTTTGCCGTATCGCACCTTTCGGGCATCATGTTAGCAACATGCTAAAATGATGGGACAGTCAGTAATCCTCACAGGTGCAGAGTCACTGTCACCCCAAAAGAGCCGTAAAACCCATAATACACTCATGATTATGTCATATGGTTTTGTGCTCACTGATGTAAGTAATCCCAAAAAATCCCCAAAAATATGTCTTGTTTTAACATAAATACCGAAAGAATTGATCACTTCAATCAGTTTTACAAATGGAAAGCAGCAGTTTTAATATTTTGTAAAGGTATAAAAACTGTTTTTTCATGTTTGTTTTATAACTGTTGGAGCAACATCGCAAATGGAATGACAAGCCACATGACAGGGCGAAAACAGTGCATTTTAAATAAAAATATAATTAAGCGTTTGGATTTATTTGTATAAAAAATAACATTATACAGTTTATACAAACATGAAATCCAACATTTTATAAAATACATACTGCATTTGAAAATGTTCAGCTTCAGTACAGCGCAGCCACTCTATTAGGAACATTACGGCTTTTTGGTTCAGGGTTTAAGGTTAGATTGGCTGCTGTTATTAACACTAACGGCACATTAGCGCAAACAGAAGGGCTGCATACGGCAAAGTACGTCTTGCTTGGAAGTTAAAGGAGTTTGATGTGCCTTGGTGTGGGAAATTGTGGTTTAGTTTTAAATGCTGAAAAGGTAGTGGTGTGTTTAAGGTGCATTTTCCCTGTGAAAAGCTGTAAAACAAATTAGCAGAAGGACAGAACTGCTGGTGGGCTCAGGTCTACCTGGATTGTAATGAAAGATGATGTTCAGGAGGTCCTGGTCACCCCACGTGATGTGATTCTTGTACTTCTGGTACAGGGGGTGAAGCAGGTCCTCCCAGGACAGACCTCCAGACATCATGCTGTTCTGTAGGACAGAGAAGTCCGGTCCAAGTCAGGCATAACCAGCCAGGCTTATCCTTCATATATAACGGTCCTGGGGGGGGCTGAAGGCTGACTGACAGGCCATGGCTTCCTGTTACGCACCCTGAACAGCGTGCCGCGTATGCGTGTGAGGTTCATCAGCATGACACCCGAGTTCAGGCCAGTGACGCCATAGAAAGGATGCCGGGCGAAGCGGCTGTACCAGCCGATCTTGGGGACCTCGTGTTCGGGGGCCATGGCAGCCAGCTGCGTGCCGTTGAACTCCTTCAGGAAGCCCCAGATGTCGTCCATGGGCCTCAGGAAGAGGACGTCCGTGTCCACATAGAGCAGCGAGTCCACATCCTTCAGGATGATCTGCGGCCAAAACAACAGCGCAGTGACTGTCTGCCACGCCCCCGCTGTGGACTGCAAGCGTGAATGACGAGGCACGGGACACACAGGATGTGCTCTGAGCTGCTGTTATAACAACCGAACATGATGATTCAAAGTACTAACAAAAAAAACAGAATATTTTCCTTATTTTGGCCAAAATGAACACGAGTGTAATCGCATTCAAGGCTGTATAATTCTGGATCACAGATAATCCTCCATAGATCATACCTCCAAAGCACAAAGCAAGCACTTAATGTCCTTTTTTATATATATATATATACACATATATTATACATCAGAGGTGACAATTTCAGACCATGATTTACAATCAACCAACCAGTTGAGCATCAAGAGACACAGTCAGAGAGGACTCAGCTGGTTGGTTGAAAAAATCCTGGTCTGGATTTGTACTTTCTGGACCTGAAATGTCCACCTCTTATATATTATTTATCACAGCTGGCAGGAATTATACAGACGCTCCTCTACTTACGAACTTACGCATCCTAATTCTTTGTACTTGCATATACCCTTAAAATGGTGTTGAATGACGACTCACGAACATTTCAAGTTACGATCGGCCGTAGAGGAGCACCTGTACTCGTAAATGATTAACTGTCTTCACACATGAAAACAGCCATGGTCAGCAGCATAAAGCAGGTCCTCCCAGCTGACAGAGGGCGCTGTGCCCTGAAGCACACAGGGCCTTACGGGTAAGAAGAGCCTCTGTGCAGCACATGGCTTGAATAGTTTCTTCCACTCCTCAGCGTTGCCCACGGAGAAGGTGATGGGGTAGACGCTGTACTGAAACTTGGCAGAGATGGGCCGCGGCCACTGGCTCAGCTGAAAGAGAAACCGCAGGTGGTTAGGTGCCACCACAGAGCAGGCGACAGCGGTTAGGGGCGCCACCCGCTGGGTATGTGGCTGCAACCTGCCATCTGTGCCACCAGACACCTTCACTGACAACACCACAAACCTGTGCGCAAGCTTGACATTCGCACATGCCGTTTTCAACACCTACATGATATGTTACTGTTACCCGCTGAACATTTGCTGCCGCGAGGCCAAACTCGGTTTCATAAGAGGCAGGTAATTAAAAATAACAATTAAATTTTTGTTGAAATGTTCAGTGACTTCCATTGAAGGGGTCTTCAATGTAGGCAGCGAACCATCTATTAATGACAGGGGCAACGTGCCAATAAACACACTGATTGCAGAGATAGTTAAACACGAATGTGCCACCAGCCATTACAGCAGGAAAAGAGTGGAGAGGTTTCCTGGTTTTTTCACGCCACTCTCCAACTGACAGCCGGGTTCGTGCGGAGTGACACCGCGGGGGAGGGCGGGGCCCGCAAGCGAGGCGTTATCACAGACACACCCCCTCAGAGTCTGCACCCACACCGCCAGGCCTTGCAATTTTCAGGTCTGTTACCGCTGAGCCTTTAAGGGAGCCGAATGCATCATTAGGCAATTTGGCGACGAGTGGAGTGTAGCTGCAAGTGGGCCAGCACGGTGCTGCCGTAGACCAAGGGATCGAAGCAGCCAGACGGCCTCCGCTTCCTCCACCGCGAGGCCGAGTCGCTGCTGGCCTTATCCCACCCCCGACGGACAGATCCTTGGTTCCGGCAGCCAGCTAGCATATGCTTTTGTCCGCAAGCTACAGCTAGCACCAATCTCACAGGACTTCGCGAATAATTAGCCAGGCTAGTACCTCCGCATGCGGTGGCACGTGGGGGACACCATTAGGGGACAGACTCGGTATTTTACATTCCTCCAGGCTTTCTGGTAAGGCTCTAATTAGCGGCGTCGGACCTCGTCAGAACCCCGCAGGCCTGTCAGTGAAGGACAGACCAGGGTTGACAGAAAACTAAAAAAAAAAAAAAAGAAGAGTTGCATGGGAATCATAAAAATGATAATAATGATGTAGGTGTGTGCTAATGCATCTCGCAGATCTTTCCATAAATAGAGCAGCCGTCTGTAGCACCTCCAGCTTTACTGGGGGGCGGGGGGGTGGGGGTCACATGACGTTAGCAACATCCTGCTTCCAGTTACTGCCAGTTGAGTTCCACCTATATAATTTTCCCCTGATTTGCGGTGTGGGGCCATTGCGTTTTTTTGCGACTAGACAAACACTCACATTTTATTCATTGAGACTCAGAACGTCATTTTGAAATGATGAACACAAGGATTTAAACGTGTGAAACTTTCAGACTGCCTAGTCATTGCGATTGGTCAGTGAAGAAGCACAAACATTTGTAAGCGTTTCTCCGTTTCAAGGGTGTCTGGAGAAGGTGTGATCATCATCTCATCTACAGACATACTTCAGGGCTTGTTCTAATGAAATCAAACCTCAATTTTCTAAAAATCCATAACTGCAATAAAAAATTTAAAATGCACAATGCATTTGTTTGGTTACTTGTGGTTATGGCTTGGGCTGGGTAGGGGTTAAGGTTGTCAGTTAGCATTAGCATTTTTCCTATAGAAGTGAATGAGCGGTCCCCACAGAGATATGATTAGAGGTCTGTGTGTGTGTGTGTGAAGACACTTTCTTGAAGTTAAAGGAAATGAGCAAAACACGATGACCTTTTGTAAAACTGCTATCACGAGAAAACGAATCCTAACCCTCAAAATCCCTTGCCTTCCAGTGGTCTGGACCACAGCTGAGATAACAAGCACCACAGAGCCGCCAGACCTTCCTGAAAGCCTTTAAGAGTGTCACTCGGGGAGAGCCTACCCCTTTTTCAAAAAGCGAGGCCAATGCGTCCTCGGCGAAGATGTGGAACTTGATCCTGCGGACGCTGAATAGCAGGGCCGACTTCAGCATGGTGAGTGTCTCGTCCAGGCGATCCCCGCAGGCCACCACGGCCAAATGCATCCACTCTTCTGCCGCATTCCCCCTGCGCACGGGCCGAGGAGCCTGCCTGCGACAGACCAACAGTGCATACATCAACCTGCGCTGCAGAAACAGGTCAGCATGGCCAAAGCGCAAATTGCAATGCATCACCGAAGCCCACCAACCCCCCACCTGCAGCAATAATGAGCGATACAGAATGACATGCCTGGGAGGCTCCAAAATCCACACACCCCCCCCTCCCCCTGCTCCTGCTGACAGAAGATTAATGTCAACAATCAGGCTCTGAAGAGCGATGTAATGTCACAGTACCCCTCTCATTCTCCCATCCTCTTCCGTGCCCAGAAGGCTTGGTTCCCTCATACAGGAAGCAAAACAGCTTCCATATCTAATCTACAATCTTATTGTGGAGAGACAAGAGCCAATGGGATTTAAAAGCAGCAGACAGAGGATAGTAGACGGAGAAGAACATTCTGACTTTACTGTGTCATTGAGCACTAAAGTCGTTTTTCTTCCCTGAATTAGCATTTTACAGACAACCAGGTATTTCATTCGTAGACTGACCTGTGTGAATCACTGGTGACCAAGACACAGTGTTAAAATACTGAAATTAAAGGGAACAAAATGACTCGCGGCTACCAGGAACATCATCACAAGGCTTTGCCATTAAAACTTCACATCCAGTTTATTCCAAAGAACAAACATTTTTTTATTTTTTAGTTGTATGGCACAATTCTGCTACTGGAGGGCTGCTGATGGGGGTTCCTCAAAGTCCTAGATCATCAGAGAAAGGTGAGGCTTCCCCTCTGGCAGAGGGAAATGCTCCCAGAGACTTTCTCCTTGGGCCCTGCAGCGAAAAATGATCTTCCACAGCCGACTGAACCAAAGATTTCCCACCCCTGCTCTGTTGGAGTGTTTTCCCCTCCCTCCGCTGATATCTTCACTCCCTCAGCAGTAAAAGCTAGTCAGTGAAAACAACTTAACCCCCCCTCACACACACACACACACACACACACACACACCATCTAAAGTGAACTGTAGCACACTTCCTAACCTCCTTGAGAGATGAGCAGCGAGATTTCAAACTACTGCAAACTGTGAGAACATAAGTCACCCAGGACGAGGTGTGTAACAGAGTCACCCTGCCGGAGGAATGTTTCATTTGCTGCGGGGCACATGCTCCAGATGAGAAGGATACCAGATGTGATGAAACACTTGGAGGGTAAAGAAGCATAAAAGCTATTTGGGGGGGGGGGGGGGTCAAACAAAACAATTGATAGCTTAATGTTACTCTGTATACAAATGGTTCACTCTGAATAGAATTATTACTTCCATTAAGTCTGTCACATAAAAGCATGGTGCCATGTCTCTGCGTTTAATCCATCATTTTTTGTGGTCTTTGCACAAACAGCAGTATCAGATGATCAGATCACGACGCATGAAACATTGCAGCAACAACGGATCGATCAATCAAGACATCAACAGATTAATCTCTGTGGTTCTGCAGCGTGAAATCCTAGACGTTTAGCACCTTCTGCTACACAGACAGTCATTAAGAGACACTGCTGAATGTCGTGCAGTGCTTCGTTTGCCGTGCAGTGCTTCGTTTGCCGTGCAGTGCTTCGTTTGACATCGGGGAGAAGAATGCTGTAAGTTTTAATGCTTCCAGGCCAAGGGAGTCATGGAGAGGAATCGAGTTATGGGTAGAGGCCGCAGTCTGTTAGTCTCAATGAGAGGCAAAATGGAAGACGAGCATGAAGAAGGGCTGGGGGAAACTGAGCTTGTGTGTCTGAAGCGACACGCCTGGAAGGCAGGGGCTTCCAGCTGCAAGACAGTATGTTTTGTTCATCTTAAGACCCCCTGCGTGCTGAGCCAAGCCGCTTCTGTCATCTTTCTCTACAGGCAGCCTGCTGTTCCAGTTCTGGGTTTATCTGGAGAGAGCACACACATGTGGGTGTGGCATCACAACTGGGGGGGGGGGAGGGGGTGCCATAGTGTTATATTTCAGAGACATAAACTCCAATTCCAGAGAATTCCTGAAAGGGAAGCGAATCGATCATAATACCATTTGTTTTCCAGAAATTCACATTGCTACTGTTTGCATATTATTATTAGTTCAATATCTCATAACCTTGTTCAAGGAGATTGTTGCTCACTGGTACTTGAAGGGAAATTATGAAAGTAGATATTATTAGATATTGACTAAATAATCAACTCGGCAAACTTGGATTGCCATGTGGGAGTATACCGACTTAATTAATAGACCTAATCAATCCTACTTCACTAAATTAATGCAAATCATATGAGTCCCGGGAGATGACGCTTACCTGTGCTCAAGGTCACCGCATTTAAACTCGTCACGAAAACAGAACTTTGGGGAGACGGTGGAGGGGCCACATGGAGCCCGGCGCGCTCAGGATGACAGCCCAGCATCGCAATTTGCACAAAGTTATGGATACGTTATGGATCAGACCAGTCCATACATAAAATAATAACTGTATCACAATAACTATGTTCCAATTCTATATGTGAGTTTATTGCCAACCCAATTCAATTCTGATGCATCTGACAGAATGCGTCATCTAATATGTTATTATGACGTTATATTTATAGAATGTTAATTATTTTCATATAGAATTTCGAATGAATATATATTACTTTGGTATAGTTTTGTCTTTAAACGTACTAGAATACAAAGTACGTATTTAAAAGGCGGCCAGTCATTCATGAAAATTGTATCTAATGCAGGTAAGAAAAACCTTGCATGAATGACAATACTGTTATTATCATCTTCAAACTGCATATTGCTCAATTTTGTTCTCAAAATGTCCTTGCGGGAAAAGGTATTGATTTTCGATGGACGGCAGCGAGGTAATAATGACCATTAATGGTCACGGAAAGACACGTTGCAACTTTAAATGAGGGATGCAGCGTGTTCCACATCTACCCTGAAAACGAGCTGAGCTACATAATATTTAATGCAGCAGTTATCAGATATATCTCTGCTACGTGTCTGTTCAGAAATAAAAAAATCCTTACTATGGTGCGATCGTTTGTTTATACCCCTGAATGCAATTCTGCATGATCATAAGTCCGGAGGCGTCCGGAATGAAACGGGAACTGGCACAGATTAAATCACTTCAGCACAAACCAGCCAGCCAGTTGATGCCAAGAAGTGGAGTAAAAAAATCTTACCTAAGCCCCCCATTTTCACTGGCTCTGTTCGCGGCTCTGCCGTCCTTTCGGATCGGGCGCAGCTGCTTTTCTGAGACTGGAAGCACTTCATCAGCTTTTTTTGTCAACCTCACAGAAACCTGGTTTCCAAGTCCGGGGAAAGCTGGGAAGTAGTTATCCTTCCTAACTTCTTTCAAATGAGGCTCATCCGCACCATTCCCCACCAAAAAGTACAAAAGTAGTAAAACTCCAAAGCATAAGACGATCACCAAGATCTTGCAATAAGTTCTCATCGTGAAAAAGTCTCCTGGGTACGTGGAACAACATCGGATTCCTCCCTCATGACTGTGGGTAGGAAATTAAAGCCATACTTGACATTTCATGATTACTTCTCTCCAGTTGCATTGTGCAAAGGGTGATATAGAGCGAGGACGGTGAACATCCACGTAAAATTACTCAGAGGAGGAGGGTCTTAAAGTGACTACCGTAATACTCCTAAGAGGGTGGCACTCACATGTTGCCGTGGAAAAGCTAAATCGGCCGACATAATGAAAATAATATGCTCATAGGCCCATTGCTCTAATAAGGATGATGAAAATGATGATGATTATTGTTGTTGTTATTGTAGTCATCTCACCTGTGTTGGTGGAATGTCATATGTAAAATATAACTGATTAATTATACATTTGCCTTGTGCCATACAATCCTCAGACTATTAATCTTATATTTTCTATAGTAGGTTTGTAGAACCAGAGGCGAAGTGATAGGACAGGCGGCCAGGCAATGTTCGGGGGCCCTGAGCTGGGAGGGCAGCACCCCCCGTGGCTGGTTACATGGCACATTGTAACAACAGGTCTGTTTTATGTGTGTATTCTGTTTTCCACAAAAATGAAAATAATTAAGTCTTGTGTTTATTAAATTCTCTTTATTGATATTATTAATTTACCGTTCACCGTAAAAATGTCCCGCAGCCAGCAGAGTGATTTCGCCGTTGGGCCCCTGTGGGAGGCCCTTAAGCCCTGTTGCTCCAGCGACTGACTGGCCTGCCGTATGTCGCTTTGGATGAAGGCGTCTGCTGGATACGTTCACGTGTCGAGTTGTTATGAACACGTGGTACCTCGACGTCTTTATTTCTCGTTCGTTTGTTTTTTATTCTATGTGAAGCTGGATGAATCAGTGTTACTATGATTCTTTGTAGAGAAACATGAAATATCTGTATCATAATGACTAAAATGATTTGTTTTTATGTTATGACTTAAATAAAATAGGATTTGATCTAGTGTGGTTCCCAGGTATTAATATGCATATTTTTTTCAAGCTTTCATTTATTAATTTTATTTTATTGCTTAATTTAACAGGGACAGTTGGTAGTTAGTAGCTATCCCAGAGTTAGCTAAAAAGATAAATTTCATCTGCAGTCTGCTTTACTGATCCCGACTTACAGGTCGAAATGACGGTTATATAAGGGTAAAGCAAAGGTCGGTAGTACCGCATACAGCGGTTAATACGGTAGGAAAATGGCGGTTCCTGTAAAGCATGTGCGGCGTGGATGACGGAGGAGGCTGCCGGAGCGTTGCCTTGTGGCTGTGTGAACCGTAAGCGACGTTACAACGATCTTTTAATACTGTTAATATGGTGACCAGACTTCACATGGCTTTCCGGTTGCAGTCTCGCTGCTTTTATAGTTAGTGTTTCATACACATGTACTGTCTGGCTTGTTAGCGGAGTAGCAGAACCAGGCTTTGCGATTAACTGCTTTGATGTCTCGTTACAATAATTATTATCTGGCCCTAGAAGCTGAGCTGGATGTGCGGTTTGGTTTTTTGTTAAATAAGTTTGATGGGCTTAGACTGAGTAGGTTGTTTGAATAACACGGAGCCCAGCGTGACACTCGATAACGGTATTTTCAATTTCGGTTTCGTTTTCTTAATAAAGCGCGACTCTTCCGTATTTCTGTTTTACACGCTTTGGCTTTTCATGTTTGCTTGTCTGTGTTCGCAGTTTGAAAGGTAGCCGTGTACAGCACTGGGTGTAAACTGTAAATAACCTGCTTATCTCGTGGTGGATGTCACTGTATCTTTACTGATATTATAAAGTGTCAGATAGCAAAGGCTATGAATCGGGAAGCGAGCTGAAAATCAGCTGGGATGAAGGAATGTTATCAATGTTAGGAATGTGAGCAAAGTTACTAAATTGTACGGGTAATTTTAAGTTATGAATTTCCGGAAGTTTGAAGAAGTAGTTACTTTGGATAGGTGATTTATAACTGTCTAATCTAGTACTATTCGGACAAGAATGTTCGGTGATCCCTTTGTTAAAAAAATAGTATCATACAAAAATATATGTGGCGCACTGGTTATTTTTTCCATCTTGGTCTATGTGGTAGCAGTGGATCTGCTACACCTCTGCCTCTGTCCCCGATTCCAGCTGGTTTTGCTTTGGCTGAGGCTGTGTCACTGCAGCAGTGAAGCACTGTGATGCAAAGAGCCATCGCTTAAAGCAGCTGGTACCATTTAACGTCCAGTTGTTTATTCCCGCGGGTGTTCCGTTCGAATGAGGAAATCAAATGTAGCTCACGTCACATGCAGTGCTGGGTTGAGCTTTGACAGATTTCAAGTAGTTTGACAAGTAAGAAGGATGTTGTGCGCAGGCTTTCTGGCTGAGGAATTACAATAGCTGTATGTGCTTTGTTATGAGGCCCAGTGATTTAAATGGACATCTTCTTACTGTAGAGAAGCTGATAAATGACCAGTGTTTTCAGTCTGTCCAATAAGGAGTGAACTCATCAGTTGTGTGGAAGCATGACTGCAATGCACATGCATTTGGGTTTGACGGAGTCGCCTAACACCGCGATGTTACCCATAGATACGTGCCATTTAGCCTCTCGGAGTAGCCTAGCTTGTCTCTGTCATCACTTTGACTTCGAACTAAGAACTTTATCTATAAATGGAGTCTCTCTAAGTTGGCGGTGTTGCCGTTGTGCCAACAGATACAGTGTAATGCAGACAAATCACTTGTTTGCTCAGTATTTTCTGTATAGAATCCAAAATATTCCCATGCAGTGATAGTTTTTTTTTTTCGTAACCCATGATTGTTTGCTTTTCTCATTCATCCATCCATCCATCCATCCATCCATTTTCCAAACCGCTTATCCTACTGGGTTGCGGGGGGTCCGGAGCCTATCCTGGAAGCAATGGGCACGAGGCAGGAAACAACCCAGGATGGGGGGCCAGCCCATCGCAGGGCACACTCACACACCATTCACTCACACACACCTATGGGCAATTTAGTAACTCCAATTAGCCTCGGCATGTTTTTGGACTGTGGGGGGAAACCGGAGTACCCGGAGGAAACCCCACGACAACTTGGGGAGAACATGCAAACTCCGCACACATGTGACCCAGGCCGAGACTCGAACCCGGGTCCCAGAGGTGTGAGGCACCAGTGCTAACCACTGCACCACCATACCGCCCCCTTTCCTCATTCATTTTTGTAGAAATTTTTTTACAAAGGCGCCATACTGTCTATGCGCAAGTCCAACAGCAAGGACAGGAATGTTTGTGATTGGCTTGAGAGCTCATGCCGAGCTCATGTAAAAGCTGCAGCAGTCATGCGTCGCTTAACCACTGGGATATGCTGGGAGAAATACCTCATTGGGCGATTTCGTGATTGTGTGAACATCAGAGTGTACTTGCACAGCCCTAGATGGTATAGCCTACTGCATGCCTATTATGGTATAAGCCTAAATGACGAGGAAAAGTGCAGTGTAGTAAATACAAAAACCAGTAATGTTTATTATCGTTATTGAGTATTACGGACTGTCCATAATGGTGTGAGCTATAGTTCTACACGACTGCCAGCACAGTGGGTTGGTTCACACTCGCATCACCACAACCACGTGAGTAATGTGTCACTGGCCAATAGGAATTTCTCAGCTGTATTACAACGTTATGGGACCACTGTTGTATATGTGGTCTGCTGTCGACCGAAACGTCTTTATGTGCCTCATAACTGTACTAACTAGTGTAGAAATTTTGAAAAGAAACCAGTATTATACTTGCAAAGTTTTTATTTTTATTTTGTATGACCGTAAAAAAAAATGTTTTTTTTCTCTACTTATTGCGCAGCCTGAGTTGAGACCATCAATATCACATCGTGATTATAAGATGCACACCTAATGATCACCAGGGCTTTAGCTGACCGGCGTAAACATTCACCCAGCTTCCGTCTTTTCGGTACTATATGGACATTTACTTACCCCTACAATTTGGTAAGCAGATTAGTAGTTCATCTAAAATATTAATGAGATGCGTATTAATGGGATGCGTATGTAATTCGCATCTAGGACTTTAAACTGCAAAATATCGCCACACCACCGTCGTCCTTTTATCTTGTTTATCCACAATATATCCTCTTTTAAAAGATGTAATGGGTGCTGAGCTGTTCCTTTCTTCACTGCCACTTAAGTGTGTATTTTTACCATGGTTTAGCAAAACAGTAGCGTGTGGCGTGCACTGCTAACCGAATTTAATAAGCATAAGTCTCGTCCTGGGTTATTCCCTGCCTTATGCCCATAGATGGTGTGGCGTGCACTGCTAACCGAATTTAATAAGCATAAGTTTCATCCTGGGTTATTCCCTGCCTTTTGCCCATAGTTGGTGTGGCGTGCAAACATTTGCTCATCAAATCATTCAATAGATTATTCAGTTACTAATGTAATGAATTTTGACAGCAGTATTGTTTTGTAGCAAATCTCTGGGCTCCTGAATTCAGTTCAGTGAACCTTTAAAGTTTTATTAATATATTGACTGTCTTACTGATGTTTACTATTTGCTGTTAATTTGAAGTTAAGTTGACTCTTGCGGACCTGGACCCTTCTATGATTGTCTTTCAGATCACTGACATCATGATTACCCCGACTTTCGAGCTGAGCCAGGACTCTGATTTCCTGCTCCTGAGTATCCGGGTTCCCTACACCAGGGCAGCTGAGTTTGACCTCTATATCGACGGAGAGGATTTCAAATTCTACGCCAAGCCCTACTTCCTAAGGCAAGTGGCCTGCCCTGTTCATAGACCTGTGTAATGCTCCCAAGGGGCCGCACCTAGATGCAAAGCCTGTATAAGCAATAAAACTGTAAAGTTATCGCCGTTTGTGTGTGGCTTCCTCTGTGGTTTGTTTTGTCCGCTGTAAACAGGCCACCGGTGTGATAAGTGTTTACACCTTATCGGGTGAGAGCTCGTCCTTGTGTGTGCAGGGTGAGCTGCTAGCCATGAGCTGGAAATGGCGTGCGATGCATTGGCATGGGGGTTAGGCTTCAGCGCCATCCCTTGGAGCCTCAAAGCAGATGAGAACTCCTGACTAACTCACCCGTCTCACTGCAGATTGACGCTTCCCGGAAGAATCGTAGAGGATGGAAGAGAAAAGGCCTCATTTGATATTGATAAAGGTGAGGAATGTCAGTTCAGTTTCGGCGTTGCTGTTTAACCGCGTGCAGTTTGAAAACATGGGCTTTTCCCTGCGATCGCCTTGCCACACTTGGCCTGAACCAGCAATGCAGAGCAATGTTTGAGGGGAGAGAGTGCAGCATGGTGTAAAATGTCCATCAGAATGTGTGATAATAGTGCAACAAGGTATCCAGCAAATGGACAGATCGGAATGAATGCAGATGGTCGTTTGGAGATAAATGGGCAGAGTCTGTGTGTGTGTCTCTCTTTTTCTGGCTGTGTGTGTGTGGCTCTTGCACAGCCTGCAGGTAGAAGCCATTCCTTTTTCCACCGTTAAAGGATCTGATGCTTTGGTACCGTTTGCTAAATGGTAGGAGAACAAAAGGTCCAGGAGAGAAAAGAGCAAATGCTCCAATCTATACTGTGTCTCTTGGAGTTTTTTGTTTTTGAGGAAAAAATTCTGTAATATTATAATAAATCATGCGCTTCCCCAAAGACGTGCAGCTCCGCCAGCAGACGGTCGGGCTTTTGGATCTTCTAGGGGTACCTGGTAAACGCAAATAATCCCTAAATGCGTGGTGCGGCCTGTCGCCCGACACCGCAGCGATGGCTTCCCGTTCCTCTACGCTGATTGGCTGCGTGTCCAGGTTAGGTGACGAGCCGACGTTTGCGGTCCCGGGTCCCTGGTGTATATTTCACACTCACTAAAAACCTTGTCAGACTAAATTACACACGGATGCGTCTCCCATTTAGTGCTATTAATTGGTGAGTGTCAGAATAAATCTCCTTTCTCAGTAGAGCAGCTTGTTTCTCGTGAATGTGTCTGCATTTCCACTGCGGAGGAAAAACATTTTGTTCTCGACGTTTTCGGAATTCTGATGATATGATTGTATACAAATGCGACGAATATCTGTAATTAGCCTGAAAAAGGAAGGGAGCATGCTTTCCTTGTTTATGAAATCTCAGTTGCGCACTGTTGCTTATTAATGACATCCATTATGCTCGGATTATGGAGACGCTGCTAAATTGCGTCGAGCAGCTCCCTCTCGCCTTGCTAATACAACATACTCTGACATGCCAGATTTAAATAATTTAGCTGTACCTCAAGTAATGGCTGTCCCCGTTTACGCATGTAATTAGAAATCATTTAGACGCAGCCTGTGGGGCCGGCCAACCCTCTTACACTCATGGCAGTCAGTGGCAAAACGCTTTTTTAAGGTAAACACCCCAGCAGGCCCATGAAAATTTCATGAGGTTATTAAAATGCATGAGGGAGTGAGCCTGTTGTCTTCTGGAGTCGTTGCAGGCTAGAAGGATCGTAATCGCTTTTGAGTAGTCCTCACTTTTAAAGCATTTTCCAGTAAGCTGCTATGGAGTCAGATTCACATCACGAAATCCATTCACCGGGATATGATTTCGCAAGAGAGCGGGAAGAGGAGCAGCGATACCCCAAGACTGGACTGGGCTGGACTGGACTGATGTGCATGCCAGTTTCCTGGGGGAAGATGTGTCCTCGGGTCCCTCTTAACCTCCACAGGTCTCCCCTTCAGCTGAATAAATGCCCTGACTCATTTCAGCGATAAGCATCTAGCCTAGAACCTAACATTTGCAAGATGCTTAAAATGTGGCTAGTTTATCACTGTCTCAGATAAAAGTGTGCAGGTGAATATATCATAATGAAGGGAAAGACTCAGAAATGGGATGAGAACACATTTTTATGTTTATAAAATATATGTATATATATAATAAATGTAGCAGTACAGTCTTTACAGAGACTCTAACTGCCAACTTACCTCCAGAACTCCTGCGCCACAGGCAGTGAATTCAGCTCTACTCTACTTTAACTAACCACCGTCATGATGGGGACCCATTAACAATAGACTGGAGGGGCATTCGCCTTGCATTACGTGACACATAAGGTGGACGGTTAGCAGTTCTGCCAGAGCTAATATGTATGTATGTTTCTCTTACAATTAAATTCAGACACGCAGCCATTTTCTGCTGTTTTATTCACCCATTATTTGCAAATTTTCAATTGTAGTTAATTCCTCACCTTCAGTATAATTATAAAAGGGAGTTCACTGCTATTATTATAACGAAATCCGGAGTACATTCTTGCATTGAGCACCGCCATGCATTTTAAATTAGTCCGACCAGTTAACGTGTTGCTTCCTGAATTGTGATTTGGCTTTTGTGTTTGAGGTTATGTGTGGTGAACGTGTCCTGAAGCGGAGGTTCGCGTTTCCATGACATTTTTAGCATCCCCAGCTCAGGTCGGTGACCACAACAGTGTGAAGCATCCAGTGAGGAGGGATGCCATCGTGCTTCCATAGGAGTTGACAAGGGCTGCTGGCGACATCTTGACCTTCCTCAGATGTTAGTGGAGCCTCTTCATCATGTCTGATGTGTCCATTCATCATGGTTCATCATCAACAACTTAGCCGTTGGCTCCTTTCAGAGCTTCTCCCAATGTTGTTAGTTGTAATATGTTCAGCCTTCGACTTCCATGACCGATTCCTTATCCTTGCTGACGTTCTGGCAGTAGAGGTTTTCCTAGCATCACTGTTCTGTAGGCAGATTCACTGTTGCTGGTGATAATCTCTGCAAAAGCTGATACCATGGACAGACTTGATGGTTTTGGAGTGTTTTCTGTTTGTCTGCATGTGACACGCTGGTTTGTTGCAGTGGAGCGGAGTATATGTAACTGGCATTAGTATGAAGGTTAAAGCAGATTCAAGCTGCCCGAGATCACTTTCATATGTTCCATTACCCATCTTCCATGACAGTGAGGGTATGTGCCACCAAGTGGTGGTCATTTGAACTGTCCTCTCTGTTTTTCTTTTGGCCAAGATTTAAGTAGAAGCTATGGGCTTTCAGAATGTGTCCTGAGACTGGCTAACTGCTTAGCCAGCACAAAATTTATCCTCCCTCTCTGAGAGAGAGAAGTCAGTGTGTTCAGCTGGGGATCTTTGTTTTCTAGTTGAAAGGCATTATAAAAACTGGTAGGCTGCCTTAATTGGAGTGTAGCAACCATCCAGTGTGTTGGTGTATCAAATGGCATCATAGTTTGGATTTGTGGACCCTGCAACAATGACTCTTCCCTCAGAATGTTGGTGATATGGTGATGTCATAAATCTCAAAGTCCGCCGCCCCATTCGACATTCCGTAGGTCCACTGCTCCTGCCAGCGCTCTGTAGGTCCCTCCATAGGTCCACTACTCCTCTGTGTATCTGCTGCTCCTGCCAGCGCTCTGTAGGTCCACTACTCCTCTGTGAATCTGCTGCTCCTGCCAGCGCTCTGTAGGTCCACTACTCCTCTGTGTATCTGCTGCTCCTGCCGGCACTCTGTGGGTCAACTGCTCCTCTGTGGGTCTGCTGCTCCTGCTGGTGCTTCTTCGATCCGCTGCTCCCACCGGCGCTCCATGGGTCCGCTGCTCCTCCATTGGTCCACTGCTCCTACATTGGTCCGGTGCTCCGTCTGTCCACTGCTCCCGGTGGTGCTCCATCGGTCCGCTGCTCCTGTTGGCTCTTCATTTTCCATGCCATCTACTCCTCAGGCCTCTTCACCCTTCGTGTCCCCAAGGAGTCACCAGGAGAGCACTTCGAGGGCCTGGACATGTTGACTAGTCTTCTGGCTCCCAAAGGCTCCAGATCAGCCAAGCCCCTCGTGGAAGAGATGGGTACCTAAAATTTCTTGCTGTGGGCATTTATGTCTATTCAGCAATGTATGAGCCCACCTTGAGGTCCTGTGTTGTTGCAAGGTTTCAGGACATATTTGGGCAAAGAATCCATTTTTTATGGGCAGAAATGCTTTTCAGATACCTGTGAAGGTGCTGCAGGCGGTGAAGAAGAAGAGGATGAAGACTTTGACTGGCAGATGGAGCAGGAGGTGTATGTGGAGAGCTCGGAAGAGGAACTCGGATCCCTCCAGAAATACGGATTTGGAAACCAAAGGTCCGGAGTGTTTACCAGGCTGCAGGTAATCCCTGGAGCTCCAGGCTCAGCGCTTGTTCTTAAACCCCCTTAGGCAATTGAGGTGAGATTTACACAAATCCTGGGAGCTGAGTGGCCGATAGACTCCTTCAGTACGCTGTTTAACCTGACACGCGTCGCTGATTATCCAGCTGTGCGAATGACTAATGCGTAAATTTGTAAGCTGTGTCGATTTGCTTTTCAGCTTGGCTTTCGCTAAGCAAATAGATTGTTTAAAGTGTGAAGTGTGTCTGCATTGGCTGCAGATGTTAAGACGAGGTAAACACTGTAGACAGGTTTATTGCAGTGGAATCTAACTTTATTATAAGGACACACGCTCTGCATTTTTGCAGAAGTCATTATTGTCTTGCGCTAAATTCCTTCATGTTACTTATCGTGTCTCTCAGGAGTTAGAGGGTTAGGGTTAACAACGAGGACATTGCAGATCTTCAGTTTTCAGCGTTGCACAAACACAGTTTAGCTTCACATGCATGGTGCATGTTATGTGCTTCCTAATATCGAGGTGGTTTGGACTGACCTTGCATTTTTTTTTTTAATTTGCTATGACCATCTTGTTTTTGGGTCTCACCGCTCAGCTGGTGGGGAGGAGATGGTTCCAGGCTGACGTGCCCCACCCCCGAACATTTGCAGCTTCCTTAGGCCACTGTCCCCCCTCCCACCCATCTAGGAGGAGCTCGGCGACATCGTCGACGTGAAGAACCCGGATGCCAGCACGGCCACGGAGAGGCGGGAGAATCGGCTCGCTGCTGAAGACACCTTTTTCTGCCCGGACCATTACCTGTGAGTCCGACCGGCAGTCAGTTACCCGGCTCTGGGAGACGCATCGCTGCCTGCTCGCCCGTGTCAGTATCGCAGGCTGGCTAGAAGACCTGTGGCTAAACGTCACTCTTGTTCCTTTTGTCATCCTCGCACTGCCTGTCCTCAGCGTCGACCTATTTGAAAATGAGGAAATCGGGAAGCTGGTTAAGTTTTGCCCATGGTGGAGCAAGTGTGGCCAAGGTGGAGCGCAGGCGGAGCACAGCCAAGCAGGTGAGTGTACCTCATGTCCGTCCCCGCTGGCTACTGTGGTAAATCTCTTCTTGCTACTGCAAAGATGATGCTTTCATTCCTAATCCTAAGACATGTTGTTATTGTAATAGTTATTAATAATAACGATCATAGTGCAGGTCTTCTGTCTTCCAAATTTTCTGTTTATTCCAGAGGCGTGGACCCTTAAACCAGCAGCATTTGTGGCACAAACATTTATTGCTGCAAATTGTGTTACATGAAGTAATTTCTTTTTCATGTCATGTAGTGGCAGCTTTGGACCAGCAGGTGGCAGGTTATTGCTAAAAACATTGTTCTGGTTTATTTTCAAGAGTTCAGCTAGGGTGAGCTTATTAAAATATCGCCCCAGTCTTCACGTTTATGTTATGATATTAAAACTTGTTTTTCCACCATTAGGTCGCTGAATTTCCTCTCTCGCTGCTTATTCCAGGCCTCCCTCTATCTTTCTGTGTCTTCATCTAATGATAGTATCTGAAATCAATGTTGTTAACGGTGCGGTTTTTCTGTTTGTTTTTCATCTCCCCAATGAGGGTTTACCCGGCCTTGTCCTAGAGAAGCCCTGTGGTCATGTGATAATCCCACTGGTACTCTGGGCTAAGATCAACCACATAAGGGGGTTCCTTGATTATTATTTCACCCCCAACCCCCCCCCCCCAGACAAAAAAGATCCCCTCAGGGTGGATGGCATGAACTTGCCGTCCCAGTGGCTGAGCTGACAGATGGTCGTGCTTCTCAAGTTAACAGCTGAAACTTCTGCACGGCGCCTGCCTTTCTCCCAGGCTTCACTCCCTCTTGGCGGTACTGCTGGTGTCCTGCATCACAGTGACAGAGAAGGTCGACCCCATGTCCCTCCGGATGCCCCGGAGCCACAGCATGGCGTCACGGGACACCATCTGCGGGCTGCCATTTTGGATCAAAAGGGCTGCTAATTTTTTCGTGTAGCTGCTCGGCCGCAGATGAAACATCACGGGTGTGACCCATGACCGCGTGGGTGTTTGATGTCCGAAGGGAGGATCTCTGTGTGACGTGGAGCTCCTGCGCGAGACGGAGGTCGGGCGTCAGGCTCGCAATCAGACGGTGGGAGGCTTTCATCAGGGACGGGATTCTGAGCAGATGACCGGTAGCCGGCGGGAGGAGGGAACACACGTGCAGGTCGAGTGCCGGGGAATCAAAGTGTAGTTTTTCCTCTCGTATAAGAGGCAACGTTCATCTTCAAGTAGAGAGAGAGAGAGAGAGAGAGATATCCTGCTCAGTTGTGAGCAAAGGAAAAGATGATCATTAATCCTTAGGGGCCTTGCTGGAGAGGTCAAAGGTCAGAAGTGTACATGAAGGGGGGAGGAAGGTAGGGGCCAGCCCCTGCTCAGTAAATGATACAGCTTCCTACCCCCACCTCCCAGCCCGCGAGCCCACAAGGCCCTGGCAGTGAAAGGAATCCCTTTGTCTGATAGGTTCAAGATTCTGTCGCTTTTCGTGTTACAATCAATGCAAATCTGATTTATTAAGGTATCACTGCTCACTCAGAAATCCCCCCTGAAGCTTTGCTGCTGCCCCCCCCAGCCTCCCTCATTCACAGCACATGCTGTTAAACAGGCAACCCCCCGCCGCCCACAAAAGAGGGTCTTTCTCAAGCTACTGCCTGCTGCGTTTTCCACCATGAACCTCGGGGGCGCAGAGCCGTGCACGTCGGGGCCGTCTCCCGAGACGCACAAGGTTGCTAGTGGTGTGTCTCCCCCAGCACCTGTTCATGCACATTGGGGGGGGGGGGCATCTCCCCCAGCACGTGGTCATGTACATCGGGGGTGTCCATCCAACATCAGTGGTGAAGAGTTGCCTCCCCCTGGCAAGGAGGGACAGCAAGAGCTGAGGAGGATCGTTGTGCTCAGCCTCCCTCCTGCTGGTCCTGGAGCCTCTGACACTGTCAGGTGTAACAGCGTAACAGTGACCCAGCTCCCATCACCATTCCTGTTGTAAATAGGTCACATGCGCACACAGGGATGTTACTGGGTGCTGCCCTCAGGGGGCGCCCTTCCTTCAGCCCAGTCAGGTGTGTCTGTCTTGCTCCGACCTGTCCGGTCCCTCCCCTGGAGCATACTGTCACCCCAGGGGCTGGTAACCCTTCTGCCCGGGACCAGATAACCAGCGTCAGCCCACCACTGGGAATGAAATAATTGCCAACTTGTTTGCTTCTCTGCTCTTGCTGCACATCTGTGCCCGTTATTTGATTCGCAGCGGTTTCTTGTTGGTTATTCTGCCAAAAAAACGCTGATTGAGTCACTCCAGACCAGAGCTTTTTAATTGGATGAAATTCACATAATAAGGTGTAGGCCATGGATTTAAGTGTGGGGGTGCTTCCTCTCCCCTCCCCACGCCCACCCACAAATAAATGCGGCTGCATCTGTCTGTCCTTTCGATTGTTCTCGACTTTAGCATTGTGGCTGCTTCTGAAGATCAGAGACATCCTGTCGCTCACGTAATTTGTCACTCTGATGGATTGAGTTTCCGTCCAGATGCCTTGGACTTGCAGCAGTGTTTTAGCTGCTCTCTCTAATAGCTCATGAAACCCTTGCGCTGCGTCCCCCCCCCCCCACCCCACAGAGCGCCGTGATCCCAATTAAACACCGCTCACTTATCGGATTCATAATTAAATCGTGAAATTAATTAGCGCAGAATCTCCCCGGCCTTGGCGGCAGCGATTAGCGTCGGCTTGTCGAAGACCTCATTGCCGTAACCTGACGTGGCGCGCCTCTCACTCCAGGGATCTTCACGGATGAGGAGCAGGACCAACTGAGGAGGTTCACCAACCGCTCATACCTGCTGGACAAGAAGACGCTGCAGCATGTTTGGCTGGGCCTGGTGGACATCATCCTGGCATATGCGTATGACACGCGCATCACTGAGGGAGAGCACTGCGTGAGTCTTCTAGAATGAATCCCATCTGCACACTTCCCTTCGTGTCCATTATGAAACCTGCATACAGTATGTTGCTGTTTATATATTAATTAATTATTGGCTCTTGGTTACCTGAAGCTAAAGAGATGAGCTGAGCTTTTTGACTTCCAGAGGATGTAATAGTACTGGTTTATTCCTGCACGTGGGGAGAGTCTTTTCGCATATCTTGATCTCCATGAGGTAGACAGACAGGTGGGAATAAATTTGGGGGTGGAGGTAGGGGGTGTCTCAGGGCAGGGTCATCTTGTGTCCAGCACTCTTGGAGCTATTGGGGTTAAGGGCCTTATTTACGGGCCCAACAACAGCATCATTCTGCAGGTCGTGGGATTTGAACCAGTGACCTTCCAGTCATGGGAACAGAGGCCTAACCTGCTCCTTTTGATATGACATTTCTGATTTCATGTTATTTACTCTGCCTTTTATATGTCAGTGGATTAACCAAATCAGCGTTTCCTTGTCCTCACTCATGTGATATCGATATTTCAACATCAGACCGGGATCCAGGAACCTTGGGGCAGGGGAAAGGGGCTCTAGTAGACATGCAGGACCAGAGTTGCTCATGTCACAGTACTGCAGCTGCTGTGTGAGTGAGTGTGACTGCTGACATCACAGAGTGGTTATGAGGGCCAGACTCTGCGGGGATCTCCACTCCACTCACTGGTGATCAAAGCAGCCTGAGATTGCCGGTCTCATACCCATTACTTGAAAGAAATTCCATCATATTTAAAAACATTATGTGATTGGCTTTTGATGAGGGCATCGCAGATGTAATTACAAGCACTAAAGACGGTCTGTCGTAATTCTGTTGTGTTTCCATGATAGTTCTGTGACTCTGACCTCCCTCCCCCCAACCACAGGTGTTGTAGTCAGAAGTTGGTAGTCAGAGAGTAGAAATCCAAAACCAAGATATTGTTTCAACCAACCAGCTGAGTACTCTGTGACTGTGACCCAGCTGTTTGATTGAAACAAAATCTTGGTCTTGACTTTTACACTCTGGATCTAAATTACCCACCTCTGCCTGTGGTATTCAGGACACTACTCTTTGCTCTCTGTCTGAATCGATTTCATGTGACCCTTCAAGTTTTGTTAAATGGGCTGCACTTTGTCATACTTTAAAAAGAACGCCAACATTATCGACCCCAGTGATTGTGTGTTTTCACAGGTGGAATCAGCTTGGAACATCAGGAAGGTCAGCGGGACCCTCTGCTGGCTTGAGGTATGTAACATGAGCCCCCCCCCTCCCCCACCTGGTGGGGGCGGAGGTCTGGGGGAAAGGAGTGTTTTGTTGAGAGGTGGCCTTGATGCATTGACTGCAGGTACAACAGTATGACTGGGCTGAATGTTCCTGTAATACGGTGACTCCGTTTAGTGCAAGAGCCCTACTCTCTGCATCCAAGGCTTCAAGCAGTTGTTTAGCCTAAATGCTCTTTAGTACCCTGAGTTAATCCATCTTCTGTGCAAGGCAGAGGGTGCCATTTGCTTTGAGGGCATCTTAAATACAAGGACAGGCAATGTTGAATCTGATGTCGGTCACAGCTCCTCTGGTGTTGCTCTCCGGTGTTGCTCTCCGGTGTTGCTCTCAAGTGATCGCTTTCCCTTTGAGCTACAGCCAGTCGCTAGCTGCTGTCTCAAGTATCTTACCATTCACTCCGGCTCTTCGGTGTTGATCTCAGGTGTTGATCTCCGGTGTTAGATGTATTGATCTCCAGTGTTGATCTCAAGTGATCGCTTTCCCTTTGAGCTACAGCCATTCACTAGTGTGCCCTTTGGCCTGAGATTCTCCCCCCATCCCAGCCAAGCGTGTTTCGCTGCTGTCTGAAGTCTCTTACCATTCAGAGCGCAGTTGGAGGCTCTTAGCGTGTAAAAGCTACAGACTATGCGACGCACGGGCATGGGAGACAAGATATCATTACTGCTGTGAAGCAGTAAATGAGCCCCCTGGGGTTTGAACGTTTCGGATGTGTTATTTATTTTTTTTATGAACATGTAGAGCGGTAGTTCTGCTCTCTCAAGGATGCCTAGTGTTCAGTCCTAATTCCCCCCCAACCCTGTCAGGGACCGCCCCCTACCACCAGCTCAGCGTGCCCTAATTGCACCGTCCTCTCTGCAGTCGCTCCTAACCTTAGAGACACTACTGGGCTCTTTTTTTTTTTTTTGGGACATATGAAACCAAATCACCTGTTTTATTGCTGCCACATTTCCACACATTCTTCAGCCATTGAATTCTTGCATGTCATTCTCTCATCCACTGAACTCCCATTGTGGTTTGATGCTGTCTAATGGCCTAGCTTCCCCTGTAGGCCAGCACAGTAAGAATCACAAAGCCGTCCCCAGCAGTTGAATAGTAATAAGACAAGCTTCCTCAAAGGCGGCACAGGTGTGGGTCTTCACCTGGCTGGCAGATGGGGAGGTGGGGGTTGGGTTCAGTTCAGCTTTGACCCCAGAGGGGCTGTGGGGAGCTCTGGGCGTCTCACCTTACACCTAGAAACGGGAGAGCGTTCCCAGCCCATCTCCTCCTCGCAGAGCGTCTTGCGATGTCTTATTAGATGTATTGCACTCGTAACGCACTGCCCCCCGCCCCTATCATTGTAGTCGCTCCTACCAATATAAGAGGCAGCGGCCGAACTGTAATGATGGTGCTACTGGCACAGACCATAATAAGCCCCTCTCTACAGCGGGGGAGTCACCATCCTGTCAGAGTTTAGGATACTGTACACACTAAAAGACCATAGAGGCCTCATTGCCAATTACTAAGCTGGTGGAATTTAACCAGAAAGTTCTCAAACTTTCCCAGGATATCCCTTTGTCTCCTGATGTTGGTGGAATGGGGGGGGGGGGTATTGAGGCGCTTGAAGGTGGGAATCGCCCTAGAACAAATGTGGTGATTTAACGACCACAGACTATTAAATACATGGTTCCAGGGGTGTTTAAGGTTTCCATCAGAATTTTCCCTCCATAAAAAGGAAATCGTTAGAAGTAATTCGCTTATAAATGACTGCAATTAGGCGGCCGCTTTGCCGGCATGTGCTTTGGCAGAGGGGGACCAGCTGGCTGAGAAGGTCAGCTTCAGCAGCGAGCCTGCAGTTTGGCTCCGTTCTCCTCAGAACTCGAGTCCCACTGCAGGCCGTTTTCACCTTCATCGTTGTGCAGTTAAATAGGTTTGAGGGGTCAGTTCAGTGTGGGTTCTGTGTCCTGTAGCCAGTGTGTTTCTGGGTGTGTTTGTGTGTATATACTGTCCTTAAATGTTTTTCAGACCTACAGCACTCTGCAGGAAGTCTTGGTGTCTTTCGGACGAAGATGCCTGTGTTACCCGCTGTTCAGACACTTTGACCTCATCACCACAGTCATCCATGATGCCGCCTCAATATTCCAGTCAGGTTGGTGGGCCGTCTTCACCACTGTTGCTTTTGTATTTCCGAGGGTAGTGGGGGGGGGGGGGGGGGTCATGGGTTGAGGCCTGTCGCAGTGTGATTTTGTGGAATTCTGTAGGTAGGGAAACCCAGGTGGATATCTTTCTGAGCTGTTTGACGTCCTGTCATTCTCTCTGTGTCTTCTCCATTGGATCCTGTCACCTCTCGTAGAGAGTAGCGCTCTCTCTCTTTTGGAGGTCGTGCCGTCAGCTGATGCGGAAGAGAGTGTGAGGTCTGCCGGGCCTCAAGTCTCCATGTGTAAGCTATAGAACATGGGACCCAAGAAAAGAGGATGCGTCAGTGTTAAGACGCTTCGTAAGTCTTGGGGTTAACTCGCCAAGTCCCGGTTCGCTTGTTTAACTTGGTTTGGTTTCCCCAGAAATAATAAATCAAAAGTCAAATAAATGGAAAAAGTATGAGCTTGATGTATCGCACTCACTTGCCAGGTATTAATGCTCTGCTGGAAAATTTGTGAAAGTCATACTAGTAGCTTGAGGCTGTTCTGGCTCACAGAACCTGAAATGCCTCATTTTTGTGTTTGTTTGTATGTTTTTGCGGTTCTTGCCATGGCCATTTATCACCTTATTAAATGCGGCGGCCCTCTCCCTCCTGCTCCTCAGTGATATAACCATCTCCGTGCATTTTGAATGCGAGCATATTTTATATTGCAGGCACGTAACTGCCATTTTTCTGTTTTTTGTTTTATTTTTTTAAATATAAACCTGCTGCTCAGTACCGCCATCTTGCTGTGGTCATGGAATTGCACCTGGTGCTTGCACTCCGCACATGTCAGTGTGAGTGACGTAACCTTCTAGGAGACGTAAGTAAAATAAATCCGTGATGATTGCCGGGAAGGTCCACCTGCATCACCCCGCCAGCTTTTTCGTTCCCCCAGCGAGAGCAGAGTGAGGGAATGGGGTTGGTTGGAAATGTGCTCTTCGAATGGCTCTTCAAAGAACTAAAATGCTTAAATCCATTTCATTCTTTGCTTGCCTGGAATAAGGAAAATGTTGTGCCAAGACGTATTCTGTCTGCAGGCACTCGCTCCCTGTTAGGTTACCTTTTATTTAACCTGTACCAGGAAGGGCTGAAAGACGTAGGTCTCACCGGCATGTTCCAGTTGATCGGCAGCACTTGTCAAACTGCGGAAGGGCCAGAACTGGAAATATTCGCATGTTTCCTGTTTCCCTTTCCTGAGGTGTTAATGTGCTCTTGCCTGTTATTTAATTAGCGACATGCTCATTATCAGAAACAGCAAAGGAGCGTGACGGGAAGCCTTTGGAGCTGCAGGGTGTGTGATTTGGGACCCCGGTGGCTGGGGGGGGGGGGGGGGATTCACACAATCAAGGGGGCTCTCAGCGCAGGCAGCCAGAGGTTGTAAAACTTCTGGGGAAAAACAGACTCTGATACCTAGCCGGACAAAGCTAGGACCAGCTAGAAGGCAGACTGCCCCCCTCCCTCCGTTATAAATGCAGTCTGAACTTAGGCAGGAATCTCAGGTGCATTTCAGTGTCATGACAGACCATCACAACTGGCTCAATCCAGTACATGTTCTACATACTCTAGGCGACAAGTACTGGCACTGCACAGGTACTGACATTTTTAATTAGCCTCAATCGTCAATAAAAACCAAACGGTGGAGTTTGTGCAAAAGTTGCTCTTCCAAATGCCGCGGTCACATCTGAATGCACAGTCTGTTGCAGGTTTCCCATCCACCCCCCGCAGATCAGAGAGAGGTCTGCACCACGTGCAGCATGACAGTGAACTGAGGGCTTTCCAGTAGCATTCAGAACAGGAAGGCAGGATTGCGAGAAGGACTGTTTACTTTGATATATGTGAGCGGTATGTTATCTTAATGTCAAAACCTCGCAGTTGGAGGCTTCGCAGTGTAAATATGCTCAGGATGTGTGCTGTAAGATTATCCTCCTGGCAGCAATGTAACATGTTTGAATGGCAGTAAATGAAAAGCCTCTTAAGGCCTAGATTAGCATCTCTGTGTCTTATTAGGCACTAAGCCTGAGACGATTATACCAGGAGGCTCTCTAGGAACCAGCTGGTGTCTATGCTTTATGCCTCTGACCCCAGTGGTCTTCATTCCATGAGGAGCATCTGAGGTCATCCAGGGTCAGGTAGAAGTTTCTCGGCTGTGCAGGGCTGGTTTAACCTTCTTCTCAGGACCTTATTGATTTTTCATGTAGGTTTGATTTGTGTTACTATATAATATGGATCTAAATGGTACATATGTGCTGCTAAGGTTTTTACCAGATTCGATGTACCTGCAAAGTATTAGTTCTTAGTTTGCAAGGTTAGGAAGCTTTTAATTGACTTATAACAAAAGGAACGGTTACCTAGTAACCGTGCAATATTTATTCTTTCTATAGAGAAAAGACTCTTCTGGAATCCAAAAAAAAAATATATAACTAGGAAAATTCTTGAAATTTTCCCAAAAATGAAGCGATGTCAGAATGCTTAATTCCAAACGTAATTCAAAAAGAGCACAGTAGGATAAACACGGGCAGGAGCCGGAGCGGATGTCAGCGACATCTCTGTGCCTGTGCTGCGTTTACTGCGGGGTGAACAAACGCCAAACGCGACCTCATTTCTCTGCGAGTTGGCAAGTAACGTTTCCTCTGCCACGCGGTGGATCACTGGCAGTTTGCATACGTGTGCCCGCGGTTGATGTCGATATCGAACACTTGAAGATTTGCTGACTAGTGCGAATGGGGAAACCCTCAATGAGATCACAGCGTGAACAGATGCGAGTCTCTTTTGTTTTGCTCAGTGGTGTCACTAACAGCTGGTTATTCCTGAGAATTTCTTGAACGTAAATGGATCAGGTTGCATTTCCAGGGTTTATGTTGCTGGAGTGCTCGCTCTTTGTCTTAAGAGCGTGAAAGCAGTGGTGCAGAAATGACAGACCGTGCTTAATGATGCATTAGTGTGCTTTGTGTCCCTGAAAGCCTTGCCTTTCGTAAAAACCTTGGCGGAAATGTTATCAGGGGGTAAATTTTTGGCATTCAGATTATGATCGTTTGTTGTTCACCTTGTTGGGATTCAACTCCTTTCACTTACCTGGTCAAGATATCCGAGAGTAGATCAGTCTATTAGTCATAAAATCTCTGAATGCATAGCATGCGCTTCACAGCCGTTCGTTCTTAAATCTGGTGCAGACTTGGCCTCCTTAAATCTGGGTGCATTCTCCCTGTTTGAAGCCCCTGGCTACTTTCTACTCACTATCGACTCTTAATCACCAACTACTCTTTGGATGACGCAGCGTCATTTATGCCTTAATAGTTCACACAATTTTTTCATCGCTCCTGATTTAATTTATCGTAGCATCATGTGACCTGTTGTGCAGCCTCAACATCGGCGTATGCGTCAGCATGCCCTCTAGGGTTCGCTGCTCTTCCCCTCGATCGATCTCTGCAGGTAGCGCTGACCTCATCACAGCCCCGGATACGCGGCGAAGAGGCCGTGCTTATCACAGTATGGTCACCGGCAACTTGGGACTCCCCCGAAAGCTTGCACCGCTCGGGGGAGGAAGGGTAAAGGTGATGATGGGAGTGGGACCAGGCTGGGGGCTCCTGGGGTTTCCAGTTTCCGTGGGCTGTAAAAGCTCCGCTTCCAATGGGAACCAAATGTTTGCTCAGGGCTTTCCTCCAGCACAGGCACCCCATCCAGTCTGTGTGGCCTGGAATGTCTCTGGCGGGACAGACGCCAGCGAAGTCCGTAGGCACTGTTCCACTGTGCTGAGGGCCTCAGCTTGCCGCCGTGGTTTTGGTGTGGAGACGTAAGCGTGGCCAGGGTGTCGTAAACCACAGTGTCCTGGACACAGCCTCAGCGGTGTGCTGAAATTCCCTGTCCCGTTGCCCATTCTTGTAAATCCAAGTCTCAATGGGAATTTTGCGCGTCAATTTAATAAAAATAAAAAAAAATAATAAAAAATTTATTGACACTCGCCGAGGGTTCGACCTAAACTGCAAGCTTGCATTTTTTTTTAGCTCACTCCACGACTTCCGCAGAAGGATGTGACACAGTGAGCTGCCACAGTCGCACACCTCTCCTGATTATTTTGGCTTAAATGACACACTCCTGGATGGCATCGCGCTCAGCACCTTGTGTGACACTGTTTCGACACACCAGCACTGCAGGATCGACTCTGAGATCACACTTGTCAGCTTTAAAAAAATGAGAGTGGTTAAAAATGGTTTCATTTCATTTCAAATGTCATCCATGAGCTCTTGAATTTTCTGTGTGTTTTCTGAACATGTTGATTATGAGAGTGTCTGACTGCGGGAGCTGGTTCACTGGGCCGTGTCGGACCCCCTGGATTATGATACTCATCTTAGTGGTCCCCTAGATCTAAGATGGTGTTGGGATTTAGAGTTGGCATGAACTTATTGGGTGGCGGCATGGTGGTGCAGTGGTTAGCACTGTTGCCTCACACCTCTGGGACCCGGGTTCGAGTCTCCGCCTGGGTTACATGTGTGCAGAGTTTGCATGTTCTCCCCATGTCATCGTGGGGTTTCCTCCGGGTACTCCGGTTTCCCTCCCCTATCCAAAGACATACTGAGGCTAATTGGAGTTGCTAAATTGCCCATAGGTGTGCATGTGTGAGTGAATGGTGTGTGAATGTGCCCTGCGATGGGCTGGCCCCCCATCCTGGGTTGTTCCCTACCTCCTGCCCATTGCTTCTGGGATAGGCTCCAGACCCCCCACGACCCAGTAGGATAAGCGGGTTGGAAAATGGATGGATGGATGGATGGATGGATGGATGAATGAGCTTATTGGTTTATCTCAGTGGCCCTGTAACATCATCAGCATGACAGGTGAGACTGTGGTAAACCACAGGTTGTTAATGAAAGGGCTGGTTTGATAAACAGTTCATTACAGCAATATTTGCTTTTTGTGGTCAGTGACCAAACCAGGCTTGAGTCCTTTCCAGAAGTGGAGATTTCAGGTCCAGAGTACAAATCCAGACCAAGATTTTGTTTCAGCCAACCAGTTGAGTACTCTGTGACTGTGACTCTTTATACTTAACTAGTTGGTTGAAACAAAATCTTGGTCTGGATTTGTACTCTGGACCTGAAATCTCCCCTCTGGTCCTTTCCCTAAGAATGTTTCAGCAGGTTACTTTTACATCAGTAGCCCCATTTCCCTTCAGCTTATCTATTGATAATCATGCTTTAAGTCTACTGTGAATGATCGTCTAGACCTCCCAGATTTATTCTTTTTGTTTTGAAGCCTGATTATGATATTTATTGCTCATGTACATGCTTCTCTTTTCATGGCACAGTGGTCCCTGGGTGGCACTTAGCGTGATAAAACTGTCCTCATCGCCGCAGTTTGGCGGCTTTCGCCCACACATTTGAAAACGGCACTGCTGGGAGAAACTCGAATTTCGCAGGATTTTCCGCGCGATAAGGAGACATGAATAAGCACAGATCAAAGTCGATGCCTACTGGCCAGTCTTGCCTTGTTGGCATTCATCTGTTTGTTTGATGTGTTCTGTAAGTTCGAAGCACTTTTAAAATCCGGTGTCATGAATATTCAGTTGACAAATCGAGCCTCAGCCTGTTCCCGAGAGTCAGCAGCGAGTTCATCACACTGTCCTCCTGAAGAAGGATAGTATTGTGTTTTGGCTTAAATATTGGCTTCAAGATAAAGATTAAAAGAAAGACCTAAAGCGATCCAAATGTACTTTGTGTCTAGACCACTATGGTTTTCTTTTATTCCTGCCCAAGAAGGCCGTCTCATTTTTCTTGTAGCCAATCGGTGTGGGTTTGTCTTTCGCTTTCGCCTGGTTTGATTCCAGCGTCTCCAGCCTTGGAAGGCTGTAGATTTTGGTTGGTTCTCACTCTGCCTCACCTTGTCATCACTTCCCCAAAGTCGTTATTCACACTCTTGTGTACATGGCACTTGGGTTTCTGGTTGTAAATGCATCACCAGCTTTAAGATTACTCTCCAAAGCAGCATAAACCTCACCGTTAGAAGGGTTGAGCTGCTGATCAGTTCATCCTTAATGCCTGATTGCAGTTACCCACCAGAGTGACTGTTTTCCTTCCCTGCTTCCTTCTTTGTCCAGGGAAGGCCTATGTGCTTAAGTGCCTGTTGGACGTCCACAAGATCTTCAGGGAAAATGACCCCGCCTACATTCTCAATGACCTCTACATCACGGACTACTGTGTGTGGATCCAGAAGGTCAAGTAAGTTGTGAGACCATATTCCCCTCAGAGATGCTGCCCCCTGCTGGATGCCTAGTAAAAAGAGAATTATTAGGGATCATATGATCTTTGCCTGACAGGGTTTAGGAGATGTGGTTCCTCGGTGAAGACATAATATGTTAGCATGGGGGGGGTCTCTCTGTCACTGACTGCAGCTCTAGCTGGGTCCTGAGCCATGAGCCAATGGTAAGCTTCACCTTAATGGCCCTCGCAGCCCTGCCTCACCTCTGCCTCACCTCTGCCTCTCCCCTGCCTCCACTTCTTAACAACTCACATGTTTAAAAAGGCCCCCTTGTATGCATAATTCAGAAATGCAGCACAGTTTCTCATCGCCTGGGGTTCTGCCCAGCAGCATGTTCCCCCATAAGAGATCCGGCTGAGAAGTGCGTGCCACCGTGGACACGATGAAAGGCCCGTGATGATTTTTACAAGCCAGCAGATTCCAGAATGTTCTGGAAACAAAGTGGCCTGGCACCCAATTAATAATGCATTAGTGAAAATCTGCGACATGGGCTGTAGTTTGGGGGTGTCAGCAGCGCTGCCGAGGTGCAGCTTGGTGTCATATTGCAGTGTATGCATACCGGACGTGATACTACAGGGGCTCAGAGTAGCAGGCAGTGTTGCATCTCAGTTAATGCCATGCCGTATTGCATTCTGTATCTCCGCGATGTATTGTTATCGCAGTATAGATGGCGCAATGACGTTACTGTGGGAAATTGCAGTGTGCTGTAGCGTTCAGAGGTCTGGCTCAACACGGGCCGCAGCTCACAGATCCGATTCCCGCTGCCGTGGCAAGTGGGCTAAATCAGAAACGGGTGCAGGCCGGGAGGTGGGGTGGCAGAAGGGCCTTTGAGGATGACTGAGCTCCCATCTGACCTCCCTGATTGTCAGAGTCCGCTCTCTGCTGGAGTCTCTTTGCGTGCGTGCGTGTGCGCGCGCGCGCGCGCGTGTGTGTGTGTGTGTGTGTGTGTGTGTGTGTGTGTGTGTGTGTGTGTGTGTGTGTGTGTGTGTGTGTGTGTGTGTGTGTGTGTGTGTGTGTGTGTGTGTGTGTGTGTTTGTGTGCGTGTTTGTGTTTTTATGTGTGCATGTTTGTGTTCGTTTGTGTGCGCGTGTGTGTGTGTGTGTGTGTGTGTGTGCACATGTGTGCAGGGACACGTGTGTCTGTGCATGTGTGCTCACTTTGTGTGTGAGAGAGAGAGAGAGAGATCCCTTTCCAGTTTGCACTGACTTCCACAGTAGGGCGTGACCACAGTAAATCAGCACAAATGCAGAAAGCTGCAACACTAGTTGTTCAGTATCGGTTTTCTTAAGTAGTAGGTGAAGTTAACTTTACTAACCTTGTTAACTTGTTTGCTCTGATGCTTTTGTTAACTGACCCAGTGTTTGATAATCCATTCATCCTGCAAACAACTACCGTCTGTACAGGGTGATATATACACACAGTTGTATTATGGGCCATTTACGGATGCTGGTTTGCCAGGGAAATTTTGCTGAAGTGCCGGTGGAAACCCATAAGACACGAGGAGGACATGCAAACTGCACAGCCAGCAGTGCGGGGTTCAGATCCTGTGACGGCACAGTGCTGCCACCATGTCAGTACATGTCATGTACTGTTATACTGAAAAGGACCTGCTCTGTATTCTGTACGTCTGGTACTAATATGTAAATTCTGGTTAATTGAATATTGTCCTGCAATAGCGTACCCATCTCAGCCTCTCTGACAGCCCCTCTGCTGTTACATCGTTAAGAGAGCAAACCTGCTCGCTTCTGACTGATGTAATTTTCTCCCAAAAAATGCAAGCCATGTCTCCCTGGTTAACTTCATTGAGGCCACTTGGTTCTGTTCCACCATCCCCCCTGTAGGCAAATGAGCGTGATGTCGTCATCTTTAGTTACCCCGCAGGTTTGGCTTCGTGTTTCTGTCTCCGGCTTACCGGTAGATGCCTTTTGACGGCCTGGCCAGTGCATATATTTCATCCTGCGTGACTTGCTGCAAGCTGGAAGGGTGCTGGGCGCTTAACGGGCTCGTACAGCCCGTGATTTATGCCCCCTCCCCTCCCCTCCCCCAGCCCCCTCCCTGCCGTTTACCTCCGATAAGGCGTCCTGTTGTCCGCTGAGACAGCCCTCTCAGATTTACGCCAACGTTAAGAGCACGTCGTGATTTAATCCCTGGGGATGCCGCAGGAAATGCGTGTCTGGCAGTGTGGAGAGGATAGAGCGAGCGGGGGAGCAGGGGCGGGCAGCGTCCCGCGGGAGCAGCGGCGGCGGCGGGAGCAGTGAGCCGGCCCACGTCCGTCTGTCACGCACCGTGTCTCTGTCTGCTTGCCCGCTCTGCCGCGCTGACAGGTGGTGCCGAAAATGCGGGTCTCCCCACTGCCCAGCCGCATTTATTTGCTCACATGCAGCGTGGACAGGAACCCACCAGCTCCGTGCCTTGAGCTGTTCACCTTTATCTGTTTTTAACTGCGTTAGGCAGGCCAACCCCTCACAAAGCACCCAAAACTCTCCGCCCCTCCTTCCTGGCTGACTGCAGCATTCCAGCGACGTCAAATCAAGCTGCTTCTCATCTCCACCACCCTGCAAAAATTACTGCCACCTCGCGAACCACACCAATTAGAGAGCACGGTAACTTCGTCAGGTGCGTACCGACTCCATTACATGGGCCTTTAGAACCTCCATCAGCCACCTGCTTTTAAAGCTCAGGGTTTCCCTGCTAAGCGAGTGAGCTGCGGTAAAGCATCCTGCAGCCTGTCCCATAAACAGTTAAACCTGAGAAGCCATGTGCGAAAATAAACACCCGCTTGTCAGAGAGGTGAAATTAACTACAGCTGGCAGGAGCTGGTTAGTTAAGTATAACTACCCTTCCAGCATGAGCAATAGAAATAATTTATTAAAATGACATGATATTTAAAGATAATTGGAGGGTGGGACTGAAACACATCACCTACCGTAAGCAATGATTCTAGGGCGTGGGGAGTGCATCCTACCCTTTCCAATATTAGCCAGTAGCCTCATAGAAAAACTGCAGCATTTCACAGCAGCTGTCACAGATGGCGCCTGGATGCCTGCCGCTAATGAGGTCCGCTCTTCTCCCAGTGGCCATTGGGAGGCGCCAACACACGCCCCGCCACTCACACTGTTCCCCTAGCGATATTTCACATGGAGCACGCAGTTAAAAGGTGAAAAGCATTGGCAGTAATAAGGATGACCTATCGTCACCTTTTGGGGGGGGGGGGGGGTGCAAGGTCCACCCAGATGCTTCTGCACACGCCACAGTGCGGCCATTCACATGCCCCCAGGGTCCCAAGCTGACCCGTCTGATGAAGCTTGATGCTAGGGAGTGTCCTTCAAGTGCAGCTTGAGATGTCCATGGAGACCATGTGGAGTTTTCCGCAGAGCAGTTGACAAGCGTGTGGGATGATTTTAGCCACTGAATCTGCTGTGCCGGACACTTTCTGAGCCTTTCAATGAACCTTGAAGTTGATTATATAATGAACAGTATGTACAGAAATTCATTTTTCTTCATCATCATCATCGTTCCATGACATTTCTGTCACAAGCAAGACTTTTCAAAAAATAATATATAGAATAGTCTTGGTTGTCCCCTTAGTCAGATACGTCACAGTGATTCTCATCTGTATGACTGTAAGGCTGTATTCCTGAATATAATTACTTATTCCAGTACCCCCCTACCCCAGGCCGCACAGGGCCGGGGTACTCCCTGGGTCGGTGCCAGGCTAGGGTACTCTCCCGCTACGCTAATGCAATCCGCTGAACTTCCGCAGAAGCCCTTTGGTATCCAGTCAGCATGTCACGCTGACAGCAGAATTTCCAGTGCCTGCTATTTAGAAATTTCTCATCATTGGCATTGGGCAGGGGGCCCTGGCTTGGGGGGGGGGTGCACTATATGCGTCATCCCCTCACCTAGGGCCAGGGCTCATGCATAAGCTGCTCCTAAGACATGGCTTGTAGAGGCACTGCTTCCATGCACTTTTCTATAAGTGTAAACAGGAGATCAATTTACGTCAAGACAGAAAGATCAGACTTGGGAGTAACTGTGCTGCTGGGAGATGCGGCGGAAGCATTGCTGAAGGTACCCGTGATGGTGTGATGTGCTGTAACATGTGGTGGGCTTTCCCTGCTACACTCTCATTGGCGTCTGCCAAGCAGGAGCGTCAGGGAGACCGACTGGCACTAGGAAGCATCCGCCCGTGTACAGGTGGTATTTATCGGTATCTGACAGCTGTCCTCACCACATCCTTTTGATTGCTGTGAAAGACTCCACGTTCTTATCCTCCCCCAGAACAGCAGTCCTATCTTGCCGGGGTTGTGTGGGTCCCCTCGCTGAGCAAGGCCTGTGATGGTTGCCATGTCCCCCGCACCACCTCCTCCACCCTGCAGGAGGCGAGTGACCTCATTGCCTCCATCCACGCCTCTAGAAAGCGGACACTGCCAAATGCTGGCTGTCCGCCGGCCAGCTAGTCGTTCCAGGAGCTCGTGGGCAGAGCGCACCATCTGAAATGATTTCCACATTGCCGGCCTTCCCTTTGGGGCCAGACGACCTGCCGCTAGCCAGAGTTGGTCCTGCACATGGAAATATGGTGTCGTGACCAAGTGAAACCCTTAAGCACCAATTGAACAATTGGCTGTAATTGTTTACATCCCAACCTGTGCTGGTTTGTTTAATTGTGAGCCCCTGGGTGGAGGCTGGAGGGTGTAAAACAGTGAGGCAGAGTTTATCGGCTGAGTGTCCAGTGGCTTTGGAAGACAGGGTCATGCAGCCCACATGCACGCATGCTTCTGTTACCAGGGATTCTTTGACTTTCTCAAGTCCCTCCCATTTAAAAATTTTTTTAAAAAGGCGGGGCACAGCTCTAAGGCCTGATTGGCTTACATCATGTTCTAATCCCTCCCCAATCCAATCAAAAATAAGTGACTCTCCTACTGTGGAGGGAGCTGAGGAATGCATGCGCTCAAGGACCCCTTCCAGACATGAGAGGTGAATTCTGGGAGTCTTTGGAATGCTGGTCCCCAGCCCCGGGGGGGAAATGGCGGATTCCCTGGAGGCAATCTGTGCTGTTCGCCTCTGGTACCACTGGTTAGCGAGTATAGCTAAGGAAACAGTACATGGCTTTTCTTACTGTCATTGTGTGGGAAGGTGGCAAAACAAGATTGGGTGTGTGGGGGGGGGGGGGGGTGGCCCCTAGGAGTGGCCACTTAAGGAACCTGGGTAATGAGCAGCTTTTGTGCTGTACTCAGGGCCTTAATATCCTGGTGGGAAAGTGATTTGAGACTTCCTCTCAGCAAGGAGAGCCCTCCCGTGAGGATGTGGGGCACAAAGACCCCCCCCCCCCCAAAGGCACATAGTGATCACGCCCGTCTCACAGATTTATCTCCCGCCCCCACGTTTCGCTTTGTTTGGAGTGTGGGAATGCCAAGAGCCATGTGGGGTCTGCCGAAAACAGCGGAGGGCTTCGCTGATGTCTGTGAATTTGCATCTCTGTTGAGAACCAAGCAATCTGCTGGTGGCGTCCCGTCCTCCTTTTTGAGGTGGGGGAGGGGGGGGGGTTATGTAGGGTGATTCCACCACACTCTATTCGCCCTCTCTGCGACAGTGCGTCAGGAATGGAGGGGCTCGTGAATTGGCCCATTGGGAAGGTGTAACCCCTAGGGGGATATACCGAGATCAAACCGCATCCAGAATTTGTGTTCCTCTGCAGACAGACTGAGGAGACCATCCAGCTGAGCGAGTGACTCGAACTCCCCAAGGCCCAATAAAAATACCGGCCAGAGCTCGCCCGCTAATTATGTGCAGCGATCAGCTGTGGCCTTCTCCTACCAGGCCTAAAGACAGCCTGCAGCGAGGGCACACGTAAAAGCCCCCTCCTCCAAGAAGCTATAATGCACCGCGTGGCATTCAGTAGACTCTTAAGTGTTCAGCTGGGGTCATTTCACTCTTCGGGACGGTTCGCTGTCTCGCCGAAGAGTTAATAATGTGCCATTTTCGCCTGTCCATGAGATTTGGCATGTGATTAGTATGGAGGCTGCCACAGCGGCATGCCTTGTCACAGATTGAAATGAGTTCTCCTTCAGGCTCCTCCTTTGGTGTCTAAAGTAGGTAATGAGCTCTGAACGTGGCCGCTGGCGCCTACACTGACATGACAGGTCCACAACTCCCCAGCCTACTCAGAAAAGGCTCATTCTGTGTGTTCGGGCTGGTGTACCCTGTCAGCTTGCTCGAGGCTTGGGTCACTGGGGACACGCATGAGTTTGAGAAGATGAGGACAAGGAGCTCCCTCTGACCTGACACAGGATGCCTGATGTCTGCCATCATGGGGGCCCGTCCTCATAGCTTTCAGTGTAACCATCACGGAGCACACAATTGCACGATGAACTCTTTAGTGATGGCTGTTTTCTGGAAAATAGCAAGTACAAGATCAGAAGGCCTGAATGTGACAGCCGAATCCAACATCTGCTAAGGGTCTGGCTGTCCAGCCGCGCTCACATGTTCCTTCATCTCCCGGCAGGTCCAAGAAGGTTGTGGCCCTGGCAGAGCCACTGCTCAAGGCGTCACTGACGAAGGAGGACATGGAGCTGGAGCTTGATCTTCTGGAGAAGGTGGCGATGGAGGGAGAAAGTCAGGAGGAGGAGGGCGATGACGGGGAGGAAGACGATGAGACAGAGGAGGAGGAGGAAGATGAGAAAGAGGGCCTGGGAATAGAGGGAAGTTCTTCCCGGTCACACGTTGAGGGACAGCTCAGCAGTGACAGCACCTCCCTGTCACCAAAGAGCAACCATCTCTGCCTGAAAGAGGAGGGACCCGTGGCCCCCAGCCAGAAACTCATCCAGGAGCTGGTTGAAACCGTGGAGGTGGGATTAAGGGTCTCGGAGCCCGGTGACTGTGAGGGGAGCGCGGCAGACGACGTGGGCACCCCTCAGAGGACCCTGCTGGAAGTGGGTCCGCGCAAAAATCCGCTGCTGATTGTGTCCACTGCCTTAGAGGATGACAGCATCGGGTAGGGGCCCAGCGGCCTGTAAACGCCTGTCATACAGGTGCCACCGATATGGAGTGACTGTGACCCTCACGAAGCTTGTCACCCGCTCTACTTTTGCTGTAAATCCTGCTACCTCCCGTTTCCATAGAGTAGCAAATGGAGTCTTTGCCATAGTCTTTGAGTTTTATCGAAGGAAAATATTTAAACTGAGAAGCCTGAGACTTGAACCGAGCCTCAGCATGTTTGACTAGCCTTCTTGGAATATTCATGTTTCACAGGAATTCAAATTAATTTCCACTAAAGTGTTTTTTTGTTGTAATCAGTGTTTTGGAATCTCCATCTATTTCTGCATCTTATGATAGCTGTCGGAAATTAATATCAGCTGAAAGCCTGATCATTGTTTCTCCAGTTGTGCTTATTCTTGTTCCATGTTGGTTGCGCGTTTCAGCTGAATATTTTTCCTGAACTTTTGTACATCTCATGTGCATTTTTATATTGTTCTGTTGATTGGATCAAAATTAAAACCGGATTCCTGTTGCGATTAAGCATCTTTTACCCTGAGAAGAACTGAAACTTAACAGAAAACAGTTTAATAAGTAGCCTCACCGCCTGTGTGATCATGCTGAAAGCGTTTATCTGGTGGATCACGTGACTGCCCCCCCCCCCCCCCCCCCCCCGAAAACCACTGGTGGCTGGTTTCATACCTCAGCCGAATGATCGTCGTGCCGCTTTCATGTCAGCGTGTCGGTTTGTGGTCATCGCTCTAGATCCCACATTTTTATTTTCACATTTCCTCACAGTCAGATGACCGAAGGCAGGCAGATGATCCGGAAGCATCCGAAGCCAACGCTCCGTTCTACCCTCAAGGCTCGCTATAATAAACTGATATGAAGTCTCTTATTTGCCACTTGCGCTAGTATGAGTACAGGTACATTGGAATGCGTTGCATCGCCGACCCTATCTTGCTCTCCATGAGACATATAGATACATACAGGTGAGAGCAAGCTGGGGGGGGGTCACAGCGCAGGGTCAGCTGGCGTACAGTGCCCCGGAAGATGGGAGTTAAGGGCCTTGTTCAAGGGCCCACTTCTCTAGGGTGTTTGGGGCTTGAACAAACAATGACAGGGACAGAGACTTAGCTTGTTGGGCCACTCGATGCCCCCTGTAGAGGCTTGTCCCTCGAAGAGTGTCCACTACATTTTCTTTCTGCGGGTCCTTTCTAATCAGAAAGCAGCGAGTAAAATCTGTGTAAGGGGTCTAGGTGCCTGGGGTGGGTGGGTACCAGCCTGGCCTGGCACCACAGTTTCTGGCTGGGGGATGGCGTGAACAGGAACAGTGTCACCGCCCTGCACCAAGTCCCCCAGAGATGACCTTCAGTTAGTCTCTGGTTATCGGTGTGCCGTGGGGCTGCCATTAGCCACCATTCAACTAGAACTCGCCATGCTACTGGCAGTCCTTATAATATACTGCCGCTTGGATGGTTTATTTATAGCATGCAGTAAGACTGCCTTTTTGTGTGTCTGTTCCCAGTAACTAGGGACCTCCATTGCAGCTATGTGCTAATTGCCCACTTTCTGTATGCCGGCGTGTTTTAGCTGAGAGTGTAATGCTGGTATTGCTGCACTGTCCGTTTCTGTTTTCTGAAACCTGAGAGACGAAGCTGTGTGTCTCCCAGGAAGGAGCTGCGTAGCATCAGAGGTGTCCGTTACATCTCAGGGTCAGGCGAGCCCGTTTGGATGCCTCACGCTCCCAGTTCTGTAAAGCAGTGTTTCTCAGACTGGTCCTCAGGGACCGCCATACTGTCCACGATTCTGCTCCCTACCATTTCCCAGTAAGAGCAAAAATGCAGATTGTCTGGCAGGGAGCTGGGAGGGAGCAAAATGTGGACCATCTGGAAGTTAGGAACACTGGCATATAGCAGAGGTTCAAAGCCTGGACTTTGGTCCGAATGCAGACCGAACCAGAATTTATTCCGGACAGTAATGCACCTTATGAACATTAAAAGACTTAATGTGATTCGAAGCAGAAAATACAATGTAGAACCACCAAATTTCACACACACATAACTTGTCATAATCCACCCACCCCCCCCCCCTCCCCCCCCCGTGACAGAGTTGAAATGATCAGTGTACGTTAAAATGCTAAAGAACTGGAAATTGCTCTGGACGTCAGCCTTTGAACAAAAATCTGATGCATACCCTTGATGACAGACTGTAAAGTCGGCTTCCTCCTCCACGATGAGCAGCCTGCCCCCACAATGCAGATTCACCAAGCTAACCCAGTAGGTTCTGGACTGGCGTGAGACCCAGTGTGGCCACAGACAGCCACACTGGGTTTGTGGCCCCCGGTCTCCTTTGTTTCTGGGCGTATGCACTGATTAAGCCGCACCGCATCCGCTTCTCATTTCTCCTCCGAAAGCAGCCGTTATGTTTTGCTGTCAGGAAATCTGCCAGAAAGAGCCCGTCTGTTACGGAAGTGTTTCGGATTTGCTATGGATTTCCGGTGTCTGGAATCGCATGAGGGCTGAAGTGGATTCGGGCTGGATAATCGTTTATGACACTACTGTAGTTCCCAGTGCACAGTCACAGTATCTTTTGAAATATGTTTCATGCATCTGGATAAGAGTTCTAACTGGACTCTGGTGTCTGATTGTCCTTTACAGAGTTTATCTTAAAGTGGGGAGGGATGTGGACCCTGGGAAATGGAAGGAGAGGAGTCACTGTGTCTGTGGTTGTGATCTGCAGACTGTAATGTCCTACAGAGGGGACATGGCCCATTCTTTGAATGGAGCTTCTGCACCAGAGGAATTTCCCCACTGATTCACAAGTGCCTGTGCCCTATGGGCTTCTGATTGGCAGGTTTCTGAGCCTGAGTCTGTGTCCAATCAGTCGCAAGTGTCTAATGTTCCACTTTCTGATTGGCTAGTGTCTATGATGTTCCAGGTTCTCATTGGCTGGTGTCTGTGATGTTTCAGGTTCTCATTGGCAGGTGTTTGTGTCCTCAGTACTATTGATACATACCCAGCTTGAAGGGAACTTTTGCCAGCTTTATGTAAGAATATTCTCAAAGTTGGAACATTATTACCAGAACACCCTTTTAATGTAATTAATGTTGACAAATATTGTTTTGTGATTAAATGTTATTTTATAATAGTGCTGCCCTATATGGCCAAAACTAGCCAGACATTGGCTTGTCCAGCATCTCACTCTGGATTGAAGGGTATTAATATGAAGTTGGGTGGCCCATTGTTGCTGTAATAGCCTCTGCTTCTCTGGGAGGGCTTCACAGAAGATGCCGGAACCTTGCTGGTGGGATCTGCTCCCATTCACGTTGGCTGCTAAGTGATCAGGTTCCTTTCTGTCAGCCTGTGTGGCCAAAAGCTCTCCCAGATATTCACACCTCCGCTTTCACTTCACTCCTGCAGGGCAGAAATGTAACGAAAAGTCACCAACCTTCTCCTGCACAACGGCCACCCGTCCTGCTGATAATCCTTCTTGGGGGAGGCGTGTGTCTCTGTACTCGGCTACACATCCCCGTCAGTGATGGGCGTGGCTTAATTAGGCACTAATTAATAAGGGTGTTTGCATACTTTTGGCCATATAGTGTATATGTGTATGCGGCCTCGAACCCTAGGCCTTTGAGGTGTGAAGTGACTGTGTTGTCAGCTGCTCTGTCCTGCCATGCCCTTTATTAGTTTATATATTATTAGTCTAGTTGTAGTAGCAGTTGTAGTAGTGGGATGACATTCTGGAAACATCAGGAAAACTGGCCACTTGGAATCTTTCTATACCGTAATTGTAATGTTTGGTAAATGTTCCTAGAATTAAAAATTGTTATCTGGGTACCATACTATGGTCTGTCACTGAGGCCCCTCACCAATGACAGCAGCTTCGTTTCCAGTTCTGAGACCAGGCGTCACGCGCTTCATCATGTAAGCTAAGCCACACTGTTTTATTGAAGCTATTTCGTTAATAAAAAAGCCATCATTCATTGGTTATGATTACATTTATACAAATGAAACTCTGTCTGCAGAATCTGGGCAGCTGCCTTATGTGGTGACATGTGTCTTTTTTGCAGTGTATCCTCACTGCTTTCACTGGGGGTCCAGAGCCAGGGAAGGAACTGTGTTCCAGTACTAGTAAGGAAAAACCAAAAAAAAGAAAAAAGCTCAGTCTCGACCATCGTCCCTGAAAGGCATTCCAGACTCTGAGAAGATTAATAGCCCTCCAGAAGGGTTGAATCAGTCTCTCTGGGGACCAGTTCCTCAAATGTATGTGCAAATAGATTGGCTGCCTGGTGCCGCCCTGCTGGTCACTGTGCTGCACAGCGCTGGGGGGGGGTGGGGTGGTTACGGTCATCTCGCAAATTCTCTGCTTCCACTACTGGGCGGGGGAGCTCTTCCCTCTTCTCTTTCTCCCTTTTTTTTTTTTTACATCAGTTCTCTTATCCAATCTCCAGATGCTGGTGCGCTCTGCCGGCAAAATGACGGGTGTCATGGTTTGTGGGGCAGTGGTGATGCTTGTCAGGGATTCAATCATATGGAGTTTGCAGGTGCCCCACGTGTTGTGCCTCTCAGGTGATTGGTGATGCAATGTGTGTGTGTGTGTGTGTGTGTGTGTGTGTGTGTGTGTGTGTGTGTGTGTATGACCACCCCCTGCAGGGGAACAGCTTCACACCAAGGTTGCCCTTTGCCTTTCGTCTCCTGGGATAACTCCTGGAACATGTCCAAGCATCGCTTGACAGGAATGGCCAGCTGTGCTTTTGCTCTGTGATTATGACAGCAGACTGACGGACAGCGCCCTAGCGAAGGGTTAATCCAGCAAGTAAATCGTGCCGAGAATGACTTTGGGTCTGCAGTTTCCCTCCACGGGCTGGAATGTTGTTTTCTCCGCACAGCCCGCTGCACACTGCATACATGTGTTTTAAATGAAGGCTCCGGTTAACATAATTTGACTGACTCTTCAGATGAAGAAAGCGACCATTGTGCTGGGCTCGCTCTCCATCTGCCTCGCGCAGAGCCGCCCGTCGGCACGCTCTCCTGGGCGCACGCTGCCCAGGATTACTGCTGCGTGCTCGGCACTGGGAGGAGAGCGAAGCCATCGGATGGGTTTGATTTCGCTCAATTACGAGAACGATTTGACGCGAGAGCCGTGGGGGCTGTTTAGGACAGGCAACTCTTCTCAGCATGGGCGAGATCCTGGCTGAAAGAACCGCGTGAGTCACCTGCGTTTAGCTGCCACCCGAATCCAATGTCACGAACATTGTCACTGGTGTTGACATCCCATACACGTCTATTCTGCTGCAGCCTGACAGTACATCTCCGTCGCACGGTGACTAACACGCTGGCCGCAGCCACATCGCCTGCTGCCTTTTCCCACCAAATTCTGAGTATGCGGCGACAGGCTCACACTTCCCCACGCGCCGCAGGATGCCTCGAGACGTTCTCCAGTCACCTCGACCCTCCTCTTTCCTGCCAGGCTGGAATGAGAAATCCAGGACGTGAATCATCGCAAAGTCGCCGCGTGACCAGGCAGACGCAAAAGAGGCCTGGAATCCGGCACTTCAGCTTGTGTCTTTCCACAGGCGGCTGTACGCGGAGCGACAGCAAACGTGCAGCGTCTGAATGTACCACAGCACAGCCCACAATTACCCTCCCAGCTGTTTGAAAAGATGATTACAGACATCAATCTCTTGGCTTCTGCTATTGAAGCAGCTGATGATGACTAATTCCATGCAGGTTCCTGATCCTCATGAAGGCACCTGTCCATTTCAGCACGTGTGGCTTGGATCTCCCAAGAGATCTCCATGATTTGAGGTTTACACCCAAACCTCAGCGATCAAGCTTCCGGGCAAGTAGAGAGATACTGGATGGCCATTGTTCCATAGCATATGATATGATTGTGACAGCACACTTTATTGACAACACTCGCTAATTCTTTGTGAAAGTGGCTCACAGTTTGTCTTCCGGAATATTCCTGCTCCGTGTTGCCCTGTCGTTTTTCCCTTTTCAATGTCACAGGATCCAAAGCGACCTCTCAGTGACCCCACTGGGGCCTCCTGGCAAACTTGACCTTTAGGTAGACGATGATAATGCCTGTTGATTATTAAATGAGCCAGTGTCTCCACCATCCCCTCCCAAAGCTCTTTTCCACAGGATTGCAGCGCACGGCTCAGCTTTTCAGGACCCCGCAGAGAAAAATCCTTTTAGCTGCTGGGGAGGGAAAAAAAAACAAACACAGAAACGGTCCCTCAAGCAGGTGAAGATTTTCTTATTGAGAGCTGAGAGTCTCCTCAGTGTCAGCTTGTGTTTAACCCTCTGAACGAATCGGGGCTCCATTTTCCCTCTATTGTATATTTAAAGGGTTTTCAAGGATCATTCCCTTGGTTTTGTATCAAACTAGGTTGCTACCAAGAGCAGCTGGCTTTGGATTTAGAGGTACTGAATTTATATGAATCACTGATTATCTACCCTAGTATATTACATTTCTTGGCAGAGTCCCCAGGCACAATGATATGACACCTATCAACAATGTAATATGTTTATGGACCCATGTGGTGCTGCTTTGAATTTACACACAAACCCTGGTAAATAAAAGGTCTGTTTACATCAATCAGGCCTGAAGAATGTGACGTGTTTAAGCGCTTAAGCTCTCAGTTTGGTCCAACACCCCACATCGATTTACTGTGCTTCTAAGTTCACGTGGGGCATCGTTGGAGTTTAGCATGTAACCAGACCAGGAAATTTGTGCTAAAGTGATTGGTTGATCACAAGACAATGTTTTCCCCATGGTGCACAGGTTTCCTCCAGGAGTCCATACTGCTAGGCATCTTGGCGTCCCTGATTTGGCGGTAGCGTGTGCTGTAGGTTTGCGTTTGCCCTGTGATGGACTGGCTTCCCAGAGTCAGTGGCCACTCCATGTGCTCTGGGTCTCCTGTGACTCTGCACCACAGAAACAGCTGGATGATTGCTGAATGGGTAGAAAATGGCACAAAGAGATTCCAAAGACAGCATGAAATCACACAAAAGCATTTCTGACGGCAAAATCAGTCACTGTCTTCTCACACCATAGTCTCGCTGCAAAAGATACTTGTAATCTCTGGCAGACTCTTCATAAAATTGTTTTATTAATTTAAAAGAAAAGCAGTATTTTAATGAAAAGACCAACAGCAGCAGCAGCAACACATACTGATGGATGGGCTGTCATAACTCGCTAAGTAATGTCTGTTCCTCACACAGCGACTGCATCTCCATGCCACTAAGCCTTGGCTTTATTCTCTGGGTACGGTGGCGATTTTGTGCCCTCTGTCCTCCTTGCTCCTGCCAGCTTATTGCTCACTGTGCACAGGAGGCTCCGTGGTAGCTAACAGGGACTGTGTGCCTGCTCCCTCTGCCCCGTTTGCCGTTACGGCCACTTAGTGACCAATGATTGTGCTGCAGACACTCACACCCGCTAGAAGATCTCTTTGAGCGCTAAAGCCCCCATGCAGCCTGGGTGTAATTGGGCTAATCTCAGCATTAGAGGGATTTGCACTGGGGTTAAAGAACCACATTCCGCACTAATGCATCCCATTGCAGTGTGTGAAACTCTTACCAAACACCCAGCCTCGTCTGACATGAAATCAATGAGGCACACACTGAGCTTCTCTGGCCCTCCTCTGCAGGCTCCGCTTCAGCTTGGGCAGCTCCGCACATCTGGTTAGTGTTAAGGTAACCCACGGATTTATTTGTCTCGGGACGGAGTGAAGGGCCCCAAACCGCGCCAGCCCTGCCCCCCACCTCTTTCACACACATGCACACAGACACACACACACGTTTTCCTGTGCTAGCTAAACTCAGACTGGGATAATCTGATAAACACAATATCCCTGCTGTGTGAAGCATATGGTTAACTTGACAGAGCAGGTTGCATCTGCATACCTGTGCGCAGGTTACATCAGGACATCCCTCCAACAGGAACCTTTTTCCGGAATTTTCCGGATGACTGGAGCGGGATAGTGGAATGACTGAGCTGCCCAGATGCCAGGTATCAGCAAGAGGGAGGTGGGTAAAGCATCAGCGGGTGTCGGTGTGGCACGCTGAAAATGCAGCCAAAGCACCATCATGAAGCTGGCATTCACATGACCTCAAGTTTCAACCAATGAAAATGGAAAACTAGCACATACATGACCCCAAGATCCAGCCAATGAGAGCAGGAAGCTGGCATTCACATGATGCTGAGATCCAGCCAATTACAGTGGGAAGGCATTACATGGCATTTGCTGACAGCAAACAGACTGGAGAGGTCCAAACTTCCTGTTTGAACACACCAACATGAGGGGAAACTCGTACTTTTCTTTTTTATGCTTCTGTAAGGATGGTTGCACCCGATTTGATGCCCTGAGCGCGTATTTTTCTGCTAAGAGACTCGCACTGTTAGCCACATCTACCTGCGTGTCCCCAATCCGGCCCGCGACCTGGGAAGGGCATAGCTGTTTGCGTGGCGAACACTGAGAATAGCATAGGTTACACCAGCAGAGTTAGTGCCCGTCTGCTCGACTCCAGTCTATTTATAACAGGAGCAGGAGGAGAGCAGTGCAGGCGCTGGGCTCCTCTCTCGTCAGTGTCTTAATTGTCATGAGGTGACAGTTTTTGACTGTGTTTTACCCCCTTTGAGAGTAAGTCACGTTCGCTTTTTGGAAAGGGAAGCCTTCCAAGGACAGCTAAGTTCCAACTGAGAATTTCCTATTCAATGGATTTATATGGAAGCAGTACAGGCTATCTGTGGAACGCAGGTCCACTGAGTAACATGTGTACCCTTGAATCATGTTACCAGGGTAATGGTGTGTAAGTGATTCCCTGCTACTTCGTGTTGCTACCTCTGGATTTGTTTCACTGGACTCATCCCAAGCATCCCACAAAGCTAGCGGTCGGTTACCTGTGTGTATCCCATCAATATCTGGTGCTTTATTATAGGCTGGCCTTGTCATCTAGGTCCCAATGGATGTTATTAAGCACAACACGGTGCGGAAGCCGGACAGGCCGACGCGTGTTTAGCACTCTTACCCCTTATACTTATCACCTCTCCACAAGCATCATGTGTTGAAGGTGTGCTTAGCATGCTCTGCTATCCCCTAGCCAGTCATCTTTTGTCTCTGACAGGTCTATAAATAAGACTGGAGGGAATTACGTACAGCCAGGGTGATTGACAGGCCTGCCTCTGCAATGACGAGCATGTGGGGTGGGGGGAACGTTTGTTTGTTCACGGTGGGCCTTGGATATGGGGTTTGCTGAAGTGTGTTTGTTTACAGGCAGGTCTCCTGTAGCTGAGCCTGAGGGAGGCATTACATAGGGGACTGGCAGTGGATGGGGAATGGACAGAGGACAGGAGATTGACAGTGGACAGGGGACTGGCAGTGGATGGGGAACTGACAGAGGACAGGAGATTGACAGTGGACAGGGGACTGGCAATGGATGGGGGACTGATGGAGGACAGGAGACTGACAGTAGACAGGGGACTGGCAATGGATGGGGGACTGATGGAGGACGGGAGACTGACAGTAGACAGGGGACTGGCAATGGATGGGGGACTAATGGAGGATGGGAGACTGACAGTGGACAGGGGACTGGCAGAGGATGGGGGACTGATGGAGGACGGGAGACTGACAGTGGACAGGGGACTGGCAATGGATGGGGGACTAATGGAGGACAGGAGACTGACAGGGGACTGGCAGAGGATCGAGGACTGATGGAGGATGGGAGACACATTGGACAGGGGACTGGCTGAAGATGGGAGACAGGCAGAGGATGGGGGACTGACAGAGGACAGGAGACTGACAGAGGACAGGAGACTGACAGAGGACAAGAGACTGATGGGGGACTGGCAGTGGATGGGGGACTGACGGAAGATGGGGGCCGGACGGAAACCGGTGGAGGACGGGGGACTGACAGAGGACAGGGGACTGACAGAGGACAGGAGACTGACAGAGGACAGGAGACTGACAGAGGACAAGAGACTGATGGGGGACTGGCAGTGGATGGGGGACTGACGGAAGATGGGGGCCGGACGGAAACCGGTGGAGGACGGGGGACTGACAGAGGACAGGGGACTGGCAGTGGAGAGGAAGACTGGGGGAGTACAGGGAACTGGCAGAGAACGGGAGACTGTCGGAGGACAGGAAACTGACGGAGGATGGGAGACATGGGACTGGGGGAGTACAGGGGACTGGCAATGGACAGTTTGCTGGCACCCAGGGTGTAACTGGATCACCAGCCGTCAGAGATCTTGGAATCCTGGGGAGCACAAGGACATCTGTGCAATACAAGACCTAAACAACAATACTTAAAAGTTTATCTACATTAAACAATTTCATGATTATTTGTGTTATATATTCAATGCACGTAGGCATAACCCTGAGTGCTGTACTTTGAAATGAACTTCACTGCCAGCACAGATTCAAGAATATAGCTACATTTACTATTTATTTAGCATCTGCTTTTACCTAAAGTGACTTAAAATTGAGGATGAGAGACCAACTTCAGCCAGTATCCCTGCAGCAGTTTGGGTTAAGGACCCTGCTCAATGGCCCAGTGGTGGGAGTATTACCCTGCCAGCAACAGGCTTTGAACCCCGACCTTCCCGATATGCGCAGTGTCCAGTGCGGCTGACTCTCCTGGGGCCACATCTCCCAGGAGTCTTGGTCATTATCAGCTGAGGCATTCTGACTGACTGGCTGGCGTTTTCCACTCCCCATCACCGCATTCTCCTGTCACGCTCAGTCGTCAGCATCCCCGACCGCCACCCGCCGCCAGGGTTTCCTGGGTGATCGCTCGTCAGCGTGCGTCTGTAGGCAGCAACAATAATGCCGATGCAGATTTTCAAAGGCATCGCAGTACCTTTGTTTCCTCACAGTTAAAGAGCATGTGACGCTGTGACAAAGCCTTAAAGGGCCAGCGGCCTCTGCCCTGCTTCTTCCACAAGACATCTCCTGTCTCCTGTTCGCTAATGAAATCCTATCTGCGTATCTCACATGTCCCCCTGGGTCAGAAGGGCATAGAAGCACCGTCTTCTGGTACTAGACTCCTCCCCCATCTGGTCTGGCTCCAATAGACTGATAGAAGGTCAGCCTGTAGATGAATGTGTCCACATGGATTGTGCCTCCTAAGCATGTTTCCTGTACTTTTCAGTATTTCCGAATCTGTAAGAAGTCAGCACACTGGTTTTTCTCACCCTCAGGACCTTATCTCTGTCTCGCTCCGCCATCCGTTGTGGCACTTCGCCTGTCATGCTCGTTACACGTTCCCCGGACCACCTAAATCGCTGTGTAATGGAGCCTGAGGGTGACCGTAATCCAGTGCGAGGACTGTGCCGAGGACATTCGCTCCATCTTCCGCCGAGGACATCGTTTCTGGTTGCTCAGTTGAGTCGAGTGACATATGTCCGGTTCAGGCAAGGTGTGGGCATGGGATGGGGCCGTCTCCCCTGGGAGGAGCAGACTCCAAGGAGCGCTCACCTCCGTCAATAACAGAGGTCCCTACAGTCCGCTGCTGAGCCACAGTCCTACCTGGCAGGAACCGGCGTAATGAGGAGATCCATAATTACAGTTATCCACATTATGCTTCTCACTCCAGCTGAATGCAAAAATCAGGTTAAAGGACTGATGGGAAAGTAAATTACAGCGAGGCTATGGGCGCAGTTATGAGTTATTTTGACTGCACTGCGGCAACATTCGAGGGTCTACGACCGTCTCAACTCACCATAAACATTATCCATACTTGGCTGAAGCTTCTTCCCAGAAGCACTGATTTATATTCCAGTAGATTGTTTGCACTTGGGGAATTTACTATATATGAACATTGGAGAACGCCGTATGCTCCCATCCAGTTGTTTTAATACTAAAGAAGGACAGTGGACTTAGAGGGGTGCCCGCCAGTGCGTCACTGGGGTTTCCAGCTCGTCCGCTGCCGCGTCTGTGAGCTTGAGCGATGATCTATGCTCATTAGTGGCTCAGAAACCCACCGGGTTACATGCAGCTGGAGACAAGGCATCTACAGAGCCTCAGTAAAGAGCAAGAGAGCCACATAAAATGAGAATTACGGTAAGCAGACTTTATCTGACAACAGGTGACATTATCCGAGATGGCATCATATTTCATAAGTGGCGGCGAAGTATTCGGCGGAGTGCAGGATGATGATTTCAGACCTGAACGTACTGCTATGTCAGTCGCCAGGCAACAAGAGTATCCCCCCCGCCCCCTCAGCATGTGGCGGCCCCGTAGCTCGCGGTTTGTCATTTTCAGCGAAGTCTGCCTCCTGATCATATAGCACACAGGTTCCCCTCCAGTCTGTGGCCCTAGCAAGCTGTCCCACATGACGAGTAAAACATGCTAAGAACACACTAAGGACGCACTAAAACTCACAGGTTTGATCTCCTACCTTCTCCTCTGCTTACTACTATGCTCTCATCAACGTGTAAGCCGTGTGCACACACACACTGAGTGTGAGGATCGTGAACAGCCTGGCCAAACAGGAAAGGACAGGTAAGGTACCTCCCTGCTGGGACAGGAAGTGGTGTCCGTCGATCTCTCCCAGGCTACTTACTCTCTCTTAGCAACAGTCTCCTGGGGGCTTGACCTCAGTTCAACCCCCTACACCCACCAACTACATCCCATTGATCTAGTGAAGACCGCCATTGAGATGCTAATAAAGTAACTCTGTATGTGTGAGCATGAAATTTAAAACGGATGACTGCTTATTAAAGGGTATTTATGCATGTAAAAATAGCACATGTGAGATAAATCATATTTGAAGGTGGCATTATGCTACATAATGGGTGTATATGGTTACAGATAGAGTTCAAATTAGCTTAATAGTCGTCACCCACTTTGGGGGCAGCGACACTGAGCATGTGTCCTTCTGCTGTGATGCTGATCCAAGCGAGGCATTAGCCCCACCCACTGCCCCAGGCAACTTGCTGGTCCATGTTAACTGTCAAAGCAGACATCTGCCCTAGTCAAACACTCACACTTCAGTAGACAAGTAATCAGCAAACAACCAGGAGGAGCTTATCTGTGAGGTGGAGGGCTAGGCTGCGTGAAAAGGAGAGCCAGCCTCCAAGGAAGGAAAACGTGGCCATAATCTCTCCGTGACAGAAGTGTGTGAGGAGCATCCTTTCACAGAGAGCCTCGGAGGTCCTCCAGGTGGTCCACTGTTTAGTCTTCACTGGTGGGGCAACATTTTATTGATCCCTGGAGCTCATCAGGAAACTTCTTGACAGATTTGAGTTACTCATCTGCTCCACCTGAATGTGAGGTTGGTTTTCTGGATTTTTTGTTTTCTTCTGCCTATAACTGGAGTGTTTATCTGGCTAAGTGTTGGGAAAGTGACAGAAGTAACAAATCATTAGTGGGATTGACCGCTGCCACCAGCATCAAGCTGCGAAAAAAGCAAGTGATAAAGAATTAAAGGGGATTTCAGATACCATGGGGATAGCAAAGATCTATTAAATATAAGTGAGGAGTGTCATTGCCTTTAAAGAGAGAAAGAGAAACAATATGCTTACTCATGGCACCCTTATTCCAGCTGTCTTTGCTCACCTGCAGGCTGGTTTGTACATGGATATTTATTAACTGCATAGATGTCGTCATGGCGATAATATTACCTGGCAGAAACTGGTCCAGCATCCAGCTGAGTAAAACACACACCGCAGCACATGCCAGAACCGCTGCATTGGATTCATGTTGGACTGGACAGCAGCGAGATTCTGACTGTTCTGCATGTCAGCAGAACTTCATAAAGCATGAATGTCAATTCAAAGACCTTAAGAGGATTCTTGGTGCTTCACGGAGCAAACAGGAAAGCAGGGATATACCTCTGGATACGACAACTCCATGCTCACAGCTCGTGCAGCCTGGTACCGTTCTGACTACACCTTCATGGCTGAGTGCAGTGCTCCAGTGTTTGCAGTGTGACTCGGTACTCAACGAGGCGTCATGATTCACACTTCTCCTCTCTCTGTGGAGAGAGGGGGGTGCACTCATCTTCAACCCCGGGGGCCTTGAGGAGACCTTGGTGCTGACTCAGCACACACCCACAGTGGGTGAGACATGTGCTTTTGGGTGAACCAAGGCGACCTTGCTGAATGCGACTGCCACCGTTTCTGCGAGTGGCTTACAGTTCGAGAGTAACTCAAATATGGCCTGTCTGGTAGCTCACTCCTACGTGGCCGGGGGGGCGGTCAGGTCCTGCCTCCACCTGGTGTGTGTGAAACTTGCTCCCTGTGTTCTTTGGGTACACCACTGACATGCAGTTAAATGAACTAGTGTCTCTAGATTGCCCTTAGTGTGTCTTGTGATGGACTGACGTGCCCCATTCTGCAATGACTCTGATTCTGACTCCAGACCCTCATGATGCCGACCGGCATAAGCAAGACATCTTTACTCAACTCTTAAAACTATGGCCCAAAGAAGCTTAACATTATCTACTCGCACACAAAAATGTGCTTTCCTAATAATTTTCCGAGTCTGGTTTACAGTATTAATTTTCAAGTGCAGGTTTTCCAGACGTAACTTGAATGACAGATTTACAATGTCAGTTGTTCCATCTTCTCAGCTTGAAGAATGTTTGAACAAGGTCACAAAAAAAAATGTTATGCATGCATATTTTGTACCACTTGTCAGTATGACAAGGATCGGTCCTTTGAGTATGCGGTGACCTCTACTTCAGACAGCACAGAAGAACATCACCACATGCTGCTTGCTGGGATCTAAACACTTCAGAGGTTGCATAAGTGAATGTTTGAAAGTATTATCTCTCAAAAGTGTCTGAGACCATTTCTAAGCATATCGGCACTTAAGGGATCTTCACATATCACTTCCTGTAAGAATTCTATACTCTTATTGACTCCATAAACGGTTTTTTGACTTCAAAGCTGTTTCTGGCCTAGACTTAATTGTCTAACCTTTATTTATATGTTGACATGTTAATTGTGATAAAATCATGATGATAAATCTTTCATTGGCTATTTGCACAGGTACATTGGAATTTGTCTCTTCGCTGACTCCCTCTTCCTCCCCCTAGTTTGGGGGTAACAGCACAGAGAGAGCCAACATGCAGCATCCCTGGGGGTTAAGGGCCTCACTCAAGGGCCCATATAAGATCTTCTGAACATGGATGCAGAGACTTAAGCCCACTAACCACTCATTCTGTACTTCATGTCACCACCTGGCCCAAAAAAATTCCTTGTGCATTCTGTATTTGCAGAATTAAATGATTCTAAATCAGAGTATTCCATTTGTCTGTTTTCCATGCGTCACCAGTGCAGTGTTTCTGCAGCTGGCAGACGACATGGGGAAGAGGACCCCCGTGCTGAGATTCCGGTCCACCATAACATACATACACAGCGGGGGCCAACAGGCACACTGAGGGTCAGCTGGCACGCTACTGGTCGACGCAACTCGAGCACACAGGAGGCGACTCACACAAACAGACAACAAACCCACTTGATGCACAGGGCCGTGACAGGAGTCAATCCCACAATGCTGGGTCACACTGCTGCCCACGAGCCACCACTCTGCTCATTTATGAATTTTTCAATAACTATACATTCGGCTGAAAGACAGCGGTGCTCCAATGGGGATTCTACATAAATCTCTTAACCTTATTACCTTACTGAAGCGTACTATATTTAGTACAACTGGATTGCAGTCCGTCCCTCTTCTGCCTGCCCATCCTGGTTGGGGTATCTTGGAGCTCATCCCAGGTAGCAAAGGGCAGAAGGCTGGGGTACACCCCGGGTGAGATGCCACACACCACTGGCAATTTAGGGGTGCCAATGAACCTGAACTGCAAAGGGAAACCATGCACACAAGCAAACTCCACACACACATGCAAAGCCAAGACAGGATTTGAGCTGCCAATCCTGAAGGCACGAAGCAACAGTGCTGTTCACCAAGCCACCCCACAACAGGGCTACCCTTAGTGCAATGTTTCACAATCCGGTCCTCAGGGACCTACATACAGTCCATGTTTTTGCTCCTTCCGAGCTCCTGGATGTGGGCTGTCTGGCAGGGAGCTCAGAGGATGCAAAAACATGGATCGACTTATGGGTCCCTGAGGACCATATTGGGAAACACTGCCTTTAGTGGCAACCAAGCTTGCAATTACAGTTGCAGTTTCACATTATAACCAAAAGACTAACTGTTCATCTTCATATATGAGATTTAAAACCACACAGTTGGAATTTCACACAGCCCAAAAGTCTGACGATTCCCTTCAACACCAAATTTTCTGCATTGGCTGCATTTTGGAATCTGAGGATGGTTATTTGCTGCAATAAAATGATTAAAATTTAGATATTCTAAATAGATGCCAAGCAGTAAAGAAAAACTTTTCATAAATGAATGTTGGTGAATGAATGAATATCTCTGTTTTTCTATATCCATAACTACGGTTTTATTCCCAAATTCTTCCACTTGTCCATTTGTGAATCTAAGGCAAGATGTGGATCGTCCACATTACAGCGTAAGTGAACCCCAACTATCAGAAATGTGCCAAAACCCAGACCATAGTCCTCAGGCCTGGTCCCTCAGGTAATCAAATTTTAAATCTGTCTATCTTCTCTGCCAGTTCTATTAGGCAACATTCAACATTAAGGCACAATTACAGCGATATGAAATATTACAAACCTCTGGACAGATTATTGTAACCCCAATTAACACACCAGTTTTCAGATCCTACGATTAACAGGAAGTCGCCTTCTGGCAATATGCGCATTACTTCTCCAACTACCAGTATCGATCCTCGAGCTCGTCTCCCGTGAGTGTAATCGATGTGTTTTAAAATATGTATACAAATAAATCCTTTAAACGTTTACTTGCAGCCCATTGTAAAAATAATTAATTAGAAAGATACACAAGAGAAAAGCGAAAATGAAAAACCTGTTCATCGGCAGGACGACAATGGAGTGTAGCGATGAGGATGGTAAGACTTTCAGCTCCGTAAAACACGCACCCAGCTCCGAAAAGGAAAATAGTCTGACTGTTGAACTTAACACTTCATAAAAGAACTACAGACATTAGAGAACACTGTATATTTTAACCCATAATACGTGACACAAACCGTAGCTACCATTTTATGTACAAATGAATATACGTGCACAATATAATGTGCATTGAACACGCAATGTAAATGAACTAAATTTACGTATAAATGCATTTCACACTTGGAGATGAGGGTTCGGGGAGAAAGCCCTCTACCATTGCACGTTGGCAGAACTTAGGCTAGGGGAAGCAAAACTCAGTTTCTAAATGTTCTCCATAAGGGCAACTTAAATTCAGTTTAAGTAATTATTATGTTTGAAAGTTAAGTTGTTAAGCATTTCAATGAAAACCGTTTTTTTCCCACTTTGTGCACCTGCCAAAGTGATGACCGGCCGGGAGACTCAGCGCCTTCATGCCGGCGGCACCCCAGGGCCGCGTGCTTCTCTGGCTGCGCTAGACAGCCGCTTCCGTTTTCTCTCTATCTCTTTTTTTCCTTTTTGCTTTCCGAGAATCGTTTCATCTTCGCCCGTCATCGCTGTCACTGGAAATTTGCCGACTGGTTTTAGTTGCCGTAGCGGCGACCACCTTGTAGACCAGGGCGCTGGTCTGAACCTTTCCGGGAATTTATAATAAGAAGCACTTCGATTACCAGCCGCTTAATCGTTGGTTGATTTACTAAACGGAGAATTTACAAAACTTATTTGACTGTCCTCAAAAATAAAATTATAAAAGGCGGTAGCTGTGTGGACTTTTGTTTAGAAGACAATCAGAAGATTTCCTATTCTCGATGTCTAATCTTATCACATTTAATTAACTTTTAGATAATGTTTATATGATCAAGTCTTTCTGGCACTTAAACGAATATCTTTTTTTGTGTTGGTCTAGGAATCAGTAGCTCTGTCTTATTCTAAAGCAAACGCACCGCATCTGGACACTGGCCTCTTTTTACTGGCTTGTAACTACAGCGTGCCATTTATTTTGAACCTCGCTCCGGTGGAATATTAACATCAGCCACGAATTCGGGGCTCATTTGCCGAAGACGGACCCCCAGCCGCCGTCCCCAGGCGCACGGTACTCCGGCCCGACGCCCTCCTCCCTGCTATTATTCGGCAGCCTTTTAAAGGGAGGCGCAGCCTGATTGGACGCGCCGGGGTCACGTGGTGCCCGGCCGCCTGGTCCCGTCGATGTGAGCCGAGGCTGGCGGCGGTCTGGCGGCGCTCTGCTCCTGGTCGGCGCGCTGCTCTTATAACCACAAAAGCCTCGACCGTTTTTATTGAGGAGCATTTTTTCCCTCCTGATCATGGGCGACAAGAAAAGCCCGACGAGGTACGGTAGCGAGCGGCTCACGCCGTGTTTCTCGGGGGTTTTCCGCATCGGGGGTGAGCCGTGTGTCAGTCCGGCTGATATTCGGATGCTTCTCGCGCTCGGTGCGCGTGCCAGGGCTGTGTGGCGCGGCCATGGCGGCTTGCCGCTAGCTCTCTCTCTCCCTCCCTCCCTCTCTCCGCACTCAGGCTCGGCACTTTCAGACAAAGAGGGGAAAAGCGCACGGGAAACGCCTGGCCCTTTCGTCTCTCTCACCGAGATGCCGCTCTAACGGGCGCCCTGCTGCGGGAAGGCTTCGGGGGAGAGCTGGGGCGCAGAGGCAGTTTTTATGTTTTCGGGGAGCGGGCGTATCTATCGCAGTCGAGCCCGAGTTAGACTTGGTTAGTCCGGCTCTGCTAGCTCGCTATTATAAAGAGACGACGGCGCGCTGCTAACAATCCCGCTAGCCATCAGCTGTAACCGGTCGCCCAGCTAGCTGGCGGCTCCCACTCCCCTCTTTCCTCCCGATCTCATTCTCCGCCCTCTCCCCCCTTTCTCCGCCGACTCCCTCCCCTCAGCCTCTGGCGGTATCAGGCTCCGCTCTGACCCCTTTATCTCGTTGAATCTCTCCCCCTCAGGCCGAAAAGACAAGCCAAACCCTCGGCGGACGACGGCTTTTGGGACTGTAGCGTGTGCACCTTCAGGAACAGCGCCGAAGCGTTCAAGTGCAGCATCTGCGATGTGCGGAAGGGTACTTCCACCAGGTACGGCTCCCGGGGCTGCGGGGAGCGGCTTCGGCCCGCCTCCCCTCCCTCCCTCCCTCCCTCCCTCTATCAGGTGTGACTTACTCCAGGTACCAGGCGCGCATCTATCGCTAGTTTTACTGGCCAATTGAGCTGTCGGGACTCCAGTCCAAAACGGCCGGTATCCCGGCTTCGCTGCCTTTGGACACATCCAGGCGTCTTAACTCCTTGTCAATTAGTTACGTTTCTTAAGTGTGCACGACTTTCGATTTAACGACCTGTGAAACTCCAGCTGGAAATGTTGATAATGTGACTCCTTATCCTAAATGAAAATTAATCTGGTTCAGTTTATGTTGTGGTTATATATAAGTATTCCTCCAATAGCATATTTGACTGCGTAGAAGTGGTTGGAAGATGTATGCAAAAATTCCAGCATACTGACCCACTGACAGCTCATTTCCACTATACATGTAAATTACAGGTGGTAGTTGAGGCTCAGTGTTCATGTTGATGACCTGCATCCCTCTGTCTAGGATGGTGGTGTTCACAGTGTGACTTTTTGTATCCCTGATTTCTGCTGGACTAGATTTTATATGGCATTGCTCAGAAATGTTTATGGAGGTGTAAAGTGATCTAAGACCTAAAGAAGCTCGTCAGGTGATGATCGTCAGGTGTTCAGCAAGTTTAACGGTCTGCATCTCCGCACTAAGAACTATATACAGTCACAGACTTTCTCTAGAGTGGCAGGCATCTAAAATTATCCACACGTTTCATTTATGCTTTGAGGTCCCCTGAATGAAATCCCACTTAAACACTTTGGAGTTTCAGGTTCAAGGACTCCCAAGTGAGATGTCACACTTTGGAATTGTGTACTTTTGTGTAGATTAACTGTTTTAAATTTTTTTTGTAACACCTGTAAGGCCTGCACTGTAAAGCCAATGTAACAATGTGCTGTCCGTATTATGTAGTATTGATGCATGTGGGGCTTCTGTTTGTTTTGAAAATGCTTATTGTACCCATGGTGGGATTCTGTAGACCAGTGTATCTGCTGAAGGGAATAAGTGGAGGCTATAATGTTGTGAAATCTTAACATTCCCTCTTCTGTCACTGGCTGATGACACTCAGCTTGTCACTGTCTCACATATATGCAGCCCGTCTTTGTGACTTTGCTTCTTTAATTTAATTGTGGCAGTTTGATTTCTTTGACGAAACACTAATGCAATTATAAATACCCAGTATGATGGCAGATGGGAGCAGTGGCTGAATGAGTGAACAGCCAAGGGTATCGTGTGTGTGTGTGTGTGTGTGTGTGTGTGGTAGCTGATAGGATCTCAGTGAGGATAATTTACTCCTATTTAGTTTACAAACACTGCTTCAAAGGCTCAAATCAGCATGTACTGATACAAGTTAATTGTGACCCTGCTGAGGAATCCCCGAGAATTAACCTTCTCGGTTGCACTTTTAGAATGAGTGCTCACTGACGCAGTCTGTCTGTGGGGGCAGGGGGTGCAGGTAGGTTTACGGTTTCTGAAAGGCTTGGTTTGTTTTCCTTATTGTGACGCCAGTATGAGGCTGACTGGGTTGTCCTCGCTCAGTTACTGTAATGATGGGAAGTTCTTACTGAGCTGTTTAGTCAGTTTTACCAGCGTTTGTTGGCACCTCTCCCATTTGCTTCTGCCTAGTTCATACTGAAATAAACCCTTATTTCTTTGAAAACACCCCTAATTCGCCTTCATTTATGTGTTCCGTTTCCTGATGTCAGAAGCTGGGATTTTGTGAAGTGTATGACAGCTCTGAAGTCATGATTATTAGTGTCAAACTCTCATTGAAACTGGACCCTTGGAAGTGCTTTTGGTTTCTTTGATCATTGTCTGTTTAATAGTGTTCTTGGTTAACCTGAAACTTTCATGTTAGTTCCATGAGTTCACTTTCTGACACATATAGACATTTTGGGATGAATTGTCATCATCAGTCTCTTATTTGGGTCTCAGTCTGCATTTGTCACAGAATCAGGATAAATAAAAGCAAATTGAGCGGTAGCGATTGGGATTCAGAAACCCCCCACGTTAGTCGCCCTCGACCCCACACTGAGTGCGCTACCCCTTTGCGAAGTACTCAGGTCACAGTGGTTTCTGCGAAATCAAGGTCCTCAAACAGTGAAGGGTGTTTGTGCGGCTTAACATGTGAACACTAGAGCCGTCCTCCCCTTCGGACTCATGCAGCAGGTGATGTGTGGACTGCTCCATTGTAAGTGTCATATTTAGAGTTGGCTCAGACGCTTGTTTTGAAAACAGCCCTCTGGCAGCCAAAAGCCAGTTCTGCTAGCAGACACACAAGTTCTGGCTCTCCTTTATGGCTTGAGATATCGTCACTGGGGCTTTGTGGCTCTTGGGGGAAGATGTGCTTCAAAGTGCTGCTGGCACTGCGATGGGCTTCTAACAAGGGCCACCAGATCTCCACCTGTAAACCTGCATCTGTTAATCTAGGTAATTTTAGTGGGAACTGCTGTAACCTTACTATAGTAAGGTTAGTAAATATAGTATTTACTGACTGATAAAAGGGCAGCTTGATCTATATGTAAACTATAACATACAGCCCCCAATGTGGCATGCTGTCAGATAGGCAGAGGTCATTCTGGGTCATTTTAATTTTGTTGCTGAGGGAATTGTGTACAAAGACATTCTTTAACAAAGTCAATTCCATTTTAGGGGTAGGCCTGAAGTCCCTCTTGTTTAATGGTGGACATAGTTACTGACAAATCAAGTAGAAAAGTGATTATGTACATTATTGTGTTGTGTTTTCAATGCAAAGTATTTGTATGTCTATTTAAATCTGAAGTTTTTTTTTTAAACAGAGTAAATCTGTTGAGCTGTAACTTCATCCTGTACTAAGTCATAGGGAGCCAGCAGCTTAATTTCAGAAAATACTGGGTACAAGGCAGGGGACACCCTGGAATTGGGATGTTCCCTCACATGACACCCATTCACACGCTACGGGCACTTTAGAGGGACCAGGTAAGCACATGTTTTGGGAGGAAACCTGCGTGACCATGAGGAAAACATGCAAGTCTCGAGAAATCGAACCCACAACTCTGGAAGTATGAGACAGCGTGGCTAATCACTGAGCCAACATACAGGTTTGACAGATTCATTTGCTGTAATGTACAAACATCTTAAGGGATTCGTTCTTCACTTGCTGCTGTAATGACTAATAAAGACTGATAACGTTGAAGTTAGGATTCTCTTCTTGGACAAAGTACTTAAACAGCTCAGGTATCTGTCTAGACCATTTCCTGATGATTATGTGAAGTTTACACTTTAATAGGTTGGGTGGAGAATTCTCTTTTTTAGTGGCATGCAGTTGATGTCCTACCATGTCATTCCAGCACTGTTGACAAGGATGATGAGCTGGTGTTCTTTCATGAAATGTGAATCTGAGGGTTAGGTTTAGGATGGTGGATTAGAGTTGCGGTTGGGAATGTGGGTCAGGCCAAGCTGGATGCTTTTGGTTTGGCTGCATCAAATGTGAAAAGTTAAACTGCTGTTTTCAAGCTTTAGTTTTTCCATGTTTTAAAGTTCCATTTGTTTCTAAATTTCAGAATATCTACATGATAGTTTCTTCAGTGTTACATTTTGATGGGTGAGGCTTGGGATGAGAACTTAATACATTTCCTGTCTTCAGTCATAATTTTGCATATCTTGTCAAAATGTACGAAACAAAAATGGTTAAATGTTCTTTTGCTCTTCTTGGATTTCAATCTGAAACCCATTTAGACTGCAGTTTTAACATTTTGAGCACATCTAACTGCAGTACTGCAAACAAAGGGAACTTTGTAATACTGATTTAAAAGAAAAAGTCGGGTTTTGATGCTGGGAGAATATAAAGCCTGACATCTTATTCTTTTTGTTGGATAAAAAATGTGTGCAAGTAGGAAACGTGGCTTGAAAAAACCCAGCTTCAGTTTTTATTGCTTTTGATTATTATTCCTGTATTTGTAATGGATTTTTATGCAGGGTTGTAGTATGTTTGGTATAGTGTGTGTTTTTTTTATTTCTGATAAGGAGCTGTATTATTTTTTATATAATTATTTCTTGCCTTGTAGTTCTATTCCCAACTTTTCTCGGTTTCTGGTGAAGATTTTTCCTATTAATAGTGTTCCCAGGTTCGGTGATTCGAGGGTATTTATAATTTTGCCACACGTTCCAAGGTTCAGTACTGAGAACTTTAAACTTCTCGGGGCAGTATTTATTTTGGGAGACAGAAGGTATCGGACACGACCTAATGCTGCCAGGAGTTCATTTTATGTTCTAAAAGAAATGTGCAATTTGAAGATAAGCTATCTCCATGTGCCATGATGATGATGTGAAATGGATGCATTACCGGTCTGTAAAGTTGTGAGCTTGTGTGATGGCTTAATTCAACCCAGCATTTACCACATGGAAATCTCACACAGGTATTGGATTGACATTGCCATGTTCTTCAGGTTTGTTTGCTTGCTTAAGTGTCTGGGAACTTGAAGCTAGGTGTCTGGGTTCAGCTTTCCGGGGCTCACAGGAGCAGAGTTGACGTGATGTCTAGCAGTTCTGCCTTCTTCCATTTGGTTTTGCGCTTGAGACGACGAGCACAGAAGTTCTCACTGCGGTGCTCTGTGTACAGATGGATGGAGCGGGAGGGCTGAGGCAGCGAGGGGAAGGGGGCGGGGTGACTGTGCACCAGAGCAGCATGGATGGTGGTGTGGGGGGAGCTGGGGGTATCATGCTGAGGTTGACAGTGCTGCACTGAGCTCACTTTATGCATCATCACCTGGTGGAGGTGGTGGCTCTGAGCTCACTGACCCCCCCCCCCCCCACACACACACACACACAACCACAGGGAGAGTTTCTCTGAAATCCCCCCCCCCCACAGCTGACTGTCATTGACTGTATTTTGAGGAGGTGGAGAGGAGGAGTTTCCATGACTTCATGTGGTTGAGTTTATCAGCTGTTAAAGGGGAATTCTCCTGAAATTCGATAACTTTAACACACCGTCCCTCATGTTTACTGCACCAAAGAATACTCTAGTTTTTCTTTGCTGATCTTAACATAAGCATTTTATGTTTCCTGGTTTGAGCTTTGAGCATGTTGCCGTGCACTGCTTTCTACATTTTATTAGCTTGAAGGATTCAAAGAAAACAAGTTTGCAAACCTTGGAAACCAGCGTATTTGGCTGACCAAGAAAATTTTACCCTCCAGTGCTGTAAAGAAGCTAGTACTTGTGGCTCAGTGGGAAGCACTCTTTCCTCACACATCCAGGGCTGGGGGAAGGGGAGAGTTGCATGGCCTTCTTGTATTATGTGGGTTTCCTCCCATGGTCCAAAGACATTGTTAGGTCTGGGGTCTCTCATAGTGTTAAGCCCTGCCATTTACTGGCATTCCCTTCTAGTTTTCCTGTGCCATGTGTTTTCTGGAATAGACTCCCATTCTCCTGCAGCCAGTTGCCAGATAAGTGTATGTATGGATGGATGGATGTGTTTTGGATACATTTTAAGTTGTTTCCCACGCTTCTTAACTCGGGATTTCCACATTCATTACTCGAGCTGCATCAGTAGTTTTAATCGGACATCTGCTGATGAGATGTGCTGTGTGTCTTTGTGTTGCTTTATGTAGTTTGCACCTCCTCTGGCCCTCAGATTGACCTTTAACAGTGGTTCTGTCCTCTGTCATGTCTGTGCCTCCCATCAAGAGAATACTGTATGCCTCAAAAATTTGAGCAAAATTTCCAGTCCCATTGATTGTGCTGGATGCGCATGATTGGGTCTGGCTCTTCTTCGGCTTGCAGTGGTGTTGTCTCTGATTCTTGGAGTGACTCCAGAGCTATAGGGGGAGGGTCTACGGATGGGAAAGCTGCTGTTAGGGATGTTTGACCACCCCGGCAGGCTGATTTTCGTGTATTCTTGGTCCTGTCAAAATGGCTGAGCAGTCTCACCTCAATATCTCTTATATGTATCGGTCATACCGTACAGAAAAATATCACCTCTCCAATAAAATAGGTTTGCAGTCTGGTGGTACCTCTGCCTGTAAAATTGATGTTTAAAACCAATTAAATTATATGTGATGTGTGTTTTCTGTCTGTATTGTGGTGTTTTCTTTCTTAAGCCTTGCAAATTCATTACTGTGTCATTGTGGGAATTGGAACATCACTGTCCTGTACAGAATAGACATGTTTCAAGGCAAGCAGGCCTTTGGGATTACAGACATATCTCTGGGTTTGGATACATCCCGTTCAGTGGGTAGGGCATGAATATTTAATCTCCATCCTCAAACGCAGTGGCTCTCCTAGTGCTGGAACCTCTCAATTCCGTGGTCTGGAGGCAGAAAAGACAGTTCATCCCGAAATGCACCTTGACAGTCCCCATAAATGTAGGGCTGTGCCCCACAAAATTTGGGTTTGACTGACTGTTTGAATGATGCCTTCAGTAACATTGATAACTCTCACAGATTCATTTCCTCCCTTATTTCACAAATGCTGGAAGCCAGTTGAGTGGTTGATGTCATGGAAATGGATAATGGCTACCAGAATATTCCGGCGGACATACACCGGAAAGATGGGCTCTGTTCGCAGTGACTCTTATTTGCATAATTACCGTGACAGCGGCTGTTATGTCACCTGCTGCGTTGTACGTCCTTTAATGGACGGTGACATGTAGAGCTCTGGAGCCAGTCGAGCCCCTCCTGTTTAAACGAGCCAGGCTGCCAGCAGCGAAAAGGAGGCATTTCACGTTCGCCTCTTTTGAAGAGTCTGACTGTGAATAATCACCTGTCCTTCCAAACGCTCTCATAGAGAGCACGGTGTTAATTGAGGGTTCTTCTGCACCAGGTTTCACGCTGAAGTGTCTGAGTGTATAGTTCCGCTTTGCTTGTCCCTCTTCACTGCTCATTGTTTCGCAATTGTCATAATGCCTTCAGCACCCTAACTGCACAGCATGTGTTTTTTGTTTTGTTAATCTAAGCCAATCCTGTGGTAAAGTCCCTGGGAAGTTGGTGGGGCTGAGGGGTTTGGTGCACGGATTGTGTCGGATTGGGTGCTCATTACGAAGGGGTAATTCTGCAGTGGGAGTCATTGTACCACCTTGCCCAGAAGGCCAGAATAGTGAATCTTCCAGGCTTTTTTCCCAGCTGAGTAGGTGAGCTCACTGAGCTCTCTTGGTGTCAGTTTGGTCAAGAAAGCTCCTGGATTGTATCTTCAGCGTCGCTGCAGCCTTAATTTTCTGGTAGATGTCCCATATATGAATGTACATGTAACTTTCTCTAATGAAATAATGAGCAGGAAATTGCAGCTCTAACCCATCATCTGATGTTTTCAGAGGGTTTGCTTCTAATCATGGTTTGCACACCTTAAAGCTTTACAGCAGAAGTAATTTCTGTTCAGTGTTTTGCTCAACTGTACAGCAGTAGAACCCTGGTGGTAAGGCTGGGCGATGTCCCATCCTATATCTCGTATGGAAACAACATTGTTTATATCGATATACTTTGTTGCTTTAAAATTATACTCGTAGAGCCTGTCTGTCTCTTGCACAACTGCACCTGCCCCACCCCTCTCCTTCACTCACAAGTCTTGCATGCAGCAACAACATGAAGACAGACTCGGACATGCTAGTGACATGGAACTGGTTCGTAAAATAATATATGTCTGCAATTTACTCTTGAGCCATTTTCTTTCATGCACGTGTACAGCTGTCTCTTAAAAGTGCCTGTGTGACATTGGGGATGTTTTGGTTCGGACTTGGAACTGTCTGTTATTAATTATGGGGGAAAAATATCGAGATGTATATTGCTATTTGGCTAAAAAAATATTGAGAGATTTTTGGACCATGTCATCCACCCCTGCCGTGTCAAGGATTCCATCCTGCAGTTGTCAGACTGCATACGGTCTGAAAGCTTGTTGGATGGTTTTGACTGCTGTCAGCCCTTATAGCGAAAGTACTTCACTCAGACCACTGGGTCATGGATCCATCCAAATAAATGGGGAGGTGGACAGACTAAAGGCTCCTATTTTGGTTGGCCAAGCCATATCTACTGAGCAAATAGCTGCACTGTGATTTTCAAATATGGCATTTTGACAAGTGCTGTGTTTGCTTATCAGAACACTCAGCGTTGGCTTATGTGGGGTGCTGAGTGACTACCTTTTATTTCTGATTTCCAGTGACAAGTCTCAGACTTCTGGATGAGGGATTTCAAAGCAGGGGGGGCAGGGGCCAAATCAGTCCCATTATCTCGTAGTCCCAGGTGATCCTTGTTGACAGTTCATCCTTCAGTGTGTCTAAATGATTTTTAGTCAAGTTCCTTAACGGACTTGTTTCCAAGCAGTTTGTGCCTCTAACCTATTGCCGGTTATCTGTAGCACTGACTGACATGGGAGTCATGCATGTTTGTTTGCAAGATGGTATCCATGTTCCCAGATAATACCTGCAAACACTTATCATGTTCCATTGATGATATCAAGCTCTTGGGTGGCTTTCAGTGTTTGAGCGTAGGGGAAGTAGTAGGGGGGATTTTACAAAGATGAGCTACCACCTCCCTGGAGGTTTCCATGGACAATGGGGCTTGATGTAACCATTAGCATTGTTACGATCTGCGCTACTAAGCGTGACTCCCAGGGAGGGGTATGGGCCAAACCCTAGTGGTGTAAGAGGTCCCAACGGTGGGAGTGCACCAACCGTGCATGACTGCGCCGCCCACAGCCCCCACCTCCAGCTACTCTGCCTTAAAGTGAGCCGTGCTCTGGTGTCAGAGACCTCTGCCTTTCACTGATTTTGAGACATGGGGAATGTATGGACACAGATCTCAACTTCTGATACTGCTGAAAGGTACTCAGTTTTGTGATGTGGAATTTGATGCTCGGAACAGCTCATTTAGGCCTTCGGGGATTGGCCTGTAATCTTGCCATACTTCCGAGCCAGGTATCATGCTAATTGTACTCTTTTTAGCCTCCTCCGTCAGGTCCTTTGTTTCCATCAGTTTAAAGAGTACAAGAGAACCTGTTTATGCTGTGACCGGGGAGGACCAGGGCTGAGAACCGCTGCTCTGAACAGATGGTGTCATCAGCTGGTCTCTTCCCCGCCCTGTTGTGCTGAGTCCACCGCCTCCTTACTGCCATTCCTAGCTTTTGGGCCAGAACATTGCCAGCATAGTTAACAAAATCTCCATATTACCAATTTGGGTGTGACATCGGATATCTTGACTTTAAATGGGCTTGTGTGCTAAATCGCTCTGCTTCATCTGGGAGATTGTGAAACTCATACCGTGGTAAAATGCTGTGTCCTCCACAGCCAAGGGTGTGGCTAACTTCTCACATTCTGACATTTAGAGTGTTTCCGTGGAGCTGGGCCATTTTGCACTGAATTTGTCTGTCTGTGTTCCCACACCTCATGTCCCTGACCCAAGACATGCTGGTATGTGGTCATAAGCTCACATGAGGCCAGAGTAAAGGGTGGTATTACTGGGTGAAGCAAGTGGCAGCCCAGGGAACCCCCCCCCCCCCCCCCCCCCCCCAGAGCACGACAGGTGCACAGGGTGCTGGGCTGCTGCCGGCCTGATCCACATTCTACCCTGGACTGGACATCGATTGGAATGGCAGGCAGGCACTGTGACATGATTGCTCATTATGAGACGATTGATTACCTTGTGATTGGCCAGCCTCCTGTGGGAAGCTCAGCTACTGAAGCCCATCAGTCAAACTGAGGCTGTGTTGGCGAGACTGCCTTGGTGACAGCAGAGTCCTCTGGTCAGGATGCAGATTTTTCACACTGATTAAGTGTCTGTCCTTGTATTAGTACAATAATAATATCGGTTAGGTTTCACATCTTCCTTTGTATCCTTCCTTCATTTGGGTTGCTTTTGTATTTGGACTCATTTGCTTCATTGGGAAGCTGATGTTCCAACATGTTGGTTCTTTCCTGAGCTTTCCTTTCGTGGATCGTTTCTCTTCAAACAGTATCAAAGCACGACGACAGTCATCTGGTTCTTTGGAATCAAATGCTAACCGGCAGACTTAAACAAAACATCACTGTCACATTTCTGTCTTACAAGAAGCAGTAGCTTCTCAAATTTCTGAAACCTCTTGAAACAAAAATCAGCGTTAAATTGTTTTAATTATTATTGCAGAACGACAACCACTAACTTCAATAAAATCAAATGCATAAAACTTTGTTTGTGAAATACTTAAGATATGAAGAATATTATGTGCTCCCTCCTTTTTATGTAGCACAGGTATCAAAAACAACCAGTGCAGGATTCAGTTTTGTCCCCTGTAAAGTATGTATTTCGTCAGCTGTCTGTTTTTTGAAGCCAAAGGCAAGCTTTGTGTAACTGTAAAAGTCAACAAATATTCCTGCAGTTTCACTTCCAGTATGCAGTGATGAAGTGTCTTGGCACTTCTGCAGTTATCTGAATAAATTAGTGCTTTTTTATGTCCAGATTATGGAAATAGTATAAATGTATAAATACATGTCTTTTGGGCGATTGCCCCCCCCCGAAAGATTTTTTAGAAGGTGTTCTTTTCAGAGTGCTACATGACTAGAGTAATTAGACTGACTGAATGGTACCATCCTTCCTGATGCATTCTGTATGAAATAGAGCTGTACAAGATCCACCCAAGCGTGGAAACATGCTTTGTGCTATTCAGCAGGTTTTCATTTGCACTGCTACCTGTGTAGTTGTAGGCCTCATTTCGCTGGTCAAATGATTTTTGAAACCAGCAGTTCTTTACTCTTTGACCAGGTGTGCATGTGTATAAGTGCCTGGCAATGTTTTACTTAACATGTATGCTTGTTCTCAATTGCAAGGGCGATCTCAAGATTTTTTTTTTTCTGGCCACGGTTTGGTCCTTTCAACCCTTCTGAGGGCACAGTAAACACGGATTAAGTATTTCTTTGATACTATGGTTCTATTCACAATAGTGAAATATTTCTGTCCTGTGGGAGAGTGGGATAGCCAGAATGACAAGGTTTAATGTGACTACTGTTGGGTTTGCGAAGGTGGTTTTCAGTTTCAGAAATGAAATTCTTTTATTTTTACTGGTGCTTTTGTCTGGCCTCATCTACTACTTTAATGTTTTGGCCAGCAGGTAGCATATTGGTTTTGACTGTGAAAGTTTGCATGCCCAAACTCTAGCTGTAATTATCCGGCTGTATATAGTGGGAGAGAATTTTACTTATCTGCTTAATTTTTGTAAACATATGTAGTTTCTTTGCTTTCTTGTGTTATTGTTTGGACATTAGCCCACTAGTGAAGGTGTGGTCACGTCAGCGGCGCACACAACTGCCCTTCATCACAGCTCCTTGTGTCGATTTGCTGATAGCCCCCGGCTGTGTTGAGTCAAGCACTGGTTCCCTGCACACTGCTGGCTGCCCTCCTGGCTCCTGTAGTGTGATTATTGGTGTGGAGCAGAGCGTGGCTCGCCTGAGAGCCTTCCAGCGCGTTCCGTTCAGCCTCTGTCACCACCAGCTGCTGCCAGATGTTCCCCATTACTCTCATAACCCGCACTGGCACACAGGGGTTGGGAGGGTGCTCTGCTGAGCCACTTTCATTACCGCCGAGGTTTTTGGGCCTTTCTGACACTGTTTTGTAAACTGTAGCAGGGTGGAGATTCACCGGGCGCATGGTCAGCTACAGCCCCCTCGCTGATTCGCTTCAGTTGACCAGATGGATTCCTGGGAGCAGATGGGTCGTTTTGTTTGCAATTAGCCCTCAGCCGGAACCGAACCTCAGCCCACGCGCTGTGGTGTAGAGTTTAGTCTCGGCGGACCCACGATGCTAAGCAGGCAGGATGGAGATGCCGCGTGTGGCGTGCCCTTTTCAGGCCTTGACAGCCCGCGCGGAAATCAGATTAGCTCACTTGAAGGACGCGCTGCCGGTGCTCCCTGCCTGCCTCTCCCCCAGATGCACCTATTATGGGCCTGCAGTAATGAGATTAGCCAGCACAAAGGCCTGTGAGGCTGAGGACTCTTCAGTCAGAGCTGTCTTAAATGGTGGGGGGGCTTTAACCACTCATGAACTGCGCCTCCCTGTCTCTGACCACGCCTCTTGTGTCCTGCCAGGAAACCTAGGATCAACTCCCAACTGGTAGCACAGCAGGTGGCCCAGCAGTACGCCAGCCCCCCGCCACCCAAGAAGGAGAGGAGGGAGAGGGCCGAGAAGGAGCGGCCCGAGGTGGAGAGGGTGGAGCGTGTGCGTCCAGACGGCGAGCCGCCCTCCGAAAAGGAGGCCCTGGAGAAGGAAAAGGAGAAGCCGGACCAGGAGAAGGACGTCAGCCCCACAGTCACACGGAAGCCCAGCAGCAAGAAGACCAAGTGAGGCTCTAGCTGCAGTAGATCCGCCAGTGGTGGGTCAGAGCTTTTCCCCCTCTTTCTCAGACGACTTTTTTTTTTCCTGTTCGCTACTTGCAGACCCAAGTCAGATATTCATCAAAGTCCCCGCAGTGAAGTGAACAGCATCCAGTCTGGAAATTCAACAGCCAAGAGCAACGGTTCCTCACACGTTTCAAGGTAAGATTCCTCACCATGGTCTTTGCCATCGTGCTTCATGTCCTCTTCGTTAAGCTTGTGTGTCCCCCAACGTAACGGATAATTAACTTTTGCTAATGATCTCACCCTCCCTGGTTTGTTTATTTATTTTTGCGTGTGTGTGTGAGAGAGAGAGGGAGAGAGAGCTTTGCGAAAGTCCTTCTGTCAGGATGCCATACTGTGGAAAAATTGTTCACTGATGTCCATTTTTAAGCATAAACAGCTTAAACTCACTGGCATGTTTCTCTATGCGTTTGGATAAATTGTTCTTTGATGAAGCCATTTTGGCTTGGTGTGACAGAATGTCACTTCTTTTGTTGATCTCTTGTTCCTTTTGAGATAATGCCATCATCTGTCTCTGGAGTATTTGAGCTGGCCTATTGCTTTCCATAATACTGGACTTAACAACCCCTGTGTGTTTCCAAAAGTGTTCTCCAAATTCCCACTTTTCTGTTCAGCGTTCATGTAAATAATTGTGGGTGCTTGTCGTAGCAAGGATGTGTCTGATTAAATTGCCCACCCGGTTTGTCCTGAACAGCAGGCCCAAACTGAAGAACGTGGACCGGAGTACCGCCCAGCAGCTGGCCATTACCGTGGGCAACGTCACTGTCATCATCACGGACTTTAAGGAGAAGACGCGCTCATCCTCCACATCGTCATCCACGGTGACGTCCAGCGTGGTCTCGGAGCAACAGCACCAGAGCTCGGGCTCTGAGAGCATGGACAAGAGCTCCTCTCGGGCCTCCACCCCCAAAGGACATCTCACCGTGGGGCATGACGAGTCCTTTTGAGTCCCCTACCTGCAGCTCCATGGAGAATATCAGATTCCAGAGGGGAGTGTGAATTTTCAGGATCTCCTGCCCCCACATGCCCCCACCTTCTTTCCACGATGTTGAGCTCCTGGGACATGGTTGCACACAAAGCTGACAGGTGCTTTTTCATGGGACTTGGGCTCCGGATGCCAGTGTGAGGCCAGCAGGAATCCGACCTTGTACGTATTCCATTGGTTTCTATGTTTAAGTGGACATTTGCTGAATTGACGTTTTTAAGAAATATCTATATATAAACACACATAGATATTTGTAAAATCTGAAGTTTCCACCAACATTTTAACAATATTGATGCATCGTTATTCCTATTTATTTGTCTGTGTACTTCTAAAATCTCGATTTTACTTCACTGAGACTTTTAAACGCGGCTTTGCTCATGTTCTCCGTTGTATAGTTGGATGATTTGTGAAATCGTCCGAGCTCTCCGAACACCTCCAACACTGGTGCTACGTACACTGTGAAACCGTTTTGCTTCTGGGGCTTCGCCTGGATACGTGCTATCCTCGTCTTATCACCGCTTGGAGCACAGAGGCTTCCTGCCGAGGCCGGATTATGCTGCAATCGTACGGAGAGACTGAAGTGAGGGCCCTTTCTCTATGGGCGCCGCCTCAACGTCGTCCTGGTTTTTAATGTGTGTTGGAGCTTTGGCAAACAAAACCTAACGATTTCTGTGACGCAAAATGTGGCTTATAGATTAATTGTGCTCCTTAGTGCATCAAAGAACAACACTATATAAAGGTTTTTTTATTTCATTTTATTTTTTCTCTTGACCTGCATTTTGATTTTTATTTAAGAGTAAGCAGGATTCACTGAGCTTTTGGATAAGATGGGAAGTTGGGTGGATTTGAACCTTCTGTTGAGATGGTCTTTAAAATAACCTGAGTGTATAATGCAGGCAGTGGATTTCTGGAGGATTAAATGATCAGTAAAATTAGCAGGGGTGCCCAAACTTCATCAGGCTGGAATACAAACCAGCATGTACTATCGCCTAATTACCTTCCATCAACTGTTGCATGAATCATAGGACTCAACTTTCCATGAATATTCATTATACACGTTCCGTAGTTTGAATGAAATGGTTTAAATAATTACAGGTTACCGTTCACCAGTTCACAGTGGGTTAACCTGGCACTCACTCACGCTTCCACTGTAATTCCAAATGATAATTTTTGTCACTACTTATCATTACAGCTGTTTCTCCACTAACATCCATTCAGTAGGATGTGACCCAAAAGCAACCGAGTCACGTTATCAGTGACTACCAGTGAAAACAAATCAGCTGCTTAATCACTGCAGTCTAGGCAGGAACCGAAACCAGGATACATTCGGATTGAAGGAATTGAGGCTGCCCCAGAGATGTTATAGCTGTACAGAAATCAATATGCAAATTGGTCGTTCTTTTAGTGGTGCTATGGATTTATGGATAAAGGATGTTAGTAGGTGATTGAGAATTTAGCTTTGTAATAATGAAATGCGTTTAAGACTCCAGTACATTAGTAAAGGAAAATTATATAAAAATAGTAATTGAAAACTACAATAATTGTACCAATAATATTGTTAAGGTGCTATTTTTGGTACTCATTCTTCATTCTACTAAAACCATTTGATAGACTATAAAAGTAAATGAGATCAATAAAATTATTGACTTCAGCCCCCCCCCCCCCCCATCACTGTCCATAGGAAATAAGACTTATGTGTATTTCAATATCCTGTGGAAAAGTAATGGAAAGTCAGCACATTCCCCTTAATATGGAACTTGTAAAAAGAATAAACATGTATGTGAAATCTTAGTTTTATTTATTGATGGACCAAAGGAATTTGATACTAACACACTAAATAGAAATTTGAAATGTTATCAAATGTGTGATGTATAAAAAATAGACTAATATAATTCATGTAAATTATGTCATTTTTGCTCAGTCCGAGACATTTGGACTGTTTGGACAGCCTACATCTTCCATATAAAATGTCACAACGTTTCTGTCGACGGCCGACGTTTTGCACTTTTGTGGCACGTCTGTGCAGAGAGCCGTCCAGTCATGGTGTCGGAGGCTCACCTTGAAGGGTCCTAATGCGAGTGCTGCCCTCAGCGTTGCCCGATAAAAATAGGTCTTAAAAGCAGTTCCAGGAGGACCACAGTGTCCTCCTTTTTCCCTCCAGATGCTTCTCCCTTCGACTAGCTTATTTAGCCCAGCAATCAGTGAATTTTATTTATTTTTTATGTAATTTTTTTGGAAGGTTGTTTATTTAACTATTGCTACTGTTATAAACAACCTGCATGAGAATTATTTTTATTTTATTTTTTTGAAAAAAGAGAAAGCCGCCTTTTATCCTACATCAAGCCTCCATCCATTCAAGCCTATCGAACAATGAGATGTACTGGTAACTAGGCAAGGTGTTTACATGAATGGTACCGGCTGTACTTGCATTCATTTTAATGCCATTTTCGATATCCATGTCTTTTGATTTGCACAAAGGAAGCAAAGCTGTTGTTATGGGAATTATTTCATCATGTTGTCTTTAGGAAAAGTAACTCCTGTTCTGGGCGTTGCTTTATACCACCTGTACACATCCCCGCCCCCTTTATAGTGCACTGCGAAGCGTTACAGTCATAAGATGTATTGCTGTTTTCTCTTGCCTGTCCCACTCTCATGCAGACTCCGTTAACTTTTGTAAAGCTCTCGATTTCTTAAATTATTGGAAATGATTTACTTGCTGGATATATTAAAAATGAAAAAGGGAAAAAAAAAAAGTTTGCTTGTATGTAACTTGAAATGGTACAGCAGCCAACAGCAGAATGGACAATGGAGCTGAACATTTATTATAATTATAATTATTTTAAAAAAACGCAAGCATTTCTGTTCTTGTGTATGACCAGTAACCTTATTTTACTGTGTAAAGATGGTTACATTTTTCTTTTAGCTTTGTTTTGTCTCAAACCCAAATATGCTTGTTTCAATATTGTATAACAACCTTGTGATAATTTTCAATTGTATACGTGTTACACATGCTCTTTTTTATTTCTTCTAACAGTGTCTTGTACAATGTTTTTGAAGTTTTTGATCTATAAAGTTATTTTAGGTCTTTTTTTAAGTATATCTGCATTTTATTTTACTTTTGCTTTCGCTTACCCCCCCCCCCCCCCCCCATCCTTTCTTACTACTTGCTGAAATATCAATGGTGATTTTGTGAAATGGTCAGATTTAATTTTCTTGTGCTAAATGTATTTGGGTAAATTTAAAAAAAACAAAAACAGGTCACTGCTCCTTGTCTCGCTGATACGATGTTTATATATAAATAATATATAAATATATATGTTATCTGGCATGTGCACGACGTCGTTGGTAGAAGCCACTTTATAATTTCCTCCGCTTCAAATAGAAATGTCTATTTATTAATTATGCTTGTAGTTTTTCACAAATAAAATGGTTACATTTATTTAATTCATGATGGGCTTCAAGCTTCAATTTTTTATTTAATGGACTGAACAATGTATCATACCAAATAAGGGAATAGGGCAACTGCATGCAGACCGTTTATATTATACAAACTGTCATTTAGCTTCAACACCATACAATTACCCCATGAAACAATGCACCCAAAACAACGGGATTAATAAGACAAAGATCAGGTTTTGTATGAAAAGGCTGATCTGTGATTTATTTATTTTCATGTCCGTTAAACAACCGATTAGAAAGATTTTTCTTCAAAATGGATCCATAATTACTGCAGTGCAGGTGTTCCAGAGCAGGTGATTAGTAAGGGCATTTAGAGACACTTGTCAGCAGTAGGAGGTGTGGGGAGATCCCTGTTAGCCTGGGGTCATGTGCACCATGCCCTGAGCCTTTCACTGGGGTGTATGGAAGAGCATAGGGCCGTATGGAAGCTAAGCTTGGCTGTTATCTGAATGCTTTCTTGGTTACCTTTATTACCACAGCTTTGAATCCTAGAAGCTAAAGCATTGTGACAATGCTGTTCCAGGACTCTTTCCACATGGTTCTTCAACACATGAAAGTGCTTTTAATTTTTTACATATGTCGGATGGGGAAAAAAACTGCTTCAACTGAAAGCAGAAAGTTATTCTGAAAGAAGGCAAACAAGCGAGACTCCAGTCTCTTCTTTCTGTTTGGATGTTAACCAACATGCTGAAAGAAAATGTAAAGATTGTAGCTTGATTTGTGAGGCTTTTCTGTTCGCTTTACAATGATACTTTACTCTCTTCAGCTTTGAAGTTTTAAATGTGGTTATTCTTCATCAGTAAAATATCTAAAATACAGGATGTGAGGAAGAGAAAAAAGGCCTCTTACTATCACTGTGTGTGATTGAGTTGTGAATAACACCCAAAAGATCAAGCATTTTCAAAAACAGACACGCTTCAAGTCAACCCCCGACCTCCCCAACAGGTCTCAGAGATGAGTGAGAGCTGTTGGAATGGATGGTCTTCAGCTGCGGTATCCTGCTGGACAGATGTTTGCAGAAAGCTGTGAATAGAAGCTCTGCTGTTTGTGGCCACCCCCCGCCCCAGCCAGGTTGTGTCTGTGTGCAGTACTTTTTTTTTTACTCTCCTTTTGGATAATCTTTGAAGATCTGCATTAGACTATTGGGAATGCTGTTGAATGAGTCTTTCCTAAGTGTCATTTGTGGAGTTTCATCCCAGATTGCAGATGTCCAGCTGATTGTCAAAGGCACTTCACAGGGTCACCCATGCAGTGCCCACAAATGGCCTCACTGTAGTGATCCTGTATTCCTCTGTACAGAAGATACAGTAGACTGAAGGTAGAACTGCTTGGAGTTCTACATTTCAGGCAGCCGCCATAAACAGATAATCTAAGCAGGCTGCTGTTGGTGCTTTGGTCATTTAGACCTATGATGTTCCTCAGTGATTGATCATTCGTGTGCATTTTTCCTCATTAGCCTTGCCGTCCAGCCGTTGTTGATGATCTGCCCGGTGGTGATGGTTTCCGGCACTCGGTGTGGTCTGGTTTTTAGCAGACATGCCGTCTTGGCTCAGCCAACTATTATCCTTCTGTTTCCACTTCAAGTCGCCTGAGGGCCGCCAGAAAGGGACTGCCTTTGACGGTGTGTCCTGGAGCTGTGCCGGTTTTGCCAGAAATATCCCTCTCTCTCTCTCTCACAGCGTGAACAAATCAAAATGGGGGAGGGGGTCACATCTGCAGATGGGACACCAGATTTCATTTAAAGAAAATCAAGGGTCTTGAAGAGATTAAATACTGTGTTGTGTTTTACCAGAGACAAAATAGAATTAACATTCCAAGCAGATGACAAATCTACTGAAATCTTCAATGTTTTCATGTTTTTTCTGAATTGATGGTGGGATGGTGTTTGGTGCAGCAACACACACACACACACACACAACTCTCTTTTTAACAAGGCCATCGAAATCGTGCCTTCTCACATTTCAAAATAATTTTAAGAGCTGTGACTGTTAAATGGTTAAATTGTTGTCTAGTTTTGAATTGTTGTCTAGTTTTGTCTAACCTAAAGCAGTACATGAAGTAAAACTTCAAGAATCTTTATAATTTGGTCCTCACTTAATTTTATTGGTTGAGATATATATTTTTCATAATGTGTGTGTGCGTGCGTGCGTGCGTGAGCGAGCGCGCGGGTGTGTGTATAATTGGTTTTATGATTCCAGTGAAGGATGTGCTTCTTCAAACGACTATGGAAAATATAAATAACTCATTCCTTACGACTCCCGGCAAGGTCAGTTAAGAGCAAACCTACGCTTTGTGTTTGCAGGACTGCGACGGGTTCCAGCGAGCTTTGCAGACAGCAGAGCACGTACGCGGGTGGAAGGCATCCGCAGCCGGGCCCTTTGCCAGAGAGTGATGCTGTACAGGTAAACAAACGCAACTAGTTAAATGTTTTACAAATACCTTTGTGAAGGACAATATCAGGCTGTAATAATTTTATTGCCATTCAAACCACAAAAAAGGAAGGTGTAGGTTCTTCAATAATCACATCTATGAGATGCGTCTATGTGCAAATAGCGGGGAAATCATTTTCTTTGTTGGAGTCACTCACCCAGGCTACCATAATAGTAAGAGTGTAAGCAGACCAACATGCGGGGTAAATACCGACATGTTGAAACGCACAATGCGCAAGACCTGCTCAGGAGGATGGGTATCTGCAGACGGTAGAGTGTCTTTGTGCCAGACTGACAGGTACCTGCATTTAGCGCATCATGCTGTGCTCTATTTCAATGAGCTTGCCGCTTATATAAGTCAATTTTAAGGTTGCTGTGAAGGTATCGCCACAGTCAAGACTTCAAACATCGCAAGATCCCACTCCTCTTTTTATAAAGGCTCTTTTTGACTTTTAATAAAAGCGCATGGAGTCATTTAGCGCTTTCTCAAAGCCCATTTTGGCAGACAGTTGTACACAAATTCCATCAGATGCAAGTATCAGCAGTCAGTCTTAGCACAGGAAATGCACTAACATGATGTGAAGATCACCCCCCCCAGTCCAAAGATTACTTGGTGTCTCTCAGTTGGCTGTAGTGTGTGGCTATGTGTTTGGCCGGCTCTGCGATGGACTGGTATCACGGAATCTCAGCCTTGTGGGCCGTGGTGTCAGGTCCCCTGTGACCCGGAAGATGGATGGAAGCAATGATGGACAACTGCTCCAGAAAGGAAGAACATGGCGCTCTGAGTGTGTTACATTCCATTTATCCAACCGCAGAACGTCAGATCATCTGTGTCAGATGGCATCTGATACACTTCCTGAAAGTGTCCTATGCTAATATATAAACACTGCGGTACAGTGTAGAGCAGCTTAAGACAAAAATGATATTAGCAACACCTCACTTAACTGAAAAATATTAGAGGGACACTAACTGAGGAAAAAAACACAAAAAGAGGACAAAAATATTCAGGGTAAATGGCCCAAAACCATAAAGATGCCAGCAATTATGCTAATGTACAGTATGTAATGTTTTTTTAAAATGTTCTGAATAATAAAATACAACACTGAAAGAAAACAGGAAGACCGCCGCATTGTCTTATTTCCCTGCAAACTAACGAGTGGTAATGATGTCTTTAAAAGGCCGCATTAATGAACAAACAGGAGTGCAAACTGCCGGCGAGAGCTAAAGTCTGGCTGCCTTATTCCTCTGATAAGCCGCACACTCCATCCGCTGCCTCAGATTCGCTGGAGTTTGACGGCAGCACATTCTGCAGGTATTTTAATCACCCATGGCCACCGGCGTTGCTGTGCAGGTTTCTTAATCACCCATGGCCACCGGCGTTGCTGTGCAGGTATTTTAATCACCTATGGCCACCGGCGTTGCTGTGCAGGTATTTTAATCACCTATGGCCACCGGCGTTGCTGTGCAGGTATTTTAATCACCCATGGCCACCGGCGTTGCTGTGCAGGTTTCTTAATCACCCATGGCCACCGGCGTTGCTGTGCAGGTTTCTTAATCACCCATGGCCACCGGCGTTGCTGTGCAGGTATTTTAATCACCCATGGCCACCGGCGTTGATGTGCAGGTATTTTAATCACCCATGGCCACCGGCGTTGCTGTGCAGGTATTTTAATCACTCATGGCCACCGGTGTTGCTGTGCAGGTATTTTAATCACTCATGGCCACCAGCATCAATGCATTAATCTCGCGCTGGCTTTAGCTGCAGCCCGGTAATTAACTTATATTACTGTGATTACAAATGAAAAAAACTGGTCAGTTTACCATCAGGCTGCTCCTGTATCTCTCTAATTGCAATTAAATAATCAGACAGTGTGCTGAATGATCCATCCATCTGTCCGTCCTTCTTTTAACTCCTAATTCTGTAGGGTATCATGCGGGGTCAGCACATGACACAAGGCAGGAACACTCCGGACGGGATGCCTTATAATGTAACCGCCGCTAAATGTTTTTTTGCCACAGTTCTCTCTGTTATGAGAAAATTCTCAAGAAGAGTTGGTGCTCAAATCCAGCCGGAGTGTTTATCTCCACAGAGCTGGCAAAAGGGACTTTCATGCAGAATTGCATGGCAGATTTGCTTACATTTCATATTGTGTGTTTTTCCATCATTTTTATGTTCCATATCTGATGTTAGCTGGGGTGTCCTACTCCCACAAGCTCATGCTATACCTTCTAAGGTGTGTGTGTGTGTGTGTGTGTGTGTGTGTGTGTGTGTGTGTGTGTGTGTGTGTGTGTGTGTGTGTGTGTATGTCGGGGGGGGGGGGGGTGTTCAAATGGTGACAGTGTTCCCCCAGGCCAGAGGCACTGGTTTTTCGTTTCTGCTGAAAGGACACCTCTCCTGCCAGTAGGCGAGCAGTGATGTTGGCAGGTATTTGGTGAAAGCTCCAGTTTTGCCTACAGCATCGAAATCTTCCCTTTAATTTCATTGGGTGCCCAGAGAGACTTCAGCTACTGTTTTAGCAGCTGTGTATAGCAGGAGACCTAGAGATCAGTGCAGCAAAGCTGTGTGCCAGTCATTTCACAAAAAGAGCCCTTCATGTACAAAGTTTGCCGTTGCTGTCATTGAGAACTGTTTTTGCAAAGTTACCTTCACATGTAGGAGAATCATTCCATCATATGGAAACCGGGAAATTTTGATTCCATATTCACAGTCAGAAACGTCACACATCTCACAGTCAGAAACACGGCGCACATCTCACAGTCAGAAACACGGCGCCCATCTCACAGTCAGAAACACGGCGCACATCTCACAGTCAGAAACGTCACACATCTCACAGTCAGAAACGTCACACATCTCACAGTCAGAAACACGGCGCCCATCTCACAGTCAGAAACACGGCGCACATCTCACAGTCAGAAACACGGTGCACATCTCACAGTCAGAAACATGTCACACATCTCACAGTCAGAAACACGGCGCACATCTCACAGTCAGAAACACGGCGCACATCTCACAGTCAGAAACACGGCGCACATCTCACAGTCAGAAACACGGCGCACATCTCACAGTCAGAAACACGGCGCACATCTCACAGTCAGAAACGTCACACATCTCACAGTCAGAAACATGTCACACATCTCACAGTCAGAAACACGGCGCACATCTCACAGTCAGAAACACGGCGCACATCTCACAGTCAGAAACACGGCGCACATCTCACAGTCAGAAACGTCACACATCTCACAGTCAGAAACATGTCACACATCTCACAGTCAGAAACACGGCGCACATCTGACAGTCAGAATCAGTGCCGATCACGCAGTAAAAAAAATCACTAAGACACAGCTTGTAGTTTTGCAAGCAGTTTCGTGTGAGAGAAGCACTGAAGTGTATCTACAAAAACCCGTGAATTATTAGTCAGCTCTTCCCCTCCGAATAGACTGTCATTATTATGACATCATACACCCTTCTACAATGTACTTATATAGGCTACATGTCCGTCTGAATCCCTACATGTGTGAAATCTGAATCCCATACCCTAAGTGTACTGTAGCTACAATGTATAAACATGCTTTTCATAGTGGAAAATCTTGTTTCATTCACAGTAAAGTATTTTATACTTTTTCATTTGAGAATAGCTTATTCAAACTGTGTTTCCTGCTAGGAAATTGCATATTTATGGAAATATGACTAATTTTAAAAATTCCAGTTTCACTTCATTGTTTTATTCGAAGTCACCTTACAAACACGTAGAGCATTACAGGTTACCCACTGGTAACGGAGAACTTCCTGCCTGAGAGGTTATTTGGAATGTGGATGAATGACAGTCTCCACCATGATGAATTTACCGGTGAAACTCCATTAAAGCTTCTCTGACAGATAAATAACGGAGCAGCAGCCTGTGGGTCTCTTGGTTGGGATGCTCAGCTTCTTCACTTTATCTGATCCACCCTGGGAGGATCCGTCTGCTCCTGGCTCTCGGCTCCAGTTCGGTCAGTGGCTGTATATTCACAGAGCGCTCAGGGCAAAGGGGCCTGTCTGGCTCTCTGTGTCTAATTTAACTCATAACTTGCAGGACTGTTATTGGTAGTAAGTCATTATTTATATCAGAGTTTTAAATATCCATGAAACCTCTTATGATGCTTGGCATTTGTGTGATCTGCTTGGTTTTGTATCTGACATCCTGTCCAGAGAGACACTCAGCCCCGTGACGGACCGGCATCCCGTCCAGGGTGTACCCCAGCCCCCCCCCCCCCCCCCCCCACATGACCCTGTAGGATGGGTGGAAGAATATTTGTAATAACCTTAACTTTAACCGTGAATAATGGCGTTTCCCACATTTTCCCTTAATGTTGAGTGGTACTCTGTGATTTTGGCTAATTACAGCAAAACAACAGTCACGTGGCCGATCGGATGTGACGGTGAATTACACTTGACCTGTTCGGTGAACTTCATTTGTTAAGTATACAGAGTGAGTAATGCTCAGCCATCCCTCACGATTAATAGCGGCGCCTCGGGCCTTTAATCTGGCATTTAATCACGCCAGCTGGGCAGGTCATGTGACTCACCCAGGAGTTCCATACATCACTCACCTGTTAAGCTTCTGAGGGGTGATTTTACATGAACGCTGGCCTGAATCCATCATCTAAATCTAAACTCTAAATCCATCACCCATCCATCTTCCAGCCACTCGTCCTGTACATGTTCACAGGATAATGCTAATTAAAACAGGCAATTATCTAATGAATAAGTATCTGCTATCTATAACATGGCAGTTTCTTGCTGTGGAGAGGGTCTGTTTCAGGCTCGTTTGTGATTTAAAACACGATAAAGGGGTTAAGGTGCTGCTTCTGTCTGCAGATTTTTATTGATGCTCTGTCGATACAGGCAGCTTCTCTTCTGCCCATGATTTAACCGAATTGCCCGTAAGCCACAGTAGAAGCCCTTAAATCTCACGCTGAAATGCAGTCCACACGTTCCATCAGGGCTGTCATTACAGTACCCAGGGAGGGCAGAGGACAGGAGCCTGCTTTCAGGAAACTGGAGGAGGAATGTTGGGTCGTGGGTTAAAACACATGCTCTGGGGTGAGGGCCGGTGCAAAGGAGGGGCCTGCGCCACCGTCGTGCTTGGGACTGCAACTCCCATAAGTATAACCATAAGTATGACCAGAAGCATGACCATAACTGAGCCGCTGGTAACTATGAGGAACTCGAAAGCAGGCCACTCCACACTGGCGTTCAGCAGCTGTAGAGTGTGTGCATGTTTCCGGTGGGGGGTGCCGGGTCGGTGTATGTTCAATAACGTCAAGAGCAACAGTCACGCTTGTGGCAGCTGCCCTGTACACGGAATGGGACCTTGTGCCCGTGTTCATCCGGCTCTGAATTAAACATCCTCCCTTGCCGAAAGCCCCCGATTCTCCTCTTCTGAGGGGATTGGGGGGGGGGGGGTTCCACCCCATTAGAATTCTGCTCAGTGGCTGATTTCGCCCCCTCCTTCCTTTCTTTGCCCCGCAAATCATGCGAGAAGCTGACAGGCTGGACCTGCTCCAAATATGTGTTTCCATTTGGGACGCATCCAAACAAAACTCCCCAGCCCCCGGCCGAGCCCCCATAATGAGCGATCCGGGAAAGGGGGGGGGGGCACCATGAACCCCTTTGAACTCATTCCCTCAGAAGACCCAGAAATGCAGGGAATATCCTCCATCAGTGCGAAACACCCAGCATTTGCTGATGAATGCAGGCTTCATTCTCACTCGCTGCGGTTAAGACGTAAATCCACGCAGCCTGGTCGCCGGGCCAGGCTGGGATCACTCCGCTCCGGAAGTTTCGTCACAAACACACCTTTCAGCTGGGCTGCTTTCACACCAAATCAGGCATGCTTTTATTTCGAGTAAACCTTATAATGCGTGAAATCGCTTCGCCAAAAGCCAGATTAAACCCGCTTTAGCTGCTCAGTGTGGTAGCCGTCCTGCACGCCTCGCTTAGACCCGTTTTCTATGCTTTTTATTAAAGTTTTGGGAAGCAGGCAAGCGTTCCATGGTTCTGTTTTCCTCGTTCCAGCTCCTCGGTGATCCTTCATAACAATAAAATCTGTGTACTTTCCTCTTCTGTATAAACAGCTCTCTGAGTGGTCTGACAAAACTTTGGCGAGAGACCAATAATGTGATTTAGTCCTTGGGGGAGTTGAGCGTCCATTTATCAATATTAAATAGTGACAGGCACGTCAGCACTCGCTAGGCAAGCTTGACATGCACATAAATACAAGACAAACTGTCTGTCTGATATAAAGAACTGAATAAACATATTTTTAATGCACTTGCAAATCTTCATCTCTAATAATTGATCCTTAATTTCACAATTGCCATGGAGTTAGTCAATGTTTTGGCTCTATATCTGTTTGTGAGTTTTATCCATAGAGGTTTTTTATTGCACTTTCAAAAATACATTTATATATATATATGAAGAACATTCCGTCATACAAAATTGTATGACAACAGCATGGCTTTTAATACAGTTTTACCAGATGTGATGTATAACATTCTGAAAAGAGAAATATTTTCCTATCATTGGAATAACAGAGTTCTCTTGGCAGATTCCCGGCCGACATGCATATACAGAAACTTTGTCTGCAGTGATAGTGTTCAGGCTGCCTCTGCACTGGGGGCTCAGTAACGTCTTAACTGCATCCGTATAAGCTTCAGGCCGTTTGACGCTGTGACCGTCCACAGGCCGCAGGAAGGGCTGCATCCCGGTGGCACTAGAAACAGACACATGTAAAGTATCTCTCTCGGTTTTACGAGAGCCAGGAGCTCCTAGCTCAGGCTGGACGTCGTCTGCAGTTATCTAGCACGTGTCGTGGGTGCAGCCCAAGTCTGGAATCCATCACATCCAAAAGCTTCATCCATCACAGTCTGAGCAAGTAGCCAGGCAGGAATTTTCAAACAGCACTTTTTAAAAGTAATTTTTCCAGCTATATGTTTTCATATTACAAAAAAAATAACCAAACTATCAGTGGAACACCTGCAAGGATTGTTTGGAAGTTACATGAATTTTTAAACAAAATTAACACTTAACAAATTCTTTTTTCGTTAGTTTTGTTTTTACTTCCAGTGGAAGCCAAGCCAGTAATTTCAATCCATCTTGAGCTAAAATCAACAATTACAACAAGTTATTCACAATACGGATGGGTCTGTAAGATTTAGATTTATGCATCTGGGTAAAGGGCGGGGGGGGGGGGGGGGATTCAGCCCAGACAGCACAAAGCACAAGGCTGAGTTACACCTTGCATGTGGCGCCATTCCATCGCACGCCACTCAGCACAAACATTAAAGATGCCGCCTGCGCTGCTGCGTGTCTCTGGACTGCAGGAGGCCAGTACAATCCTTCAGGTGACGAAAGGAGAACACGCAAACTCCACCCACACACACAACGGAGGCTGGGGGCTCGAAAACCCACCCACATTTACAGACACCAGGTATGAATTTTTCCTGCCAGTAGCCGCTTGCTCATGCAGCAGTTTTCTTCAGCGCTCCCCTGCTGATCTGCAGTGCTTACATTCATGCACATGGCTGAATTCAGCTAGCCGTCCATTTGCTTTGTGTTTCTCTACAGGAAGAGGCATGTAAGATGTGTATTTGTGTCTTCCTGTGGGAGTGATACCCTTTTGACTTAAGGTGCTATTACCCTAACGAGCAGCAGCTGTGCATGCACCATTAAAACTGGAAACCAGTCCGCTAACTTCTGAACTTCACTGGGAAGATGACTGCTCATTAATGCAACATGCAGTTAAAAGACCATGAAGAGCAGTGACACTGCATGTTACATGTTACCCAAGGGCGCAGGTTTTATCTTAACACTGGGTGTGGCGGCGACTGACAGGACAGGAACAGCTAAAGGGCTCCGCGCTCAGTGCTAGCAGGGTCCTAGCAAGCCGTGGCTTCTCTTGCATCCTTTCTGCAGAAGGGAGAGAACCGATTGCTTTCACAAATCTGCATAATGACTCTCAATGAGCAGCTCCATGGAAATAGCCAGTCACCATTTTTATCTGTTTTGCTGACAGACAGTTTATTTTATTCTTTGCTTTCATAATGGTCCGGACTGGTACAGAGTCCTCGTAAGGGAGCCTCAGTCGGTTTGCAGCAGTTAGATGGGTGGCTCGCTCTAAATCTCTATGCGTCTGGCTTGCAGCCTGAATGTTTGCTATCCGGTGGTTACAGTGAGGCCTCTGGTTTGTGTCTGTGCTGGAGTAGGTCAAACACACTGTAAAGACACCATATATCTCAGCTGAAGCAAGCGTTTTGCCGTGTGACCACAGGCATTAGGGAAATAACACTGTTTGGTTTGGCCTTGGTGATAAATGTTACTTTCTGAGTGTTGTTGTTTTTGAGCAAAGGTAAATATGAAATACCGAAATGTTAGACAGCAGTTAGGAAATAAGCCGATTAATACTAACGTGCAGTTCACTGATTCCATTGATTATACGCCATTTCGCAGCCTGCGTGATTTAATAAAGGCTGATAAAATTGGATTGGCATCTTCCTCTGATATTTTATTATTCATTTTAAAAGATATTTTCTTCTTTGTCTGAGTGATGGGAGACAAATAGTTTAATGCACCTTCTCGTTCCTCCCTATGTTGCCTTAATCATAACGTACAAGTGCGCGGATTTAAAAACAGTTTAAATGGCCTTGATGGGAAGGAGCGTCTCTTTCCGTTCGCCCTCAGACACGCATTGCACGTTTTCGGCAACGCGCAGCCTGAATGAATGGTTGCTGCACTTTGAATGACAAAGCGGGGACGCGCGTTGGGAGCGTGCATCAGCGCACCCAGCTCGGTGCGCGGGCGTGTCCTCCGCTTGGTTTTCCTACAAGGTAATTCTTGCTTTGATGAAATGATTGTCATGTATGACTTTTCTAGCAGCAGATTGTAGGTATTTTATGGGAAGAATACACTTTAAAATGATCTGCCGGTCAGTTTTCCACTCGGAATCTCTGTTGTGAGATACAGTGGTTAATGGCTAATCACTGCCTGCATGTGCGCCCATCTGTGTCTGATTTTCTGATGGCCTTTTTGCAAGTAGACGCCGTCTCTTTATGAATAGAAACATTTGCCTATTGGCAGTAAATTTTATTAACTGCGCGCGACACTGAATGCCCGGGCATCGGGGGAACGGGGCTGGAAATCCGGCAGAGACGCGGAGACGCGGCTCCGGGTCTGAGTACCGTGACTTTACCCTAAAGGGCCCGAGTGAAGGTCAGCAACACGTATCTCGTACTTAGTTAATTTTCCTGTGATTTCTTAAAAACGACTGAAATTTTCTCAGTATCATGTTTCAATCCAATGTGCGCCATGAATTCTTTAATTTCAATCATTGCCAAAAATTCATAGCGTATGTCATATAGAAGCAGGCCATTTACAGAATATTGCGGCAGAAGGGCTATAATGATGTAAAATGCATCGTAAGTCTGTATTGTGTGTGATGTTCATAGTAGGAGTGCCATCTTGTGGAAACGCTTTTATATGATTAAGTGAAGTCTTAAGTTCCTTCTAAAAGCTTTATGGTAAGTACAGTATAGTAAGAGCAAAGTTATGTTTAAATAAGTATGTCCGAGATTGCCGAAGACTTGACAAATTAAGCTGCATGTGATGTGAAGCGGCAATGCTGGCTTCTGAGCCAATTTCCTTCCTGTCATTATTAATTTATTTTTTCAGTAATTTATCGTTCCATTCGCGTTTATTTATAATTAACAAATGCTGTTGTCCATAGCACCGTACAAGTGAGACAATATCACATTACAAATGCTTACAAGCTGTCAAGGAGTCGACTAGGCGTAAGTGCGGCTAGATTGAACTTCCAGTGAGCGCCCTAGTACGAGTGCAAGCAGGATCAGAACAGAAGCTACACTGCATTTTCCAGACAAAACAAAGGTGTAATAGGCTGATGTGTTATTCTCCACGTTAATAAGACTATCGGCACACTCCACGTTTGTAAGACAATCAGCGTACTCTACGTTAATAGGACTATCAGCGTACTCTACGTTAATAGGACTATCAGCGTACTCTACGTTAATAGGACTATCAGCGTACTCTACGTTAATAGGACTATCAGCGTACTCTACGTTAATAGGACTATCAGCGTACTCTACGTTAATAGGACTATCAGCGTACTCTACGTTAATAGGACTATCAGCGTACTCTACGTTAATAGGACTATCAGCGTACTCTACGTTAATAGGACTATCAGCGTACTCTACGTTAATAGGACTATCAGCGTACTCTACGTTAATAGGACTATCAGCGTACTCCATGTTAGTAAGACTATAGGCATAATCCACGGTAACAACACTATTGGTGTATTCCACATTAATAAGACTATCAACATACTCCACGTTAATGATACTATCAGCATACTCCATGTTAATAACACTATAGGTGTACTTCAGGTTAATAAGACTATATGCATACTCCATGTTATGCTCCACTTTATGAGTGACTTAGCTGGGGACCTGCTGACACTTTTATTGGCACCTGGCTCTTTAAATGCACAGCGCCGGCCTGATACCGCAGGAAACAGCATCTCTGGGAGGTACAGGCAGGATCAAGACGGGCCCGCTGGGGGCTGCGGGGGTAGCGCGTTTGCGTATTGATTGGGGGGTGGCAGCAAGCGTGACATGATTGAAGCTGACACCCAGTGGTAACGTGCCACTTGTGTAATTTACAGCTCAATTCAGCTCAATTTGCCTCTTATCTTGCTCAGCCTAACCAGAGTCGACAGCCCCTGCACCCCCCCCCCCCAGCCTAGGTCTCCCTTAAAAGAAGGGTGGCACATGTGAGCTGCTTGAATAGTGTGTGAAGCCAAGGGGGGGGCATGGTGGGAAAAGCCTGGCTGGTGGGGGACAGACTGTCTGGTCTGGTGACTGACATTCGGCTATGAGGGAGCCTCAGCATTTTAACAAACAGCTGTTATTCATGGCCTTCTGTACTGAGCAACTCCCCCATCAGATTATCTGCCAGCACTCAATAAGGGCATCGATATCCATTCAACTGTCTTTCATAAAGGCACCCAGTACAGACACATAAGGTCTGGACCCTCTCCCTAAAAGGCTCAGAACCCAGGCAGGGGTACAGCCTGGAGAGGATGCCAGGGAGCGATGGACTTCACTGGACACACCCACACAGGGGTACATATCCACACAAGGGTACACATCCACACAGGGGCACACCCCTACACGGGGTACACCCCCACAGGGCACAGCTTTACTGCTTTGCCTACATGTGTCATGAAACAGGAGATTCTCAAGAATCTCAGTCAAATTCGACTCAAATCAGAACCCACAACCCTGGAAGGGTGAATCTTCAGAGCTGAGGCATTACTTATACAAGTTCATTATCATCAGTGAAACACTGGTGTTTGTAGTAATACAAGAAAAGTTCTCATCTTGGCATTTTGAGGCTCACAAGCTAAAAGAGGAGCAGACGATGGCTAAGGGTAATGTGGAGCATCAGGAACATCTTAATCTGCAGGGATCACACCTAACTGCATTCATTCCTGCTACTTCACACCGGTGCTACATGTATGTAGTCAGGGCATCCTCACACATGCTGGACAGAAATTCATATGTACTGCTTTGCTCACATCAGGTTACTGAAGGAGATGTTCTGGACAAATCAATGGCACAGGGCTGACAGACAAATGCTAAAGAACCCCATATAGATAGTTGTGACAGCTTTATGCGTAAGCATTAAATAAGTCAATATATGCGGAACTGTGCTTAAGGTCTATTCGTCTATTTAAGCCAATAATGTTTGCTAAACAGGGTCGCGTGTGAAAGGTGAATGTTTAACTTCTCTAGTGCACTGAAACGAAGCGGAACGCAATTAAGGAGTATTTTCTCCTTTATCCAGCAGAGGGCGCTCGACACAAATTTATATACACTACAAGACCTGGCATGGTACCTGCCTCAGTACTACAGCTGATGTGTTTACATGAATCCATTATCTCACTCCCTGGTTTGGTGTCTTCTGATTCATGACCAATACAGGGAGACAGCGGTTGCATTTCGACTTGGTATGTTTCAACATTCAATAACACTTCAAAAGATTAACTACAGTTTGTTTACACTCTGTGCTCCGATTCTTAAGTTTTGTAAAACACTTTTAGCCATTTAAACAACTAATTAAGTAAAAGCGCACTTCTTTATTGTACAATATGCATTAAATGTCCATTTATCCATGTATCCATCCACTTTCCAGTTGCTTATCCAGGCATATGGGGGGAGGGGGGCAGGACAAACCTTAGGCTGGTTATATCCTGGACAGGATGCCACAGGGCTACAATTCAGAGATGCAAATTAGCAGGAAGTGCATGTCTTTGGACCGGAGAGTACCAGGAGCAAGCCCAGGCGATACGGGCGGGCATGCAAAGTCACGTACAGAGCGGAGGGGGGATTTGAATACCCACCCCTGGAAGTGTGAGGCAGTGGTGCTTCCCTCTGTGGCCCCCACATCCAATGTGCTCATAACAAATGGGCCCCACACTCTTGCTAATCCACATGCTGCTCATTCTGCTCACATAAATATTCTGACATCATCTTGTATTTGGAACAAGCTGTGATCTTTATTCATAATTTTTTTTTACCTACAGTGCTGCTTCCCGTCAAGTCACCGTAATACATTCTGAAATGAAAAGGAACACGGTGTATTGGCATTGCTCATCTATAAATCATTCATCTTGTCACCCTGGTGTACAGTGGAAACCGGTACAGCATAACCCACAAGCTACATGTCACAGACACAGATATGTTGTCACAGACGACAATAACACGACACTGAAGTGGTGAACCGAGTATAAATTTAATAAAGTATATAAGCAGTAGAAACATTTACAGATAGAGAAGCTGCCTCCAGGGGGTGTGATCACCCCCCCCCCTGTTCACAGTGCAGGAAGGACTTAAATATCCATCAGCTATCCAGGATGGATCAGCACTGCTGGTCTGCTCTGAGTTCAGCCTGAGGATAGGGAATGATGTATTTTTGAATTTTTCTTGACTACAGCAGCACCTATGTGCAGTTAAGCGACAGTCGTCCCTCCCCCTCTGGAGGTGGTGTTTATGAGATGGGGTGGTGGGGGGGGGGGGGGGTCAATAATTAATATCGAAAACAGCAACCTCTACACGCCTGCAGTAGGGAGGTAGTAACTTCAGCAGCAGCCCTCAGAGTGTAGGCGTGGCTGCGGCAGGCCGCACTCCACGCTCAGGTTCGGGGGGGGGTTCATTCATTTTACTCCCTCCACCCCCTCCAGTAATGTCTTTGGCTGCTAGGCTGACAACAAATGCTGGAGAAGTTCACTAACTCCGTTGATTATACGCCATTTGGAGAAGTTCCGACTGCTGTCATGTCTTAGTTCCTTGTAAACATCGGTGGGGTTCTCTTCATGGGCCAAGTGGTTCCTGACTGCTGTCCTGTCTCAGTTCCTCGTAAACATCGGTGGGGTTCTCTTCATGGGCCGAGTGGTTCCTGACTGCTGTCCTGTCTCAGTTCCTCGTAAACATCGGTGGGGTTCTCTTCATGGGCCGAGTGGTTCCTGACTGCTGTCCTGTCTCAGTTCCTCGTAAACATCGGTGGGGTTCTCTTCATGGGCCGAGTGGTTCCTGACTGCTGTCCTGTCTCAGTTCCTCGTAAACATCGGTGGGGTTCTCTTCATGGGCCGAGTGGTTCCTGACTGCTGTCCTGTCTCAGTTCCTCGTAAACATCGGTGGGGTTCTCTTCATGGGCCGAGTGGTTCCTGACTGCTGTCCTGTCTCAGTTCCTCGTAAACATCGGTGGGGTTCTCTTCATGGGCCGAGTGGTTCCTGACTGCTGTCCTGTCTCAGTTCCTCGTAAACATCCGTGGGGTTCTCTTCATGGGCCGAGTGGTACCCCGCAATATCGTGTTTATCCTTTTAGATCAATTAAATAGGAACCAAACATTTCACTGTAACTTATATTGATCTTTTAACAGAAGTGTTTAGTGTATCGAAACAAAATGTTGCTTCAGTGAGTAGTACCCAGGGCAAAAGCATCTATGCTTTTGGGTTTGAATCCCACCCTCACTCTACAGCGTCAGTTTCCTTCCAGAAATTGCTGTCTCTGAACTGCCTGTAGTGTGTGTGTGTGTGTGTGTGTGTGTGTGTGTGTGTGTGTGTGTGTGTGTGTGTGTGTGTCGTACCCAGTGGTGCCTGCAATAGGCTGCAAGGTCCTCATGATGTGGTACTGAATAAGCAGCTGGAAGGTGAACGTTATACTATAACCAGCCAGCTCAGGATCGCCGTGGCTTTTACTGAAAATGAACTGCAGGAGTCTGGCAGTAGCTTTGGTACCAGGAGTGCCGAGAGGAATTGCCCGTTTGTGTGTGTGTGTCCGCGTGTGTGCGCGCGTCTGTGTGTACGTGTGTGTTTGCGCGTGTGCGTGTTTGTGTGTGTGCTGGCAGTCATCTGTCCGTATGCTTGTCCTGGTTTGGGTCACAGGGGGCCTGGCAACGCTCCCGGCAGCACAGGGCACAGCCAGCGACCGCCTGCCAGGGGACAAACACTCACACTCATACTCTACATGTGTCCTACTTGCACATGATTGTCCAAAGTGAAATATCAAGCAATCATTTGTACTGTCCCGCTTTTATAAATGAATGAACTCGTAGTGTGTGGCTCACCTCAGGGCATAAGAAAGACCAGTGAGACCCCATATCTGTCCATCACTCTTCGTCAGCCTCCGTGCCGATGATGGAAACAGAGGCGATTCCCTTTCAGTCTCTCTAAACGATTGTTCGGATACTTCACTAGGACGTAAGGTCCTCCAGATGGCCGCATTACGTAAGACTAATGAAATGACTAATGGCTGTTACACTTTTCAAAACACATCGACACAAAAAGAAAGCAGATGGACAAGGCAAACAAACAAATACGCATGGAGCGGTACTGTAATCCCTGTAACTGGCTTGCTGACATGGAGTGCATTTGCTTGATTCATGGTTCGTAGACAGCAAATTCGAAATCCTCCTCTTGGCTGTTGATGTTAGGGAGGAACCTGCAGCTAACGGCTAAACCAGAGACGTGCTCTTTACTGCGAAAATTCACTGCAGAGAGACGTGCCCCGCAGTTGTCTCTTTGAGTCAATATGCAGGAAAATCCCTAGAAGCCAAACCCGCAGGAAGAGAGACTTTCAGTCGTCGTTATCATGCCCTGTGAGTCAGACTCCGCACTCAGAAAATCAGCACTTACTGCAAACCCCTGTAATGTCTGCTTGTTGTACCAGAATCCCCCCACACACACATACACACACACACACACACATGACCCTCTCAATTTCCCCTTCTGGTTGACAGCCCAAACAATCGTAGGTCATAGGTCGTTACTCCTCTTCTCCTCCTAAGGAGGGTTTACATACTTTCAGAATAGAGTGGCTTCAGACAGACTCAGGAAATGAATCATATATCCGTCCATATATAATATGATACAGGTACATGCAGAAGACAGCATGGTAAAATTACTATTCAGTGATCCCCTCTTTCATGCAGTTTATTCATGGCCAGTGGCAGTTTTCACATGCAATGCGTGCATGTCTTGCAGCGTGCATGCATGGCTCCTGTGGGCCAATCAGTTTATTCAGTAGGATCCTGTCTGTTTCTTGCCCATCATGGGGTACTAATTGCAGTCCTGCAATCCCATTAGGCAGAAGATGTGAAGAGGGGGGAGGTTACTGAGTTGTCAGGAAGCCATGCCTCCTCTCTCCCTGCCTCTCCTCACTCCCTGCATCTCTCCCTGCCCCTCCTCTCTCCCTGCATCTCTCCCTGCCCCTCCTCTCTCCCTGCCTCGTCTCCTGGCCTGCATCTCTCCCTACTTCTCCTCTCTCTCTGCACCTCTCCATACCTCTCCTCTCTCCCTGCCTCTCCTCACTCCCTGCATCTCTCCCTGCCCCTCCTCACTCCCTGCATCTCTCCCTGCCCCTCCTCTCTCCCTGCCTCTCCTCACTCCCTGCATCTCTCCCTGCCCCTCCTCACTCCCTGCATCTCTCCCTGCCCCTCCTCACTCCCTGCATCTCTCCCTGCCCCTCCTCTTTCCCTGCCTCTCCTCACTCCCTGCATCTCTCCCTGCCCCTCCTCACTCCCTGCATCTCTCCCTGCCCCTCCTCTCTCCCTACTTCTCCTCTCTCTCTGCACCTCTCCATACCTCTCCTCACTCCCTGCATCTCTCCCTGCCCCTCCTCACTCCCTGCATCTCTCCCTGCCCCTCCTCTCTCCCTGCCTCGTCTCCTGGCCTGCATCTCTCCCTACTTCTCCTCTCTCTCTGCACCTCTCCATACCTCTCCTCACTCCCTGCATCTCTCCCTACTTCTCCTCTCTCTCTGCACCTCTCCATACCTCTCCTCTCTCCCTGCCTTTCTTCCTACTTCTCCTCTCTCCCTGCCTCTTCCTGCCTCTTCTCTTAGCCTGCATCTCTCCCTGCCTGTCCTTTCTCCCTGCCTCTCGTCTCTCTCTCCCTGCCTCTCTTCTCTCTCTCCCTGCCTCTCGTCTCTCCCTACCTCTCCCCCTTGCATCTGTCCTCTCCAAGAAGGTGACTTACTGGGTGGGCCAAAGGATTCCTGGGGGAATGGGGGGGGGGGTGTGTTCGGGTATAAGACGTCAAACAGACTGAAAAAAAACTGGCATGCCTTCTTGCTGTTTACAATAATAAAAATAATGATTGGTTCGTACGTGTCTAGCAGTAGGTTGGGCCAGGCTTATGATTGGGTGGTCAAGGCTTATTCTGCCCCCCCCTCCTTCATGGACCTGGGCCTCAGTCTCACATCTTTACATAAATAGATTCAATGGAGAGTAACCCCCCCACCCAATATTCCTTCAGCTTGTGACAAAATGACACGCAGGTACGAAGCTGAATGTTTGCCTACATGTCAGGGTAATTTCTTTGGAGCTCGAGAGCCCCCCCACCGATTAATAAGATGACGGGGTTGCTGATTGTCATACAAAGAGGGACACAGTGTTATCGTTATCACGGTGCTTTCCAGAAGGATTCCGGCTCCCAAACCTGGTGCCCCTTTTAAGAAACAGCAAAATGATGTGTAAACCAAAAATATTTTTGCAGATATTAAATATAATTTAGGAGGAAACCTGTGAAATGTGCTGCCATTCTGCATCCATTTTGACCCATTAATCCTGTAGTTGGCAGGAGCTCCTTGGGCAGCAATTAGAGACATATTATAGTCATCAGTCATTTGGGGTATCCCTCTGGCTGTGCGGCTCCATGAATGCATCACCCGCTTTCGTACGGAGATTTTCTCTGGCACTCAGGTGGGCAGCTTCTCCGTCATAATTTTGTCAGGAATCTCAGTCCTTGTCTTAACATGGAATTAATATCAAGGTTGTCACTAGACCATAATGACTAATGGACCAGCGGTCAAATGGATCAAAGACATTGAGTTAAAGCACGCTGTAGTGACAGATTAGCTCCCCCCTCCCCCCAGACTTCACTCAAAATTAAGAAAACAATCTCTTGATGCCCATTCATGGATGGAGCCTGGTCACACACACACTGGATTGCTGGACGCTCATCCTGCACAGTTTTGCTCCACGGTCATCATACTGAATTGTACATTTTCATTGAGGATTTATGGAAAAACATGGATAAATCCAGGTAAAATCATAATTGGCCAACAAACAATGAAGTACACTAGTCAAGTGGAGGTGCAGCTCTATTTGTTTTGTTATGTAAAATAGAAATAAACCCAGGGAGACTCATGGTTGCCCAACAAACAATGAAGTAGACTGCTTGAATGGAAGTGTAGCTCTTTTTGATGCTTCATATAAAACATTGATAAACCCAGGTAAAATCATGGTTGGCCAACAGATGTCTCATTCAAACTGGTGTATCGCATCAGTCTTCTATGGACAGATAAACCATGGACAACTTGTAACACTTGACCAAGTCAAGACAAATGTAGACCGCAAAGGACATGTATGATCATAAAGGCAGCACTTCCTTCTTAAGCACTCAGATTCTGTGCCTCGGGCAAAGTCCTTTGTCGGAGGAATCACTCTGGAAAGGCGATCAACAGTGAGATATTTTTCTTTCCTAACTGGCAGGCTTGGTACGAGCTTCAGTGAGTCACTCTCGCAAATCACCCAGATCAGCTCGCTTCCTCAGTCTGCCTGTCACTCTCTGACTTCTCTGCCGTGACATACTGTGCTTAAAATGTAAATGAGCTGCTGTTTCTCTGCATCTTCCTTGTGTCTCAGAGCGCTTGGCACTCAGCTCTGGCAGTGTTATATACCCTTTTCCCTTCTTTTGAGACATTTTACAGGTTTTTTAACACGAACATAGTCAGTAGCAGTTTTACCTGTGTTACATAATTATTATAATAATTATTATTCAAAGGTAACTCTTTCGAGTCTTTGTTGATATGATTTTTAGGTCTGACAGACCACTCACTCTGTAACGTGCACCCATATTTAAATATCTAACATCCAATAGTTTAGGAAGAATTTAAGAAAAAAATATGTAAAACATCTACACTAAATGGGTAAAAGTTGTGTACATTGGCCACATAAGCCACACCCATTGCTGACATACAGGTGTATAATTATGGGGGGGGTCCATACAAAAGAGGTTAATCAGCCTGACATTGTCATTGGACACCATTCCAACAAGTCGGTTCTCCATGTCTGTCCTGCTAGAGCTGCCCTGATGAGCCACACGTGAGGAGGAAACATCTGGGAGCAGGTTCAGCTTCGAGGTGGGGGGGCCACACAAGCTCTCAGAGAGGGACCTGGTCACCCAGCATCAATACCCAACGTAATGGCAGCAAATCCCACCAGCAATGTCCCAGCATCTAATGGAAAGCTGTCCCAGAAGAGTACAGGCTATTACAGCAACTAAGGGTGAGCCGGCTTCGTATTCATACCCTCTGATTCAGAGTGAGATGTTGGACAGGCTGGGGTCCCAATACTTTTGTCGATGCAGTGGAGTTATCGACAAAAGTTGCTGAGGAGAATGATTTTGGTTAGTTAATAAGAGAATAAGAGACATTTGTCCTTCTGACTAAATACAAAATCACATCATGTCAGATGACCTTTAGAGATGAGGAAGTAGGCCAATGTTGGTGTTTTTAAGTCAGACTGCGCCTTATTGGTTATTGCTGAGCATATTATAATCATCAAAGAGTTTATCATCATCATCATCACACACAGAAGCAGCTTTTTGCTAAAGGGCTTCTAATTAAGCAGCGTAATTATGGGCTAATTTTAAAGCTGATGGCCAACATTATAAAAAAAAGGCTTGCTAACGAGATGGTTGGGCGGCTGGATTGTCTGGCTGGATCTGAGGGGGTCATGATGAACACAGAAAATGTTCAATGAACAGGAATAGGAGACAAACCCCCCCAAGAACAAAAGACTATGAGAAAGCTGGGCTTTTGGAGAGAGGAAACTGGGACTGGAGGATGGAATCAGGCTGTTTTACTGGCACCCAGTCTCAGGATGAATCATATAGGCAAACCAATCAGCGTGCAAGGCAGCGTTTTCATCTCTCCCCTAAAGACATGCGGCTGCGTGACGCAGACAACACACAGGGAATCTGCTCGATATGCCAAAATAATTAGTTATAGGTGAGTAGAGGAGCTTGTCCTCAAATCTCTTCTCTCTCCAGCACCCTCCCTACGTGTCAGTAATACTACCTCAGCCTGCCCCCAGGGTCATTAACATACAACAGATATTTTGAGCGGCGTCAGATTGATTCATTAAGCTGAATGACATAATCAGAATATGCCACTAATCCTGGAGGAAGCTGCTAATGTTGCAGCTGCTCAGAAGACAGGGTTAGGTGAAAAGGCAGGGCTACAGAAAAAATGCAATAAACAATATCAGCAATGTAAAATGGATTTAAATAGATTTAAATAAAATACTGTTAGATAAGTGAAGATGAGTAAATTGTGCAAATTGTACAACTGACCCGCCGAATTGTGACCGTACCACTAATGATGAGTAAAGTACAGGCGCTTTCATTTAAATCCAAGTCTCTCAAGGGAAAACATTTTAAAAAGCATGTGGTTTGTTTACAATGTGTGAGCAGAGGACACTTCTGTACCATCCACGCCATGACAGTTTGCTTTGCTGCAGCCGACACCGACCCCAAGCCCATGTTGGGACAGAGAAATTGGTGGTGGAGCTGAGCTGTTGTCAGGCGAGCGCTCCGAAAGAATATCCAGCTACAGCACTTTGCGATAAACCTTTAAATTCCCTTTTAAGCCACCCGGCGTCCTCCCCCTCCCCGCTAAACGTGCCTCTTCACATTAATAGAGCAGAGAGATAGAGACCTTCAGGCCTAGAAGAAAAGACTTTGATCTTTCCACCGGTCCTGCTGAATAGCTACAAAGAGAGGCTGTAGTGAGAGCCATTTTTATTCATGTGCTGTGGGAAAAATTCACACCGTATGTGTGTTAGAGACTCATTGCACATTCATCATCCAGGACGGGGAATCGATAGCGCGCTACGCTCATTAGTAAGCGGCACCCGCGCTGAAATAACGCATGGTAATGCGTTACTGTTAGGATGGGCGTATCCTACAGACGTATTGCTTCAAACTTTCTTTAACGCCATTATTATTTCAGTTGTTGCCACACAACAGGGGCTTGTGTAAGATCTTGGCAAATGACAGGAACTGTCATCCACTCTCCATAACAAGATTTTTATCATTTATTTGTAATTCAATCAGTTTATTTCCTGAACTGTTGTGAAATCATGATGTGAAAATGTGCTTTTTCACTGATGCTACAAAAAGCAACCAGGATGGACTATTAATGAGTTCAGCCGGCATTAACTAAATTATAATGTGTAAAGTGTAAATATAAAATGACATCATACTGTGCTGCCGCAGTACTAAAGTAAATGCTGTTTTCAATGATATACAGAATGCTGTAAGGAATTTTGTCGAACTATATTTTTCAATTTGTTTATGATTTATATTTCCATATTTAAATGATCAAATGTGTGTCTGTGATTTAAGTCACTGCTTTCTGTAGTAAAACTCACTTAAAAGCTCTAAATACAGCACATTGTGACATGGAAAGTCTATATGTTCACAGGAACCTTGGTAGTAATTTGAATATGGATTTTATCAGAATATAGTGTCTATTATATAGACAGAGGCGTTCAGTGGGTCTGTCGCCTGTGTCAGTCTGTTGTGTGGTGTCTTGTCGCCTGTATAGGCCTGTCGCCTGTGTCGGTCTGTTGTGTGGTGTCTTCGCCTGTGTAGGCCTGTCGCATGTGTCGGTCTGTTGTGTGGTGTCTTGTCGCCTGTGTAGGCCTGTCGCCTGTGTCGGTCTGTTGTGTGGTGTCTTGTCGCCTGTGCAGGCCTGTCGCCTGTGTAGGTCTGTTGTGTGGTGTCTTGTCGCCTGTGCAGGCCTGTCGTCTGTGTAGGTCTGTTGTGTGGTGTCTTGTCGCCTGTGTAGGCCTGTCGCCTGTGTCGGTCTGTTGTGTGGTGTCTTGTCGCCTGTGCAGGCCTGTCGCCTGTGTAGGTCTGTTGTGTGGTGTCTTGTCGCCTGTGCAGGCCTGTCGCCTGTGTCGGTCTGTTGTGTGGTGTCTTGTCGCCTGTGTAGGCCTGCCGCCTGTGTCGGTCTGTTGTGTGGTGTCTTGTCGCCTGTGTAGGCCTGTCGTCTGTGTCGGTCTGTTGTGTGGTGTCTTGTCGCCTGTGCAGGCCTGTCGCCTGTGTCGGTCTGTTGTGTGGTGTCTTGTCGCCTGTGTAGAAGTGGGCTTCTATTTACATTTCATGTAAAACCTGTAATTCTTAAACTGCCTATTATGAAAATGGTTGTTTTACAGTTTGATATTTTTTATATTTGTTTTTGTCAGACAAATTAACAAGCAAAACAAGCTCAAGTCCTGTTATGATCAAAATATCTGAGAATAATTTCATTGCAGCCTTTCCAGAGTTATCTGTTGCTTGAAGAAACACACATCCATGAAAAAATTCTCAATAAAAATGGCAACCATTTCCAAGGGCTCCTGGGATGATCATCAGCCGGTGTCGTCTGAGCAAGCGAAACGAAGTAGCGCTGGATGGGATGAGGGTCCTTCAGGCAACACTGTGCCAGGTTAGTGCCACAGAAAAGGGAAACTCCATCAGAGCCAATAGCAGCTGCCTCCGGTGGCTGAGACACCCGGCTGAGGTGGAGCCGAGACCGTGGGCCAACTCTTAAATCACCGTGTTGGGGGCTCGAGACAAGCCAGCGAGAATTTCACCCCAGAGACACATTGTACTGTGCGAAACATAGTAATTTATCACTGTCCAATGGGAAGGTTACAGAGGAGCAGAGAGAGTGTGTGTGTGTGTGTGGTGTGTGTGTGACTTAGACAAACTGGAACCTTTATCTCTGTAGTTTCTTTAGTCGTTGCTCACCAGAGCCATCGCTGAAGGACTGCGACAGTTAGAAACCCAAGAAGAAACAAACATGTTTTAAAGCAATTCCATCTTAATCCTGTCATATCGCTTCTGTTGCCACTTACCATTTTACTGGGTTATGTTACTACTTTAGGTGCCATTCATGTGTAGGATGCTGCTGTTATAACCTTGATCAAATGAACATAAATCCTTCCAGTAAATTCCTGGATTAAAACCGTGAGAAAGCAGAACATGGGCATGGTTATGAATATGTATCTGATACATTAATCTGTAATATTTTAACTGCTTCATTTAAAACCTTGTGTTTTTTTTAATCAAATATATTCCCTACATTTCTAAGCAGGATAAATTGAACTGCTTTGTGGGTACAGGAAGATTTAATTGAAGGAACTTTTCTGCAGAAATTCACAGAATGGGCTGCAATCTCTGACAGTTTTTTAACGATGCACCTCCAAGGTCGTTTGAAGGTCACTTATAATAACTAATCCTGGCATCCACGTGACGTTAGGACAGCTTGCGCTGAAGTACTGTCCTTGCTGACAACTTGGGCACAATATGCAACACACTGGAAAAATTGCAAACCCTCAAGTTTCAAGGTAAAATGGAAAACAGATTTGGCCTGACAGTCTGATAACTTCATTAATGGCTTTCAATAACCTTCATAGTTTACCAGCATTGCCGCACTTTAATGACTAGGCACACTTTCATATCCTGTATACCTGCTGTAAGCATGCAGCTCTGAATGCCACCCCATACATTCAGGATGGTAGGGGGGGGGCATGTTAAGTTAAATTCTTGTGACTTATTTATTTACAACATAAATGAGAAATTTGCCTCATTTATGTCCCCCAGTTACATCAACACTTATTAGGGAGCAACCGAATCGGGGGGGGGTTTACTGGAGTTACTGGAGTTGGACTTAACTATTGAGCAACCATGCAGTGGTCTGTGAAACAACTGGAATTTTAAATACTTACATGTAATGTAAGTAATACTTACATGTAAATTTCCATGACTGGAAATTTATCATCATCGGTGAGCTATATGAGATGAATCATTTGATCACGTGGATCGGTACTTGGTCCCTAACGCGTGACAGCTGACCCTACTCAGCCTCTGAGCCGCCACACGGCCTGACACGCCGGTCCAGGACCTGTGCCATTCCGGGCTATTCTCTTAGGAGGGATCTTCACAAACGTACCAGTCTCCTCTGGATAGTAAAACTGAGATGTTAAACCAACTGTGCTGATGGTGCATTACTGCTTCTCGAAGTCCATCCGCCGACTATATGCCAGACATTCTAGAAACATTCTGTGACGGAGACCTGTTTGGCACAGCGGCTCAGCGGGCACCTCCCATTGGCAGCTGCGGTTTGCAAGAGCCAAAGAGGCTGTACAGCAGACACCCTCGCCAAAGAGGCTGCACAGCAGACACCCTCGCCAAAGAGGCTGCACAGAAGAGGCTGCACAGCAGACACCCTCGCCAGAGAGGCTGCACAGCAGACACCCTCGCCAGAGAGTCTGGTTGTATTTTTGTAATGTAAATGTATGTCCTAGAGATTCAAAATTTTTTTCTTAATTTTTGAGCTGTTTTGACGTCAGGTTTTCTTTGTTTTTGTTTGAATGGACCTGAGTGAATGTGACATGTCCCAGCCACAGAGTGACCAGTGCTCTTGGTGTCACAAGTGAGACGTGGGACTGTCGGGGGGGTCTTTAGGGTCTTCATCTGCGTACAGTGAGTGGACTTGGACTTAACAAGCCTGACAGGGCAGACAATAATCAGCAACAAAGGTCAAGCAGCAGTCAAGAAATACATTGCAGATTAAAAGCTGGCAGACTTGGAATGACCTAGAAAAAATCTTCTATTTAAATTAAATTATGTTAGCATTGTTACTGGGGTGATGTGCTGTGGGTGTTGCGTGAAAGGAATCAGGATACAGCGAGGATGGTAGAGTATCCATAACAAAGCCAGGGTTTTCCAGCCGGACACGACCCTTTCGCTTTAACATAACACATTTTGTCTTATCTGGAAGCTCGCAGTGAAAACTGAGTCTTTGGTGTGTTACTGTATTGCTATAGCAACCAGGTTGGGTGAGGACCAGTGTGGGGGAGCTTTAAAGGTATGAGGGAGGCTGATATTCTGGGGGGGGGGGGGGTGTCGCTGGAGCTGGCCCTCCCCACCCCCCAGCTTACTCTCAGCATGACAAAGTGTGTGAGTTTGTGTATCAGAAGACGCCAGCTCTTAAAACACCCCCACGACAGATTGAAAGCCAGGCTCTGGGTGGCGACAGACACTCGAGACTGTCACTGTCACCACACTCCCCAAGCTGATGTAGTTCTGACAGCTCTGACTGAGAAGCCAAGCCTCATGCCAATCACGTCTTTGGTATGTCTGAAAGTGCTGATCTATAAACTTCCCTCTGGATATGTTCTTTCTTACCAGTGGTGTAATAAAATTAACAGAAATGATAGAAAATATTAAAGCGCATAAGTATTGCTTCTAAGTTCCTGTGTCACATTATGTGGGGCAGCAATTAATTTTTGTGAGTCACATGACTAGATTGCATACCTGTGGAATATGTCGCATCTACAGTACATTACTGGAGAACTTCTCCTGGCAACAGCTTACCCTGAGATGCTCCTAACCACCTCGAGAACATACTCAGCCCATTAATGATTAGTGCCACGGCACTGGCTGCCCTTTAACAAGCCTCCCTGGTAGCTGATTGGTGTTCTGTGGTGGAGAGGCATCGTCGCAGTGCTGAAGCTTCACTGGCAGTAATGGCTTTCCTGAAGTGTCTCCTAAATAATTCAGATGCTTCGTATGAACAGCAGCACGCAGCATGAGCTACGGCAGCTGCAGAACTCTAGCCTGAAGCCCACCTGTGCTCCGCATAGTGAGCTCATCTTACTCCTATAAAATGTAAATATAAACCTCAGAATGCAAACCGAATTGAGTTTCTCTGCATGGTACACCATATATCCCCTCCGGGGGTCCCCCCCCCCCAAACACACACAGCCAGTAGAGACCGTACCTCACACTGTGAACACGCCACACACCAGGACCCCACTTATTCTCTCAGCTGCAAGCTCCACGACACACCCATCAGCACGCGGACAGGATCCAGGAATAAAGAGCGAGGATTTAAGAGCGTCGCTCGGCAACCGGGAAGATTGAGCGAGCCACATTTAAGCAATTGCACATGGGGAGTACCTGAAGGTATGGGCTAGCAGACGGGTGTACGCAGAGCTGGGGGAGGAGTCACAGCAGGAGAGGAGTCACAGCTGAGGGACGAGTCACTGCTGGGGGAGGAGTCAGAGCTGGAGAAGGGTCATGGCTGAGGGATGAGTCACTGCTGGGGGAGGAGTCAGAGCAGGAGAGGAGTCACGGTTGGAGGAGGAATCACAGTTGGGGGAGGAGTCAAAGCTGGAGAAGAGTCGTGGCTGGGGTAGGAGTCAGAGCTGGGGGAAGAGTCAGAGATGTACAGGACATGGTGTGGCTGACGTTACAGATTTACTACTAAGAGCAGCACTGACTGCGAATTGTCATGACACGTGCAAGTTGGAAGCATGAAAAGCAGGGGAAACCTCACATGCTTAGCTAATCAATTAAGTTATACTGACTCCTGTTTTTAGGCATTTCTTGGTTTTATTTATGGAAGTAAACACTATATTGGTGCTATTCCGGGGCCCATTCTCCAGTTCCAAACTGGGACATCTCTTATTTCTTATTATTGACGTTTAGTTTAAAAAATATGCAAAATACACCAAATCTGAGAAGATGCAATTACATTTTTATAGAACTGCGCATTATTCACACATTTTGTTACTGACAAAAAAATATATTTGTCTCACCGGTCCAGTCCACCCAGTGCTCCCAGTACCTGGGGCTCTAGTCAGGCTTTGCCTCTCTCTCAATGTGTCTCCCCATTATGTCATCCCCAATCAGTCCTCCTGTGCTCCACCTGCGTGTATCTGTGTTTAAGTCATTGTGCCCCTTTTCTGTTATAGTGCCTCCGCTTGGCATTAGTGACTGCCAAATGAAGCTTCATGAACCATTTGCAGTATTTTTTGACCCCACTAGATGGCAGGATTGGTTTGCTTTGGGGCACACTTTCCTCCTAGTCGGTCGTAAATATTTGTTAATTGGCAACAGGGGGAAATCCTGCTCAGTGAATGAACACTACCATTAAGGAGGCTCTGAGGATAGACCGGTCGCACTCACTGAATGGACTGTACCATTAAGGAGGCTCTGAGGATAGACCACTCCTGCTCACTGAGTGGACTGCTTCAGGCAAGTGGGCAAACAGGCAAGGTGAACCGCGAATACGGGCAAACGGGGTTTATTGACGGCGAACGAGCAACACGGCACAAAACATCAATCACAGACCCAAGGAAACAGAAACGCGTAGTGAAATACACAAGACAAGCCGAAATAACAGGAAACAGCTGGTTACAATCGGGGTTTCACAGGAGGTGAATGAGGGGGCGTGGCACACAGGAGGATCGTATGAGCAGGTCATGACAGACTGTACCATTTTTCTGCACTGCGCACTCCCATTAATGACAGTGAAAATGGATACAAACGCATTTCAGAGTGTTTCTGTGCGTTTTTTACTCCCTCTGTCCGTGGTGTTTGTGGGGGAAAAATCATGTACAATCATAGAAACTGCTAATACAATGCAGCATTAAACACATATAAAGATGCAGAAGAACGTGGACAAAAGTGAGATGAAAACGCATGTGGACATTTTTTTTAATGCAATACAACGCGTTGCGCTTTTCATTTTTTGGACTTCCCTAATGTGAACACGCCTTTACTGATAATTGAAAAATCTGGCAAAAATGCAGCTTAATTTGTACATATTAAAAAAAAAAAAAACACTGCATAAAATAGTGTCTTTATTTACTCGTAATAAATGTTTAAAATGTGTCTTGGCTGCCTCAGGCACTCATTTAAATGCAAGAAGTAGTTACATATTACACATTATAACTTGGAGGCTCACGCAAAACAAATATTGATACAAATTAGCTGTACAGATGGGGCCCAATGCAGCGACAAGCTGAGCAAACGCAAAGCTCTCCATCAACCAGCTTGGTAATAGCCTGTTTCCCTGAAGGATGGAATCAATTACAAATCAAAAAGACCACAATTTTATATACACACACACACACACACACACACTCTGTCTGAAAACTTTGAACATAAGCAGTACCAGTCAAAAGTTTGGATATGCCAAGCAGCCTACAAAGGGAGGGTGTAATGCGTCACATCACATGATCTGACCACCGGACCTATACTCAGTAGAAATGGTTTAATGGTTTTGGAGGAGTTTGACCAGAGAGTGATGGAAAAACAGCCAATCAGAGCTTAGCATACATGTGGGACCTCCTTCAGGACAACTGGAAAAGCATCCCAGGGGGGCCACCTCATGGAACTGGTGTAGAGGAGACAGGAGGGTCAGACAGTCCCCGGGGTTAAGGGCCTTGCTCAAGGGCCAAATGGTGGCATCAATATGCCGACCAGGGATTTGAACCCACAACCTTCTGAGTCCCAACCCACAGAGCTGCCCCACCCCCTCCAACAATTAAAAAATATTGTTTAATTTATTTCTAAAATGTAGAGAATAATACAAATAACCCTTTCTTAGGATAGTATGTCCAAAGGTTTGACTGGAACTTACATAAAGTGCATATGGGCTTTATGAATAATGAAATTATATTGTCTAGTGGAAAAACAGCCATGAAAGGGGGGGTATTCGTGTGAATTGGGATCAACCGTCACAAACCCCACCTTTGACCTAATAGGCTGTCTCACAGCACAAATGACAATGAAGCTGAATAGATCTGCACTAGCTTCTGATTGGCCAAGACAAAGATGATGTCACTCCTTATCTTATCACAGCCTCGGTGGAACACAGTCTACAGGTAATTCTTCATGTCAGTCTTTGATTGTTTGATCATATCTCCCACCGATCCTGATGTCAGATAATCGTAACAAAGAGATCAGATTTTATAAAGTAGGACAACGTCATGCAGTCAGAAACCGAGAGGGACTTTAAAAGACATTCAGCAGCGTAGCACATGTGACCTTTTCTATGTGAACATTTTTCCCAAGTTAATCCCTATAATGACAAATATATTCAAAGCTGGGCACCATGTTCTGCGTCATTGAAGGGCAAACTGAGTCATCGCCCATTTCCATAAACCCAGAACATGACCCCGGTGTTGGCTAGTCCCTAAAGTACTCGGTTTATGGCTTGTTATTCTTCATAAACCAAGTGCGTTCTTCACTGTCTGAGCCCAGTAAGGCAGGTAAGTGGTACCATCATGCTGATATCCCACAAAGCTAATGAACGGTTGACCTGCAGCCTGTTAGCGAGCTGGAATCGCAACGATTAGCTGCATGACCCCATCAGCACGTGTTTGCCTCATCTGCGAGTGACCAGTGAAGCCAGGATCACTGGTGTTTATTCACGGGAGACACTCCAGTGAGATGCCTTTCAGTAGGGATCCCCAATGAAATTATAAGGGTGTTCGTGATATATGTACTGACCATCAGAGAGCGCACACACACACTGTAATACACTTTGGGTATTTTGGAGACTCCAGTAAGCCATATTGCACGTCTTTGGACTGTAGGAGGAAATGCACAGAGAAAGCATGCAAACGGCACACAGGGCTGGGATTCAAGCCTTGTAGCTGTAAAGCATGTTAATCTTTTTTTTCTATATTTAACTGAATGGATCAGTCTGAGTAAAAGACTGAATGCTGCTTGGTGGCCCCACACTGAGCGGGAGGGGAACGGCTGTCTACCCGGCCCCGGACAGGCCGTCCTCACTGGTGGATGTTGACAGTGCTCTCATCATCCACACTGCACTCACAACTGAAGTTTGCTGCCAAGGTAGATGGCGGCTTGTCCCGCTGGGGGCACATCTTCACATCGCGGGTGGATCTCCATGGAGACCAGGCCTGTCAACCAGCCACGAATTGTTCAGGGTGTGTGCGTCCAAGGTGAAGCTCATCGGGCGGCTCCAGGGAGAGGGATTTGGGGCAATCGTGTAAGCGCATCGCCCAACATGACACGCTCAGATGTTCGGGGCGAGACGAAGCGCACAGACACCTCATGCCCGGTTGATTTCTTCTACAGTTCTGCTTAATTGCATAGCTAACACTTTTGTCCAATCAGATTCTGCCCATGTGTATAGTTGGATGTTTTTCTGGAGCGGCTGCAGTGAGGCAGCAAAAGAATCCTGCCGCTCGTCCCCGCTCACATCCTTCAAGGCAGAACTCCATGTGCTCGGCTGATCTTCTTGGCCGTTTCCTTGGCACGCTGTTCCGATAAGCCGTGGGCCATTCAGATTCACCCCAGCTGTGTCACAGGCCAGTCTTGACGGAGCGCAGCCCGGCATTTTTCTTCCACTCTCTCATAGCCACTATGCCTTGATCTGGCCCCAGCTGCCCCATCATGTCACGTGATAGGAAAATAAAATTGAATCGCTTTTCATCAGGGCTCACGGCCTCGGCCAGACGCCGTGTCCTGGATGATCCTTGAAGGAGTAAAGGAGAGAATCCAGGATGCTGTCACAGATGTGTAGCTCAATACCAGTTTCCATGGGTCCCTTGACCCTGTATCAATGGCTGAAAATATCATCACGCAGTGGCGAAAGCCTTAGAAAGGAACATGTCACTGAGGGTTTTGTGACTCTGTTTCTCCAGTCAGGATTCAGAGGCCGAGGGTTACATTCCCATTAATACAACAGCATTCAAAAAGCGTTTGTTATTCTTGCGACGTTTGACCTTCTGTTCTCAAAGCCCCCAAAGTCTCCATCTCAAGGCATAAGTGGAGTTGTATGCATTTTTAAATAATAACTTGTTTCTACGCTCATTTTTAGGTCCGACGTAAAATTTCAGTGGGCGAACACGTCGAAGAAGTCAGGGACACTGTCAGCCTGCGATTTGATGATGGAATGCGGCTTTTTTGTAACGACCTCAAAGTGGACACTTTAGGGAATGAAACAGCCTTGACACGAGGGACTGGAGGAGATTCTTTTTGTGAATGAAAATGGGCAGTTTGTCACTGTTAGCTTGCAATAAAGAGATCTGAGGATCGGATGCTTAACAGGCTGTTTTCTTAATGGGTCAGGGCTGGGTCACACATTCAAAGACGCTGGATATTAGCAAGGGGTGGAAAACATGATAAATTCATATCAGCAACATTCAAAAGAACTGATCACGATGTGAAGTCAGGTATTTTACACTCCGGATAAACAAGAGCCTTGATTCATTTCAGAGATTGTTTCAGGAATGTTTCTGGCTACGTGTTGAGTGGAACGTTAGTAGTGATTCAGATTGTGGTCGTCACACTGATTTCAGTGTTAGGATGTGAGGATATGTCAGGATGGTCCTCTGATCCTTGAAAAAAAAAAAAAACTATGGACTGGGAGAGGCAAAGGCACCTGATTCCACTGTTGCCACTGCGGCAGGACGCCAGGGGGGTGCAAAAGTAGAGGTTACCTTGGGATCTTTTATTAATTTTTTTTCTAAGCGTTTCTGCTGCGAGTGACTCATGTCAGACCAGAAGAGCTCGCCTTTAAAGCCCCTGTCCATCCCTCCCTCCTCAATGAGAGGCATCAGGCCACTTCTCGGGCTCAAACGTCGACCCAGGTGCGAGCGCACGCCGGTAGGAACCTGTCACTCCTGCTGCCCTGGGACTCTGAAGCGGCACCACAGAGCTCATCCTTCATCGCCATGACATCCACCTTCTGTCTTCTCCTCTCTCTGCTCCTCATCTCCTGTGGATCTTCAGCAGTCATCACTGGGGTGAGTGGCTCCTGCCGCCGCTGACCTCCATCCTGGAACAACTTCTCACAAAAGCTTGTGAACCAGTAGTTGGGCAGTGACTTCTCTTAGTTTGTACGTTTACAGTCTTTGAATGTTTATTCACTTATTTAATTTCCACCAAGGTAAAACTGAGGCAAGCATTCACGAATTGCACGGTATTCACTACTGCAGGGAACATTGAGTTACTGCATGCCAGTAATCATTTCCTGAATAAAATTTGCTAATTAATTCACAAAATAAATAATAGATTTAGCCAGCATTGTATTATTCGTAATTATATGCAACTTAAAAGAAATAATTAAAAATTATGAATAAAGCAAATACATAAATACTATTATAAATACTAAATAAATAAATACTATGTACTACATTCTAAAATGCAGTTATTTCAAAATTCATATTTAAATAACTAGAGCTGTGAATAATTTTTGTTTAATATATTAGGATTTTATTGTTTCAAAGCACTATTTTCAACCCATTTTCGCTAAAACATTTTGATTTCGATGATGATGATGTCACAATAGCAACCTAATGAATGCCTGTGTGTGTGTGTGTGTGTGTGTGTGTTGCAGAGAGTGGCTCCAAAGAACCACAGTACACTATTGAAGTGTTTGTTCTACACAAAGATAAGATAATTATCCAGTAGATTTTTGTAAATGTTGTGTATCTGCTGGTGCTCCAAACGAAATCTCATTGTAGCTGTGCAATAACAATAAAGCATCTTTATCTTTTATATATATATATATAAAAGATATATAGAATATATATAGAATGCTGTTAGAATTTTATATATAGAATGCTGTTATTACCTCATGACCATAACCAAGATAAGCAGTTAGGATGGATGGATGGAAATTATTATTAGTTATTATAAATCATCATTATTATATGCTTTCTATCTAAGGGAATTATTACAATACTATGCTGATTATAATTGTTAATTTCTGGATGTTCAGAACATCCTCTCCGATTTAACCAAAGGTGGTCACAGTACTGATATAGCAATGGGTCTTACCCAGCTTACAGTCCTCTTTAATATACAGAATTTTGCAGCTCCCTAAGGTCACACTCTGCACAAAGTGTTTAAGCACCAGTGTGACAGAATAGTGAGATATTTATATTTGGTGTTTGCCAAAGTGGTTTGACACACCAAAGCTGACACTTTACAACATTCAAGATAAACATGCACATTACATACTTATGGTGAAGCATTTCATTATTATCTATGGTGGATTTTCAGTGTCAGAACTTACATAAATTTACACTAAATATAGCATTTTTATTACACTGAAAAGACTGCATGCATGAAGTATATTTCAAATATGTAAAAATATTCAAATGAAAGGCTGTTCATCCTGGCTGTAATCCTGATTTGTACGCCGTACCGGGATAATTAACCCAACAAATTAAGAGAGCGTGTCGTTACTCATGTGTGCCATCAAAGGGTGGTGGGGGCCTTTTTCCCGACAAAGAGCGATGGTGGGGGGGGTCGGCCTTGGATTTGCGAAGCAGACTGACACTGCAGAGCGTGTGATGATTGAGATTACACGGACGCTTCCACTAATCCTGCTCAAAACCCTGATATTGTGCTGCCAATAGATGTGACCTCCGATTCCTTTATTCTGACATGATTGTAAACATCATGCTCAGAACGCTTGGGATGAAAAATCAAACGAGCAGCTGAAATGCCTTGTGTTTGCAAACAGTCAATTATCATTCTCTTACTACATAGATATAAAAATATGCTTTATAAATGCATTACCCATAGCTAACGGTAAGATACCAGTACACAGAGACGCCTTGCGTAGTAAAATTGTGAGCCTGGAGGATGCCGGAGCGCAGCGTGTAAGAATTTGCTCACTGGCGCCCCCTTCCAGTCCCTTTCATGATGGCAGTCTCTCCGCCCTTCCATCCACAGGCCTGCGAGAGGGACTCCCAGTGTGGCGGAGCTATGTGCTGTGCGGTCAGCCTCTGGATACGAAACTTGCGCATGTGCACCCCCATGGGGCAGGAGGGGGAAGATTGCCACCCGCTGAGCCACAAAGTGAGTATAGCTGCAGCCCTCCTCAGTCACACACACCCACACATAGACACGATATGGACAGACGCATTGGGACACCTGGCCATTACACCCACAGGAACTTGACATGACATAACAGAATATAACACACCCCGACATAAAGTTTAACACCAAACCTAAAAGGCCTCTACTGGCCACCAGCAGTCACTACACTAAAAACTGAATAAACATGTTTGTTATTGGGGCGGCATGGTGGTGCAGTGGTTAGCACTGTTGCCTCACACCTCTGGGTCACATGTGTGTGGAGTTTGCATGTTCTCCCCATGTCGTTGTGGGGTTTCCTCCGGGTACTCCGGTTTCCCCCTACAGTCCATAAACATACTGAGGCTAATTGGAGTTGCTAAATTGCCCGTAGGTGTGCATGCGTGAGTGAATGGTGTGTGAGTGTGCCCTGCGATGGGCTGGCCCCCCATCCTGGGTTGTTCCCTGCCTCGTGCCCATTGCTTCCGGGATAGGCTCTGGACCCCACGCGACCCAGTAGGATAAGCGGTTTGGAAAATGGATGGATGTTTGTTATTTAGATAGAGAAGCTTAAGCAGTTGTTCTGATCAGTTAGCTGGCTATGAACTTCAGACTCTACGCACTTAGCTATTTGTTTTGTTTTTTAAACATCTGGGGGGGGCAGGAAAAAAAACACGCCCACTGTTAGCTGCTAACAAATTTAGCCAAACATCTATCCTCTGTCATCCATCCATCTTCCAGCACGTCGTAATTTAAAACACATTTGTTTATTCCGAGAGCGTAAACAGCACTATGACTCATCTACATACAGCTTTTCACTGTAACACCTGCGATGCTCACCTCCATCAAACTGGGAAGAGGGACAGAAGCTAGCATAAGGTACCGGTGTGTCACCCTGACACATACACGCCAGCAGACACTGCCCCCACGCGCTCTCCCCGGCTAGGCCCCTCCCCGCCTGACATGTCCGCTCGGCCTTCCCATAATCCCCGCCCTGTAAGGTCTCACCCTGCTTCTTTTGTGGCCAACCTATGGGCTGCATAGTCATGCCGATGCTCTCTCTCCCCTGCAAACAGGTCCCCTTCTTCGGGAAGAGGCTTCACCACACATGTCCCTGCCTGCCCAACCTGGCATGTGTCAGGACAGATGACGCAAAATCCAAATGCCTGCCTTTATACAAAGTCCAAGATTACTATTTCTGAGAGGATGGAGCGCAGAACCTCTGTTTCAGCTGTTTCCGTGATTCTGGTCTCAAGAAGTTTTAGGAATATATCTGTATTCTATTTATACAGTCAGATGTGTTGCCTTACTCTGATGAATGTAAATATGGTCTGTACAGCACTTCAGGTTCAGCTCCTGTTGTTTAAAAGTGCTCTATAAATAAAGAAACATAAACCTTTATGCTGGGCACAGTCGTAAATAAGACATTCTTTGGATTAAAGTCCTTCATAGCTTTAACTCAATTTTGCCTTGAAGATTTGTAGTCCTGGATAAATTGTTCTCGAATAAGAACAGGGGTGTGTGCTGTTCCGAATCCACCCTGTTAGCAATAATGCTGTAGTGATTCCAGTTATTTTGTTTAATTGGGGAATCCGATGCTCCCCCTTTTCAGTGTTTCCTGTAAATAAAGGATCCTGCATCTGTGTAACCATGTCCAGGCATTTTAACTGTCCCTCAACTAACTGAGCATTTTTCGCATTACTTATTTTAACATGTTATGAAAAGATAAACTCCTGAATAGCGGCTTTATGTGAAGCCTGAGAGCTCCATTAGTTCATTATCCCAGGAATGTGAGACTCACATGTTCATTAAATGCTGGTTTTTAGGGTCCAATTTGAACTTTCGTGCCATTTTCTCATCCCATTAAAATAGACCAGACGTGTCTTTGCTAAGTGACACTCTGGAAAATGGCCGTCATCGCTTCAACTCGGCTTCAAATGCCGTCTTATCGTCACGTTGGTTTTCCGGCGACATCATCACCTCTGTAACACGCAGGAGTTTTACTAGTCTTGTTTCACTCGTTTCCCTGACAAGGTCATCTGGAAAAGCGATCATCTCATGGGCCCCCCGTGGGCTTCTTGTATCCTGTGTACGCAAACAGCCCCCGAGGTCCAGTGTAAAGCTACGAATGGACACAAATAGCACTGACCTGGGTGCTAAAAACACACCAGCTTTTATTTGTTTGACTTCCCTATGGTCTCAGCAGACTCGCTAGTGGTGGTGGGAGAGATGGACGTACACCATAAAAATACATTTCCTAGGTTTAAATTTATCTGTTTATTTATATATCTATTTTTATATGAGCACAGTCACTGCTGTTACTTCTGAAGCTCATTTGCTAATAATGGCCCCCCCGCCCTTACCTTCCGACAGTAACACCCTGTTTCTTTGGGACCTGGATGGTACCTCTGCCCTCCTGCCCTCTGCAATCCCATAATGCTGCACTCTCTGTGTCGGACCCACTGTGCGTGACTCTTAAGCCGCGTCTGACGCCGCGATGATGCCCTAATTACTGGCAAGTCCCAGGTGCCTGATGGGTCTTCAAAGTCACTGAGAGCAGCCATCCTAAAAGTACCCCCTGGGGAGGTACCCCTTCCTGAGTGGGATGATGATGTCACACTGCTGCTCCAGCAGGGGTCCCCCAGTCACATGACAGCGCCGCTAGCAAATCGAATGGCTCCGATCTAACCGTGCTTTACCCTACCCAGCTAAAGTCGTGTTATTCTGAACAAGAGCAATCAACCTTGAAGGTGTTCAAATGAAACAAAGTTATATTACAGTGCATCCACTGTTTATGCTCACTCAGTGCTTTCCTAGAGGTAACGCTGTGTCGCTATTAGATAAGATACTAAAAATGAGAAGCTCTCTGCTGAAGTCGGCTTGCAGGCCCTGAACGATGCCGGAGGGGTAAAAATGGAAACACCAGCTCGTGGCCATACCTAACGCCCGCGTGGTGCTTGGCACATGCTGGAGGACAGACAAGAACTGGGCACGTTCCTCACGTGCCGCCTGGCATGCCAGTCGACCCGGGCATTTGGCACGGGGGAGCCACATGCATGCCTGCCACCTGATCCCGAAGGGTGACGTCAACTCTTTCCGAGCAAACCGAGAGGCTCGTGGACCCGGAGCGCCGCATCCCACCAGATTGATACGGACCGGCTGTATCACTCTGAGCCTTCCACACAGCAGGACCTCCATGTCTTATCAGCGTCTCGCTTTAATTCGTGTTTATAGACGTAACGGAGGTCAGGGTCAGCTCAAGCACTGGGAATAGTGTGCTAACAGAAGGCGAAAAAAAATGACCTTATAAAATGAAGGGAATAAAATGAAGGCTGGGGCACATCTTTACTACATCATCCGTCTTTCTGTCTGTCTTTCCGTACGCCCGTCCCTCAAGCACTTTTCCAGTACAGGGACGGGTGAGATGGAAGCCTTACCCATGAAACACACGATAAGCGACAGAGACACCTTACATGCGATGCCGGTCAAATTATTTCACATCTTTGTAAATGTGTCCTTATGTAAATCTATCTGTTCTGAGTGTGTCACAGGTTAGTGCAAACGTCTGAAGGGGAGCGACCCCATCATCGGAACATTCCCACTGGCTGTGCGGATCATCAGAGGTCACGCTGATTCCCCCGTACATGCTGAGGGGAGCTGGAGGCGGAGTTAGCAAATATCTGAGCCATGTGGAAACACTGTGTCGGCTAACGGACTGCCAGAAGGCCACGGCTTATGTGGGAGTTTCATCTTTATATAGCCATTAATAGCTACTCTACAAAGCTCCCCCCCCTCCAGACACACACACACACACACACACACCTGTCCCAGGGAGCGATCTGGATGGCTGACGGGCTCACATGAGCACTATAGCCCAACACGGGGACAGACAGAACTAATAAGCTCATTCTGCACTGCAATCAAATCACTGCAGGCCTGTGCTCCTTATAACATGGAGCGACTCATTCTCCCCTGATCTCAGTCCACAGACTTAGTGATTTATTACTATGCTTAATACTGAATGCCTGAAAGTGGCTGTTCTCCCAAATGTTTCATAGTTCCAGAGAGCATTTAACCTTTACCCACTGAGCGCACCATCAAAGGCTGAAAATGGTTTTTAAAAACATAATTATAATGTTCTAATACCTAAAACACACTTTTACCCTGGGTATCCCATGGCACAGATGCGTGAAGAGCAGGTAGTGATTGCATGGCCTTTAAAATTACACTTTAAAGTAGCAGACAGAGTATTGAAAGGGAGGGGGTAAGTATACCGCCTGGGATGTTATGTAAAGATGTTGGGGGGGGGGGGGGGGGACACGAAAGCTGTTTGATGATCGCCAACCCCCTCTGGGGTAGCCTGTTAAATTAAAAACCAGATTAAACTCACTCTGAACTGGCATCTGCCCTGCACTCAACAACAAGATGAATCTCAAATTTTCCTTCACCCTCAAAAAGGTCAGATATCACTCCACAAATTCCATGGCTATGCAATGGGCATCGTATGGGAAACAGATCACAGCGAAAATCACAACAGACACCGCGGTAACTGGAAATGCACACGTGTGTCTTCAAGGCACACATAAAATAAAATCCTGAGTAAAAGAACTCAGTTTTCTTGGTGAGCTGTGGTACTCAAACAGTCATCCAATCACTTGTAATGATTTATTTTGAGTACAAACAATGCAAACATTTTAACAGCACACAGGCCATTATAATATGAACTGTTTCATCATCAAAATTTTACATTATCTCAAGAGAATATGGAAAGAAACGTTTCAAATACATTTCCAAAATCCATACATTATATTCACTGGCACAAAAAGTGAAATTTGATTTGACTGTAAGTCTATCCACACAAAGGGCTGGACTTATCGAACATTAGCCAAACATTACTGTTTTCCCCACCAGCTGAGAAAAAAAAATAACGAAAGCAAAGATTTAGTCTTTAGCATTTACACCAACAAGAAAACCCCTACACGGAAATGACGCACACTTTTGAGAGATACCTTCCTTATGAGATTATCATTTGGTGCTGTCACTGGGTAAATATATATATGCATACAAATCTTTACAAAAACATAGTTTTCCCACGTCAGCTGCGCCCGGATTTCGGGCGAGCTATTGCAAGGAATTCTGTCAGAGCAATAACCCAGAGAAATTCAATGACGAAGAGTCAGGAAGAAACTTCACCATGACTAACGTTATTAAATAAATACAAAAGAATGTTCATAACTTTCATACCGCGAAAAAAAATCATCCAAAAGTGCTCAAAAAAAAAGTCCAGAGAGACACCGCAGAAGGTTTAGATGACACAGTAGGGCTCCATGGGGGTCTGTGTGCTGAGACAGCATGGAAACCGCGTTCTGAAGCGCACCCTCAGTTCCTTGTTAAATATAAAGCATATAATAGGATTCACTGCCGCCTGCGCAAACGTCATCCAGACCGCCGCAGTCAGGTAGACCTGCGGTATGGTGCCGGCTTTCACGAACACTCGGAGATAACACGCCACGATGTAGGGAGCCCACAGCAGGAAAAAGCCCAGAGTGATCATGTAGAACATCTTGCCGATCCTCTTTTCCATTTTGAATTCATCCAAGACGAGAAGCCGCTTGCTGGGATTGTGCGACGCCTGCCTAATGCCTACTAGGGTCGGCGGCGTGGGCCCACGTCCGAACCCCGCGATCCAGTTGGCCGCCGCTTGCCCGGTGGCACCGGGTCCATGGAAAGTCCAGTTCTGGCTTATGGCCGGGACCAGCTGGGCAGGCTTCATCTTGCGATGGTCGTAAACGAAAAACAGCATCTTCACGTAAACAACGTGCGTGGTACCCACGATGACCACCAGCATTAACATGAAACCCAGCGTGTCGTTCGCCTTCACGTATCGGTGCTCAAATATGCACTGCTCTTCCTCCCTTATGAATTTGTAGGTGCCCACGTCGAAGACTGGGGGGAACGCCATTGCAACAGAGAGGGTCCAAACCATGCAGATGACGGCCACGCAAGTCCAAAATGTCATCCGTTTAGAATAAAACCTGTGGTGTGCGATTGCCATATATCGGGTCACACTGATGCAGAAAAGCATAAAGGCTACGTGGAAACAGAAGAGCACCGCGATGAAGGCGATGATCTTGCAGCTTATTACGCTGTAGGTCCAGCTGGAGCCGCTGCTGATGGATACCATCACGAACGGAAAGCACACGACAGACCTCACTATATCTGCCAAGCACAAATCTAGAAGAAAGTAATAGGGAGCTCTGTGCAGACTCCTGTCTTTCAGCACCAGGAAGGATATCAGTAGGTTCCCCGCCAGGCTCATGCAGATGATCAGCCCCAGAGAAGCGAGCTTCACCGCAGATGCGGTGGCGGCGTAATTCTGCAGCGATGGGGCGCTTTGCCCCGGCTCGCTTGTATTCGCCATCCGTGCATCCACAATACGGCCAGCCTCACTCGGTCTCTATCAAGCCACATCAAGCAGACCCGGTTTCCCTTCGCCGATCACGTATCAGATGACATGGGAAATAAACTGCCAGTGTCTGAACGATAAGCGGACTCATGCTTCTCCTGTTAACGCGCACGGGCTGTCATTTAGATTTCAAGGAAAATTAAATTAAAGCTTCATGAGAGAAGAAATGAAATGCGATATTATTCGTAATATTGAGCATCACTGCGGCGCGCCTGACATTCATCTTACGAGGCGGTGAAGTCACCGTTTCTTTTCATTCTCCAAAATTGTCATATCTGCCTCCATATTCTCCCTGCGTCTACAAAAAACCAGAGGCAAGACGAGACAGGGTATCCCCAATATGCAAAATACTCGCTAAAAACAAAGACAATGCCGACATGTCCATTCCACTGGCGGCGTGCTCCTTTGTGTTGGCAGAAAAAATCTATAATTAGTCAGACCCCAAAGCTAGTTAATTATCAACATCCAAACTATTCATCTATGTTACAAGCAGGAATGTGTCCGAGCATCCAGAAACCATGACGCTACATTACATACACCCGCAGCCTTTCTGTTTTTTGCAGTTGTCAAAAAATGAACTTCCGGTAACAAGCCGAAGCCCCGCGACGTTAATGCGAAGCGGAGGCTGCGCGAGGCTGCACGCGAGATGGTAAATCCGATATGCGGAATCCCGGAGCTGAAGCCGTGAAAATGCATCGGCTCATCCTCCGTAACGATTACAACTCCTTCTCCCGATAATCATTAAATAACCTAACAAACGAAACATGTATACGCTACCACTGAATTAACTGATGCATGACTTAGTCTCCATTGAAAAAAAAACATCCTTGGTTTGTACGCTTAATTATTTCATTTGGAATACCCAGCGCGGACGGCCACGATCGCGCACCTTTCACTCTTTAAAGGCACAGAGCGGAATTATTTCAGTCATCGGGTTACTTACACGCCCTCACTCTCACTCTCACCCAACCCAATCCAGGTCAGATTTATTACAATATCCATCCATCCATTTTCCAAACGGCTTATCCTACTGGGTCGCGGGAGGTCCGGAGCCTATCCCGGAAGCAATGGGCACGAGGCTGGGAACAACCCAGGATGGGGGGCCAGCCCATCGCAGGGCACACTCACACACCACGCACTCTCACATGCATTAGATTTATTACAATATATTTTCTAAAAAGTTTTGCTTTATCTATTGCTTTTGGTTGCGAATAATCGTATATTTAAAGTGATAGGTAGGTGTTTTAACTCTCAGTCGCCAAAGTCGTAATTTTGTCCGAAAATGTTTTTATTGCCCGCTATTTTTCTGACTATACATATGGCCTGAAATATTAGGTCTTCTTTACACATGTGGCATTGCTCGGCAACTGCCATCATCTCTTACCGTTACAATATTTGTAAGTATTGTTATCAAACACCAATATCGGCAGCACGGTGGGTAGCAGGTCGTATAAATAACGCGCCCGTCATTCTGTCATTTGTACGTGCCTGTGTTATGCGGGTTTCCTCTGGCGTTCTGCCATTTCTTCCCACTGTCCTAATACAAGTAGGCCTACTTTTAAGTTGCCCATGGTGTGTGTACCTTACGATGGACTGGCATCCCGTCCAGGGCGCCCCCTACACTATGCGGATGGGATAGGTGGAAGACTCACCCCGATCATTTACTGGATCTGCCGAAAATAGATGAACTGATAGCACCTGGTTTGTCACATTTTATATGGCAATGGAAAAAAAATATCTTCAAAGTATGATTTTTCAACTGTAAAACGGCAACACGTAACACACGGTGGCAAACACCAGCTTTGATGGAACTTTTTGCTTAATATTTTGGCAATCAGGACTGACTGTCAGGATAAATGGAAAAAGTGGGGCTATCGCAACTAGTAACAACACAGCAACAACGTTGCTATGTTTTTTGCGCTAATACAATCGGCCCCTGAAGAGAATCACCAAACACGGGGATTATGCATACCACCCAAGCCTGTGGCTCAGTGGGCTAAATCACATCTGCGCGTGCTTGAGCAAGGCCCTTAACCCCCCAGCTCCCTGGGTGCCGCCATGGGTGGCTGCCCTACACAGCCAGCTGGTGGGGTGGGGGTGTGTAATGAGAGTTCCCCATGGGAATTTATTATTATTATTGTTACCTCAGTGCCAGGGGCTTACATTAGGGAGCACCTAAAAATGAATACACAATGGCCCTGAAATAACCTAACCACAGCTCTGCCCCGCTTGCAGTAGGCCATACATGGGTTGCCCCTTCCAGTGACCATGTAAACACTGTAACTGTATTATTAGATGGGAAATGTTTCTGGTAAATTCTGTGACATGAGTGGAACTGATTAGTCGCCCATACTGGAACTAACAGCTCCTGTGGTAATGTTGTGCTTTAATTCGAATTATGAAAAACAGTCTGTTGAAATCGGTACATAAACACAGTCTTAGCTTGTAGTTCTGCTCCTGTTTACGGACCGTGGATTGTTAGCCAGAAAACAATATAAGGACCGAAACCCTTCAACTTTGAACATATCATCATGTCTCTTACATTAGATTAATGTAAAGTAACAGGTTAAATAGCTTCCTGAAACTAATTGTTTCATTTTATCAACAAAATAAAACAAAAATGTTTCAATGCAAACCCTTTCACTTACACTGTAACAATGAAGTTTTTACAAAATGACTGTTTCCGTAAGCGATGCACTGCATTCTCGCTTTAAGCTCCGTAACACCCCGGGCTCGGCGTCGCACCGCCCGTATGCGGCTCCGCGGTCTGACGCACTTCTGCGCTGCGGCCGGGCGGCGCTGACGCGGCAGCTTGACGGCCAGTCGCCCATCTCACGGTGAAGAGCAGGAGTGAGCCGGAGACATGGCGCTATGTTCAGCCCCCGACCTGCAGACAGACGCAGAGGCACAGATCGACGCGGCAGACGAGCGGGAGGACGGCATCCACATTGACGAGAAGGAGCTCGAAAGCGCGACGAGTCGCGACAAAGACGGCAGGGCGCTGCCGTTGCACTCCGCCTGGACTTTCTGGCTCGATAGGTGCGGGAGCGTCCCCGGCCCTGCGCGTCCCTGGCCGCCGGATTTCAGCGCTCGAGATCGGAGGGCTTTTCGCGAAACGAGCCGCGGCTGCCGATCAAACGGGCGGTTACAGCTTAGCCGTGTTGCTAATCCCACGGCCTAGCCGGCCGACTTACCCACCTACCAATACCCATGAGCGCTCGCTGTGCTGAGCCAGTTAACCAGCGCGATTCCACCAGCGTTACCTAACCAGCAGCCGCGGTGCTTTTTGGTTACTGTAGCCTATTTGTAACATTAATTCTATGGGAGTCCGCTTGCTGCTTAACGCTGTTCTTAATTAATACGGTAAAAGTCAGCTCGCTGCAGGACTAGGTATAGCCAGTGAACTAGATGTAATAGATGCATTGGTGTCACTTGGTATCGCTTCCACAGGGACTAACTGGATGAGCGCATTCATTTCACTGCTGGTTTCAGTGACCAGCGCAGTGCGGCTCAGTATTAATGTGGTTTTTAAACACCTGCAAGGGATTTTTGCAGGAAATGAGTTTCGCCCAGACTGCTCGCATCTCTGCATGGTCCCGGGCAGCTTTACATAAGGCGACCCCGCTGTTTGTTACACGGTGTAAATGAAGTGGATAATGATGCGGAATGTGGTAAATCAGCGCCGCTTTTTGCTGGATCCGGACTCTCTCCTGTCTTCTGGAGTCAGTCTGCGCAGATTGAGGTGAAGTTTTTAAACTCTTTAGTTATTTCACTGGGCTGTTCACGTCTAACACGTTTCTTTGCAAGTGAACACTGCTGTGTATTGTATTATCTGTATCGGTCGTTTGAATGGTAGTGTTCGTATTTAATCATGTTTTTCGTTAGCCTCGGCTTTCATTTAGTGTAAAACTCTGCCCTCTGCTGTTCTTATTTCAGTTAAGGTCATTTCATATTGTCGCGTTGTTTTCCTAGCCCAAACTGCTATAGAAACTGAAAGTGTACGAACTGCGGTATGTGGGTGGGATCCAGCAAAGGCAGGGACCTTCGTCAGGCCCGTCCTGTCACCTGCTTGGCCTTTAAAAATAGAAGTCGCTCTCTTACTATCTAAAAGAAACAGGGTCGTCTTTCCTATTTGTGTCTTTCTCCAAAGGTCATTGCCGGGAACGACAGCAGCTGAATGCGAGTCCAATTTGAAAAAGATCTACACTGTTCAGACTGTACAGGTAGGACACCACAGGAATTCAGGATTTCACTAATTTCAAAGCAAAAGCTTTCAATCAAGGCTTCAGCTGACAGTGTCTTTCTCTCTGCTTCTGTTTACTGCTTCCCCTCAGTGTTTTTGGAGTGTTTACAACAATATTCCCTCTGTGACGCGGCTTCCATTGAGATGCAGCTATCATCTGATGCGTGGAGAGAGGAGACCTCTCTGGTGAGTCTGCAGAACTGGCTCCTCCTGTATAACTGGCTAAGATGCCCAATAAATGTGTTTCAAACATGAGCGCTAAATGGATATATTATATATTATTGGGGGTCTCTGGTCTGTGACTGGTCTGTTTCCTAAAGACCTTCAAGTTGTCGCTCAGCGTTAAGTAGCTGTAAGACTTGTCCAGGGCAAGACACCGAACTGAATCTGGTGATTTAGGGAGGGTAGGAAGGAACTGGGAGTTTATTCGGAGAGAGGGTAGGGTTAGCGAAGTGGTGTGGAGGTGAGCACGACTGAAGGGTCATAATTCGGTCTGAGTGCGTTTTCTGAGCCAGAAGAAAAACTAGAGTCAGTGTTATCAGGCAAAGGAGTGAAGTGAATGAATGTGCTTGTGATCTGCCTCTGCCTTACCCTGGGGGGGGTCTATGCCCCCCTGCCTCATGCCTGTCAGGTATATACAACAATGATTATTTTTTAAAACCCATTTCACATTGTGGCCTGAAGCAAAGTTTAATCTCTGAGGCATTCTCTCTTTCTGGGTGAGAAATGCCAATACATCTGCTGCAAGAGTTTTAGGATGTTTGCTATGGGATGCACTTCGCAAGCTGTGGTAAATTCTCTGATGTGTTTGGAAAACAGCTTGTTATTCACTACAAAAAAAAAATACTATACAAAAATTAAATACCCATCAGGCACCACAGTCGATTGTTCAGACACGACTATTTCATTAGGTTTTTCTCTCCAAAATCATTCTGCTAAGTCCCGTGAGCTCATCAGCGAGGTCAACCAGTGAACTACAGCTGGTTTTTATGTGAGTGATTGCGAGCGCTAGCCAGTGATGCTGACTCAGCTTTTGCACGTTAATAGAACTGATTGACTGTGCTGATGCTGAGCACCACTCAGTCATAGGCTCTTAATCTTGAAACGGCAGTCCTCATATTACTTACTCATGTACTTAAAAACACTACTTTCCTCATTGCGCTAGTAATAATAAATGATCCCCATGGGTAAATTCTCTTTACCCCTCCCCCGACTTGCTCTCCGTAGGTGAAAGGGCAGCCACCCATAATGGCACCCAGGGAGCTGGGGGGTTAAGGGCCTCTCTCACAGGTGTGCCGAGGCTGGGCTCGAACCAGCGACCTTCCGATTACAGACACTAGCCCATTGAGCCACACACTGCCATGTAATCCCAGCACGCTGTGGGTACATCAGTCCAACTTCTACCCTTTTACGCTGGTCATGGTGGGGGAGACTTTGACTATGGACTGTATTAGAGTGGCAGGTGGACACCTGAACTGCAAGGTGCTACAGCTCTGCCAGTAGGGTTAAAAAAAAAAAAAAAAAAATCCATCCTCTGCTCATTTTAGGATGTTGTTAGTAATGGAACTAGACAGGGATGCTTTGCTCAGCAATAAAGAAATGTAGTAAAAATCTCCGTGATGATTTATGATCGTTTGAGTATAGCAGGGATTTGTGAAAGGCTTTCTAATCTTCAGTGTTATGATTTTAAAGGTTTCCTGCATGTAGGGAAATATCTGTCAAGGCGACATTTAAATATGAGACCAGAGTGGATTATTATTATTTTTTTGTTTCAGGGAAGAAGAGAGCAATGCCAAAGGAGGAGTGTGGAGGATAAAAGTGCCAAAAGAGAGCACGGTATGCCAGGAGTGTGTCGTGTTGTGCTTCCGGCTGGACGTCCGGCTGGGCTTGGGGTCGGGGGTCCGGCACGCCGCGTTGGGCTTGGGGTCGGGGGTCCGGCACGCCGCGTTGGGGTCGGGTGTCCGGCACGCCGCGTTGGGCTTGGGGTCGGGGGTCCGGCACGCCGCGTTGGGCTTGGGGTCGGGCGTCCGGCACGCCGCGTTGGGCTTGGGGTCGGGCGTCCGGCACGCCGCGTTGGGCTTGGGGTCGGGCGTCCGGCACGCCGTGCTTGGGGTCGGGGGTCCGGCACGCCGCGTTGGGGTCGGGGGGTCCGGCACGCCGCGTTGGGGTCGGGGGTCCGGCACGCCGCGTTGGGCTTGGGGTCGGGGGTCCGGCACGCCGCGTTGGGCTTGGGGTCGGGCGTCCGGCACGCCGTGCTTGGGGTCGGGGGTCCGGCACGCCGTGCTTGGGGTCGGGGGTCCGGCACGCCGCGCTGGGCTTGGGGTCGGGGGTCCGGCACGCCGCGCTGGGCTTGGGGTCGGGCGTCCGGCACGCCGTGCTTGGGCTTGGGGTCGGGGGTCCGGCACGCCGTGCTTGGGGTCGGGGGTCCGGCACGCCGTGCTTGGGGTCGGGGGTCCGGCACGCCGTGCTTGGGGTCGGGGGTCCGGCACACCGGGCTTGGGGTCGGGGGTCCGGCACGTCGCGCTGGGGTCGGGGGTCCGGCACGTCGCGCTGGGCTTGGGGGTCCGGCACGTCGCGCTGGGCTTGGGGTCGGGCGTCCGGCACGCCGCGCTGGGCTTGGGGTCGGGGGTCCGGCACACTGTGCTTGGGGTCGGGGGTCCGGCACACTGTGCTTGGGCTTGGGGTCGGGGGTCCGGCACACCGCACTGGGCTTGGGGCCGGCCACCGCCTTACACTGTCTGCTTCTGCTTTTTCTCATTGCTTTGTCTGTCAGTCGGCAGTCTGGAAGGAGCTGTTACTCGCCACCATCGGGGAGCAGTTTACAGACCACTGTGCTGCAGGTGAGTCCCTGAATCGGCATTCCGGTCCCTGTCTGGCAATGATTGGTTATGTTCCTGGACCTATCTGATTGTAGAGGAGGTGGGTCCAAGCAACTATAGGAGGCAGGACCAACCAATCAGATGTCTTGGTCCCACCTCCTTTAGTTTCAACCTTCCTGTCAGTCAGTATAGTGTGATATCTGCATGAAAAAGGACCCCTTTCTGATTTTAAACCACTGTGGAAGGTAAAGAGCACTGCTGTGATCAGAACGCATTTAAAATTTAACAGGATACAAAACAACAATTGATTTGAATGTCATGTCATTTATCGACTACTGTTCGAATGAGATTATGTGCCTTGGGACAGATCCACAGAGAAATGGTATGTAATGGAGAAAATGGGTTTCGGCAAGCTTAGTCCTCCAAGGAGAAGCTGGTGACAAGTCAGCCAACTGTGCTCTATGTATTCTATAGCTGCCCGTTCAGTTAAAAGTTCTGTATACAAGGGTTTTAAGCAGTAGTCAAGCTTCAATGGTAGAGATTAATATTCAGTCTTTTGACTTCACAGTATCATTAGTAGGGCTGCATGATGTCACATTGTGATGTAATCATGATTATATGCCGCATGCTCAATAATCACCAGGGCTAAACATGTGTCCGGATGCCAGCTTTTCGGTACCATTTGGGACAGCTCAGCAGCCAGACCGTTTTTGAAAGAAGAGATCTGGTGGATAAACAAGGTAAAGAGATGTCGGTTGGGTGCTGGGTCGTTTTGTAGTTTAAAGTCCAGCACGTTTGTTAAACACAGGGATAAGATGAATTTATACAGATTACTGATTTTTGGGCGTCATGCCTCTTATTGATATTTTAGGTGCACCACTAATCTGCTTATCAAATTGTGCGTGTAAGTAAACACTGATATAGTACCAAAAAGCCGGGGTCCGTGCAAATGCTGACACCCCTCATCTAAAGCCTTGGTGATTATTGCATATGGGCCATATAATTGCGACGTGATGTCACGCAGCCCTGATCGTTACCTGATATTCGATTCTACTTTTTCGGCCGGTCAGGCTGTGACAGTCTGTTTAGCTGGTGCGAGACGTGAGCGTTGCGTGTCCCTTGGTGTTTCAGAAGACGAGATAGTTGGCGTCAGTGTCAGTGTTCGCGAGCGAGAAGACGTCGTCCAGGTCTGGAACGGAAATGCCTCGTTTGCCGGTGAAGCGAACGTTTTAGGGAAGATCTATGAGCTCCTCCCACATGTACCCTTCAAAGCAGTGTTTTATAAACGTGAGTATAGTGGCATTAAGCGTATGTTAAATGGTTTATTTCAGGAATGTTTAATTAAATGTAGAACTGTATGAGTTTGACTACAGTTTATTGACTCAATGACGATAATTAAGTCCTCTGTGTGTGTACTGTACTGTGCAGAAGTCTTAGAGAAAACTCTTTAAATGATGCAGTAAAATCATGATATTATGTCTGTCAAAGTTTGTTAGGCCTGTTTAATACCCCTCCTTAACTCCGTATTTGCAGGAACCGTCCAACACACACTGACCAATATCATACTTGTTTGGATAATCACTCCCACACTGAGTTATTTAACTGATTAAATTAACTGATCTGGTGGTGAAATTCTATACATACAAGGAATGGCCCCTGAGGAGAGGTTTGGGGACTGGAGTGGTGTTCATCCACCCATCCAGCAAGACATCAGTTACTTTCTACAGAACGGAAGAAATTACTCTTAGGTTTTTGGTTTACAGTTAATTTGCACAAGTTCTAAGGTTAAATTGTGTGTGTTTTTCGGAGCAATCATACACTAAAACTATTTAGTAACACATTTTTAACTGCCTAAAATTTTTACACAGTACTGTATGCATGAATATACACAGATGAGCCAAAACCTTATGACCACACCCATGTAAAGTGAATGATGTTGACTCTCTAGTAAAACCAATGTGTCAAGCTCTGGGATATATTAGGGCACTTTTGACGTGGTATTTTTGGTACTTTGCCTTTTCCATTGACTTCTGGTTGAGTACCAGTACTAAAAGTTTGAGTACCCAGCATACCATAGCAGTTGGGGTACTTTGGTGCTCGGGGTGGGACCTGCAAACACTTTCTGTCAACTGATTATGCAAATAGCCTGCTTCTGAAACACAACACGACCTGCATCCTGAAAATAGTGACAAACTCAGGAAACAACGATGAATACAGTTTAAAAAAAAAACTAATAATTTATGCATGAACAATAAAGGGACCCGAACTTTAACTGCAATAAAGAACCAGCATAAGATCTAGATGGCATGACAGTGAAGTATTTGGTTTAGAGCAAATAAAAAAAATCACTGATATTTTTTTTTAAATATAGGATATTTAATTAATATAAATTGGATATTTTTTACTAGATAGTCAACATCCTTCACTTCATGTGGGGGTCCTTATAATGTTTTGGCGTATGTATGTGTATGTATGTATATGTATGTGTATGTATGTATGTACAAAGCACACAAAGTATTGAGAAGCTTGTTTAATTCTGTAAAAATGTATTGCTTTCATAGTAAGTCCATTGAAAAGCAGTGATTAACGTATCTGCACATCCACACAGACATTTTTTTTTGAGTGGCTTTTTTTTTTTGACTGACTCATTCAGTTCTGTTCTTTACATTTTGCTATTAATTGCACATGTAGTCATTGGCTCCCAAAGGGACACTACACACAGATGTTAGATGTTTATTGCAAAGGTGTTACTAGTCAAAAAGCACCCAGGGAGACTGTGTGTCACTGATCTTTTTAATTGGATTAACTTTTAGAACTATAATTTGGGTTTCAAACTTATTACTACTTGAAATTAATGTTTAAAACTACTAATTGTTTCTAACGCGATATATTTTTTGCAAACAAATGAATAAAGTAATACTCTTTGTTGTAAAACTACAACAAAGTGTCCCAAGCCTGTGAGCTCTGTATGTAGATACACATGCACGCTCGGATTCCAGCAACATTAATAACATTCATTCTAATGTAGGAATAGGTGTGTACACTGTACAGCATGGTGTGACTGCTTTCTGTCAGTTGAGTGTTTCTCCCATCAGTGCTAAGACTGTCCCTGTCTCTCTCCCAGCTCACAAAGAGCATCACGCCTTTGAAGGAGGTCGTGCGAGACATTAGCGGCCCACGCCCGGCTCACTGTCTTCCTGATTCCTGTCCCAGGAGCTGAATGCATATCCTGTTTAAATAGTAGTCTGTTTGGTTAATTTTAACAGAAATCACTTTATGGCTAGGGGAACATTACAGATGACTATATTTTTATAGATCCTGATTACGAAGATTTCCAAAAATGCCTTTTGTCTCCCCATGTATGTTTTTTTTGCACTGCAGAGAATTCAGGCACAGATGTGTAAGGAAAATGTGTTTGTTTTTCACTCTGTCTTTGGGTTTCGTCTGTTTTTGTGTCACATGTTGGATTTGGTCAAAGCTGTGATGAGGTCCTGGGTGCTTCTCCCCACGCGGAGAGGCGACCGGCCCTGCAAATGTGGGCTCATACCCCCCTCCCCCCCGGAGCTTCTAGGGGGAGCCCCCCCCACCACCCCCCCCCCCCCCCCCCCGAGTCCAGTCTAGCTGAGTGCCCCCAGACCAGTAAGACTTGGCGCCATCGCTTCCTCCATGCAGCACGGTGTCAGTTTCCAGACTGGCAGTGAGATGCCCCAGTAATGTGGCCAGTGGGGCAGATTTGCCGTCACCGGGGCAGATAGCAACATTTGCAAATACCACGTGGCATCACCTAATTTAAAAAAGAAATATGTATGTACTACATTTTTTTTTTTCCGAAACGGCAATAGGCTGCAGAAGGAACGTTGGACTGTGAATTAAGCTTTTGCAGCTGTGAGTTATATTTCCAGTGTTAGGAAAATCCACCCTGTACACTGTAATGCACTGACCTGGACTCTAACTGTACACAGCACATTATGTGTTTATTTTAAAATCACAGCACTTTTTGTAACAAAACCAGCAACCTTTTTATAAAAGCTTGAACAAGTCAGTGTCACATTATGTTTAAAAAGTACTACATTTTTTAAAATTTGTTGAATACTGCATCTCTTGGGAATGTACGCTGAGGAATTTGGATTTAACGATGGATATTAGCCATAGTATGAAGTGTTTCCCAACCCGGTCCTTGGGGATTCGCTGACAGTCCATGTTTTCCAACTCCAGCAAAAATGTGGAGTTCCTGGCAGGGAGCAAAAATGTGGAGTTCCTGGCAGGGAGCAAAAATGTGGAGTTCCTGGCAGGGAGCAAAAATGTGGAGTTCCTGGCAGGGAGCAAAAATGTGGAGTTCCTGGCAGGGAGCAAAAATGTGGAGTTCCTGGCAGGGAGCAAAAATGTGTACCGTCTCGGGGGTCCCTGAGGACTGGATTGGGAAACACTGGTATAAATAAACCTTACGACCCGGGGGGGATGAGAACTGAATTGTGAAGCCTTGTCTGATGGGGACTCTGGTCATCTTACCGTATTTCAATGACTTGAGTGGCCCTTTTCATCTTAGCGTTTGCTTCCTGCCATAGGATAGTCATGCTGCCCACCTCCATTTAATCTCTGACTATGCTTAAATTGTTATGTATTTTTTAATGATGTATTTAAAATAAAAATAAACACGTGTCAAAGTCTAGGGATAGATGGTGTAATACTATGTACCAAAGAGACTCTGATTTCCTTCCCTCTTTTCCTTGGCGGGGATCACTGCCCATTAATGAGCTCGCAGGACCTGCCAAACTCTTTACAAGGCCGTTAATGTATCGCAGCAAGAGCATGCTCTTCATTTCTGGCAAGCATACTGTTTTTACGTGTTCCTCTGTTGCGACTTAATTTGCTCTATTTTTAGAAGAGTGATTTTTAAAAAAATAAAATAAAAAAGGAAATGTGAAGCCTTTAGATGTGATGCCGAATGTTGCGGGTGCGTTAAGACACCGGCAGGTAAGTGGGCAGCTTTCGCCATGTCACTCAGGTTAATAAGTGTAAAACCCCAGCGGGGTGTTTCCCAGTTAGACACGGTTTACCAGCGCCGATCTCTGGAGGCCGATTCCGGCGCTGCCCCTTGTTTCCCCCCAAGTTTGTGTTGCCGTTCACGAAGGGTTTCCTACTCCGTTTCCTCTGGAGCGATGCCTTGTTTTATCCCAGGCTTGTATATTGCTTAACTTTGCTGTATGTTTAACTCCTGTACCCAATTCTAGTGAAAATTCGTTCATATAGGTTTTGCAATTGTCAAATAAAGTCTACGAACTGATGGTATTGTTGCTTCTCATTGATTAACGTTCTGGCTACCCAGCACAACGACGCCGCAAACGGTATTAGACCCCAGAATTGCTTTACGATGGTGCCACCTAGTGGCTAGATTGTATACTGTCCAGTGAAATCGCTCGACCGAAGCTAAATATTTTTCCTCTTCCGTACCTGTGAACAGTAATGAGGCGAGTTTGGTGCAAGCTTACAGCGTCTCGTTGAATTCATTTTGCGATTCACTTTTAAATGACAATTTGAAAAAGTTAAACCATAGACGTTATTACCACAATGTTAAAGGTTTGATTTAGTTTTAGATGACACTTTCCGCCTTTAAAATTCTTAATGATCTCATACTTAAGATCTGGTGTTACAGGTTTTTTTTAACGTATTATTATTATTATTATCATTATCATTAATTCAAATAACAACAGTATAGGCCTACTAGTTGTATAATTTCCGTTAATCACACGGCGGTATGTGTTGTCTGGTTGTATTTTTGCCAGAAACCTCAGCGGAGCTGCACGGTGATGAACTCTGCACTTCATTTATGGAAAGAGCGGCGCTTTTTCCTTTGTTCCTCCATAGCTCATTCTACGCGGGGGGGGGGGATATCATTTGAAAACCATCTCTTTTGGCATCGAGAGTGGCTTCTTTTCATTTGCTTAATTACCTAATTAACAGAAAGCTAATTACTCTGCAGTGAGCACAAGTGCATTTGGAGAGGGTGTTACGTAACTGATAATAATCGTCACTGGATTTATGCTGAAAGAAACGCGCGCTCTTTATCAAACCACGTCTTTATCGAGGGGGAATCAGTGTCGTCTTTGATTTATTTTAGGTATCACGGTAATCCAGACAAAAAAATGTTAGAATCCTCTGACCTGACTAAAACAGCTAGTTGACTTGATAATATGCGCTTCCCTTTGTAGGCCTGTCAATATTGTAATCAGTGTCACAAGAGACAGCACAAATCAGGGCTTTCTATTGGGCGTTTTGTCCTTATGTTTTACAGCTTTAAGCATTTCGAGCTAGAAAAAAGTTGATCCCGATCCCAAATCATATTTAATTTTTTTGATTTCCAGTACTGCTAAAGTAATTTGTTGGATTTTCTTTGTTGCTGATAATTAGACAATTATTTTTGGTGAAATTACATTCCTCTAGCTTAGTTCTTAGTCAAAACAAATTTAATACAAATTTAAGTTCTTGATAAGCGTTAAAATACTGCTGAACTGCAACTTCTCTGAAGCTTATCTATCCAGAAGTCCCTCCCGCCTGCATTTTGTAGTGATCTGTATTGGGTATTAATCAGTGATTGCCTTTTTATAGCCCATCTCCACTCCTTAGAAGTGGCCCACAAAGAGTCCATTACTCATATTATATGACTTAAATATAAGACAGTAGGCCCTTCGTTGATGTCTCTGGGTTTAGTTACACTAACAACTGATTCTCTTAGACTGTAGCCTACAGATTTAAACAAAAGAGTATTGAGTGTTTTAACTGTCCAAAGTCACTGCAGTATTTATTAAAGACTGCTTTGAAAAGCAGAAGATAAATGCACTTTTATATGAATTTTTAATGCAATAATCAACAGAAATTTTGAATTTCTCTAAAGCACACGAACTGTATAAATTATTTAAATAAACCACATAACAATAGGTTTCTCCTAAACAGGCGGTATCAGTTTACTATATATTATGCTGTAGAGTTATCTATATACTTCCTATACTATTCTCTATAGCTCCGAAATGGATTTACTCATTTCTGTATTTTTGAAACGCGACATATTGAAAATGACTTATTCTAAAAGTCCCGTCATTGATATCTAAGTCTAAATATAGACTTGGATATTGATCATTTGAATGGCCTTAATTTATGTACAATGTTCTTTTCGCCCAGTATACCTAGTGCCAAAATAAGTCATCTTGAAATGCTTGACGGCAAATATTGTATGATACCGTCGACCAAAGCATTCACACAATTACCTACACTGACATCCAAGGAAGAATTAATATCACACGCCTTCATATCTTTTGTCAGAGGGTGGCGCTCTATAACCGGTGAATAGTAGTTAATGAATCTAGCATGGGAACAAATTAGCTTTAGACCTCATTGATACAGCCATGATGAATTTGCCTTCGTATATTATTAAATGAACTGTGGATTTTAGACCTTGATCAAGGACAGTAAGACTTAAAATATTTACTTCACCTTTAGATTAATGTTGCTTTCGACTAGTGTTAACCGAACTACTGAATCAACCCGCGATCCGTCTTTTCTTTGGATGCAAAATGAATGAAATTCTAATTACTGTCATAATGATCCAACACCTAGAAAATGCATTTTATTTCATTGGTGTTAACTGCCACAATCTCGCCGAAGAAACATAAAAGACGGCATTTAAAAGGCCTGCTGCTTCCAAATTAAATTAAGTCGTGTTTCCAAAAATATTTGCAGAATGCCCGGATGCATTATTTTAAGATAACCAAACAACTTATCAAAGTGTTGCGGTATTTGATACATAATATTTAAAACAGGCCATCATAGAAGGTGCAACAGGAAACGTGAATCCGTACATAGTGCCACTCCGACATTTTAGTGATCTGATGACAGCGCCCATTATTTAACGTAATTTAAAAAGCCGTATAGCTTATTCTGTCGGACGCGTTATTTTATCAGCAAATAGCAGCCAGCTACGGTGCTCAGAATGCGCTTCAACCTAAGGAAATATCGCTTCCAGAAATGAAATGCATGGCATCCTACACCCAGACTGACACTTTTTCTACTTCCTTGCACATGGGTTTGTCCTTCTACTGAACTTTCACCTCCCGAACTTGCCTCCTTTCATTGGACAAAGTGCAGAAAAAAGGGAAAGAAAGCAGCTTTTGCTTCAATTGTAATTAGCTAGCTCGTTAGCTATCTAGCTTATAGACACTTTCATATTTTATCAATTGCCGACGCAAACCTTCCCCCCTGAAAGAAATGCATGCACGTTCACGCCTCGTACCCCAAAGACCGTTATCACTTTAATTATTGCTGAATGCTCATCTACTTTTTTTTCCTTCTAAATATTCAATGAAGACCGGCAATGAATGTTATTTACCCAGCAGGTGGATATGACGTAATGGACTTGGAACATCAAAAAATAACAACATCCAAATCCGCGATGCCCCTTTTTCTTTCAAGGCGCATTAAAATGTAATAACATCACAAGGCGCTCGCCTTCATATTCGAGGCAGAAGGTGGTGTGAAACTGTACATTGCCTCCGTGCAACGTTGCATTGCGAGTATGCAGCAGAGTTAGTCCCGCGAGCGGAGTAATATTGTTAGTGTTTACAGCGTGGTTGCTGCACGCTTTCCTGATACACAAGATCGCATGTATAGTTCATTATTTCAAGCACAAGATTTTTTTTCTCCTCCTGCGCTGATCTACCATTTCTCTCGCGTACGGTAAGTGAATGATCGTCCGCTGCTTTCGCTCCTGATATCGCTGCTCCTGCTTGTGTCCGCGCACGCCGAGTTTGTCTTTTGTTTTCGCCTTTTTTGTTGTTGTTGTTGTTTATTACGCCATTGAAACAAACAAACAAACAGCAGGATAAGCGCATGAGCCTCGTCTGCTACCAGCACGGTGTCTCAGATCGGAGCCTAAACGCCGACACGGGGCCCGATTGCCCGTTTCTTACTCTTTTTGGAAGTTGCCAAGTTGTTTGACTGTTTCGTTTGGCTTGTGCAAAGCTGTAGTTAAAGTTAATGCTGATAAGTAAGCTTAAGGAGCGGGGCTAAGTGACGCCTTAGCAGGACACACACTTCGCAAACAAAGGAAACTTTTAAAATGGAAGATACGTATTATGGACGAAGTTTAAAAGCAGTGATTTACTTTTGGATTAAAGTAGTTTTTTTTCCCCAACCACGTGTTACCTTTAAACCACAAACATCGCTCTCCACGCGCCCTGGGAGCAGCAGGGCTGCAGCCAGTGCTCCCAGTCACCTAGCAACTTTTACATGACTACTTGACTTGTACTGCCTAACTAACTACTCGTTTAAAGTTACGTTTATTTTTTCCATGGATGTGAAATACTCATTAGGCTCGGATATTATAGGTTATTAGGTTAACTGTACTGGGTGATAGATGTTTGAACACTGTCCCTTTTTTGGGGGGAAAAAAGTTCAGAACAAAGTTTTAATTCTGACACCTTTAGATAAATTGACGTTATTTCTGAACAATAGGATGTGCGTTTTATGCGCTTTAGGCGGCTTTTCAGCCCCCCGCTCGCGCGCAGCGCTTCACACAGGTGCTCACGTTTCTCACAAGTTAGGAAATAATAAAAATAGTCTTTTTCACGAAGCCGCAATTTAAAAAGCCCAACTGGACAGCGGCGTAGTTCGCCTTGCACCGTTTTATCAAAATTATAAAATAAAGTCAATATACTTTGGAGCAGTTAATGTCGGGCATTTATGCAAAAGTCTATCATTGCAGGCGAATGAATTCGCGCACCGAGGGGATTTAACGAGGTTGCGCTGTCAGTGGTGTGGAAATATAAACTTAAATACCTCGGATATAATACCTCGCATATAATCTGCAATTTTATTTCAAAGAATGATACATATACACTTTCTCGTCTATGTAGTTTGTACGTTTACAGTGTTGTAAATCCGGTGGTTATTTTCCTATAGTACCGTATAGCCAACAGGCCTAATGTCCATTCTGTTTATTAAAAGAAAGCAGATAGAAAAACTCCAGAAAAAGGTTGGTTATTTCTGCGCTTGACGCCGCCGCACTGTTGGTTAAGTGTTTAAGGGCTACTGCTGCTTTTATAAAGTTGTGAAATAGATGTCGGCCGTTGCACCGTAACGTCTCATAAATGTTATGTAACGCGGCGCCGAGCAAACGGCGTCCCGTTAAAGTCCATGTTACATTTACATCACATTGTCTGCTGACATTGAAATCATTGTAAGAGCGCCGTGCATTTAATGTGGTCTAGACTGCTTTAAAAATGCAGCGGCCTATTCCACTGTAAAGTCAGCCCTAATTAAAATCTTTATGTACATTTTCCTTCATTTTTAAAAAAAAATGTAATAGTTGTGCTTTTTGTGTGTGTATATTTTTGGTGAAAATCTTAGTATAGTTTGCAAATACAGATCATTTAAAAAATAAAATTGGCAAATAATCATGGTCAAGCGATTTATTAAATAATTTGATTATTGACAGAGCTTTATCAAATGCATTGTACTTGCATTAATTTTGTGAGTGTGTGTTCTGTTAAATATATTTATAATGGACTTAATTTTTTATCGTTTAATTTTTATGGGGGCCTACCGTTAATATTTGCATTTGATTTAACAATAGGCATGAAACAAGCATACAGTAATATTTTATTTCATTTAATTTCTTTGATGATAAAAAAACTCTGCTCCTTAAAAATTTTCCAGCTCTGATTTTAACGACTACACTGCCGAATTTGTATTCCCGTTATTGTAATGATTTTAATGTATCGCTGTCCCTTTTTTTGTGAGGGGGGCCTGCAGCTTTCACACCCTCCATTGGCAGGTCACCCCTTCCCTTGCTCTTCGGATTAGTCATTGTCTGAGGGAGAAAAGAACACTTTTTGTAGGAGAAGTAAAGTAAACAGCCTCCAACAAGCGAACCTTGACAGGCGAGATTAAGGAAAACACTGGAGATCAAACGGCTCTGCTGCCGGGCTCTTGTCACAGGCTGCCTGGGAGAGGGATGCGGACTGTTTGAATAGGCGCTGGCTTGCTTATGCAGAAAGGGACCTTGCCGAATGCTGACCCCCGTCTCGAGGCTGCCCTGAACGTTCCTTTGGTGCTCAGTCCTGCCGCGAGCGCTCCCCCCTCCCCCCCCCCCCCCCCCCCCAGAGCAGCTTCCAGGGGGTGTCGCGGAGCTCGGTGGGACCCCGGGTGCTTTGCTGCCCTCGCGGTCTGTGGCTCGTCGGGCTCTCCTGGAGGAGCAGGCCCAACCTCATCCCTCCTTTTTGCGGATGGGTTGCAATTCTAAACCACCAGAATGTGCTTCACATGTGCGACAAGCATAATTTATACCCAGCATAAAAATATTTGATATTTCCTTTGATGTTGTCCAGTATGACCTTTCATCTGTGTCGATCTCTTCTAATACACAATTTTGCCCTGTTGTTTTTTCTAGCAATCCTTTGTTTTTTTAATATTGTTTTTTTTTATAATTATTATTTGACACCTCCTGAGGTGTACATTATGATGTTTGCTGGCTCTGGGCGTCCGTATCGTTCCCTCCAGTCCACACCAGTGATGGTCTGTAGAGCCTCACATTTGCTGGGTGACGAGCTAAAGTGGAACGGCGAGACTCTACCGGGGCGAGTGACTGGTCTGGTCAGGGGCTGTTAGAGGGTGGCCTGTCCCCCCGACTGGGCGACTCCCTTTCATCTGAGAGCTATGCCTTCCTCCATGCTCGCTGAAATTCCCTCCGCATGTCTGCTTCGCTTGCCCTGTCACTGACAGTGGCTGCAGGATAAGACGAGTTATTTTTGACTGTATGTGGGAAAAGGCGTTCATTTATTTTTTTGTTTATGATTATTTATGTTATGCACCGAGTAACGCGTGCAGATGTGGATTTTTTCCAGTATGTTCTAAAATGGGGTTGTTAAAACTGCTCACCAACAAGTTGTGTATGGATGGAAGGAAACTTTTGTTTTTTTTTTTTTTTTTTTTTTTTTTTTAATCCTCCTGCCAAAAATAAATCAGATCAGGGTCTGAAGACCAGTAAGTGCCTATGAAGATACCCACAGCTCTGGGTTCTATGCCGGCTGAGGTCAGCACTTCATGTTAACTGTCATAGTAGCTGAAAGTGCTTTGGTGTTAATGAAATGTTTGTATGTGGAATGTAGCTAAATAAAAACTGATGGAAATAAAACCCAAAACTGGTCTGTTGAACTCGTAACAGTTGTTATTGTAACCAATGGTTAAGCCTTGAACAGTAGCAGTAAGATGCGTCACGTGATTTCGTTTGGCGGCTATAGATGAGAGCGGGGTGCTGTCAAACCCCTCCCAGCCCCTCAGTGCAGAGAGATGACCGTTATTTCCCCGTGGCGTGTTGACATCCCGCGCTCCTCGTGACTGCGAGACAGGTGATTGGTCACAGAGTGGACAGCTTCTAGTGAGGGCGACAGGCTCTTCCTTCCTGTTGCCATGGTGACCATACATACTTGGTCATTAAACACTTTGGCCATAACTCATGGTCTTACTGTTAATTTTTTTTTCTTCCAATCAGAAGCATTTTGATGGCAAAATTCTTCCAAAGGCAACAAGACTAAAAAGATAATGTCATTTATTAAACTCAGGTATAATGTCTGCTGTCATATAGCTGTTACTGGTGTGTATGTTAGTATGACAATACTTTGCATATAATTATTTATTCATAAATGCTTAGTTGTGGTTTTCTACCCCTAAGAATAACCCATTAACCAGTAGCTTAGGTGACAAGCCCTACTGCTATCTCACTACCTATAAATATGTCGTAATTGTGATATCTCTTTCGTTGTGGTAACTTTTATTTTTTGTCCAGATGTGGTCAAATTGAGAAAATATATATCGGATCGAGAGATCACCTAACATGCAAGTGTTCCTGCACAGGTGTGAAGGCGCGTTAGGGTCACACTACTGCCAACCCAAGCAAAATTATAAAACGTGTTGCAGTTGGCTGTGGTCTCAGCTGCGGAAATATTCTTGGGGAAACTAGAATCTCCTAGTAGGACCTCCAGGGATTTGCTTGAAGGAACCTGTGTCAGTGAATTTAGCTTTCTGATACTTTTAAAAGTCGGGGGGGTGGGGGGGGTGAAGTCATGTAATCAGTGAGTACGATTCCCTGTTTGTAGCTGGAAAGTCTGCATAGATTTGGGAGAGATTGTAAGCATGAAATATGTTCAGCTTTCTGATGCACTCTTGTCTCTAAATACAGCAGCTACGGCGAAGCTGAAGGCACAGCGGTCAGTTGCACCCTGACCAGATATAAGATCATTTCAGGCTGTTGTCTTGTTCTTGCTGGATGCGAGTTCGATATATATCTATATATCTATATATCTATATATCTATTTTCTGTTTTTGCAATCAGTCATATTTCCATTTTCCAGTTGGCAGTGAAATTAGTCGTAACTTTTTTTTTTTTTTTTTCTGTCCGACACTAAGGCTTCTGGTAATGAGAAGGTTGAGGATGATGAGAATCTGTCAGTGAGCCCGGCGTAGCTTTCTGTCCTCTGCGACGTCAGCTGCAAAGGGAGCGGAGTACTGCGTGCATGTGTGCGTGTGTGTGTGTGTGTGTGTGTGTGTGTGTCTGTGTGGGAGGGGAGAACACGGCGGCTCCCAGCCCCCCCCCCCTACGGAGGAGTGAAATCTCACAATTACACACTAACCACTCACAGCGAAAGCCACCTCATGTGCACACTGCCCAGTATTCAGATAGTGTGTCATCATCACTTTCTTTGGCTCAGTTAAAACAAAAGTCATCTCGGAGTGAACATTAAAGGACGAATGCTGAAATTTCCGAGAAAAAAAAGTAAAAAAAAAAAAAAAAAACACACAAAATGGCTGTCCGCGGCTTCGTATGAAAATGCAAATAATGATCTTAAAATCGTGATTCAGAATGCACCTCCTGGGTCGGGTAGGGGCTGCCTCTGCTGTCGTTCCTGCAAAGCAGCGATATTCACACCTCACTCCTATGATATTGGGCCTTCAATGTATTGTTTTTCATCTGGTTTGCTCAGAGCTGTTGGCCAACAGGCCAGACACCTTTACGAAAGGCGGGAAACGGCAGAATGAAGTAACCATGGCAATGGCAGAAGCTGGTCACCTGACCAAAGTGAGCTTTTGTCTCTCCTGAAACCCTTTTCACGGGTCATGGTGAATGGGGTGACGTCTCCATCGCGGCCAGCCTGGGCACGGCCACCAAGGCCAGTGGCCAGAAGCCGGGCTGCAGTCGCGCTCGAGGTTCTAGTCCCTGTCGCCGCTGTCGCCGCGACGACAAACCGCGCTCCGCTGACAGGCCACCTCCACTCAAGTGGCACCTTTTGTCTCTTTTAATACCATCGGTTTTGGCTTTTAGGATTTCACCAGCCTCTACGGCTGCTTTGAAGTCTCTGCACTTTTTTTTTTTTTAAGTTAGTTTTTGTTCAGTTTCACTTGGCATTTTTAATACCCTCCCTTTCGATTTCCAGGTCGAAGTTGCACGTATAAGGGGAAGTTTGCAAAGCTGGGTCTGCCTGCTCTCGTGCGCTGTTCCTGCTCTGGTCGGCCGGGACGGCTCTTAAGGTTGCGGGGGCAGCTGTTGTGGCCACACATAGCCGCTTGTAATCGTCTGTATGATTGCAGTAACCCGCTTAAAACGCACCCCGGGGTTGGGAAACATGAGTTGGCCGTGGCTTTGAGTGAGATCTTACGGAGATCATCTTCTTTGGCTGGGGGGGTGTACAGTTGATTGGATTAGTAGGTAGATTAGATGTTAAACTGGGAATTGTCACAGAACCTTGCCAGGCCCCCAGAACCAGCTGCATGGCTGGCGGCTTGTGGTTTGGCTCCTGGGATCAATCTTCCCTTGATTCTCGTCCTGGCCTCCCTCCCAGCCCCCGTCCAGGGCTGTAGTCACGATGGACTGCTCCGCTTCTGCGCTCTCACCCTCCCATGACACTGTTCCTCTGTATCCCCCCAACCAAGATGTTGCCTCATATTAGTTTGTACTGTAGCAAAAAATGAAAGCATTCTGCTAGTATTTCAGTTGATAATTTCCTGGGTAACCCCCTTTGTTTAAGTCCGTTTTTTTTCCCTGCCAAAGCCGATTTCTCAGCTGCTTCCCAACGATCAGTTTAAGGAATTACTCCAGTGCCAACTTCTTATTGACTAGAACATGGCGATTTTACGTAGCTGCAAGGGCAGCGATAGAGCGGCTTCCACTCCAGCTCTCCATGACACGACTCCAGTACGCAGGATTTACCGCACGGATAAAAATTTCTCTAACCTACGACTGCGCCGTGGAGACCCATCATTTGACTGGGGATCTTTTTTTGGTCAAAGAGCTTAGGAAAGCCTGGGGGGGGAGAAGCTCCTGGCCGCTCCCGCAGCGTGACAAACTGATTATAAAGTCGCCTGTCAGGGTGTCAGTGCTTCCAGGTCTCTGGGAAGAGTGCAATAATAGGTTGTTGACAACCCTAATTACAGGCAGCGTGAGGGCTGAAGCGGAGCTCGCGTATGAATCGATAGTCGTCTCACTCGGTGCTCTCCTGGGGTTTCAGGCATGCCAGCGCTGCTTTGACTCCTTTCAGTCTCATTTTTTTCTAGTTTCTGTAGTAGGGAGGAGATGCTCCTGGATGCTGATGTGTGTGTCGTAAATGAGGGAAACATTTGCATCATACCATTAACGGTGTTTTACTGTACTGAATATGTAAATATCACTTTTAATATCACTTTGGAAAGAATGTGACAAGGTCTTTGTTGAGGCGGTTTGTAGTCTTCATAGTTAGCTTGACAAATTTCGTTCTAAGCTCATACACCCCCCTAAATAATTGCCTGGGCTCTATAAAAAAAAAAAAATACAAAATTCTCCAGCGACACTCAATTTTTTTATATTGACTAATTTTATTTTGGGTATTCTGGACGTTTCGCACTTCACCGTTGGTTGTACTGAAAGTCTTTATCTTGCCATTTAAATTCAATAGTTGATGCTAGCTAGGTAGCGTAGTTATCCTATGACTAGTCCTACACTGAGACAGAGAGTCAGTCCTTAGCTATATAAGACTGTCATCAAAACTTGTCATTCTGTTATCTGACTTTGATTTTTTTTTTAATAAATGTATTTGCAACTGCAATTATCCATTGTAGCTCAAAGTACCATTTATACGGCATTAGTTTTATTAAAATGGACTTGTATATATGCATGCAGAATTACAAATAAAGATTAGCTCAAAACATGACCAGGTTTTTGGTTGGAATTCAAATTTTTGTAAAAGTTAGAAGGTTCCTCAGAAGGAGCAGGTGAACGTCTTGTGCATAATATCAGAAGCCATGGTAGAAAAATATTTAACACATTAAGATGATGTAGTTGTAACATTTTAAATGTCACAATAAACATTCACCATTGGCCAAGCCCCTACGTATAACTAACATAGGAAATAATTGAACATCAACACAGCATTTAAAATTAAAACAAAAACTGTAAGGATTTTAATACCGTGACACGTACAGGCGGTGATTTGGAATCACAAGTTGGTTATTCAAATTAATAAATATAAATGAATTATTAATGTTTTTTGTAATTTATTCATTTAAGACCTCTCAATGTTAGTTCTATATTTTCTTGGTAAAATCCATTTACAATTAAAGCACCAATATGGCTTCACCAGTTAAGGCAAAATTCCATCCCACTTACACATATATGGATGGCTATGGTAAGAGTTTTGTTTCTCTTTGTACGTTCAATTTAATCTTTGTACAGTTTTTCCAAATTTAAAATAAAGACGGAAAAGATCTGGTGGTTGTTATTGACGGTAAACTGAAACTTTATTTTGGATCTGTTGTATTGTCACAAGAAAAGTCTTACGAATACTGATGCCGTACAGGAAAGGTAGCATCTAAGCTGTGGAAAGTTGCATAGAATATTGAACTTTTTCTTGTCTGAAAAGTTACGTTTTCAAATGTCTTGACTGGCTGTTAAATTTGTTTTAATTTGCTTTGTTATTCACATGTGACTAACTCACCTATTCATTTTCAAATCATCTACTGTGCTTTTATGACTCACAGGTGTGGAATAAGTGATGAACACGATGATGAAATTCAAATGTATTCTCAGAACTTTGCTTGAATTTTCATCCCAGCTTTTAATGGGGGAAGATATATTTGGCGTGTTTTTTTTTTTTTTGTAATTCCTTTGTCAGTCAGAAATATCACTGCTTATATTTAATATGTACTAAATAGCTAACCCTAATAATTTTTTACCAGTCGGTCATAAGGGTATAATTGAAGTGTTGAATTGTCTGGTATTTATATATATTTTTTTTTCAGTTTGGCCACACCTGGTTGATTTGGTTACTTATGCATGAAACCAATTTTTCTAAAATCAGATGAACTTCCATCTGCAGGATGATAACTTGGTTCCTACGGCGAGATGCTTTCACTTTCAGACTGAAAGTGTAAAGTTGCTCTGTACGCTTCTCTGGTTTCTGTTTTGCCTCTCGTCTTCTCTGCCGTGTGCTCGCTCGCTCACCCTCTCGCCCGCCCGCTCACCCTCTCGCTCACCCTCTCACCCGCCCACCCCTTGCTCTCCGTCTCGAAGGGGCTCCTGTTCCCTTTTTTCTGTGGATATCAAACACAGGTGTCCTGTTAGGCCTGCTTGCTGGCTTATTCCCTGACCTGTTGTCACGGGCCCTCCGCTAAGCTTCACCGGTCACTGACGACAACTGTACACGTGGTGGGGGGTGGCAGGACACCCCCCACTTCAGGTCCTCGTGTGGCTGGCACGGCGGCCTCCCACGTATGTATCCCCTAAGTCCCCAGCTGTCCCCTGGGTCTGTGCCACTCCTTGCTTTGCTCGGCTTGGCTTTCACAGGACACTTGCCTGTATCTCCATAACTCTTCTGTTTTGTGTGTGTTTGTATATTATATAAAACAAACAGACGATGGTGGGGGAAAAAGGTTGCGTACGGTTTCTGGGTATATAATATGTAAAAATGTCGTTCGCATGGACACCGAAGAAATTGCACCCAGAAATAAACAATGAAATGTATTCGTTGCAGGTATCCCGGACTAAAGAGCCCTGTAGTAAAACTGAAATCTTTCAAAATTTCACTCATCGCCACATCATTTCACCAGGTCATTTTGGTATGTGGATGCATTTCTCATTCTGGCTGACAAACCTACAAAGAGTCACGGTCCCAGCTCGGTGTGTGAAAGCACCAGAACGGCCGCAGACCTGAGAAGAGCCGGTGCTCACCGATTACCGACGAACTGCATTTGCTTTGATTTGAAATTCATGCAATTTTTGCATGAACTGTTTTTCTGGATTCTTTTTTTTTTCATTTATATGATCATTGACTAGTTAATATGGTGCCTGTTACGATTGTAAATAGTTTTCCTGTACTTAAGAAACAGAGCATGAACCCTATACCATTTCAGTTTGTGCGCTTCATTTTGGTTGAGTGGTGGCTCATCGAAGCTCGTCTGTCACTGTGATGGTGTCAGTTAATTAAATAAACAGATAAATGTGTGAGATTGAGCCTTTTATCAATTTTGGACGGGTAAATGGAGGCGGCAAACGTGGGCCTAAAATATCTCTGGTTTAAATACCGCTGTACATTTGGGGCCTGTTGAAGAGCAAAGTTTGCATTCTTTCTCATTGTCTGCTACCTTTTTAATAACGAAACACACTTATTGCTGAGGGACTTGATTTCAGAATCACTATTACTGTGAGCTCCTACAGAGCATCAAAACATTCTTCATTTCAGCCTCGGCATTTTTGTCATATGAAAGTTTCTTTTTTGCCACATATGAAACTAACATTTGATTTTCTTGACGAAACACTCTTATCTGGCTACAATTTAATCTTTTTTTTCCACAGTGTACGTTATTCACATCAAGCTGTCATCAAGTGCATCATTTTGTTCTGAACAGATCTGATATTATTTATTTAGTTTTTTTTCCCGCCCCATGGTTAATTATGCGGAAATTTAACTGTATATTTAGTCATATTAAATATATATGTTAGGTCTCTCTCTTCCACGTAGACTTTCTTTTGGTATGACAGTGAAGGGAAAAATATCCTTCGTACTGTCTGAATTTTTCTGTTTGATATTTGATATGTAACAGCCTTGAATCTGGCCCGCGAGTGCATGCCTTTGATATGCTCGTCGTCGTGCGCCGAACTGCACCTCGCAGTTTCCATGAATACATCCAGCAACAGCTACACTGTGTCTTGTTTCGCTGTCGGCTCCCGTTCGCTTGTATTTGTTTAACGCTGGCAGCGGCGTTGCGTATCTGGCCGGGACGGCGGGCGAGACGCGCCGAGGATGCTGCTGACGGGCCGAGCGTGGCAGGCTGGTGCTCACGGCCATATGGCACGGCGGCCCGCGAGCCTCCTAATCCTTATGTAATGTTTTTGGTTTGCGGTGCGCTGCTGCGTGCACATGTGCTTCAGCTCGTAGCTCTCTTGGCTCTGGGATTTTTCTTTTCCTTTTTTTATTTGTTTCATGCAGACTAGTCGTCCGCTGTCATCTGCGTTGTCGCCCTCTTTGATCGCCGTTTTATTTTTGTTTGTACGTATTATTTTTTTTTTTTTTTACTTTTGTAGATGAATTCCTTGCTCTGACTCTTGCTGGATTTGTGATTAGCTACCCGGCCTCTGAAATCAGTGTCGGGCTGGCAACTTGGGGAAAAGGGGAGCGTCTTATCGGCGTTAACAAAGTGCACATTACGAGATAATCAGACGTAATAATAATAATGAGTAAACATGGCCACCTACACGAAAGCGTCTTTCTGTGAATCATCGTAGTACTTCTAAAACATTTAGAATGAGAAATAATTTAATAAGTAGACGCTCGGTGCAGACAAATTAATATGCATACATATTTTAACAACCTGCCAAATTGGTTCTTCTTTTATAATTGTAACAGATGTTAAATGGTTGAACTGACAAATTTAAATATAGACACTGTGCTGGATGTTTGCACATAACGGCTGACTCAGTGATCAGGGAGCAGATTAAATGGGTAGTACTTAATTTACTGGCTGCTGCATGTTTGTTTTGAGATGTATTTTGCGGACGTGCGTTAACAGGTAAGCTGTAATTATGGGACTCGCTCGTCTCCAGCGGAGAGCTCGTCCCGGAGATCGAGCAGCAGAGATGAAAGCCTGAGCTTTACTGCCACAGACTTCCTTGAGGATCGTTGGTGAGCTAGCTGAGGTTGATAATTGGTCCCACTCCTCGCACTAGAGAGTGCCGCGTACACAACATAATGTCAGGATGAGCTGGAATGGGCGGGCATGTCACATCCTGTCATGTGGGCCAATGGGGAGCAGGTTGAAACTGGAATGAGCGGCAGGTTCTCGGGGAGCCTAACCATCGTGGTTTTAGACCAGATAGGGCTGGTTGGAGGCCCTCCTGGATTCTGTCTGTGGACGTGGCTGAGATGGTGTCTTCCATCCTCACAGCTCGCATGCCCAGCTCACCACCTCCTCTGTTACTCTCAGTCAGTAGTTTCCCACCAGAAAGTTAATGGCTGGGGTTAATATTTAGCTGCTCATTCTGCTGTGTTGATGTTCTGTTTAGGGCTGTCACCGTCAATTATATGAGTGATTGAGTAATCAACTCATTAATTTGATGATTAATCAAGTAATTGTTAACATTTACATTTGAAACCAACCCTTGTAGGAGGCACCAGGCCGTCGCAGGCTACGCGCTCGCTCACTCGGTCGGTCACCTCGCTCGCTCACTCACTCGCCCGCTCACTCGGTCACTCACTCAGGAGACTGGAGGATTGAATATGCTAAAGCACGTCGGAAGAACTGCACACGCAAAAAAAGCGGCAGTGCACCTCGCTTTGAAGCCTGCAGGCCCTGTGACGTTCATATCAACATCGCATGTTATGCACGTGCTGCATCGCAAGAACTGCGATGGTGAGCTGGATTAAGAGCATAAGTTACTCAAAAACACAACTTGATGGTTCCTTTTCAAGCACATCAGTTTTATGCCATAAGTTTATGCACATAAGTTTAATGCCGCAGCTTTTCCATGCGCCCTGCATTCGCTCTCCGAGCCAATCATAATCGCTCATCTTTGCTGTTGGACTTAGACAGTGTGGCCTGTTTGTGAGAAATCTTGCAAAAACGAGCGAGGAAGAGAAAAGCAAACAAGAACTCCTTCAGTTTCAAGGAAATATTTTGTTTTCTATAGAGACGGTATTGAGCAAAAGCGTGTGTTTGGTCGGCATTTGTGTCTGTCGGCATTGCTTCCAACAACACCAACTTATTTGCAGACGCTATTCTTAAGTTGAATTTGGCCATAGTTTATTTTGGGTGAATTTTCAACTTTTTAAATTTTATAATTATTGCGAGATTAATTCCACAAATTTCAAATACGTGGAATATTTGAAATTTTATTTTAGCGGCAATTATCTTAAGGTACAGGAATCACAGAAAGCAAATTAAGCCTAATAATTTAAGTCAAAGTGATGACAGACTCCGATAGGCTGAAGTGCAGATGGCTTACAGTCATATATGACTGGCCGCACATTACAGGGTGAGTGACGTTTGCCTTTTATTTGCCTCTCTTGTTTGTTGCTTTGGACTAAATAAAATAAATGTAATGTAGCTGCATTGTAACTGTGTTGTCATTCTATTTAAGTTCTGCTTTGCAGTATGTGCAGACTGCATTCTCATTCACTTTTAATGTGATTCTCTCTGTCTTTTAATCCTAATCAGCTATACTCTGTCCACCTCCCTCCATACTTCAGAGTAATTGTAAGGGTGTTTTTTAACTGATACTTTTTAAAAAACAGAGTAATGGTGACAACTCCTAATTATGATTATGTATGCGATGGAGCTTCAGAGGAATGGCAATGTTAGCAGACTTTAGTTCAAGAAACGTCTTGAATTTTAGGATAACTACTAATTTACTAGTCACTGTTGTTTTGAAAAAACCTTCCGCAGTTTGGGCAATGTGATGCATCAGTTGATTAATTCTGAATTGTGTCAGTGAGTAAATTAATCTACCAAACTTTGACTGTGTTTCATTAGCTTTTAGAATTTATTTAATTTCCATTCATTTTTATAATTTAGCATTTTTTGAGATCTCTGTCTGTTGCAAAATGGGCATGAATTATTATTAGTTTAGGAAGATTTAAATCCAACTTCATCTTTCCATCTTTATTTATTGGTAATGATGGCAGCAATAAAATACAGTGGGTGGCTTTAGCCAGCGCACAGCTGCCTGAAGAGGTCATGAATTGAGGGGCCGCCTTCAGTCTCGCACCCCGTGTGTGATGTCCATGTGTGTGGGATCCGGATCTGGATGGATTTGGGAATGAGGGGAACCTTAGGGACAGGGAAGCGGCTGGAACGGTCATAGCGAAACTAGCTCTTTTGTGTGTGAAGCCATTAATTTGTTGGCTGTTCTTTTGTCTTGGTGCTTCTGATACAGTTTCCCTTTAAGGTACCAGTGACAGCATGATATCTGTGTTTTGTTTATTTTGTATGCAAATGCTTCTATGGATTGTAGCTTCCAGGCCTTCTGCACCAGCAGTGATGCCTCTTCTATCCGCCATGTATGTGACCTGTATTTAAATGTGAATCTGTAATGAATAACCTGCAAAGTGACACACAGCAGGGTCCCTCATCTACGCAGAGTCTGCCCGATATTTATGCGGCTGGTCAGTCGAGTCTCTCTCTGCCGTGGTTACTGTCATCCCCTCTGTCGCCGTCAACCCGTCATTTTATTAAAACTTTATGAAATCTTAAAACGCATGAGATTGCTTTTTTTAGTGTTTCTGATAGAACACCATTATTCCAAATTGGAGATATTTTCCTTTCTTAACCTTTAGGATTAGAGAGGTTTTATATTGTGGTGCTTCTGCGAATGAGTAAAGGGAATGGATGCCACTGGCAGTCTGTTTCCGGAAGGATCTCTGTCTGTCAGAAGGTCTGTATATACTTTTAATGAGAACTGATTGGAGCACTGATTTGTTAATTTATTTATTATTTTTTTTCTGTCATAAATTACAATCATGCTGACAACAGGCATTATTTATACACGAACCTCCCAAAGTTCGAGGGTTCAGTGATGCTCCAGTTGCGGAGTCGGCCAGTTTGGGGTTTACGCGGATTCCTCTCGGTCTTCCAGTTACTCAACCGCAGCTGAATATTACGCTCATCAGATCCTGTTAACTTGCCGCTTTGAAAGTCTATCTTTCTCCCCCTGACAAAGATTTCATCATTTGCTCTGTCAGGTCCTTGTGTAGCTGTGCGTGATATTAATATAAACTTGATTACGCCACACCGTAATTAAGAGCTTTCGGACTGGCGGTTGCCCTGTCCTGGTTTTTGGCTGGTGCTCCTGGATCAGTTTGGTGTATTGCAGTGTTTTTTTTTTTCCCTTCCGTTTAAAGTGGCTCCCATCTTGATGTTTAAAGCCCCCCATCAGCTGCCTGACTGTCATGCTGTTTGTGGCGGGTACAGTGTCATTTGGCTGACAGCGGTAACTGGCAGCCGGAGTAACCAAATTATTTAGTCATGGGTTTTTAACGCGCACAACAGCGAGTGGATGTTAAGTAAATGATGCAATTTATTCCCTTCCTGCCCGCCGCCAGGCTGGGTGCCACGGGAAGTCTGCCAGTTTTAAATAAGGGGTACCCAGATGGCGTTCACATGACGCTCGCTTGCTACGGCATCATCCCGGGGAATAGCCCCGGTACCGCGACAAGCAATAGGTCAATTGAGCAGGATCGCCTGTTGCTCGGCCTGATTTGCATATGCAAATCTGCTAATGTTTTGTCATTTCTGTAAATTCGGTGAAGGCTGTGTCCCGGGGGCCTTAAATGAATTGGAAAGCGGCCCAGTTAATGAGGACGGGAACCGTGCGGCACGCCGACACACCGCTTCCCAGACCCTGGGCCGCACGTCCACGGTAACGGCAGTGCCGACGCAGTCCACCGGGCTTGGGAATGAAGTGCCATTTCTGCCCTCTTAAGAAGTGTGCTCTATTTTTAGTGTTTGCAGAGTGCGTGTGTCTGTGTGCGCGTGCATCAAAGACGATGCTTTGTAGAAAGACAGCCCCCCCCCCCCCCCCCCCCCCCGTATGCATGTCTCTCTATCTCTCTCTCTGTCTTGCTTTTCCTCACCCTTCTGTCTGCCACACCAGCTCACTCTCTCCATTGTGGCACTCCCCTCTCCCCTCTTAGTGCAGCTGGCAGACCGGTGGCGGAGGTGCGCTGTGGTTTTTCTAGGCAATGGGAGACGAGTCCCAGTCCCCTTGGGGTCCGCCACGGGGGCGGAGGTGTTCGTAAATCGATAAGAAGCAAACGGAAACTCTGAGCTAATGGCCTCCCGTGTATGGTGCCAGTACCGTGGGTGCCCTGTGAATGTCGTCTGGTACCTGCAAGGCCACAGAGAAGGAAACAAGTCATACACTGTTAAACTAGTTCAGGCGGCATGTTAGGTGTCAGTGTTTCAAGTGAGGTGCTTGTTCTCTAATGCACCTGCATATGCAAGGCGGGGAATCCCACGTCGACATGTGGAGAACATGCAAATTACATACACGCACGCACATGCAGACACAAACAATTTCAATCCTACAATCCTGGAGAGCAAACTTAATGAAAGAGGACAGGGGGCTTTGGGTGGCTGATGTAATTATTCGATGTGGTGATTTATTATTATATATGTATGTTTTCTTTTTATTTTGTGGTTTCCGTTTCTCATTAGGTGTGCTCCATCCAAGAGTGATCGCGGAGACGTGAGGCTATTGACGCATGCGATGGTTTCCGTGAGTCTTGGCTTCAGATTTCGATGCTGGAGACATGCATCGCGTGCCCGTTTGATGTGAAGGTGGGGCAGGAGTCGAGCTTGTAACTGCAGGTAGCTTTGACTGGGCAGCTGTTTAAGTTCAGAATCACGGTTTGTCATTTTCACGGGAGCTGATTGGATTCAGCAGAGCAGCAATGGTCTTGTGCCGATGCTTTCTGAGCACTGATATGGCTGCTGATTGGATGGCCGTCCTGTCTCCCACCTCGCGACGAAAACGTCACGCGTTTGTCCAGGAAAGGAGTTTCCTGAACTTTTGGTCCTCATTCGCGGGGTAAATTAAGTCACTTTGCTGCACCGATGAGGGCGTCTTGTCTCCTGAGGACAGTATCTGGGGAAACGGCGTCTCAAGACGTGCAGAGCTGGGTACCAAACAGCCTTTATTCCTTTGTGCTGAACACAGCTAAGCACAAAAAACAGTTTAAATGAAAATCAATTTAATCTGGAATTGGTTAATATAATTGCACCCCCCTCGCCCAAAAAAAGCTATCGTAATCCTAATAAAATTATAAGTGAAAAGATAGTATTCTTTTCTCACCTTGCAATTATTCTTGTTCGGCTCTCAGCCAGAGTAATGTCCTATTTAACATGGGAAAAGTATTTGAATGGGTCCTCTTCAGCAGAGGAACGGCACTCAGACTGGCGCGTTCTTTAAAAGGAGAGAGAAGATGAATTTTGCCCATAAAGGCGGAATCACAGGGGCTTTTATTCTAAATGGCTTCTGGGATTGTTATCTGTGGGAAGTGTGTCGTGCCTCTATCGTGTTCAATCAAGTGTCCACTTAGCCGCGACCGAGCACAATTGTTCCCAAGTGGGCCGCGCACTGACCTGTTAATGTCTTCGCCGACCCCCCGACCTTGTCGGCCCGTCTAGCAAGGAGTTTAAATCATTGCCACCTCCCCCACCGACATGCCTTTAGCATCCGGGGGGTCAAGTGGGTGTTCACTCCAGAAAAGCATGCTTCTGTAATTCTCCAGAGTCCATCCTTCTGGCCCGGTTCTGGTACCACCTTAGCTCTAGAGCGTAGGTGAGGGTGTATGGGTGGGGCCGGGAAGCTGCATTCGGGGGGGGGGGGGGGGGTGTTGAGGTGCTGGATGTTGGGGTGATTCTCTGAGTCGCGCTGCTGGCCATTCCTGTGAATGCTTCCATCCTCCGTACATGCATTCCGGGTCCTTCCAGGCCGGTCCTGATGCTGAGCTTTGAGAGCGTAGGTGAGGCTATATGCACGTTGGTTTTCTGCGAACTGGCTTAAACTGGACAATGAGCTGTATTATCCGGGTAAAAACCCGGACGATGTAGTTCAGCCTTGAAGCTCTTGGTCGACGTTTTCCCACCATGCCGAGGATGGCGATGTAGGAAATGAGGATAAGCGTTGACGTGGGGCGTGTCGTCCCAGCTGGGGCATGCTCCCACGCACTTTGATGCGAATGCCGAGCCTTAATTGCGGCAGTAAAATAAAATTGTTCCAGGACAACCTGCTCTTCTGTCAAAATCACATCGAGCCTTAATTCACAAACAAGAGGCAATTAAGCTAGTAGTACGGAAGGCTGGCTGGCGGCATCTTGCCAGACTAACTGGGACTCTAATTTGGCGAAAGGATTGAAACCCCATGGTGACGCATTAAAGGAGCCGGGACACCTTTCCCAGGCGTGGAAGGCGCTGGGGGTGTCCCAAGGAGTGTTTATTGGAGCTGCATCCAAGCGGCGTACCCCTGTCTGCGCTAATCGCTAACACAGTGCTTCATTTGCCTGGCTGGTGGCGGCATCAGGCCATCGCTAAATAAAACTTTTTTTAAATTTTTTTAACTTGATTGTGCGGGCAAGCAAGGGGGGGTTGTATCGGAGGCTGACTGCGGAAGGCGAACTGCTAATAGCGTTCGCGGGAATTCCATGTGCGTGAGACGGCGCTTCGTGGCTTGTTGTGTCTGGTCGGGCTCCAACGCTGAAAGCTGAAGTCGCACGTTTGGTCCTCTGACGGCGGGGTGCTCTCCGCCTCACCCGATTGGCTGGATCAGCCGGGGAGGGCAGCATTCTGAGGCTGGCGCATCTGGCAAGGAAGTAAAGAGTGGCTGTGCTGCACCCCCCTCCCCCCCCCCAGGCGGGGATGTGGTACATGTGAGCCCTGTATAACTACAGTCTTTGCATAGTAACACCAAGTGAAGCAGCCTGCACATCCTCATCTCTCAGTTGTCTCTGCTCACCGGGCTGCTAATGCAGGTAAGGGTTACAGGTCTGGGCCCAGGAGATGCCAGCCAACAGGGCAACTTCCCTGCCCTCCCAGGCTGAGCCTCTCTCTCTTATTCATTATGGCACAGCTTTAATAATTATTAACATGCTGACAGCCTTTGTGTTGTTCATGTTAATGATGACGATAATAAGCTGTTTATTTATTGAACCAGGAATAGCCATTCCCCTGCATGCTTTATACACGGCATAAATCTCTGAGCTGTCCTCGTAAACCTATTAACATCCGCGTGGGGTCTTGAGGCATCCATCCAGTAGTGAGCGGCCTCAGTCGTCAAGGTAACAAAACATTCATTAAAATAGTTGTATAATGAACTAATGGTGACCTCGCAGTGGTGTCGTGCGGTTGGGAGTTGTGTGTTGCCTAGTAACTTTTTTTTTTTTTTTTTTTTTGCTTTTCATTATTAAATCAAAGCGGAAACACTGTCCTTTCTCACGCACTCTACTCATTAGTGACGTCACGTAATGACATCCCTAGAATTCGGTCGACGTTACAGAAAAGGATTTGTTTGGTTCACAGCTGTAGTGGTCTCCGCTGCCGATGGTGCGTTGGAGGAGTGAACTAACACTGTTCATTTTTATGATTAAGAGGATGGTCATAAAGGAATGATGTATATTGCATAATTAATTAATATATACTATTGCTTTATATGGTAATAATCATGATATAAAGCACTGTGACTGATAATAAGGGGAATGATCCTTGATTAAGTCACAGTGATGTTTTTGGTGATACTGAGGCCGTTTTCGGTGCGGGGCCCTCCTCAATTACACCCACCCCTTCCAAATTTGCGAATTTGCAGACGAATATGATTTGTGCTAATAAGATTCTTCAGAAATATTACTCAGACTGAAAGTTCATACTATAAAAAGAGATGACTGGCTGCTGAAAACGTACAGGGCCCCCAGTGAGAGAATGGGAAGGTATGTGTCATAATTCGAGCTAAATCCCTGATGTTTGTGTCGGTCACGTTTTCTTTTCTGCGTTTTTCTTATTCCTGTTTATGTGGGCTAAATAAACTTGAGGTACTTTCCCCACCTTTTGTGAAATGGTGTCACTTCCTGTTTAAGATGGTTACGTTGTGTCCTTGTCTTTCTTTTTTGTTGTTGTTTTTTTTCATTTAAGGTGAAACGGCATCGGTGACCCCTTGACGGCTTGCCGCTGAATGTCCCCTGAATGGATGAGATGTCCATCTTGCTCACACAGCTGAACACGGTAAGCTCTCGCCCTCATCCTCAACATACACTCCGGTTGGCTTCTAGGAAAAAAGACTTTTGAGGCTCAAACTGGGCAATCAACCAAAGGCAGCGATAACGGTTGCTTGCTTCAGTCTGCACCTCACTGTTGTGTATTTTTTTTGTAGTTTATCAGTTATCCAAATAAAACCTAAAAATATCAATAATGTCTGAAAAATTTATCTTAAATGTATTTTTCCCTTTTTTTTTTTTTTTTTTTTTTTTTTTTTTTTTTTTTTTTTAGTTTAATATGTAAAAAGCAAATTCAATATCAATGAAGGTGCGAACAGCTTCTCCCTTAAGACTGTGAATATGTGGTTGCATTTGCAGCACCTGATTTTTTTAAAGCAACGAAAATCGGTTATTGAGACGATTTATTAGTTGTTTTTTTTTTTGTTTTTAATGTAACTCGGGTGCCTGTTTCCATATTTAAATAACAAATCTCAGAACTTTCCAGTTGGTCTGTGTGGGACTTGCTGAGTACTTTACTCTGGGCGTGTCAGTCCGTCAGCGCTGGGTCTGGTGCCGGGGGACAGCTGTAAAACACAAAAGCGGGCTGGATGTACTCAACGGACCTACATGTGGCGGAATATGTCTGTTAGTTATTCTATGGGGCAAATTAATCCTGGAGTTGCAGTAGGGAAATGCAACGTGCAGATGTAAGCGGGACATTTCCAGCAAGAAGACGGCTGGTCCGAAGGAGCCTGTGGAGGTCCGTCTAGGTGAGCTGACTCGAAAGAACCAGGACGTATCCACATCCTGCAGTCTGAACAGCTTTCCCGCCCTGCAGTCCGCCTGCTAGGAGCGTGATCTGCCCCTTGGTCCTGATCAGAAGCAAACATGCCATTTGTGCCAGAGTAATGGAATCGGTGTGCAATTAAATGTCTGACTGCGAGGAGGAGCTCACCGCCGCCATCGTCAGCGGGTGGGGAGGGTAGCAGGGCGATGATGATGAAACGCTTCCAGCTGGCCCTTCGCCGCCCGTGCCCGTCCAATCTCTGTGTCACATTCTGTTTTTTTTGCACCCCCCACGCCCCCCCTTGAAGGCTTGCATGTTCCTGCAATTAATTACAACAAACGTCAATTAAAACACTACCAAATATTGTCGCAGAATTAAATTTCAATTATAAGAATTGCGTTAGAAGTGGAGGACATTAACAGCGATTTAATGAATTCCGCTGTAGGTGATGGTTATTTAGCCAGCAGAGCACTGCCTCTGATTCTGGAGTTTCCGGGGGAGGGGGGATGCGTAAACGAGACCAAAGGAAGCACGTCGCTGACTGTTCACAGTCCTCGTGGATGCCGTGACACTTAATCTGCAGTTTGCCCTGGCAGGATTTAAAACGCCTCTGTGGATGCTGGCCTGGTTCAGCTGTCAGTTCACCGTCAGGCCCGTGGCGCTGTATCTCAGGGCTGCTTGTCGTGTGCGTTCTGCCAGTAAATGAAATGGCCCTTCTAATGCTCCCCTTTCGGACTGGATCTTCTTGGTCGGACAGCAAAGCAGCGATCAGCTTTTCTGTCTGGCCGTTCCTGGTGCGAGTGGCAGGCGCGGGGTCTGAGTACGCGGCGATCGATCGCGGGAGGCTCTTAAACTAATGGTGCCGCGGAGACCTGTGAGAATGCGCGCGGTTAAATCACATCAGAGGAAGATGTACTGCTCTCACCGGCTCCACCGTCTTCCGGAGAGGGACCCACCCTTTCTGCTAGGAATGAAAGTTATTTGTCCCCGAAGGTCCCAAGTAGGTTTAGTATTTGAAATATGTACACCAGCAGATGCATTAAAGTCAAACTTATTAGGTAACCATGCATTTAAACTGATATTTGCAGTGTCTGACTGTTTGCTAGCTTTGTCGTTGCGGTTGGCTTTTCTGTTAATTATTTCCATGGCATTATACATTGATGAGCACATTTCTCTCTTCTAGTCCAGCCCAGTCGGTGTGTAATGTTTTTTTCTTAATTAGTATGGACAATAAAACGACCCCTACTCTCTTAACCCTCCCTCCTGTGGCATGTTCTGATAGGTTAGCTTGGCCTTGTGGTCTTTGGTGTCCCACGTCTGCTGATGAAACTGAAGCTGTGTCCTGCTTGATAATTTAATAAACGGCTCAGCCCCTGGCCCCGGCTGGGTTTTGGCTGCCGAGGGTGGGTGGTTTGGCTGGGGTGGGGGTTGGTGCCCCAGCAGCATCTGTGAGGCTGATTAGATCCCACCCGACAGATAGGGGAAGCAAATCGCTTTAATTGTGCAATTATCTGCTATCAGTCAACTCGCGCAGAAAAGTGCCGTAATGTGGCCACGGACGGAGGACGCTTCTGCAAGGCGAGAGGCGCAAATAGGCTCGGACGGAAGAGATGATTTAACAGGACGACCCTGGGGATGCTTGAGCTTGTTTGCAGACTCTCAAGATCGCAGATTAGGCTCCTCGGGGCAGGGGGAGGTGCATCTTTCAAGAGAGACGTCTGCTTTTAAGTAGCGCTGCATTGTTTCTACTTGGGCAAGAAGTGACCCCCTCCCCCTCCTTTTATGACCAGGAAACCAGAAGCTAATATGCATTAAAAGCAGCCACACGTGAGCTCCGGTAAATTCCATCGCCGTGTGGTCCTTTCGTCGGGATCGGCAAGATTACTGAATAGCTACTGGGCGTATTGTTGCAAGCATGCATGTTCAAAACACCGTTTAACTTGTGCAGGCGAATGGGGAAATACGCTGCATCTGTAATTGCATACTTGTTTGTTATGTAGTACGCTAAGTATAGTATGCAATATGAACATCATATCTGAATCCTTGTTTTGGATGAGACGGTAGGCGAACCGTACCCGGATGATATACTACCTTCTATGAAATCCCAAAGTGTGTTATGGATGGACACTGTGCTATCCCACAAGGCCGCTGGAGCTGCAGCCAGAGAGAAAAAAAAGTCACAAATTTGAATATATATATATATATATATATATATATATATATATATATATAGTTATTGATAGCTGACCCTCGCAAAACTTAAAAACTATGTCATTGGAAAACATCCAGGTCAGGTAATATGCAAGATGGTATGATGTGTCCGACTGCATGCATACTGTTGTTGTACTTACATACAACAAATACTAAATTAGGAATCAAGTAGTATGCTTCTGGCGAAATTCAGTACCTACTGTGTAAGTATACAGTTTTGAATGTGCCCTCTGTGAGACTGTGAAGCACATATTTTTGGTTTTACTCAGTGAACTCTTTTAGATGAATAGTGTTTGTTTAGTGGCTGCAAAACAAATTGTGCAAATTTGTTTGCATATGAGGTTTAGCTGTGGGTAACGGTGAGCAAATGAATGAGAATTTGTTAAATAAGTTTGCCACTCTGCTCTCACTCAGCTGTGAGTGAATGTCCACTGCAGTTCTCATGTAGGTGAGGCACCAGGATATGTATTGGTGATGTAACCTGTCACATGGCTGTGGCGTCCAATCAGGAGCCATCCCCAGGAAAAGGATGCACCATCCATATTCTGTCCTCTCCCTCAGGAAATTGAAATTGCCGATTACTACAGGATAATTATACACGGCACAGTGTGCTTGATTTATGTGTAATGTTTTGTGACATCGGGGTGGTTCCACTGGGATTTGTTAGATTTATTAAAGTTCACAGCTCATTCGTAGGAAGTGTGTCCTTGTTTGTTTAAGTAATTAGCTTCCTTCAGATTTGTTTGTAATAGAATAAGTAGCCCATCCTTCAGTCCAGCATCCGACACTGTAACCATAGTGTCACTTGTAGATCCACCATGGAGTTAAAATACATACTTTGAACACCATTATCTGACTCTGCAGCCTGTTTACATCCTCAGATGTTTCGTAATACTTAATAAACTTAAGATTGGAAAGTCGCTAATTACCTTCAGTGAATGCCCTCGACAAATTCCCTAGCCAGTGAAGACGCCCTGGCAGGGACAAATGCTGTGCCGCATTTGAATGATTCCTTTTCCTCTGTATCACACACACCTGTCTGGAGGGGCTCAGGCAGCCCCGCTCATGTACAGGTGAGATGGCAGAGGGTCACATTCCGTGAAGTTTCCAGGCCCAAAGAGTAAGGTTTTTTAAAGCAGCGTCCATCTGGCTGGTCGTCCTCACTGCATACGCTGTTAGGGAAGTGGTTGGAGGAGGAAGAGGAGGGAGCCCACGTGGCTTGGAGAGGAGGAGGAGGAGGGAGCTCGTGCAGGCTGGTGGAGGAGGGGGAGCAGGAGGAGGAGTAGGGAGCCCTTGCGGGTCAGGGAAGAAGGTGGAGGTGGGAGCCTGTGCTGGCCAGAGGAGGAGAAGAGAGCCCACACAGGCCAATACTCGTTTGAGGATGTAGATGAGGGGAGTCTGCATCGGCTGGAGGAGGAGGAGGGAGCCCACAGAGGCCAAGGCAGGAGGAGGGAGCCCACAGAGATTGGCAGCCTGAAAGCACAGGGCAGGATTCATTTTCACTGATGGTGAAGGTGGTGCCATTTTATTAGGGACTCCTGGCCGGTACCGAGTCGGACCTCCTTTGTTAGGGACACCTGGCCGGTACCGAGTCGGGCCCACTTTGGTCTTCAAGGTAGATGAGTTCAGAGGAGCCTTTCCACACACCATTTTTGTACTGAGATGTTACAGCTGCAGTTGTCCTTCCTGTGAGCTGTAATGAGTCTGGCCGTTCTCCTCTGATCTCTCTCATTAACAAGGGCTCTTCAGCCACAGAAACACCACTGGCTTCATGCTTTCTGTTCATCTCTACTGTTTGTAGTCAGTCACAGCCGCCTGATTCACTGATTGGTTTGTGCTGTATTTTTGGAAGTACTTCTGAAATTATTATTATTGCAAGTGTTTGTTTAAAAAATTCTATGCACTGGTGTATCACTCACACACTTGATTTTTCCAATTTCCTTACATGTGTAATACTTCAGTTTCACTTCAGAGAAACATCCTTTTTAGTTTGAGTTATTTTGGAGTTGATTTTGGTGGTGTTATTACAAAATGAGCGCTAGTGGAAGCACTTCTACAGAATTGGTTTAGTTTTAAAAAAAGTAACAAAAAACAATATGTGCCGAGAGAAAGAGGAGGCTGAGCCTTCTCCTGCTCCTCCGCTTCTCCTAGCCCTGCTCCTTCGCTGCTCCTCCGCTGCTCCTCACCATGCTTCTCTGTTTGGACGCAGCACGGATGGCCCTTGGTAATGACAGCCGCTGGAAGCACTGTGAGGATGCAGTATTTATTTACAGTGAGACTTGGTGATGCTTTGCTCAGGATGCGGTTTCACGCAGGATGTTCTGGGCCCCCCCGCGCCACCCCCACCCCGCCCCCGGTCTGATCACTTCAGTTAAGGAAAGGGGGGGGGGGCACAGATAGAGGCCACTGCAGCATGCTGAGGGCCCATTGTGTAAGAGGCCCCCGCCGGGAAGCCGCCCGCTGATGCTCACTTGCTGGCTGCCGCTGCTTCCTGGCTCTCGAGGGTGGGGCTCCAGGCCAGGCGTGGGGGGGGGGGGGAGGCGGGACTCCTCATCTCCTGCCAGGAATTTACTCTGCCTGTAAAGCTGCAGGTCATCGGGTGGGGGGAGAGAATGAAAGCAGGGGGCAGTGTCAATATTTGTTTTCATTGCTGCAGATATGCATTCATGAACAATGAGGACAGGGTGGGGGGGGGCAGGGGGAGGCGTCGGACTTCTGCATTTCCCAGCTTGTATTCTTTTAACTTTGTGGTATTTTGTTTTTTGCACAATAAAAAAGGATCGTTGAAGCGAGTACCGTCCACAAGTAGGTCGTACATTATAGAGGCAAACAATGCGTGAAAAATCAAACGTGGAAGGAAATCCAACAAACGGCGAATATGCAAAAGATGTTCGGGGCTTCACACCTGCAGTGCCTTTCTGATGTTTCAGCGACAAAGAGGACTTCAGAAGTTCAGGCTGGGATCTGAATTTGCACGCGAGGCTGCGTCTCTCATGCGCCCCTCGTCCTGCGCGTTTCAGAAAGCAGCTCTGACTCGGGGACAGTCCCACGTGGCGCTCTGCCTGCAGGCCCCCGCCGCCTTTCAGGGTGTCTTATTGGCTGCCCGCTGGTCCTTAGCGGCGAGGACACTGGCACCCGCAAAACGGGAAGGGAGAGAGCAGGGAGGGCCGTGCGAGCAGCTCGTCTGTTAGCTCGTGGTTTTTTTCTGTTTTGGGAGGATCCTCTCGATTTATACACAGACTCCAGTCTTGCTCACCTCCAGGCCTCTATGGGTTTGGCCCTCTGACATTTGGGGAGTTCTGCAGGTCAGACCTACCGGTTCCCTCTCGCTGAGGTGCTGCGTGCCTTGCTGACGGTAGCCTTGCCATGTACGCGAGTGTCATGTAGGTCACTGACGACTGTCAGTAGATTTTTTTTTTTTTTTTTTTAAATCATCAGTGCTTTTTTTATTGTTGTTGTTTCTGTGCATGTGATTCCCCTCAATGTGGCTTTGAGAGGTTCGTGAGATAGATGCATTTTATTACTCTTAGAGATTTTGCCCTGGAAAACGGCTCCTACAGCCTGTTAAAAAATAAATAAAACATCTTAGAGCCTCAGAGAATTTTTTTTTGTATATAGATCACCTTCCCATACGGAAATGTATTGACAGACATGGATATATTTAGAGTTTCTGTTTGAATTTGCGGCAGCTGATCCACAAGAACTGGTTATTTTGGTACATTAAGCTCAAATGCAAGGCCGCATTCTGCATTCACCTGCCGCTCCCACGCTGTCGCAGCTTCCAGTCGAGATTCCAGGGCCTCTCGTGGGCGTGTCTCTCCCAGAAACGGACACTGGGAACCGATTTTGGGAAAACCCAAACCCTGGCCAGTTGGGGGTGGACTTTCTGCACGTGTAGGCACCCTTTGTCGTTGTTAGAGTGATGAGTGCTTCCATTACCAATTCATTTCTGCTTATGCCCAGAAGAAGTGAAAGAAGATGCTGGTGTGTGACGGTGAGCGGGCACGCCATGGACGGCTTCCTTCGGGTCCTTTGCCACCCATATGAGCTGCCCAGTATGGCTCTGCGACAGGAGGCCTTTGGCTGGAGGCTTGGCTCTCATTTGTAAATCTGTCGCGGCTTCTCCCCTGCAGGGTTCCTCGTTGCTCAAACGGGGCAACCCCGCAGATGGCTGCCGAGGTGTTCCTGGTGCTGAGACCGGAGCCCTTCTGACAGGGAGTTGGCCTCATTCCTGGGGGGAGGGGGTGCATGTCTTCAGTATCCACCGGAAGTCTGTGTCTCCCTTTGTCCTCACAATCGCGGCGTCTGACCCATTATATCAGACTTTGAGGGCTGATCCCATAAAATACTGAAAGGTACTCTCTCTCGCTCTCGCTCTCTGTCTCTCTCTCTCTGCCTCTCCCCCCCTCTCTCACTGTCAGTTCGCCCCCTGTGAGCGCTGACTGGGCCGGCATGCTACATGAGCAGGGTCCTCTCCGTCACGGTACTGCGGTGAAATTGGCGGCGCTGACCTGTCGGAGCTGAGTCAGCATTCGTCAGCGACACCGGTCTGAACAGGCCCAAGGACCGCCTGCCTGCCTCGCTCTCTGCAGGGGGGCGGCCAGGTGCTGCCGTGGCCCAGGGGGTGGTGCTGGGGGGCAGGGATTAAGGGCTGCTTGTCTGTAATGGTGCAGATTCCCCCTGCTGGCTTTCCCTTGCCTCCCTGCCCGTGTGCCACAGCCGGTGGCAGGGGGAGACCCGAGTTTGGGTTCTGAGGGTGACTGATCCGTCCCCTTCCATGTGTGATGGCTCGCTAATCCCTTAAGGGAGCGGCCCCCCAGCCTGTGCTCCCCATCCGCTTAACAGATAGCATGAGAGATTGATCAGTGGGTAGCGACCCCATTACCTCCTGAGATGTTAATTACCCCTCGCCTGGCTTGCATGTCAAACACTGGCTAATTGAAGAAGGTAAAAGATGGGTCCCTCTTTATTTATGCTTGCGCGCTCATTCTGCCCCAGTCCTCCATCCATGTTATTTATGTGGGATAATGTGATCCTGTCAGAGACGATCATTTTGTGTCGAAGGCAGTGGCATCCAGCCTGTTCGCCTTTTGCACGTGCTCCGTCTGTATTTCACCCTGCTGCCCTTCCCCTTTAGTCCCTCCCCTGACTGCCAGTCGGCCCCTCCCCCAACCACCTGCTGGCCCAATCAAGAGAGAGCGGACGTGCATTTATGACCTGGAAAATAGCCAGCCGTCACCATTGGTTAACACTCCCAGTTTACCTTCGTTTTTTTGCTAACCTTTTCATGAAGAATTCAAAGTCAATACCTGTCCCACTGTTTAATAATCCAGGTGGTTCTGTAAATCACAGAGAAGTCTGGCGTAGGGGGACTGTTTAAATAAAAGTAAATGACTTGTTTCTCCCAGTGTTAAGATACTCAGTCTGACTGAAGTGCAGGTTTGGTTTGGAGAACAAAAATGGGGAACTCTGCTGAAAGGGTGTGAGGAAGCCTCGTCAGCTGCTTGCTCAGGCTAGAAGACCGATAACAGCCTTTATGTGTTTATTGTTGGCGGGGGGCTCAAAGGTGAGGTGAAAACAGGAAGCGTACAGCTTCAGTCCTGAGGGGCAAAGGTATCACTGGGGGTCGCTGCTCCCTGGAAGGAGGGGCCCGGTGTAGTTCGGGTTTGGGCACCTTGTCCCTTCTTGCTTTCTCACGTGATCATGGCGACAGCCGCTACCAGCCGTCCCCCAATGGGGCTTTTTAACACTTTCTGTTCGAGTGCCCCCCCCCCCTCCTCCTTCCTGTGGTTTGTGGAGTGGCGTTTCTCAGCGCGGCCCTGCCCCCGCATTCGGAGCCGCCTGACCCGCGACGCCCTCGCCGTCGCCACCTGCTGACGTGCCTTCCTCCCCACATCCGCTCCGTTGACCAGGCTGCAGACGTCGAATGCGGGCTTTTCTGGAACATCGTGTAATACCGAGCCGCATCTGCGTCTCTGGGGGTTTTTTTTTTCTTTGTCGCGCTTTGAAATTCGGTATGGCGGTCGGGCGGCTGCGTCTCCGATCCCAGGGTTCTTGCATAGCGCCAGGTTCAGAGCGAATAAACAAACAAGCAGACAGGTCAGCCTGCAGCCGTCTTCCTGCCCTGTGTCCCCTCTTGGCTCCGCGGTGTCCGACGCAGGCATGAGCTGTGCCTCCCCCCCCGTGGGGTCAGTGCACAGACTCCTCGCTGAGCGATTTAGTGCATCACCTGGTGGACACTGCCAGGAACAGTCTGTTTCCAAAGCGACGGGGAATCCCGGGCCAAAGTCATTACCAGTTAGCGATCTAGCATCATGCTAACCTACACTGTGTGGAGTCTTTTTTCCCCCAAGGCTTTGACTCGCTCTTCTCTGTCATGTTTCCAGTCCAATCCAGTGTGTCACGCCAGAATATCCCTGACCGAATGAAGCCCTTCAGAATCGCCCCCCCCGTGTGCCGTGTGTGTCTTGAAGCTTTCTCGGGACCTCAGTGGCCCTGACCAACAAGCAGGCCTGTCAGATGTAAATGCCATGATGTTTATATCGCATTAGCTCACATTAATGACAAATGCCCATCTCGCTAATAGCGGAGTGCCCTTGTTTCTCCCTTTCGGCGATAGCATTTTACTTGCCATTTAAAAAGTACATTTTAATGTGTTTTTGGCAGCATGCGATGATGGTGCGGGGCCTGGATCCTCGAGTGTAGCGGGCACTCGGCATTCAGAGTGTTGCTTGGCTCTCCGTGGGTTCGCTTTGCCTGAGTGTAGCTCTTCCACCGGGACTGGGCTGCTCTCCTTTCTAAAATGCTTCCCTTTTCAGTTGGCTTGCATTACTGTCTTTTTTGCTTGTTTGTTTTTTGTTCTGCTTGGGCTGTGGGGGGGCAGTGTAACCGTCCACAGGGGTGAGAGGCCCGATCGCAGAAAGGATCCCTTTCCTGATGGGATGCAGGGGGGGAGAACCTGACACCATCTGTGGTTGCGGAGAGGGCGAGGGCCTTATGCAGGCCATGTCGCGTCGCCATTCGCGGTAAATGTCCGTGATGGTGTGTCTTCATGTTTAAGGTCATTATGGATGTGTTAGGTGCTGCTTCCTGCCTGTGATTGAATTAAACATCGCTAATCCCACAAAGAAGCCCGATCATCTCACAGTGGATTCTCCTCCACTTTAAAACGCCGCACAGTCTGATTTAATTTTTCATTAGCCTTGTTGTCTTTGTTGAGATCCGCATTTTAATGGGATTTATTGATCTAAACAACATCACGGTTAGGGTTATCTTATCAAGGCTCAGATAACTTTGGTATAATTCCACTCAAACGATATATTAGTGTTTTTATTGGTCCGAATAAGTTCTCCTCTTAGACAGTAATGCAGCAGTAAGTCAGGCTGCACTCTGTCACTGGGACCTTAAAGCATTTCCACCATGTATCCTGCCGTGGGAGAGTAAATAACAACAAGTTACACGGCAATACTGTGTAGTTTCCATGCCATCAATTCAACTGATGTCTTTTGAATACATACATTTAGGTTCTGTTTTCATTCTGGAGGGGGGCACTGTGCTGATGATTGGGGAGGTACGGTTTGCCGGAACTACTCCCCGGGTTTGTGTTACCAAAACCACTTCTGGTCGGCATGGTAACTCACGGCAGAGACATCGGCGTGACAGTGCTGGTTTCTTAAACCCATTGCCATGTATGATGAAACATTTCTGTCCGCAGCTGATTTTTGTGGTTATATCGATGATTGTTGTTTAATTATTGTTTTATTCATAATTCGGTTATTTGTAACAATTTGAAGTCGTAATAACGGTAGTCTATTAATATTTATTGTTATTGCTACACATTATGAACTTTTACTAGACGTTTGTTGAATATTTCTCTTTTCAAGGGCACACTAAATCCAATATTTATATGAAATAATGATCCAATTTATCTGGAAGCATATTTTCAGGGGAAATTTAATTTGCAGCTATTTAAAGCCCAGTTTTAGTAATGAATTATTTTGTCATCTTGCCTCTGATGAGATTCATCTTTAATAACTGTAACAATTATTTTATTAAAAGAGGAGCTGTGCATTATGGCTATCTCGCTGAGGTCTGAATCTGCCAGGGATTCTCATTAAGGGCGCTGATATTACCCCATACTGCTCTTAGTTCTTTTGGAACTTTCTTTGGAATTCTATTAGGTGTCAACAATGCTTCTCTGTGACGGAGACGGTCATGATTACTGGGCCTGTTCTGTTTTTTAATTTTTTTTTTAACAAGGTGTCACGTGGATTTTATTTAAAGGAAAAAATTCTCTATTATGAGATCAATATTTTATATATATGATTTAATCATCCTTATGAAAATGATCAGAGCTGAAAAATGGCAGCTTTTAATAAGAAGGACGCATTAAGGTCCCGGTGGCAGAGAGACTGCATCATCAAGACCCCATCATCTGGTGCCACCCCTGTCTAAGCTGGGGGCCAGAGCCTCTGCGATGCTCTGTTCGAGTGCCGTGCCACTCGCTGTAGCATTATTGTTCATGATAGTTTTCCAAGGTGTTAATGTGTGATTTCATATCAAAGGTGGAGACAAGTCAGTTAAACCATGTGACATGATTTATCACCCAAAGTGGCAGGATGATATCAGGCGTTTCCTCCGCCTCTCTGCTAAAACCAAATGCGGTAGAAAGAGACTCCATATGTTTGCCAGTCACATTGAGTTCCTGATTTGCTTATTTGATTATTTGATAATATTCACGTTTTCACTAGCGTGGAGGGAAGTCGCCCGCGGATCTATGAAGTGTGGGTAGCTATGAAAGCTCACGGAAGGCGTTTTTACCTTTTGATTTCTCCATTTGACATTTTGGTTATCTCTCTTTATTCATAAACCATGACCGTGTTTGTCCTGTCATATGGACATGCATCCAGCCCCCCACTCCTCCCCAGCAGTCTAAAGGCCGCTCTATTTTTCACCAACAATATGTTTTTGTTATTATATTATTTGTGCCCTGTCAAATAAAATGTTATTATAATATTACTTATGTATTTATTAACCACAAACCAAGCCTTAGTTACATACTGATCTCATGTTCGTTCATCATTAATGAATCGTGACGTATGTTTTATCCCAAGCAGTTGCTATGTTTTAATTCTACAAACTTTTGAAAACTACTACGGAAGTCATGAGTAACACAAGTGAAATACGTATACGTTTGTTCATCGTATATTCATATATGAATTCTGATGCATCTTTTATCTCAGGCGGTGACTATATTTGTTCAGGATTTGTACTTTAGTAGTAATTGAGTTCCTACTAAGTATTTTGCCCCCTCAAGTAAAGTGTTCGGTTATAAATGGGACGGCCATTGATGAGGTTGCCGCTCGATGGAAGGCCCTTGTCTGTGTGTCACTGTCTGCTCATGTCTGACTCGCGTTCATCTTTTTCACTTGCTACCTGGATCCTTCATGCACTTACAGCTTGTATTTATAAGTCTGTTTCTTTAAAATGTTTTATATTTGCAGTAATAGTTTACTCTCTTGGTAATGACAGAAGTGAGCCTTAATTACAGTGACCTTTTGTGCGGTGTTATTTTAGCTTTCATCCACGAACGTCTGCTCATCTAGTTACTCCTACTGCAGAAAAGAAAACTGAAAATGTGGTTCATTGGACCAAAGGAGCCATGCTTGGACTTTTGAGGACATGCAAGCAAGACGAAATGATTCACTCTTTCACTTTCAAAGCTCATTTTTGGTATCTGAGAAAATTATCAGAAGGTCTTTGGGTGGAAGCTTTGTGCATCAAACTAAACAGTTTAATGTCCTGGATGTAAAAGTCCTGATTGCTCTGTTAATAGGGGAAATAACTGTCCATTCTGCTTAATGTAGAATTTCGCAGCATATCTTGCTTATTACGTAATGATTCCTGGAATCCAGAACCTTCATCTCCACTGGAAACATAGCGCTGAATTATTGTTTTTGATTTGTTCTAAATAAGAGTTTGGCTGTGGGGAAAACCCAGTTTTATTTTGCAAAGAAGCTCTCTGCCGATCAGCGGCAATAAACCACGCCGTAGGTAAGCGCACATCGCATGCCACGTAAACATGCGACGCCATGCGATGCCTCCGGCATCAAACGCGCTACATCACATGTCCGGGGGGGGGGGCTTCTTGTTCAAGTAACATGAAACCTGTTAGCTTGTGTATTTCACCAGGCGGCAATTAATTACCCAAACGTCGCAAACGTTTTCAACTGAAATTCTACGGAAAATATTTCAGATACTGATTATCTTTGGCTACAAGGTGCAAAGCTGACATCTGAGTAACCCTTGTGTAACCTTAATGTACGTGTCGCTGTTTCCGAGGCGGGTGGCACGATGGCACAGCGGTTAGCACTGCTGCCTCACACCTCTGGGATCGGCGTTCGCGTCTCAGCCATGGCTCCATCTGTGCGCAGTGTGTATGTTCTCTCTGCGTCGTCGTGGGGTTTCCTCTGGGTACTCCAGTCCCCCCCCCCACAGTCCAAAAACAGGCTGAGGTTAATTGGAGTTACCAAATTGCCCGTAGGTGTGCATATGTGAGTGAATTGTGCGTGAGTGTGTGTGCCCTGCGATGGGCTGGCCCCCCATCCTGGGTTCCCTGCCTTGTGCACATAGCCTGCGGGATTGGCTCCAAACCCCCCATGACCCTGTGTAGGATGAGCAGTTACAGAAAATGGGCGTATGGATGGATGTTTGTGATCCAAACAATTGGGCGACTTGCTGCATGTTTTTTTGGACGTGCAACGATCCGGGGAATCCCCGCCTATCAGCGCCAGGAAACGGAATAAACAAACAAATTTAAATGTTGGTGTTTCTGTCTTCCCGTCCTGTGCAGCTTTCCCCGTTTCAGTGGCCTCACACGTGTACCGGTGGCATAATCAGTTAAATGTAACCTCCTCTTTCTCATTACCTGAGTGTTTAACACCATTTTTTTTTCTCCCTTTCCCCGTCAAGGACAAATGGTGCATGAGAAGTCCGATCCCGTGCGGGGTCTCCGGGCTCGCCACCAGAGGCGGCTCCCTTTTCAGTGCCAGCTGTTCTCTCAGATAGGCCGTGGCACGCTGAAATTCTCTTAATATAATTCTGGGGAGGGGGGCGAGGAGGGGGAGCTCAGGAGAATAGTCTGAAACCCGCATGCCAGCGAGGAGGGCGTTGAATTTTTCATCAGCGGCCGGCGTGGCGGGTTAGCGGGCAGCGCGCTCATTCATGAGCAGATGTTCAGCGCAGCCGCGCTGCGTAGCTCCTGCGAACTCACTGGCCTCCCTACCGTCGGCTGCAAGGACACTGGCAGCGACCTGACTTGGGAGAATTGCTCCCGGCAGAAGCAGGACGGGGGGGTGGGGAGCGGACCGCCGGCCCCCTTAGCCACTTCCTGACCCAGGGAGGAGCGTCAAAGGCCGGGATGGCCCAGCGCTGACAGGCTATCAGTCTTGGTGCTGACAGTGATGGAAGACTTTGGGAATAGCGACTAAAATTCCTGAAGATGATCCTCGCGAGTTTTTATCATTAATCCGTAACCGGCGTATTAAACTCGGGAACTCTCCCTTCAAACCGCACGCATAACCAACGATAAACTGCGAGCTACAGGCCGCCGAATCAGCCCGTCAGACACCTTTGCTGAGCTCCGCTATCTGCGGTAGGGCCTCTGCCGTTGTGGTCGGTCCACAGTCGGACCCTGATTTTTGTCATGGTTTATGTGGTGGTTTAGTCATTTGTGCTGAACTCTGAACTTTCAAACCGCGCCCTTCAGCACCGCTTGATGTGGCTTTTCTTCATACTTGAAATGGCTGCAGTGATCGGCAGCAGAAGCTAATTACCGGCTGCTTAAAGATTCGGGTTTTTAATTCCGGGCCCCCGTGAGGTGGAGGCCCTCAGACACGAGCAGCTTTTGGGCTCCTGGCATGTGGCTCCGTGGCCCCTGCCTCTCGCTGGCACACAATGGCGCCCCGCTATCCGGAGCGGCGTAGCGCGGTCATGGTGAGAGGCTCGCCTCACTTCCTGCCTTTGACTCATTGTCTCTCTGGCGTGTGTCCTCTTCGCACTTTCTAGGTTGAGTTTATGAGAGCAAAACTAATTAGTGTTACTAAATTCAGAGGGAATGAGGAGCAAAAAAAAAGGAAAAGCGTTGATTGTTCTGATTTCCTCCGCGGTGCCGGGAACGTAACAGAAAATAAGACTAATTATTTTGGAGCAACCCGGTCTTTTCCCCCCACATGTGACACCCGCTGACATTTCGCCATTCAGGGTACGGAAAAAAGAGCCCCCCCCCCGCGTCACCTTGGCATTTTGCAGGCCCCTCGAACGCGAACGCGGTGCCGTGTTTATCTGCTAGCTCTGCAGATTGTGCCGCCCCTGTTTCTCCCCGCCCTGCTTTGATTTGGGATGTCCTGTCGGCCGGCTGGGAGGCCCGGTTTACAGTAGCCCCGATGTCCATCGTTCCTTTTTTTATTTGCTGTGGCCCCCAGCTGCACAGAGCCCTCAGGAAGCCCCCACGCAGTACCGGTGCCTCCACTGCCACCGGGTGTGAGAGAGGGGCCCTTGTGTGAGTTGGCAGGCGCCTCCCCCCCACTGACCCCTTTGCTGTCTCCGCGAGAACGGGCCGCGGCTGGCAGTCCTGCTGCCCCCTTCCTCCCCCCCAGCAGGATGGCCTCCTTCCACCTCCCCTGCCTTTCAGGAAACACATTTAGGGGATCCCCCCGTGTTTTGAAAGGGAGGTGGGGTGACAGGGTGTTAGGAAGACATTAACCGTGATCCCTGACTGCTCAATTCTGCGGTGCAAGGCACCACCAGACACAATCGACAGCAGCAAGCCGGCCGTCTGCGGGATCATCGCGTTTATCATGGTGTTTAATTCATATTGAATCAAATGATGTTTATAGGTCACTCCAGCAGCTGGTTGGCAAACCTACACTATTTTTATTTTTCCATTTGGACCTGTGGGATTTATCTTCAGAGGGCAGTAATTAAGAAGCTTTGAATCCAGGGTTAGGGAAGAACAGTGTTTAAATGCAATTAGAGCAGTTGTAGAATCAATTTGAACTCAATTACAGTTTTCTGAATGTGCTGTATTTGTTTAATCTGGGGAATTTTCTTTTGAGACGCTAAATATATGTATCAAAAGATATTTAAAATGGTGGGGGGGCTGAACCGCACCTACTTAACGTTACAGTAACGTTCAGGCGCCTTTATGAGGCCGACCTCCGCCGAAACGCCTGAAATTAATTATCGCCAGTCTCGTATTTGTTCCGCGGTTGCCATGACGAAGGTGGCCGCGGGCAATCGGGCGATGTGCGTCCATAGAGCAGAATGGGGGCGCTGTTGAGTCTGCTCTCTGCTGTGAGGTTTGTAACCCCTTAACCCCCCCCCCCCCCCCCCCCCCCCATATTTTAGGAGACTCTGGAAAGTGATTCCTGTGACGCGAGACATCAAAGTAACAGTAGCCTCCTTGGTGATGCTTGTGTCCTGATCGTGGACCCCCCCCCCCCCCCCCCCCCCCAGTTCAATCCCATCCTATAAACTGCGGGCGTCGCCCCCTAAAACAAATCTGTGCGTTTGAATGGCTGCAACTGCTACCCCGCGACACTCAAGGTCATGGAGGCTTCTGAATGGCCGCGTCGGGATCGATGTGTCGCCACGGAGATCAGTCCTGTCAGCATGTTGGGCCCGGGTCCCCATGCGAAACGCGTGCCCCATGTGTCGTGTGCAAACACACTGTAAACAAACATGGTCCCGCTGCAGACGGCGTATCGCCAAACGGCTGCTTCAAAGCTTCTGGCGTCCTGTAAACACGGGTAGCGGCTGACCTTCACCGCCGCGCGGTGGACGCCGCGATCCTCCTGTGGCGGGGACTTGTTTACGGGGTAAATACACGCGGCCTGGTGCCCCGGGATCTGATGCATTTGCTCCTGCGGCATGCGATGCTCTGTCTCCGTGCGAGTTACCGTGGGTCCCAGAGATCTGCTCGGGAGTCACTTGGTTAAATGGACCCACGGGCTTGGATTGGATGGTCAGATCCCTATATGTCATTGGTTATGACATGCAGACTGAGAGCCAATGAGATGCAAGGCTGGGCTGCGGTATCTTCCAGTTATATGGGGGAGACTTGATATCCACCTTAGGTCTCTTCCCTTGGATTGCTAGTCAGATGGTACGCTCCAGATTAAAGAAAGCTGTTCTCAAAGCTCCCTGACCTTTTAAGGTTATCAAGCTGTGGGCAGCGTTGGAGTGTCCTGCACTAGTTTACATTGAACACCATCTGAGTTTGCATTGGGATGGTCAGCTGAGAGCTTCATTGGAAGGATCTATGATGCTGAATGTTTTGGCTACTCAGATTCAACCTTAAAATCTCCTTTCGTCACCGGGCTGTAGAACTGAAATAGAGTTCCAGCAACATACTACCATGTTATTCCTTGTGTTTCTTGTCTAGTTCATAATCTACGTTCTACATTCAGAGCAAACATACTGCTGTGAAGCTTAATCATTCTGGTTTCAGAGGTAGCTAAAGTGTTGAGCTGGGGCGATGGAGTGGCTGAGCTTCACGTGACCCTGATGGGCAGCCTGTGCTTTGATTCGGCTTAAATGGAGAAGTCAGAGTCCTTGGCAGTGCTTCCTGTTTTTAAGCTGCACTCACATGGACACTGATCTGCATTTAAGCACACTGACCACTTTTAATCATCTCCGGTTGCTTCTATGGGTGGCGGTCGCTCCTGATTGACCCGAGGACAGTCCGACAGCTGAACTGCTCACCTTCTGTGTAAATTCTCCGTAAAAAAAAAACACCTTCATCAGCATTCAATTATTCACATTTGCCCAGGACAAAAATTCATTGTATTTCAGGTCCCATCCTGTGTACAGCCTTGATTGAGAGCATGACTGCTATTCTTCAGTGAACTGAGAGAACCCAATAGATTTCTCTGTATTGTCGAAAGATTGAAATGTAACTTGTTGCTTAAATTTGAGTTGCATGTTTTGATATTCTGCAGCGGAGCTGTTCTTGTGTTTTTGGATCGAACCCTGTTCTGTTCTGTTCTGCCGTCTCTCTCATCGTGGCTGTTGGGTGCTCAGAGGCCGGGATCGCGGCCCGACCGATTCCCGGCTGATGTTGGCTGCCACGGCTATCCGGTGGCCCAGACAAGCTTACGATGAATCCTTCATTTCTGAGGCCTGTGTACACGATGTGTCAGAAGTCTGGTTCTATCCCTGACATACGTTCAAGTAAGAGGTGTACCAGAGTGAGGCTCATGGGGGGCTGGGAGGGGTGGGGATGTTTAGGCATGAAGGACCTGGGCTGCGCCTCATCAGGGGGAAGTGTGGCGGCCCCTCCCACTCCGCCTCCCCATGCTAAACGGCCGCTTGCTTCGATAGGAGGAGAGCGGAGGTGTGTAAGGGGGCGCTGGCAGTCTGAGGTGCTTTAATCTGCCGATCTGCAACTCTGGATGCAAATGCTGGGTGGTTAGGCTAGCCGAGCGAGTGCCAGTGAGCCCGTGTTGTGGTATCACCTCCATAACAAAACCGGCTTCTAAGATGACTTACCCAGTTTTAGGTATATTCTTACGAATGGAAATTACGACGAACACGTTATCTCTGCTCTGTCCCATGACGTACGGCTCCTGTACACACACACACACACACACACACGGAAATCGGTGCGATATACCATTATTTAAATATTCAAATATTAAAGGAGAACAGTTTAGCAGCTTTAGAGTTTCTCCATTTGCATGAGGCCCGTTTGTTGGGCGGATGGATGCATAGAGGAGAAGCAGTTTTGCTGTGCAGGTGGGTGGGGTGGTTGGCGGAGCTGACTGTAGGCCGACCTTCCGGAGACCCTGCACGTCCTCTTCGGGTTTAGCGAAGTTAGCATCGAGCTGCGGGCGTTTTTGTCGCCGTTTGTGGTCAATGAAGAAGAATGTGTACTGTTTACAGTCCATATAGGCCCCTCTGTGTGAAGTTTGGGGAATGTCTCTACAGCTTATAAATGCGTATTATGCGTAAGTGTCAGGCACAGATGAGCAGGGCTGCACGGCGGCATTGCCGGACGGGATCAGGCCCCATCATACCACACAACTAGCAGTGTGTCCTTTAATTTCATTCATTCTGTTTTATTTTAATTTCAGTTTAACAGGCTTTCGTCTTTTTACATCTTTAGTTTTACTATTAGCTTTAGGTTTTATTTGCTTTTTAGTTTTTTTCAGTTTGGTGCATTTTGAGCTGCTGGAAGTGAGGCGAGCATATTCAGGTCTTTCCAAAAGTGGCGACTCTTGGCCCTGAATGTTATTCTTGCTTTTAACAAACCTGATTATTATTATTATTTTTTTTGTTTTCTGTATTTTAGTGTTTAATCATTAAGACGTTTAGCATTTCAGTCCTTCATTCATTATTATGCTTTGATATTACTGTAGGTTTTTACCTTAAAGGGAAACTCCTGTTTTATTCATTTATTCAAGCTGGCATTCAAATGAAATCATCTGCAATCATTCGAAAGCACTGCCTTCACCACCAGTGCTGCGGTGCAGTTCTCTAATTATAGTCAACCATGCAGCTGTTTCTAATTTAAGGGACATCTTGGTTTGACAGAGCGTCCGTGAGGTTGACTAGCCGTACGTCTGTCATATTCGCACGTTTCCCATTCCGTACCGCAGAAACTTGCGGTTTAAAGTGAAATCCATTCAGTCCATATGTGTAGGCTTACTGTGCTGTGATACGGCTTGTATCAGGCGACGTTGAGTGCAAGGAAATTATTATTTCTTTTGTTTTTAAAAAAAAAAAAAAATGCTATAATTCAGATGCTGTAGCGTTGCTTAAGTTATTTACCACAAACACAATGCTGGCTATTTGTGTGGTGGTATTTATTTTATCCTGCAGGTGACAGGTCACTAAAGAGAAAAGAGGAACCCTGATTTTGACAGGAAACGGTCTTTAGCGCTGTCTTAAAGTTCTTAAGGGGAGTGCTCAGTTTCCCCACTGGATTGTGCGAGGTGCACATATGTCGCGGGACAGGAGTTACCGAAGAATCTCACATGTGAAGTGAAGCTAAAAGGGGCCTTACCACACGCATGCAGACATTCAGTCCTGCCCCACCATCGGCTCTGGCTCAGGGATGAGCACGGAAGCGGATGACGTCCTCACTCAAGGTCGGGGAGTTTAGCAGGATAGACAAGCTGAGGGGGAAATGAAAAGTAGCTAAACCAGGAACCAGGAACTCTCCGGGAAAGAGACCAGCCACTATTGATCAGCCCAGGTTTAGTGCCGCATTAAATCAGAAAAATGAAGTGCTGATATTTGTCAGTAAATAACGTCCAAGGTGTACCTGAGCAAAGAGGGCCTCCGTGGTGAAACGTGGACTTCGCTCACCTGGATTCCCTGCACACTTCAGACACTGAGATCCCGTGTACATATTAAATAATAATTAAAATGAACAAATTAAGAAATCGGATCCTGTTATGATGAGAAACATACAGCATATGAATTTCAAGTTAAGCCAGTAATGTTCAGCTGAATACAGTGATTAATGTATGAACCTTTTAGACGGCTTTATAGACAGAGAAAAGTGTGAGCGTGTGAATATTGGTTGATTTCCGTCTCAAGTGTCTCTGACTCTGGGTGCTTTTTAAGACTAATTCACGTGTTGGAAGCAGAACAGGCTGTGGTCACTCTACACATCAGAGACTGGTGCTGCTGCCTAAGCATGCCCCCCCCCCCCCCCCCCCCCCCCAAAGGCTAGTGGGGCAGCTTCCAAAACGTGGTCATTCCTCTCTGGAATACTGCACAATGCACCCTATTGTGGTGCTGAATGGCAGATGTTTATTTTAATTCCCGACGCTTTCAGAAATGAGTGTTACACCCAAGGATAACAGCCCCCCCCAACCGGAACTGGGCTTTGACCCGGCCAAGCGCTGGGAGGGGGCTGCCTTTTTTTTTGCAGCGGGTGTTAACCAGAGTCATAATTAAGAGGAAGCGGCTATATTTAATTTTCATTCTATATGGCCCCTAATAACGGTATTGTGCTGAATAATTTAGGTAAGCGGCCTGTCGCTGTGCTCTTCGGTTGGGTTTAAATTTAGACCACGTCATTTCACACCCATGTGATGTATGGCGGACATGTCCTGACGATACGTCTCGCTGCACGGGATCCATTTCCATCTATCTCAGCCAGTGTGGCAGAGATGACGTTTTTCTTTCAAATTTTTAATAATGCATCTTAATGCTTTCTTGCCTTCTTAGGAAAAGTGACATTGGTTTATTTTTCTGTTGAACCAGTTTTTAATAAAATGAATAGTTCCGGAATCTGCGGTGGTGATGTCCACTATATCGGCTGTTGGTTTCTAAGCCTGTTGCATAACGTATAAGATTTCGCTTTTAGGGTTTGATTTTGAAAGTCTGGAGAGGTGGATGTTCTTTTTAAAGGCTCTGAGGTGTTTCTGATTGTACCGTCTGTGGTTCAGGGTTAGCTTTCGTATCTGTTCCTTAAGCCTCCTGAGTGTGACACGGGGGATGCGGGCGATCTCCAAGCTCAGTGTAGGAGCTGGCTGTCAGCATCCTCCGTTCCCACGTGGAAACGCCAAGCGGACCGAATCGCCGGGCCAGCCTGAGACGCTCTGAAAGCGCCCCTTAAATTGGGATGATGTCGGCGATTTCCATGGCAACTCTTCGGCTTATTTATCTACCTATCTCTTGATTTCTCATCACTAGCATTTCTGGAACTCTTGTAGTAGAAGGGAAACTAAGCGGGCGATGAGAGCGCTGACATCTCACACCTACCCATTAGCATAAGTCATGATCTCGGGGCTGGGGATACGTCCGTCTGAAGGCTCGCCCTCCCCTAATTTCACCACTCATTTATATAATTGAATTATTAATTTCTGCGCTGAATTATGGATACATAATTAATCAAGTAAATAGTAACCGATCGAGTAAATACTTCCCCACAGTTAAATATCTAGCTCATTGACAATCCTGTATTCTTATCAATGACATCAATATAAATGTATCTTTTACTAAAGCCACTTTCTCAGCAATCTGGAGTTTGTGTGTTCATCTTGGAGCTCCCAGATGAATTGGAGGGCTTGCACTCTCCACGAGACTGGGGGGGTAAAAGCGGGTCAGACTAACTATATATAATATATATATATCCCCCCCAGCGCCGTCACACACAGCACCCTACACCCGTCACTGCCATGTTCCTCGGTGTTGCCCCCGCCTACCCACAGCCTGCCTCAAGCGATTTCCTGTGCTTGTACTGTAAATGCCCCCCCCCTTATGTAACTGCGTGCGGGTGACCGTGAGCTGAAATTGGGTTAAACTGACTGGGAAACCGTCGTCACGTCAGCCACACAGGCAGGTGCTCCTTCACGCTGCCGTCTCGATTGGAGCGCCGGCCCTTGTGGCTGTTTCTCGGCATTCGAGTGCCTGCCTGCCAGCCTGGTCACCGTGTGACGTCCCCATAGTCCTCGGTCAAATAGGAAGACGTTGCGGTTTGCTGCAAACACGGAGTAACTTTCCTATATAATTACTGCGATTTGCTTATTTATAATTTTGTGTTAATGAGTTAATAATGGCTTCCCTTCCACCTGGGATTCGGGCTCGTGAGCTTGTGATTAAGGGCCAGCTGGGGCCTCTTGTGAGAAAGAGGCTCTCCGGGCATTTGGGAAGGTCGGCATCTCCGCGCCGGCTTGGGAATACGGTGAGGCTAGCTGCATCGTGACCGGAGAATGCCATGGCTCAGGCCCCCATTCACCCCAGAGAAAGACGCAGTGTGTCCCCGGAGGATCGGGAGACGCGTCAGCATGAAGGATGTCTCTCAATTTGCGTGGGGTTTGAACTCGTGAGTGGAAACATTTGCATGGCTTGTAGGTTCATGGCGGGTGTGCGTGGCCCCGTTTCCCAGTGCCCCCACGCCCAGCCAGCACATTTGTCAGCACTGTTTTCCTGCATACATTAAGCGTCCAGCACAGCAGCTACTTATTCGCAAGGTGATAAATGCATGTATTTGCTTTTTTTCTCCCCTGTTCAAACGACAGAATAGACTCATATTTTGAATAATGTGTAATTTCATAGCTGGTTAAGTTTCCATTGTTAAAAGAATGACCTCTGGAATGCTGTGTCTTAGCTTTTTATGTATGACTTTGTGTGAAAAGTTACTGTTACGATTGACTGTCAGAAATATGGCTTATGGTACTTATATATTTATAAAACCCTGGGAGTCCTTACGATCGTAATTCTAATAAGTGCAGTATGAAATATTAATGCATATATATTCAGGACATCTGTTTGGAATATCGAAACATTTATTTAAATTTTCATGGAGGACTGTACAGAAGCTCTGATCGGGTCCTTCCATGCTTGCACCAGCAGTCCATGTCCTGAACACTTGGGTCTGGGTCAGAGCTGTACCCGTACCTGCACCTGTACCTGTATCCGTACCTGCACCTGTACCTGTATCCGTACCTGCACCTGTACCTGTATCCGTACCTGCACCCGTACCTGTATCTGTACCCATACCCGCATCTGTACCCGTACCTGCACCCGTACCCATACCCGCCTCCGTACCCGCATCTGTACCCGTACCTGCATCCGTACCCATGCCCGCCTCCGTACCCGTACCTGCATCCGTACCCGTACCTGCATCCGTACCCGTACCTGCATCCGTACCCGTACCTGCATCCGTACCTGCATCCGTACCCGCACCTGCATCCGTACCCGCATCCGTACCCGTACCTGCATCCGTACCCGCATCCGTACCCGTACCTGCATCCGTACCCGCATCCGTACCCGTACATGCATCCGTACCCGCATCCGTACCCGTACATGCATCCGTACCCGCATCCGTACCCGTACATGCATCCGTAACCCGCATCCGTACCCGTACCTGCATCCGTACCCGCATCTGTACCCGTACCAGGCCCCAAGCCTCCTATGTTACAATCCAGCCACTGAGCTAAAGGCCTAGCCTCTGGCTGACCTAATTACAGTGACAGTATTCTAATGAACTGGACGGCGGTGTCAGCGCGGGACGTGGGCGTCAGAACCGCGGCTCCTCCTCTATCTTCGGCACGTCGGGGATGGGGGAGGAGCCGCCAACGCCGCAGCCCTTGAGATGGCTAATGGCAATTATTTTTATAAGCTAATTAAATCCAAAGTTACTATTTTTTGCACCGAATCCTTCCGGGACTCCGTTTAAAGGGTAGTAGTTGCATTGCGAGCACCTTCAAGCGCCACTAGTCTTTTAAAACATTACATGCGATTTATGAAACAGTCTGCATGCTCGTTCCGATTTTGATTTTTGAAATGTGGTTAATTACACTTGTTTCTTATCGAGGAGGCAGGAGGAGAGAAGGAAGAAGGGGGGGATGGCAGGGCTTTCTGTTAGTCTGCCGAGTCCTCGGCCTCTGTGTGAAGGAGGGGTTAGGGTCAGGAACAGAGAGCTGACTGAAGCTAAGAGGCCCCCTTTTAAAGTCGGCTAGCGGTTTAGCGCGGTTCTGATGGCGCTAGTGCTGCCCGGCAGACAAAGCTGAAAGCTCCCGCATGTTTGTGACTCTTGCCCTGGGATCTGCTGCTATTACTTGACTGCATATTCTCTTCTGAGAGGAAAGGGAAAAACAAAGACCTTTTAATGACTAAACTGGAAACTGCTTTCTGTCCTGTTATCCTTCGGTTGGTGATTATGGTCTGTGGGGAGATAATGGTGCTTTAGTCTTGACTTAATGAAATGAAAACTTTTTTTTCTTCTTCTGAAATGAAGGGCAGTTCTTTTGTGCAGCTATCTGCAGACGTCTTTCCCTCTTGACGCAGGAGTCAGTGAGAGGGTTTTTTTTTTTAATGTTTTAGGTCACAGTAGTGTCTCTGCTCCTCAGACCAAGGCCGGTATGACATGTCTCTCACCACAAGCACAATTTCTGTGGTTTTAGTCGCAGAGCTGCTAACGAGAACAGAGAGTTTGCCCCGGCTGGCGGCACAAGTGCAGAGAGGCACGGCAAGTGCTTCTGGAATGTGTGTGTGTGACATCCAGGATTGGGGAGACCAGGCAGGTGGGGGAGCGGAGTGATGCGGGGCGATGGGCGTGACCTCAACGGACTGCTTTCCCGCCCAGTGATCTGCTGGGCGGTGGGGGGTATATCCCCGCATTGAGCTGTAAGTCTTTAATTGGTTCCATTTCTGAAGCAATCGACACATTTTGGGATTTAACATGGTTACCATGATCATGTGATGTCATCTGGGGCAACCTAAAAGCCCCCCCCCACCTGTGCCGCTCAGCATGCGGATAAACAGACAAATATGCGTCTCCTAGGTGCCATTGGGCAGCCAGCTGCTTCTAATGTAAGGCTCAGAAGACGACAGTTACCCATAATGCAGTTAGCTAAGCTGCTGAACTGGCCCCGCACTGTTAGTCAATCCTGCGTGTGGCATTTCCCTGACATTCTGCTAAAATTGCCACAAAAACCCCAGTATGCTTCTGGTGTCTGTGGGATTCCAGCATAAATCAGTGACTGATCAGTGTGTCACAGAGAATGAACGACGACACCTAGGTCGTTTGTCTTTGTGTTCATAAAAGCATCAGTCAAGGATAAATACAAATAAAACATCCTTCCAAATGATTTGTACATTTCCTAAGGCGTGGATGGGAGCTGCTAGTCAGCCTCGACACATAAAGAGGAAAATGGACCGCGGTGCCTTGTAGCTCAGAAGCTGGTGGTGCCTTATGTTGCCCCATGATCCAGGGGAAGCATCCATCCATCCATCCATCCATCCATCCATCCATTTTCCAAACCGCTTATCCTCCTGGGTCGCGGGTGGTCCGGAGTTTCTCCCGGAAGCAATGGGCACAAGGCAGGGTCTCGTAATACTGTGTACTTCTGTATGGCTGCCACAACAACAAAGCCGTCGTATCTCTGTACTTTATATTAGCAAAAGCCACACACACTCCAGTTCCTGTTTGGAAGGTCGCCGTTCTCCCAGTGACTGGGAGACTCTCCTGTTAACTGGTGACAGCGATACACACGTGACGCCCGTTCCAGCACAGGCAGGCCAATTAATACACTTAGCTGGAGTCATGGTGGCGTCTTGCTTGTGCTTTTATGGTTCCCTCTTGCGCCTCCTACTGGGAATTTATTGAAGTGGTCACACTTGAACCCAATGAAAAGCCTTTTCTGACCGCCACTTTTATGACTCACTGGGTAGTTAGACATAAAAACGTTCCATATGTTCACCCCCCCCCCCCCCCCTTGAAATTGAAATGCCTGCATGACACGCGCTCGTTGTACATGTGACATAAGACACTGAGGGCCATAAACTGCCAGTTTGGCTCCCAGTCCGGTACCGTTTGGTATTTTCCAAGCCCCGCAATGCGACCTGTGGTCCGAGAGCTTGTGCGGGGGCGTTTTGGTAGAGGTTCACATCTGGTGTGTGAGTCGGCTGGCTGCCATACGGGATCCCAGCCCCCAGTCCGCGGTGGTTCTCGCGTTTCATCATCTGCTCCGCAGCGCACAGGCCGCTCAGCCACTGGCTTCGCCGGGTCCCTCTCTTGTTGTTATTTCCCACCGATAATTAGCCTCAGCAATGGAATGTTTGTGTCCCCGGCCTTTGAAATGCTATAGCGTATTTATTTTCCAGAGGTCTCCTTCTCTTGCCCCCCTCCTGCCCCTCACCCCTCAGAGTACCCCCACAAAGACACTCTCTCTCTCTACCTGTGTCTCCCCCGTCTGTTCCCAGCAAGTGGATCTCACGTGACAATGACACGTTCCAGTCGTCACCTTGGCGTCCGGAGCCGGTCCGCAGCTTTTCCCAGGCGCTCGGCTGCCAAGCCCGCTGGATTCCGTCAGTGCCGGGGACTTTAATTCCCTTCGAGTGAGAGGGGGCTGCAGGGTGGACAGTGTCGCCTTTATAATTCGTTTTGTTTTCTGCCGTCATCCTGCTCTTGTGGTTTACGTTCCGTCTCGCGTCCATCCAATAGGTCCCCAGTGCTGTGGGATTCAAACGCTCTTGCTGGATATGACCGGGGACAGAAATGCGGCTCCCTCAGAATCCGTCACTAGGGGTATTTGCATCCTTTGGTAACGTGATCATTCCATTTCAGCAAATACTGTACCGGTGCTGGGAGAATCTGAAAGGGCTTTTCACAACTTATTTACCACCTGAGACCTGTAAACTGTTCAGGATGCGTTTCACAGCTCCCTAGATTAAGTTTGCTTTTACTTATTCTTTCCGCCTCCCTCTCTGAAATGAGCAAAAGTAAGTACTTGTATGATCTCTTTTAAAGAAGGTGGATGAGTTTAGACGCTGCTTCCGAAACAGACTTTCTGTATTAATGCATATCTGTGTCGTAATGGAGTTCTGTCCCCGTGCGCTGGCTGAATGCGTCACCACGCAGGCGTTAACATCCAGACACATTTTTCCTTTCTTCCTTCTTTTACCCGGGTAACTGAGGAACCTGCGCGATTAGCCATGAGGTAGGAGGGGACTGCGGGCCATAAACTCCCACCTCTGCATCCAACTCTGCGGAGGATTTAGCCGTATCGCTTTAACAAGTGTTTCTCAAGGACTTGGAACGACTTAGCGAACCAATTTTGCACCCCTTAGGAATATGTTTGCGAATGTGCGGACGTTTATTAAAGACTGCTGTGTAAAACACACACACCCACACAGAGCTCCTGTTTGCTCCTTTCTGCCCCATTATGAGGGCACCAGGTGCTCTATTTAATTAAAAAGCAGCCGTGGACAGGTAGGACCAGCAGCAGGAGCTGCTCCGTGCCAGTTGTTCATTTGCAGAGTGTTTGTGTTTATGCAAAGGGCCTCTTCCTGCATATTTAATCTCGACACTGCGAGGCTTCGGCTTTTGTTGTGTTTAGACCACATAGCTGCAGTTCCTCAGAGGCTCCGTCGGGGCCCCAGCAGCAGCCGTACGCCCCCCCTCTGCGGACCCACACATCAAGCTCGTCGTGCTGTTTTTTGTCGAACGCGGGGGATTTACTTCTTTCTTTGTTTTCTCAGACCTGACTTTCGCTGTTCATGGGTAAGTCAGACGGCCTTTTTTTCACCTGCCTTTTTGCTCTTCACTCTCTTTATATTTTGCCTCCTCCTTCGGATGTGCGTGTATGAGTGCGCCTCGCTTTGCATCCCCCTGTCCCTGCTAGAGGGGCAGCTGGCTGAGGAGTCCACTTGAGCGGTTCTCAGGAGCAGGCCGGAGGGGGTGGAGGGAAGGTGGCACTCCTGCCTTCGGCAGTCCAGCTGTCCAGGCGTTGCCCCGGTGGCTGGTGAGAGGGACCTCGCGGACCGCGGTCGCCCCCAGTGCTCTCGCTGTGCTCCCGTGACTGCCGTGCGCTCGATGTTAATATCACGGTGGGTTTGTGTTGGATGACAGGAGAGAGGTTGGGGGGGGGGAGGGCACAGAGGTTACATTCAGGGAGGGGGGATTTATCCGTAAGTGACATGCTGCTGTGGTGAGCTCTCCGTGTGCCCCCCTGCTGGAAAGTTATGGGGTCACAGTGCTGATCAAGACTTAGCTGTAACTTTTCTCTGCTCGGTCGGACTGGAGGAGGGTTAGAGCGCACTGCCCTTTTCCCTGTTTGTTCTTTTTTCGTACCCATGCCGCCGTGTCTGGGAATGGTGACGGGACCCATTCTGCCGCGGGTGTGCTGTCTGCCGGAGAACATTTAAACAGTGCGGAGAAATGTGTGCCCTGTTTGTTTTGGGCTCGGCCAGGAATTCCCCTTCCTTGGTATTAAAAAGCTCTCCCTGTGTAGTCTGTGTACTTTGTCTCTAGCTCAGCAGAACGTGAAGGCAGGTCCGGAAAAAAAGAAAAAGGGGGAAAAAAAGTGTCCCGGATCCGAGTCCTGACGTGGGACGGGCTGCGGTCTTGCAATTTCAGCTTTTAAATGTCCAGAGGAGCTGGGTGTCAGGGCACTGTTTGCGTCTGGCGGGGGCCTGGAAAGTGCCTTTGTTTACAGTAAATGCGGGTGAACCCCATCATGCCAAAAGCTCGCCTTGAGAAACGCTTGGCCTGTTTTTTTTTTTTTTTCTCTCTCTCTTCCTTTGAGGCTGTTTTACGACATGTATGTTTTCATTGAATCGCTCTGTGTTAATAAGAGTACAAAGAGAGAAGCTGTACAATCAGCCCTTTTGTGAATCACTTGTAAACAGCTACATTTGTTTCGAAATGACTCACTTTTTAGATTTTCCTGTATTTCGGAGCAGACAGTGACATGGAAAATCTTAAGCACACACACCCTAAAAACAAACACAAATACGCGCGGTGTAGATATCAGTCACTGCTCTCTCTCTGCATTTTTCCCTCGCCCTCACTTCCTCACATACAGCATGGTGAGTCTCCTATTTTTTTTTTCCTTTCTTTTTGAGATATCCATTTGTGAGCCAGTAGACCACCGAGGTACAGCGAGGGCTCATTTTTCGGGGACGGGGGTAAATCGGTGGCCCGTCCAATTGATGATGGAGAAATTGAGCATAAATTAATATGGTAATGGCACGTTGCAGTTGGCTGGGGGCGTCTGCGGAACAGCCACACATATCGTATGAAGCATACTCGGGCTAATTGATGGAATAACGTCTGCCTGTCTTAAATATTCATGCACTCCTCTTCTCAGCGAGTGGCTTGAAGTGCCTAAAAGCCCTTCCATTAGGAGTGCTGGGGAGGTTCTCCGAGCGGCTCTGTTCCATTGCCGAGTCCAGGCCCATCGCTGTTGATTCCAGCGTGACGACCATGGCAATGCTGGCTGAAGGGAAGTGGCGTGGAGCAGATGGAGTACACATGCCCCATGTTCACACCGCCTCCTAGTGGGCACTGATTTACAGCCGGCTTTGGAAATGTTTGTATGTGTCCTGGTGCCATGTGTAGATGTGAATTATGCATACAGGTCTCACTTATCTAACAGAAATAATTTAGTATGAACTGGTTTGTTCAAGGTACAGTTCTGTAAACATTGCAGAGCAGCTTATAAGAACTTACTGCAAGTTGTAGAAATGTAACTATTGTCTTAGTCAATTTAGCACCCTGACTGCTTTATGAACAGGTAGAAGCTGTACCCTGCTCTGCTCCAGTCCTTAGTGGCAGGTAGAAACTGTACTCTGGTCTGCTTCAGTCCTACCTGGCGTGTACCTTTTGCTGCTATGGTCCAATGTAGAGGGTAAAAACTGTACCCTGCTCTGGTTTGGTCCTACACAGCGGGTAGAAGCTGGACTCTGCTCTGCTTCAATCCTGTGCTAAAGCCTGTGCTGCTTTAGTCATATGTGGTGGGTAGCAGCTGTGCTCTGTTTCAGTCCTGTTTCACGGTGGGTAGAAGTTGTACCCTTCTCTGCTTCGGTCCGATGCGGCAAGTAGAAGCTATACCCTGCTCTGCTTCGGTCCTACACAGAGGGTAGAAGCTATACCCTGCTCTGCTTCGGTCCTACACAGAGGGTAGAAGCTATATCCTGCTCTGCTTCGGTCCTACATGGTGGATAGAAGCTGTATCCTGACCTGCTTTGGTCCTATGTGACAAGTAGAAGCTGTACTCTGTTCTGCTTTGGTCCTGCGTGGTGGATAGAAAGTACACCCTGCCCTGCCTCGGTCGTGTCCCATACCCTCCTTTTTATTGTGAGTATAACTGATACAGGTTCAGTCCTGTGCTTTTGAACCTGATATCTACTGAGGGTGATGAATTATGAGAATCAAGAGTTATTCAGCTCTGAGCATCCACAGCTACAGCAGGTCACCTCTGCCGCCTGGATTCAGAGTCAGGGTTGACCAGAATTAGCGAGGACAATTGCTTCATTAACACAGAAAGTGAGCATTTGCGTATTTAAATCTGTATGCAGTTGTGGCCAGATAAACGCCAGGCCCCACAGAGCCAGGCCCCACAGAGCCAGGCCCCACAGATACCGGGCTCCTGTTTTGACTGCCAAATAAGACACATACAGAAGCTTAGGATAAACGAATTGACATTCTTCATATTTGGGTTCGCTTAAATGCTTTTATTCAAATGCCACTGAGATAGTTTCCTAAGTTTGCTGGCCGGTCTGCCCTCGGAGGTAAGGCCTGGAGCCCGAATTGGCCCTCCTGGATTCTGCAGATGTTTGGGAGGGTCCCTCCTCAGTGGGGACACCAGTAAGATGGGGGTCTTTGTATGTTTTAGGCAAGGAAAAACAAATTACATTTTATTTTCCATTGTATTTGGATAAATCACTTTAGTTTTAGTTTAGCCACGACCTCAGCTGTGAAGTTTAAATTATTTATTTTAAATTCACAAACGTAAAGACCTGTGGATGAACACATGTTGTTTGACTGAAGAATGTCTGTATGTGTCAGATTTGGTATAACACCTGTCTGTTTCCTGTAACGTCAATGAAAGTTGACATGTCTCTAATTTATTTAACATTTAATATAAATGTCATATAAGTGTCATGCTTTACCGGGTTAAAAAAAAGCTAATTTTTGGGAAAAATTAATATTTAATTATGTAGGAGCACCACTATGTCATTCCCTTTCCGTCTGTCATGACATATTTACACGCAGTAGTAATGAAAATAGCATGGAGTAAAAGCACTCTGGACGTGATTCGCGAATCGTCCAGCCAACCGCCTCCGCTGCTCACTGTAAAAGGTGTAACCTGGCCTTTCACTCACACTCACCAGTCACACTTCATGGTTCTGTTGCACTTTTTCCAGCATCTGAACGTAAGCGTCCCCTTCCAGTGCCCGTCCTGCGTGACACGGAGCCCCCCCCACACTCATCTAAACATGCGCAACATGGCGCAGCACGTATCACATGTGGGAAGATTTCGTTACCGGAGTGGTGCTGATTTACTAGTGTTTTCATACCCAGATAAGCATCCTGAAAAAAAAGTAAGCGAGATGCCTCAGAAAGCAGAGAGAAAGTCAGCTGCGAGCCGGCAAACGAGCCGCGTGACTTAACCCTGACACCCCCACCCCACCTCCCACAGACACTGGTGACAAACATTATCAGGCCAGTATTCAAATGGAGAGCAGGTTTCGGGATATGTTAAAAGGCCTGAGTTTCGCATGCAGTTTGATATATATGAAATGCTGTCCTTTTGATATCTGCATGCAGTCAGACAGATAGTTCGGGAATCCCCACACACACATCTGTCAGCGGGTCAGCGCTTATTGGAATGACGAGGGGTAGGTGTAGGGGGGAATGCAGAGGAAGTGGAGGTCGTACACATGGCCAGGCAGTGCCCCCCACTCCGGATCTCTCCCAGCAGTCCCCCTGTGGCCATTTGGGGCATGACGCACATCGCGACTGAAGTAGGCCTACGAGTAACGATTTCCTGACTGTCGTTTTAGCCCCTGGTTTCTGCACATGCGTTTCTTGGTTAGATAGAGCAGTTGTTTGATTACAACCTGTTGTTTTTTTTTCTGTCCACAGGGTAACAAGGCTGATCTCTTAGAATCGGAAGTGAAGATTGCTTTAAGCAAGCAAGCCCTTGTAGAAGGTAAACACAACACCACGTATTAGATTCCTTTCTCTGTGTGAGGTGGGCGTAACCCCAGATTAATAAATAACTCTGGTAGCCATCTTAGTACATGTTGTTCTAATTGACATTTTTTTTCTATCTCGCTGTAAAGAGTAACTACCAAACAAATATAAGATTGTCTATACATTGACTGCTTGTCTGTAGTGCATCTCTCTTGTTAAAACTCTGGTTAATATTTGGTTCCTGTTGTTTGAACATAGTCAGGTTTCCTGTCCAGGCGTGTGTGTATCATCAACGGATTTTTACTGGTTATATGAAAATAAACAGAAATGACATGTGGCTTTAAAGATCACTCTCTCTTAAAATTGTAAGGCTGGCTTTAGGGTGGCTCTATGGTGAGCCAACATCACATCTGGCCCCAAGGAACATTCTAGTGTAGCACAGCACAGTAGACTGGGGTATGCATCTTTTATCTTATTAGCATGTGTCATGTGGTGTTCTCCTGCTCATCGAACATTGGTCATCTAGTATTACACAGAAACGGTGTTAAAATGTCCAGGGCACTTAGCTTGGCTGTTCAGGTCGCACACCTGTAGCTCAGGTTTACGTCTCACTTGCATAAATATGCTTTGAAACGGCCCCCTGAGCAGCAACGTATCCGACATTACGGGCAGCTTTGGGTAAAGCCACAGTCTAAGCAAGAATATCAAGGCGGGGGGGAGCATTTATATGTTATTAATGTGAAATGAAAAGTTCAGACTTGAAAGCACGTAATAGGCAACTTATTCTTAGAGGGTTTAGTGCAGTGCTTAGAGCATCCAAACAACCGGAACAAATGTGTATAGGGCAGTAAACAAAAGTACAAAACAAAAGCGTTTTTTTGGTGTAGCGAATGAAGCCTGGAACATGAGTAACGGTACGTGCAGAAAGGGAACAAAGGGGAGCGATTTGAGACCTCTTCACATTGTTGGTACATTCTGCAAATGCTTGAACCTCTTTGGGTGAAGCTGTGGTGGGACAGCTAACCTGGTTAATTTATGGATGACGATGTGTGGTAAACCAGGGTATCTTATACCAGATATAGTAGACGATTGTAACTAATAACCAGATTCCTCAAGCTTCTGATTGAGTCATTTAGCGGTTTATTCATCATGATAAACCAAATGCTTTACAGCTGTTAACCAGCTGTTTTTTTTTCCTTGAATGGCTTAAGTCACTTAAGTGAATTGATCCAGATTAAGCTCACCACTAATTTATTCCTTCTTGCTTGTTTTAGATGGAGGTAATATATTTTTCTCTGCACTCTCCTGTTTTCGAGGGCTTAGGGCTGTTCAACTGATAGAGGTACAGCCAGTTAGTCACTGGTAGAAGTATAGCCATTTACACACCGGAAGAGGTGTAGCTGCTCACACACCGGTAGATGCATAGCTGTTTACATGCTGATATAAGTGTAGCCGTGCCCGCGCCGGTAGGGGTGTAGCCGTGCCCGCGCCGGTAGGGGTGTAGCCGTGCCCGCGCCGGTAGGGGTAAGGATGCCGCAGCCCGTGTGTAGACTTCAGGTCCTCCGAAAGCAACTGGAGTGGAGATCATTACTCCCAGGTGAATGGTTCTTAACCCCTGGTCTTGTGGTTTCTTCGATTTTCCTCTGTAGTTTCGGAGGGGAAAATGCAGTCCTTTAAATGAAAAGTTTATTGTAATAATAGCATTTATATGTGAGAACTACAAAGCTGAATCCATTGTCTTTTTCCATGCCAGCATTTGGACAACTATTGTATTTCAAAGGGTCTTTGGTTCAGTGGTGGTCGGAAATGTTCCAGTGTTTGCATTGAACATCATAAATCATTGGCCTATAATTTGTACGAGTTAAAGTGTTTAAAGGTTTCGCATTATCCCCCATGTGGGGAGGCAGGTATCCCGTCTGCTTCCATCACCGTTTCATGCTGAAAGCCTTTTTATTCTATATTTTGATTCAAGCAATCATTTGTTCATTTAGCAAAATGGAAAACAGCAGTCGTTGGAAAAAAGAGAAAACCTATTTATTTCAAATGCATTCTCTGCGAACACCGCATACATAAAAAGCAGGTTCTTCTTGAGCTCGCATCTGGTTCTTCCAGATGCAAGATCGGTCCAGGATCTTTCCGACTGTTGTGTAATTAACATTAATGTGCTGAAATCAGCCTAATCATTGACACAACTTTTCGATGTGATTTTGATTGCATGTGTAATGCATAAATCCGTGTGGCAGCTTATGGGATTAACATGCTGGGGTCCTTAAAGCCGTTTAGAAGTAGGCTTTGGATTAATATGAAAGAGTGGTTTTCATTGTGCTGCAATGGGAGGCATTATGTTTGCGTGTCTCCGCGTGTTTGTTTGTTTGGGGATTAACAACGAGGAAATCCAACAAAAGGCTTGATTTTACAGTTAAAATAGCTCGTGGTAAAGCCAGTTTAATAACGAACACACTATGGTGGCTGGGGTGCTGGATTGTCCCTCTTGGCTCTCTTAATTCCTCACCCGCCTTAACATGAGTATCTAATTTTTTTTTTTTTAAGTTTTGAATGTCTTGCTGTTGTCATCAGTGGATAGTCAGCGTTAAATATCCTTCACAATATGTCACAATGTGTGTTGGGTTAGGGTTAGGGTCAGAACCCCAGGAAGCCTGCCTGCCTGCCTGCCTGCCTGCCTGCCTGCCTGTCTGTCTGTCTGTCTGTCTGTCTGTCTGTCTGTCTGTCTGTCTGTCTGTCTGTCTGTCTGTCTGTCTGTCTTTTTCCAGCAACGGTAATCGGCCAATAGGGTGAAGGTGGGAAGCTTGTGTGTCTGTGCTCCAAAGGTAATCTGTTGTTCACGCTGTTGTGAGTGAATGCGTACATTTATAAGTCTGCCCTGGAAAAAAAAGCTCCAAAACTGATGTCCGTCGAGAAAAGAGGTGTAATTGTTGGTTGAATCCAAATGCATTTATTGCTTACGTTAAAAAAGTAATTTCTTGATATCAGCATCAAGCTGGAAATTGCTATGTATTAGTATTAGGTTTGGTGAGCTTTAATTCCGCCGCGTTTACAGCCCGCTGTCTTCCCATGCATTTATAACACGGTGACTCTTAAGAGCTCCTTTAATCGCTTTCCACCGCACATAATAAACAAGCGGCTGTTGCTAAAGTGCCACATGGGGCAGATTGCTAACGACAAAGTTAAATGTTTTCCGGCAAAAGCGCTTTTTTGTCACTGCGTATTTCACAAGCCGTAAGCGGCGCGGTGGTACCGGCTCCCTGCGCGGATCGCAGTGACAGTGCGGCGCTGCGTCTTCATGCGCCGTGGCGGGACCCGCCGGTGATCACTGCCACTGTGTCCTTCTTGTATTTACTCCTATTGCTTGGCTTAAACAGGTTGTGCGAGTTAATGTGCGCCGAGTGCAGGACGTGTAAGATTAAGCAGCGGAGCAGTGAAGCACCTGTCGCCCCCTGTGTGAGCAACATTGCTTTTGAAATAGAGGCTTTGCTTCATGCGGCTTTTTATCAGTGCCATATTTTGAAGGTGCATCTGCAATCTGAAACTATTTGGCATAATTCAGTGACCCCCCCCCCATAGTATCTAACTGCATTTTATTATTAAGTGTCAAAAAATATAGGTACGCGTATTAACTAACATTGAGATTAAAACTTCAGAGAAGCTCCTCTCCATTAATACATGGACGGACCGATCGATCCCAGGAGAAAATGTTGAACAGTTTGTCCATAAAGTAGATAACATATAACAGCGCAGATCACTGGTTCTAACATACCTGCTCTGCTTGATTTTAATTCACGTTTCAGTTGTTAGGAGAGCAGCCACTGGTCACAAACACAGGCTCTTTTTGGCCCTGTCCACTAAATGGGAATGAGCAGGGATGTCATATGACAGGAAGGGGTGGGGTTCAGTCGGGACTTTCTCGGGAAGAATGTGCATGGTCTGCACAGGGGGCACGCTTCTCTAAACGGGACACAGTGGCTTGGGTGTGAGCATTTCAGTGGAATGCCGGAATTTCAGGGCAAACAGGAAAATCAGAGGCAAAATAACAATTGAATTCTGGGAGCAAGGCACCTCAGACCTCTAATCAAAGTCGGATCAGAGCAGTATTTAATTTTCAGTGTGTAGCTATCCTATGGCCATCAGGGGTTGTTATAACAGTCCATTGAGTTTTTTTAATACTTCATTTGCTGTATTTTTACAGTCTCATGCTCCGGTTGTCCTTTACTACTCAGTTTATCTGGGGAAGCCAAATTTGAGTACCCAGCCTGGCTGTTTCACAAAATGGCTCCAAGCAAATGGTTAGGTCATCTTCTGTGCAATAGATGAAGACCAGAGGGAAGGGAAGAGAATGGGTAGACCAAATGGGTCCTGATTATAGCCATGAAACGGTTTGGATTGCATCGGGTTTGGACTGCTACTGATAACGTTGCAAGGTTCATATGAAGCTAGGTAGCACTGGGCTCAGTTTTCTGAGTTCAAGCCTCGGTTTGTAGCATTGGCCTGGGCTTGCTACGTTCATATGAAGGTAGGCCGCATTAGCCTGGGTTAATATGGAGCGACATTGCCCTGCACATTCTAGGCCTGATAGAGGTATCATTGGCAGGTTTAAGTTTGTGCCTCAGGCCAGCCTGTCCATGGGTGTCGTTTCCCAGCTAAGGGGGTTCAGTTCCTGGCCTGCAGGCCTGTCCGTGGGTGTCTTTTCCCGGATAGGGGGGCTCAGTTCCTGGCCTTCAGACCTGTCCATGGGTGTCTTTTCCAGGCTAGGGGGGCTCAGTTCCTGGTCTTCTGGCCTGTGTAACGTTGCTGTGTTACTTCCTTGGCATAAAACCTACAGTAACTGCGGCTGTGGCCTTTTTAGGGGAGCCGTGCTGGGGGGGTGGGGGGCTGCTAACCATTGTAACAAGTGAAATAAGTGTTACATTACATCCGAATTGCAGTGCATGTTGTTTGAATTAGGGAGAAATTGAACCTTCAGACCCAGACATATCAAGTATTATTCATTTGATTCTGTTTAACTGCAACTTGGCCGACTGCTCCAGAAAGCATTGTTTCCAGAAAAACACATCATCCATACATCATTGCAAATTACGTGCCACCCCCTAACTCCTACTCCAAGCGGAGAAGACTGCAGCATTCTCGGTGTTTTATTCATATTTGCCGGTTTTAAGACGTAAGTAAAGCAGAATTCTCTTCATGTCAGAAGTGGAAAGCTCGTTTCATGTGAAATCTGAGTTTATTTAATGTTTCAAGCAGAAAGAAGCAGGCAAGGCGATTTTAAAGACATATTTATTTACTGTGTTTTGCACCGGCTAAAGTCTTGGCTCTGGTGTTGTTTTCATAAACAAAGTCTCCCTGGGTTAAGCAGAAAAAGCGTAGAGCTACCCGGGCCCCTGGAAACAGGAATGACAAACACCATTAGCTGAAAAATTTCCATTTCATTGCAACTATGTTATTGTTTACTTTACCATACACATCCTAATATGGTAACCTCCCTGTTGGAGCAGCCGGCTCGGCTGAGAGGCCCTCTTGGGGAGCAGCTTTTAACTGCCACTTAGACAATAAGAAACAAATGTGTAAAGGCCCAGCTTTTCCAAGTGTTACAGCACTCATCCTCCCAGCCTCAGGCACGCCTCTGATATCTGTCCACCTTTTCTCCTCTTTCTTCTCCCATTCTCACTTTTTTTTTTTTTTAATTCTCTCTCCATTCTCTCTCCCTCTTCCACATCCCCATTCTCCCTCTCCACCGCACTACATCCTGATGGAATGAGCCGTCCTCCCTGCGTCTTTGCGGACCCCGTTTCCCCTCCATCTCTCCATCCTGCTCCCTCGTCCTGGCTGAATGAGCCGTCTGCTTTTTGCCCCGCCCACTTGGGCCGTAGGGTGCGTACAGACGGAGGGCAGCCCCCTCGAAGCTGACAGCTCCCTTACTCCCTGGCCAGAGACCAGATTTGAAAACCCATAGCGCCAGCAAGTTGTCAAGTATCACTTCTGATAGGGGGGCATGTGTTTGTTTGCCTTGTCTTGGGGCTGACAGTGAAACACATTAGCCGCCGTTAGTTTTAACGTCCATGGAAATGGCCGGGATTTGAACCCGGACCTCGGTGTAAATTTGTTAAGTGTAAAGACGGCTCCTCCATTCCGAGCTCTACTGCGCGTAAGAGTCATTAGCGGCATTTTTTCTCCTCTGCTACAAAGACACTCGAGACTCACATGACTTTTTTTCCCTCCAAATGAACCCTTGAATGGCCTCACCTGCATCCCACAATCCTCTTGAGTCCGATGTTTGTTCGCTGTTATCTGTTTCCATGGAAAAATAGGATGGTGAGACCTACAGAATGTTGAAGGTCAGTCTCCACAATCAACAAACAGCAGAAGTGTTTGGGGGGGTATGACGCTTAAACTGGGGTGTCACTTTCATTAAGATCATCTATCTGTCTCTAACAGCATTTGTGTTTTTCTAAGTACGACATTTTTCTTTTTTGATATAATATTACTAAATGTACATCTAGATATATTTACCATAATAATTAGCAGATAGTTAATGGCATGTCACTTCAGACTGTTTCTACGAAACCAAAATGAAACAGGAGAAAATAGAGATGATAGGAGATAACCGTTCAGTTTTGTTTTTGTAGCGTAGCTGCTCTTTATCGTATCAATAGCTAAATTACTGCCGTCTCTGAAGAACAGAGCAAATAATTTCATGATTTTGAATTGGCTAATTTAAAGATGTAATGACTAACAGGTTGAATGCTTGTTAGAGGTCAAACAAATTTCATCTGAAATGTAAAAATTAACGTTACATATTGTGAACAGGAAATGGTTTCCAAACGCCGACAGAGTGAGAAAGGGTTCCTTATCGTACGTTAATGAACTTTGTCAGGTGACTGTTTACCGACTTCAAGGTCGTTTTCTGAGAACAGCAGCACGTTTCCTTGTAAATATGTTTACTGCCAAACGTGTAAACATTGTAAATGTATACACACGGAAAGGTGATTCCCATGTGCTGCCTCCCTCCCTCCATCTGTTAACCTTTTGTTCCCCTCGGTCTGCGTGTGGTGTCACGGGGCAGCCACGCTCATGCGGGTCCGAATCGTATGGCCGGTCCCAGGAAGGAGAGGAAGAGAATGCAGGGCCACGGAACAGGGAGGGGGCAATAAATATGAATTAATGCCATGTTTCCCAGTGGCCGCTCCGGGTTTCATGTTCTACTGAAAAACTGAAATTTATGTTGCCGGCTGCTGGCTGTGAAGGTGCATTTGGACGTAGCATCCTTTAATTAGAAGTGAGGTATTTGCATCTCATAGGGATTTACGCAGGCAGCGCTAACAGTGGGGCGTCACTCCCGCGCTTTGCATGTAATGAGCACCATCGTTAGCTGATGGAGTGGACGCGCCCTAGCACTACCTTGAAAGCCACATCATTTGCATACTTCTAAGGAATAAGGCCTTTAATGGATTCCTCAATGAATAAAATAAAAAGCCACTTCTTTAAAATCTGGACACTCTTTGTCTGATAATGTATGTCGACCACGGGTTTGATTTGGGCCGGGTGGTAGATTGAGGGGGTTGAAAAATGAAAAAAAGGGTTAGACTTAAAACGTTCAAAGTGTGTAGCGTGTCGAGAGTGTGAATTCTTGAGATCAAACGGGGGAGATGTGACAAGAGGGTCTGCTTTCTGTAGACATCTTAAAAGTTTGTGTGTGTGTGTGTGTGTGTGTGTGTGTGTGTGTGTGTGTGTGTATACGTATGTACGTGCATGTATGCATGCTTGCGTGTGTATGCATGCATGTGTGATTTGCAGCTTGGCTTCTGATTCGACCCAAAATGTGCTTCCCCTTATTCTTGGGGAAAAGGTATGGCTGATGCATCGTGGCATTTGAGCGAACGTGCTGGGAAAACCGGATGCATTTCTGAGGCGGAGGGCTTAGGCACGCGTGGCTGTCCTCGGCAGTCATGAAGTGATTAGTATTTTATTGACGATTTCCCAAAGTGTCAAGTTTACAAGCAGCATCTTTGATCACAGAGCGTTTGGTAAATGTCGGCTGAGTAGAGAGATCTCCAGGTAAGACCCCCCCACGCTTCAGACCTGACATTGGTGGAGGGGGGGGGGATCCTTCTCCCCGTTCCCCAAAATACATATTTGTTTTGTGTGTTTTCACCGGAGTATACACGATGATTACAGCTGTTCATTAACAAAATTGGGTATTTGTTTTAAACTTTAACCAATCACTTTGATATGCTAATTACGGTGTAATTTAATTTGAGCCCCGTAATGATGATGCTGTTATTATGGACATAAATGATGCCGTTAAGCTGAGAGTAATCTCATTTGCATACTGTACATGCCAGTAAATTAAGCCTTTCCTGGCTGCTTCAGTTTTAATTTTCCACTCCTTTTCACGCAGTGTCTCTCAGCTCTGCCTAATAGCCGCGCTCTGCGTTTGATGTGCAGAGCCTCTGCTCCATACTAAATCTACTCACAATATGTAATGCATAAAAGGCCTCATTATCGTACCAAGTGTTTCCCTAAGAAGTTGGCTTTAATAAGGAGAGGTGTTTTTCCTCCTTTGAGCAGACATGTCTGTAATTCCTCCAAATTCCTACACGCAGGAGGACTTTGCTCCAGGCGATGATGTCGTCGTCTTCTCCTCGGCAAACAAACACTGGGAGGCAGTCACTGTCTGTCAGTGTCCAGTATCATAGCGAGTATCACAGCATCGCATGCAGCGTTTAATGTGTGCTCGCATCCAACTTTTGTAGGGAATTAAACCCAGTGAAATCTTTCTATAATGTTAGTAATGGTTCCTTGCATGATTTTTCAACCTCCTCCAGCAGCACTAAACGATTCACTGAATCTGTGTCATACTCCATAATAATTTTATTATAATTATTTATAATTATAAACCTGCCCGTTATGACTGCGCCGTGTCCGGTGCAGTGTGGCATTGCTGCAAGTCTCTCTCATGTACCCAGCACAGTTTGGTCTCTCTTGCGGTTTTCTTTGAGATAGCGAAGGTATACAGTGGTCCCCTTATTCCGATTTGGCGACTTAAGAGGCAGTTAAGTGCGACCGCGTTCCCGTCCGCCGGCGATCGCCGTGCACGGACTGCACAGTCATTTTTTAAGCGTGCGCTCATCCCAGACTTCTAACAAATCCTTTGTCTTCTAAAGGAGGGGCATGTTTTATGGACTTCACGTGGACAGTACGATTGCCCTTCATCCGGAATGCTTTTCCATTTTGCACCATAAAGAATATTATTTTTCTGCCAGCCAATTTTCTCTGTTAGCTTCTAATTGGCTACATAAATCTCTGGTGTTGAGAGTGAGGAATGTTTCGGTGTCATAGAGTGTAATCTTCACCCTTATTTACCAATTCATTAAGATTCATTGATGCAGGATCGGAGACAGGAAATGACAACATAAATCAGGTCCCCAACATAATGACCCTAATCAGTTGGGAATTGCAGAAAATGTCATGATGAACCATGTCCTTGTATTAGCGGCACTGTACATTGTCAGCGCATTGCTTTATGGCCGGGACGCATCCTCCTGACACGGGCTGTATTTAACGAAAGAGAGTTGTTAAAACCTGATTCCATTAAAGCGCTGAGATTCATGCAAGGTCCTTCTGCATTTAGCCCTGCGCCCTTTACCTTCAGTTTAACTGCTTAATGGAAGGTGCATGTATCCCACCCCCCCCACCGCCTGTTTTTAACCCAATACGTCCTTTCCTGTAAAAGTGAGGATCGTGAGAGAAGGCACTTCTCCCCGAATCGCATACACTGAACCCAGAAATCACATTCAGAGAGGACACTTGTGTCAAAGGCTCCATGTCAGAGACAAATTGACCACGGTTCGGGCTCTTAGGTTCTTTGGCGATTCACACGTTCTTTTTTTGCCGGCCTGTACCTCTGGGGCTTCGACAACATCACGATTATCATGATTATTATCATTGCTATTTACCACGTCTCATGCACTTCTCAGTCTCTACATCCATCATCCAGCTACTTATCCCATCGAGGGTCTGGAGCAGGACCTGGGTGGCGTAAGGCAGGAGAATGACCCTGGAGGTACGGGGCAGCATCTTCACCAAGCTGCTGTGATATCCCCCAAAATTCAGGGTTAGCGGGGGTCAGTTTTTAATCAGGGACGGGATTCGGGCTGAAATCCTCTGCTTCTGTATTTGTGTTTAGCTGCAAACTCGACGCCTGTCTGTGATTTGGTAAATAATCGATGGTGCCCCAGTTAATGTGTTGTTGGGCGTGCATGTGCAGGGCAGACAGTGTGGCCGCCGTGTCAGACGGATCCAACTTGGGTCAGGAACCCCCCAACCAGTGTCTCACCCTGCTTGTCCTCTTGAGAAACGTCCAGCTCAATGAGCTCAGTGTAAGTGGGAAGCGCAGTCATGGTCTCGCTTCTTCAGACAAAGCTGCAAGTGATCAACAGGACACAGGGCTTGCGGGGGGGCGACATGAAAAATAGATCGCTTTGTCTTTATTTTTATTGGGCCATCCCATGCCACAAGTGTCGCTATCCTTGAAGAATTTCCGGAATCTCAACTATTAATTTTGAAACGTTGGTACCATTTATGCCATGTGTGTTCTCACACGTTTGTGGAATTTCACAAATCTAATTTAGCACCAAACAATTGAGCAGTGACAGATCTTATGACATATGCAATCTAGATGTACATTCTGACTGCTCCCTATTGATTACTACAATGTAAACTTGCGTCAGGCATTTAAGAAAGCCTGCACACGATTTCCTGAAATAACTTATTTTCTATGTATGTGTTGGTTCGCAATAAGTTAATTGCACTGATGCTTTCATCCAGACTATGTGTCTGACTTGCTAAAGTAATTACACCGCTGAACTTTATAACCTCAAGCCCAAAAGTCTCCGCCTCGAACATCTCCAAACATGCCATGTTGTCATGGTTGTGACAGTAAATCTGAGTCGTTACTTTTCTGAGGAATGAACCTTCTGCTCTGCTAACAATTACATGCAGGGTGTCCCCTGCATTGTGCCCCGTGCTTCCTAGAATAGGTTCCAAGCCCACTGTGACCCGGTAGCCCAGGTAAGTGGGTTATGAGCAGTTGATGGATGCATGTTCTGTTCTTCATGATGTAATATGTACAATATTGGTACAATAACACCAAAAACTCTCTGTGAGGTGAGTGGGAGGTAGCTTATATTTTTCTCCTCTTAATTTAGATTTTAAAGGATGTCAGTGATTTGCCTTTCTATTCACGTGTTTTTGTGTATTTCTAAAAATGTATTTCTGAAACACACACCTTTTGGTCTTTGAATAAACAGTACCTTGTCCCGATTGTACGATGATCTGTTAACTATATGAGAGGAAGTGTGCAAGCCTGAGCACAAAGAAGCTCTGTATTCAGGACAGTATTAATTTATTCCTGAACCTTGATATTACCTCTGTTGTTGGTGGAGTGGAGGCCAGTTTAAACTTGAATGTAATGCTAAGCTCTTAAATCGAGTGCAGCAAGACTGCTTGTAAGTGCCTGGTAGTATCAGTAGGTGGATTTGCAAGCATGACCTTATACTTATGACTGCAACTGTAATGTATTTAGTATTCCACGCATGTATGGAAACGTAGAAGTGCGAATTTAAGGTAGAATTGTCTTTTATTGGGAACTGAGCGTTTAATTTCGGGTTATAGCTATTAAAGGTACTACCATTTGGATTTTTTCATGCTATGTTGTGATGCATCTGGTGCTGAATCGCTTACTGAGTCCTGCATGTCGTCATCAATCTCAGATTATAGCAATAGTGCTATTTAAGAGAGGTGTAAGATGCGAAAGGTCAGTCTATTTCATTTGTGCCTGCTAGGCATACCTCCATACCAGATCAGGGCTTCCTGGGCCAGTCTGGGGCTTTCCCACTTTTTCCTGAACCTTCCTAACCTTTTCTTCTGAACCTGCTTTAGAGTGAATGAGCCCTGAGTAGAGCCTTTAAAGCACCATCTCCCACCATGCCCTGCTTCATCACTGTTGCACATCAGAGTCAGCCTTAATCGATATGCTGTTCTGGGGCATCCCAACATGGACGTGGGGGAATTGCCGGTTCCTTACGTAATCAGTGGCGAATGCGGCACGCTGGAAGCTCAGCTCTGCGGACCAGCTGGGGCTTGTTTGTAAACGGGAGCGAGCGGCACCGGGAGCGGCTGCTTGTTGTGGTCGGTCGCTGCCGCCACTCGCTTGCGTCGGAGTTCCTGCATGCTGTCCTGCGGCAGGCGCTAGAAGTAGGTCACTGAAGAAGGACGCTGTTACCTGCTGGAAGTCCCAGATTCTTTAAAAAAAAAAAAAAACTTTGTGACTAAAGCTCACAATTTGTGTCACAAGTCCTTTGTGGGGGGTGGGGGGGGGGTGTCGAAGACATATCATTTAAAGCGATCCCACAGACACCAAGGGCCTGACCACATTTATTTCTGCGGGGAGTGAAATGTGCGTGTTTGACAGTAAGTGAATCGATGTCACTTGAAATTAAATTATTTCCCGTCCTCCCAGTTCTCCCGGATTGTTCATTTTTAGCTTCAGTTTGTCAGTTTGTAGTTTTATAAATATATATCTGGTCATGTGATGTGCTCTCATGCCTGTGTTAGCGATCATAAAGGGGAACTCCCACAGTGCCTCTCATACGGCGCGCGTGACAGGAACTACAGTAATGCCCAGGGCACTACGGAGATCGCCGCCCTCTTATTTATGCCTGTGGTGGAGCCTCCATATTTCCAGGCTAGGCTTCCTGATCTCTTCAGGAACATTGCAGGCGGCCTCGTCGCGCTCGGAGGCTGTGAGTATTCCTTCCCAGGTGCCACAGCGAGGCAGTGGTGTTTCATCAATGCCGACAGGAACCATCTTTCTGAAAATGTCGGGGTAATTCACACTGTCGGCGTGCAGATGGGCAAGTTTACCCCCAAAGACAATATTTCTAATAATACTGTCAAGTCCTCACGTGGTTTAAGCTCTGAGTATTAATTAGAAAAGTTCGTGAAGCCTAACCTCTCTTTCCTGGCAAATGCGCTCAACACATTTCTCCTCCTCAAAGTCCACATTTCCGGTCCCAGGAGTAAGACCCTAGCATGAATTCTAGTAAAAATGATTAAAAATACATGACACACTTTAAATAATGTTAAAACAATAAGCTACCCTGTACATCCCACAGGACTCCGGAGATTGAAGTCGTCTTCCTTTTTCTTTTTTCCTCTTCTTCCTTTTTTGTTGTGACAGGTCTAATTGGTGAGACGAGCTCTAGGGTAGGGTAGCCCCCCCCCCCCCCCCCATTTGCCGCAGTTTGGCCGCGGTTCAGGCGAGAGCCGTATCTCTCATTGTCTCCAGCCGCGTACGAGCAGCTGTCTTTGTTTCCACACATGTGAGCGCGTTTATCAAATTAGGATCAGAGGGATTCATTTACCAATGTGTGGCAAACCAGCGGCAGCATCGGGCACATGGTCCGCCCGTCCGAACCACTTCTGCCGTCCGTATGCAGGAAGAGGCTTTTGCTTTAATTCACAGAGTCACTGGGGTCTTTCTTCCTGAGTGTCACACACTGGGAATTGATACGCAGAATTTATATTTCTAGGTTACTCTGCAAGTATGCAATTTATTTCTCAAATCATTCCACATATGACTTTTTTTTTTTTTTTTTCTTTCTGTCTTGGAGTAGAAATGACCAGTCAGTCCTCGGGGGGGTTACGGGTTGCCGTGGGTTCTGATGTCACTGTCTCCTTGGGGGATTAGACGTATTTACCCAGCTAACACACTTTGGAAATGGAGCTGGGGGGGGGTGGAGGGGTCTGGCGCAGCTGTTTGTTTGAACTGTGCTTCATGCTCACATGAAGTTTGCAGCTCTCCTTAGTCTTTATTTTTTATCAGTGAAATATTAAATAATGAAATAGCCATCGGCCTTTTTTTCTTGATGCGTCTAAAGCGTTTTTTTTTTTGTAAACATGGAACTGCTTAGCTTGTGCGCGTTAAGCTTCATCAGTAGCTCCTACAGTGACAGACTCGTACCGACATGGATGCGCAGTGTCCTGCTAAACGTAGGTGTTTTTTTTTCTGTAACTAGAGAAGTAATACTTTTGAAACTGGAAGAATTTCATGCTTTGGGATCTCATTACATTCTTCTCGATATGTCGTAAATACGTGTCTACTCTCTTAGATCAGCCTTTTTCCCTCTAAAAAAATGTGAGTAAATGGATTTTGGGGGATGAATGAAATGAGTGTGAGGAGCAGAGCGGGAGGACGGCGGTGCTCCGACAGGAAAGGCAGTGCGACTGCATGCTGGAGGCTTTCCAGGAGTTTGCTAGGAGCATGTGTGAAAATTCACGTGTCAGACGACTTTAAGCTGAACCTCTCCACTGGAGTTTATCCTCTTTTCACGCTTCTCCTCATCCGTTTCTTATGTTTTCCTCTCTAATGTGTTGACTGCAGCCCAAAACAAAAGTATGCAACAGCTGAGTTGGCTTGAAGGACTTTTTTTTTCCTTCTCTTTTCTTTCCCAGCTTTCATTCTCCTCCTTTGCTGGTCTTGCTTTTCCTTTCTCCTCTTGTCTTGCTCCCCAAACTCTAGTTCTTCTCCCGGAGATCATTCCCACATGGCCACACGGTGCCATTCCAGATCCCAGCCCGGCCTCTTCCGGGACTCTCACCGCTCACGTTAGAGATTCTCAAAGCTTCAGATAAGTGTCAATTGCAGGTCTTAACGATGCATTCGTGGTTAAGAAAAATAGACACTGCTGCAGTGAGCCAGCTGAAAGCAGCTCTTCAGGATATTCTAACCAGGAAGCGGCTGACATCACAGAGGAGTTTTTCCGGCACATTTGTGCCCATCTTCTGTAAATGAGGCTTTGTCCTTATGCTTATCTCCAGATGTTACCTTCTTCTAAAAACTTAACCAACCTGTGCTGTTGACCTGGTCATTGTTTTTTTTTTTTTTTTTTTGGGGGGAGGGGGATCCTTCTCTTTCTGCAACACAGGTTACTGAATAAGCAAGAGGTAATGTTTGACGTGTCGTACGAGTTCACAGGTCCCTCATCTTCCTCTGTCCTCCTCTCTGTCCGGTATTAACGTAGACGGTTCCCACGTGAACCACGGCCGAAAGCCCCCCTCAGAAGGGTTTCTCAGTCGCCCCTAACCCATGTCTGCCCCCCCAGGCTCTCTTGCATTCAGGGTGGTCACCGGCAGCTGTAACGCACCAGCGTAATGCTTCATCAAATGTCAGGAGAATGACTGTTTGTTTGTCTTGAGTTTTCTCCAGCTGTTATTCTTGCCGAGCCGCTTTTGAGTTGACCTTGGTTCCCTCGCCACCCCTCTCTCCACCCAGCACTGTTTACATTAGCTCTGCCCTGAGTGTCACCTATGAAATCTGTTGATCATTCCACCTGGTTAATGTTAAATTGCTCTTGCAAGAAGATGTGTTTGTTCATAAACACAAACCCTGGCCCCCCTGTTTACTGTAACCATGGCAGCAATCAGTTATTAAACAAATATCTGCTTTGTTTGCTACTCTGAGTGGCCATTTATCCCTGAAAGGTCTGGAGGAAACTTAAAAGGTTCTCTGTCTTGATGGAAAAAAATGGTGCTGGGGGGGCATAAAGGGGAGAACGGCAGACTTGTCCCTGGCAAGAAGTTGCAGTAGTCTGACATTTGCTTTGCTTATCTGCAACTTTTGCTCGAGTGGGCTTGCAAGATTAGTGGATTGTTTGGTCTCTCTAAGAAGTCTCCTTCAGCACAATGTCTTCTGTGGGGTTCCATTCTTTCTGGACAAAGGGGGGAAGCTCGCTGATTGCTAAATGAGCTAGTGCCATTCCAAGGCTTTTCGAAAGGTGATGCAACGCTGGACCCCAGACGGGACCCCCGCTGCAGGTAGAGTTTCGGCTGAATCGTTACCCTTGTAGGGGTGATTCTTCACAGGGCGTATGCGTCCGCTTACTTGGTGTCCTATGAAGTGGTGCTTACTGTGGCAACTGGCAGTGATATTTATACGCAGAATCGGAGTTAAAAACATCACCGTGCTCAGCTGAGAGCAATCTCTCCGCATCTGCTGGGCGTTTCAGACCTGGAAGCCAAAATAATGGCTGTCTTCAGCGTCCCGCAGACCTTGAGATCTCGGCACCGAGCGTTCGGGTCGTCACACCTTGGTACGGCCTGTCGGCTCTGTCTAGTCTGCGTACCGAGGGTAACGTAAACGGGGCGCTGTGAGACCTGTCCCGCTGACCGCTCTCCGTTGTATTTTTCTAATCTTTCCCAGAAAAATGTTGTCCTTTTGTTGTCAGTTTGTGTAAACGCGGCAATGTGAGAATGGAGCCGGCGAGTAGTAGCAGGTGTTCCTCTGAAGGTTGCTTTCATAAACATTAAACACTGCGAGAGCGGAGAGCCGCCCTCGGCCAGCTGCGGCCCCAGACCTCACCTTGACTCCCCAACTCCCAGAGATGGCCGCTGAAGGAGGACAGATGGTAACGTTGCTGCTACGTTCCGTAAGCGTCCGTTGCCGTTCTCGCCGCGAAGAACCCGCCTGTTCCGGGGCTGCCGTGTTTCCACTGTACTCCAGTGTCCTTTTAGAAACAACAAACACAAAGTCAGACCTTATTTTTTTCTTTAAAAAAAAATAAAAAAATTTCACCACTGATTATTTTCTGCCAAACACTTGCTGTATGTTGCAACCAGACATTCCCCTCCTGAAAGCAAACATCTGCTGATAAACGTCAGGGGCGTGTGTCAGGCAGGCTGAGAGAACGGCTCGTTGTTGGGGGGGTCGCAGTAACGTCCTGGAATTTGCAGTATTTTAAGTGTTTTTGTTTGCCCCAGTGTGATGTGCTGCATAAACAAACAGGTCTGTTTCTCATGAATCCCCGTCGTCCATGTAAACCCGCGTAAGGCCGTGAGAGCAGCACCCTCACATGACCGCGGGGCGGGGGGGGGGGGGCACTGCTGTGGCTGATAGACGTCTGCATGCTGTCTCTTGTGCTCTGCTTGTGCACATATTGCCATCATTACCGGTGAAGAAATCTTTAATAAGGTTTTTTCTCTGCCCCTTGCTGCTATCTGTTTGATATTAATGATTGATAATGCATTTTTTTTTTTGTCGGGATATTGCAGCATTAAATTATTCTGTGGTAAAATTAATGAGAAAGTAGATTTATGGGTTTCATTTGTTTGTCAATTCGAAAATTAATTGGGTGTTAATTTTAGCTGTCCCTCATCAGCACCGTCTCGCCGCACGTGCGCATTACTTTGCATTCATTGCGTGGCTCCTCTCCTTTCGTTATTGTGGGTCACTAGCTTTGCATACATTAAAATAGCCTCACGGCTCATTCTCCCGATTACTTCTGGAGACGCCATGCATTAGAAAATTTACGCCTTTCCGTTATAATTATGAAAATTTCGCACAGAATGACAGCACATGCATAAAAGCTGTTACTTCCCTTGTTTTTTATAGCATTGGAAAAAATTAATTCAGTGCGTGTGCCCCCCCCCCCCTTTTCTGTGTGTGTGGAGACTTAATTTGGGATTTCGGGCATTAAGGATGTTAGAGCGAAAAAAAGGGGTTAAAAATCATTGGATGTTTTTATTGTGATGATTCATTAGAGGAAAAAACGTTTCCTCTACTGAAAGGGTTTTTTTTCTTATTGATATCTCAAAGTCGCGGGTGGGGGTGTGATTGGAGTATTTTTGGCTTAGCCGACCCCCCCGTTCCCCCAGCGTTCCTCTTGCTCACTCCTTGTTTGGAAAATCCCGTTCTGAGGCTGGGCTCTGCCAGACTGGGGGTAGGGTGAGTCAAGTCAGCGTCTGTCTGGGTCAGCGTGACAGAGGGGTGGGGGTCCTGCTCTGCCAGGCAGCTGTGTGACTCAGCTAGCGCAGTGCGCCCCCCAGTGATAACTGGGACTTAATGCAGCGGGGGGAGGAGGGGGCAAGTGAAGTTCACACAGACGAACAGGAAGTGCACTTCATGCTGCCGTCGATCCCTTCTTGGTGGCTGAGTCGCATGACTTGCGACCTCCCCCTACCAGGCCCCGGAAACGCCCCCCCCACCCCTACCAGGCCCCGGAAACGCCCCCCCCCCACCCCTGCCAGGCCCTTCCAGGGTCTCCTCCAGATGCCACCTTATAAATCTGCATTTAGTTTAATTTTCACCTCCTTTCATGATTAGGCTCAGAGTTTTAAGGGCATTTATTCTGGTTTATATAAATAATTAATCATAGTTAATTTACTTCTTGCCGACTTGGTCAGCTTCATTAGCCAACCCCTGGACGGGGGGTGGGGGGGGGGTGGGGAGGTGGCGGCAGGAGCGAGGCCCAGGCTGTCAGGGGCGTTGGCGAGGGCACCTCAGGTGCCCGCATGCAGGTTGGCATCTCGAGCTCTGTGCCAAATCTTCACTGTCACGCCCAATAGATTTTTTTTGTGGTTAAAGATGGTCCCCCATATTTTCAACCTGGTGCTTTCGATGCAGACTCCAATCGTCTTGTTCCCCATTAGAAAAGCATCGTGCTATTGTGCTGTGGTCGCCTGGGAACCACTACAGTAAATATATCCATTTCTGTACTCCATTTTCTGCTGTGCCGGGTGTTTTCTCGGGCCTCTAACAGTAGCATCGTGTATCTGAAGTCCACCCCCCCCCACCCATGCGCCTCGACTCCGCCACACTTCAGTGAATGATGACATCAGCCAAACCTGCATCTACCGCAAGTCTGTTCCTTCCTGTGGCTGAGTACGGACATGTCATCTGCAAAGTATCTGTGCCAATGGGTGATGGGGAGGTGATGAAAGGTACAGGCTGTACAGATTGGCGAAAAGGAGAACAAACAAATGAGTAAAGGGGTAGGAGTGACCATAATCTGAGGGAAAGGCACGCTTGCGGCCTTTGGGGTCCGCAGAGCACCTCACCATCTCCACTCTCCCTTTCAGGTTTTTAAGTCATGATGCAAGAGTCCGGGACGGAGGCCTCGAGTAACGGATCTGCCACTCACAACGGAGCGGGCGGCGAGGGCGGCCTGAGGGACACGCGGATCAAGGGCGACGCCGGCGAGGCCCCCACTACAGGCGTCATCACCGGGGACTTTGTGCACCTCCAGCAGCATCAGGTACCTCTCCAGCCCTCCCCCTATCTCTGCCCCACCTCCCTCTCTGCCCCGCCCCCTTCTCTGGCATGCCCCCCCCCGACCTGGCCCCCTCTCTCCAGTCCATCTCACCCCCCTCTCTCTGCCCCGCCTCTTCCCTCCAGCCCACCCACCCACTCTCTCCAGTCTGCAGTACCCTTTAATGTTAAATCCACTACACGACGCATGTCCCTAAGCATCATTAGTATAATTTTTGGACATTGGCAGAGTTGTGTTTGCTAGTCGATTGATCTCAGATGCCGAATATGTCGAAGAATCAATTTTCAGTTGTTATTGGTTTAATCACTGCTTGCTGAATAATTTTGAGCCACTGAATGATGACGCCCCAGGCATGAAGAAATGGACGGAGGGCGAATATTATAATATCTTATGAGTGTATGTTCATTAGATTGAGAGGACATAACAATGAAACTGATAAAACTTTGATTTTGGACTCATATGAAAACAACAATTTATGCTGTGTAGCTTTTTTTGTCACACCTCCCCCCCCCCCTAAATAATTTATATTTATTTACATTAATTCCTCCCGTTTTATCAGTTTTTCCTTGAAAATGGTCTAGCCTCAGCGATGCCATCTCCAGCATGCAGGTGGAGGGTGGGGGGGTTTTCACCAGATCAGCCGCTGTGATGTTATGTGAGCTGCGCAGGATGCTGCCTGTCCTCCGAGTCAGTGGGGACCGGGGTCATCGGGGTCTGTCCCTCCCCAGGCCTTTAATCTCGCATACAAGGCCTCGTCACCAGGCCGAATTAGTGTGGATGCTTCACCTCCAAATATTCTATCCGGAGACGCGGCCGGGGTCCAGTTAGGCCTGTCGGTTCCGGCTGGTCCAGTGGCCTCTGACACCACTCCTCCGCTCAGAGCGGACCAGAGTCACAGCCATGCTGAATTCATTACAGCAGTAGTCACACAAAACCGTGGATAAAATTTCAATAACTGCGGGCCACAGTTAAGTAAACAGTTGCGCTGAAATTTAATTCCTGTTGACTTTTGCTTCGCTCGTTGCCAGGGGCACATTCTGATTCGCTGTGCAAAGACAACCGGGCTTAGAGCTTTGATGAATGAGAGGCGGGGGCAACATGCCACAGATGCACATTCAACACCAAAAATCCCCCCCCCCCCACCAAAAACAGAGCTGCCTGTCCCCAACCACCGTTTATTTCTTGTCGACCTGTCGGTCACCGCTGTGTATCTGTGCGCTTTCATGTGCCGTGTGGAGGGTCCCTCTTCTGCAGCGTGTGAAATGCGCTCAGGCCTCAGGATGGGTGGGGGGGGGGGTGCTTTTATTGGGGTTCCCATAATCGTTTTCAGAATTAATGTGCGTCTTTCCACGGTCTTGTTAGCGAAAGACCAAAGGGGTAATGTTTTTAATTGCACAACTCGCGAGTATGCATGGGGGGGGGAGTATCCGTCCATCCATCTTCCCCCCACTCATCCGGTACTGGGTCACAGTAAGCCTGGAGCTTGTCCCAGGAAGCAGGGGACACCCTGTACGGGATGCCAGTGCCTTCATATGTTTGGCACTGCTGACCTGCTTCTCGTTAAGGGGGGTGAGCTTTACGACTCCGCCGTCCTTCATTAATCTGGGCCGCCTCGCCTGTTCCCCAGGCGTCGATCCGCTCATCGATCTTCTTAGCGGCCGTTGCTGATGTCACCGTGCAGGACTGCAGCCCTGGTGGTACCCGTGTCTCTGATAGCCAGCACCATTGGGCCCGGATCTCGATCAGGGCCCGATAAGACAGAACCAGGTCAGAATGGCCTGCCCGTTTGTGTAGAACGTGGACGTCTCCTCCACAGGTTATGTACCTTTTATCAGACGGCCAGCATTCTCGCCCATGGCTCACCAAGCGGACCGGTCCCGCAGCTGATTTCCATGGACGGGCCCGGAGTGCGGGTGGTGGCACGTCATCCGTTCTTATTAGGCAGTGTAACGATGAAAGACAGGCCTCGTTAATAAAGACGCGGGATAAAGTAATTGTAATCTGTTTTATCAGCTCGAATCTGACAGGGAATTCATCTTCTCAAAGTGCGGAGATCTGTGGTAAGTAGACCATAAGCTCCATTTAAACATCTCCATTAGTAAGTCAAACACCCCGGAATGGTAGTATCACTTCTATGGGTTGGCTGACCCAAATCCGCCTGTGTGGACCATGACGTCCATGTGGCCAACTTAATCTGGGCCTTGTTCTTGGGCTGTGGGCCGCTTGTACAGGTGTACCTCCGGGTCCACGGCTCTGTAGGCCTCTGAACAGCTTGCTGATGTGCCAGCATCTATACTGGTTTTTCTTAGAAATTTCTGGAACTTTCTTCAGTATGTTTCGTTTGCCTTCAGCGTGATATGCAGGCCCCCGCAGCCTCACTTGCTCCCCTGCGGTGCGTGCAGAGCCTACGTGTACGCGGTCCCCGGCCGGAATTTCCCTTCTACCTCGCGGGGAAATCGCATCTGCATGGCGCCTCCTGGATGCGCTGGGAGGCCGTGCCGTGCGCCACACCTGAGGAGGAGGCGGGTCCTTAATGCGGCGACCCCCCCCCTCCCCCCCCCGGCACTGGCTACGTGGCTCTTCTCCACTGCTAGTGGAGCAGAAGTTGTAGATTTAATGAGGAACCAGCGACGGCAGCTGCAGTGAGAAGAGAAGGGGCTGGCAAGGTGTGTCACTGCAGTGGGGCGAGATTTGTGGCTTACGCTCAGTTCCCCTCGTCGTTGTTGATCTCTTAACAGGAAGCAACGACCGCGGTGCGACACACACGGCCACCCCAGTCACGCACTGCGCTTGCTACTTTGTCAGCCACCGGGGCCCCGGCCCAGACGAGCCCTCAGTCTTACGACCGAATGGGGGGAGGGGGGCACTCTTAGTGAAGACCGCGGTGCGGACACTGTAATATTCTCAGGTAATGCTTTTATACACGCCCACCAGTGGCACCTCAGTTTACAGGGGGATGGCCTAGCTCCTCCCCCCCTGTGCAGCACCTGCCCAGGTGGGATACGAAGTCCACCAGCTTCTGTCAGAACATACCAAGAGCTTGCACACGCTTTCCTGGGCCGCGTCTGAAATACGCACGCCACAGATTGATGGCTTTTTCGGAAGGGGGAAGTGGGTTTCTCTCTCCAGGGTCTCATTTTCCGAGGACCTGATGCACCCCGAGCGCGCTTCCTTCCTGCACTGACGGGCAGGCGCAGCGTCCTCTCCCCTTCCGCTAGTCCTCCCCGCTTGTGTGGCTTGTTACTGTCGTCATGGTGATCATTGTGATCATTCCAGTCCTGCCGGTCTCTGTGCTCGGCTCAGAGGACAGTCACCCCTCGTTCCTTAGCACACGCCTCCTATCTGCCTGTAAACTGCTAATATTGTCAGATCGGACCGCAGTCGACAGGCTCGGCTTATTAAAAATTGAGGGAACGGATAAGATGGGTGTTAGGGTGCCACATATTGCCCTAAATTGCTTTATTGGTAAAATGATAGTGCTCTTCCAATTTAAATAATTTTATGGAATCCCTCACAGAACAGATTAATTATGTTATCACACAACTTGCAACATCTGTCTTTATAGTGGAACAGATGACAGTTTTATTACGGGGAGAATTTCTTTGGTGGATCTGGCAATTGATGTGTGATCTGATTAATAATCATACAGATGGAGATGAAAATTGAACAGGAATGTTGTACCGGGATATGGAGGGGGGGGGGCTGTTGTACAAGGGTGGAGGGTTTGGGGGGATAAAAATAGTTTTTTGTGGCACATCGTGACAGTTTGATCTGTGTTTAGTGAAGACACTGTCTCTCCTCCTCCTGAGTAGTTTTGTCTTTTTGATATGACCCATGAATCAGGGGGGGGTCTCTGTATGGACAGGGGTGGAGCCCCAGGGTGGGGGGGGGGTGGAGTGGAGTGGATTGCTCGGTTTGTTGAGTTTGTCTCCCTGCTCTGTCCTGCGGGAAAGTGCCCCCATACCATTTGTACGTTTTCCCAGTTCAGTGTTGCCCGGGGCCTGCATGCTGTTTACAGGCTCATCCCTCCACGCGGTTTGTGCGGCCGCTGATTCGCGTGGGTGTAGCAGTGAGCCGTTCAGTGAGTGACAGGCGACCCCGCAAGTGCACAGGTCGCAGATAAGATCGCCTCTGTGAGATCAAAGCAAACCTGCTCTGATGAATTGGGGGGGTCAAACGGTCGCTAAAAGGGGCCGCACATGATGCCGGAGGTGGGGGCCCCAGGCGACGGCAGAGCAAATAGTAGCTCTGCTTTTTAATATCGTGTCGGAGGAGGCTGTTTGCTCCCCTAAAGGTCAGCGTAGGGAGATCCCGTCACCCAGCATGCCTTTGGGGCGGCGTTGCTGCGTGTTCCTGTCCCCGAGGATCAGCCTGCCAACTTCCATCAAGTGTCTACAGCAGCTGGCACACGGGGGCCGCCTGGGAATCGCTTCTGGGGTGTCGGGGGGGGGTTCCTCATGCCACCCCCTAATGCTCGCCCTTTTCCGGCAGCCTCCATTTTGACTGGAGGCTTTGTTTGCCCAGCACTGTAAATAAGAGAGCGTTTATGCTGTCAGGTGCTCCAGGGCCCAGGAAACGTGCAGGCCCCGACACGGCCGTCCATGGCGATGCCTGCGAAGGCCGAGCGTAAACAAAAGGCTGCTCACCCAATTGAAATGTTTGCGTACAGCTGACTGATGGTGTTGTTTTTGGGAGGGGGATCCATCTTAAGATATGTCCAGTGTGACCCAGTTTATTAGGGATAAACTTAAAGTACCATATCTCTTGGGAAAATGTACAGGCACCGGAGCTTATACATTTTTAATGAGAGCTCTACTTTAAAAACTTTATAAAAATTAATATGTATCAGGAAAGTGTTTCCTACACAGAAAACTTCTGGGTAATTAATATTCATAGTCTGTGCTTGTTAACACCCCCAATGCAACTGCAATGTAGATCCAATTAACATAGAACGGACCCCGAGGATTTGGGCAGATAAGGGTTAAGTGAGCGATTGAAATTGAGACTGGGACTTTCCCCCATTAAAACACTTATTTGTTTCAATAAAGGCCTTAATCCTCGCAGACGCAGGCGCCTCAGATTAAGGCATCTACCGGAAGCTTCCACCCGGGGGGGGGGGCGGGGCACTGTACGCCCGGCCCAGCTAATGGAGAATCTGTGTCGCTAGGACCTGGTGTTCATCTCTTATTCATTGAGTATGGCTTGTCGGGGTGGGGGGGGGGGTTGAGCCCAGAGGTGCACTTGGGGGGCGTCCACCTATTTATTGCCTTTGGGTGTTGAGAGCGGAGAGCTTAAAACAGCAGCAGCCAAACGTGCCCCCCAATGCGGGTGTGACGCTGAAGGCTCTGGTCATTTAGTGGGCCGCTTAACGCAAGGCATGGCCCCCCATACCCATTTAAGCTTACTTAACCGGTTAATGGATTCGGGCACATATCCCAACGAAGCCCTGTGGTCTGTGCCCCCCCCCCCCCCCCGCTGCCCTGGACGGGCTCCAGGGCCCCCTCCTCATGTTTCTGTGGCCCCCAGTCACGGTCGGCAGTGGAGAGGTTGGGAGGCACCCTTCAGCGCTGGGGAGCATTTCTGCAAACGTGCCATTCAGCCGGAGAGTAATGGACAGTATTGGCAAAGGTAAGGTGACTAAGTGCAGCTAGCAGGCCTTACGTTCGCGGAGGAATTAAAGAGCGAAAGCAGGGCGGCGTCCAGCTGCTTCAGGACGGTGGCTTTGGAGCCTGACGCAGACCTTCGATAACTGAGCTGAGGCTCTAAACACACGCGTCTCCCGTAAAATGTTTTCTGGGAATTCCTCCGCCGCTCCCACAGTTGCAATTTCTGCAAACTCGGAGCAACACTGAGACCCGGATGGCAAGTCTGATGGAAGTGAGCAGAAAAACTGCATTTGATTCAGTTCCAATGTTGATATTTGTAAATTTGGGCCGGTGGCCTGGACCTGCCCGCCTCTCGGGACGCGGTCGCTCTCATCCCATTTTAAAGAGAAATGGAGGCAGGCGGTCCGTGGTCACAGGCCCCCGCGCAGCGTCCCCGGGCGACGCGCCCTGCTTCCAACATGCCATTCCATCATGAATAAAAATGATGCCCCCCCCATCATTCGCTGAGTGATGGCAGGCAGTAAATCCCAGCCCGCGGTGTCTGCGTCATGGCGACCGTTCCTGCCCCCCCCAGCATGGCGAGCGTCAGCTGGGCACATGTGTGATGTAAGTGGACAAGTAGCAAATGCAGTAATGGCGACAGGAACAACCCCCCCCCCCCCGGCCACTCTCTGCTGTGTTGTTATTTGGCTGTTTACAGTCACTGACATCATGTAATGGGGGGGTGAAAGCGGGAACCAGCAAATGGTACAGAAAATAGGATGGTCCTTAATGCCCCCCCCGTCTCAGGGAATATGGACCTTGAATAAAATGCACTGCTTTTTACATTAGTCTCTCCCCGGATATCGGGGGTGTGTGGGGAGGGGGTGTCTATCGTGTCCCCCATCTGAGATGTGGATGTGAAATCTTGCAGAAAGAAATATTTATGGCTGTTTTCTGCCTGATTAGAGTGGGGGGGGCAGGACCCCAACAGATGGGGTAGGGGGGCACATGTTGAAGGGTTGTTTAGATAAGACGGAGGCGAGGGACCCGGACCGGACTTCGCACGTGGGTAATACGGTTGGCTGCTCTGGGGGTGTTTTGCCGTGTCCAGTGTGACGTTTGATGATGGCATCTGAAAAGGGAGGGTTCGAGACCGAGACATTGGGGGCAGGAGTGTGCACGAGGGCTTTGCGGAGCGTGCCATTGCATATACGACAGGAGGGGGGCTCATGTATTACTTCGCTCGTCCATTTCGTTGAGGAGTCACAGCTTGGGCTGAGGGCCCTGTCCAGGTCCCCGTCTCACTCCTGTGTCTGCTGCTCCCGTCTTCAGGCTGCCTGTCCAAATAATTCAGCGTAATGATTTATGCATTACCTGCGTTCTGTGGTCACCATCGGTCGGCCTGCAGTTACACACACTCTCTGTCATACAGCCAGAGTGGTGATCGTGGCGCCCCCTATGTCATAAAAAATGTACTCCCATTCCCTTAATCCCACACACACACACACACACCCTAAACTCACACACAGTTTATTCCTAAACTTGGTCAGGTGTGACCAAGATGCCTCCCAGAGATCACGGTGCGAACTTCCGGCTAAGTTTGCCGGCTAACTCTGGAAGCCGGAGCGGAGGCTTCTGTGCCGGCCAGTTTCTTACGCATTGCAGAAGTACAAAAACCGAGAGTATGATTAATTTTTCAATTTCTCTCTGCGGATATCTAATAATTGTGCCCATAGATAGCCGAGGGCCCTTATTAAACATTAAAATGCAAAGAAAGTTAGAATCAGAAAGATGGTATTTTGGATTGAATAATGTAAAATATCCGTAGGGTAACAGAAAAAGAAGAAAACTGTTCAAGGTTTACTCTCCGAATGTTTAGCACTCGCATCCCGGCCCTTAATTAACATGGCCTCATCCACAGTCCCCACACTGCACACTTTCTAGAAGCCCATCCTTTCAGTAGCCTTGTTTGAAGCAGCTCATCGATCTGTTCAGATGACTCGGTGTTAAGGTTGCCCCTCTAGTTCAGGCGACTCTGTGTCGAGGTTGCTTCTCTCCTTCTCTCTGCGTCCACGCAGCTCTGTTCCCTTCCACATAATTTCATCTTCATCTGAGATCTCCGTGGCACAGGGACACTGCATTCGTTGATCGAATTTGGCTGACTAAGGCACCCATCGCCTCACCCTTGAGCACCGGAGGAGCCTGGGAATCCGAAGGCCTGTCATGGCCCGTGGTCTGTGATTGATTGATTCTGCCTGTCACCGAACAAGATAACTGCATCAGTAAAGGCTGCACACTCCACCAGCCCTGTTCCCCTGAGACATCCTGAGAGCCCTGCGGCACTGGTGCATGTAGGGAGTTGTCAAAGGTAGACCCCAGCGTTTGGGTCCGCAGGCTCAGCCGGTTCTGTGTTCATTCTGTCCAGCCCTTCTCCTCACAGCAGATCCAGCCTGGTATACTGTGGTAACTTTACCCTTTAAACGCCGAGTTAGAGCCCTCCTGTGTTCCCAGCCAGGATAAAGGCTTTTATCTCATCCTCACACATAGTCCTTTGTGGACAAACTGGTGATGCACTCAGCCTGACATCCTGCTTGCGTACGCTTCTCACTTTCAACTGTCAAAAATGGGCCACAGCCGCCCCACCCTCCGCTTTCTCCTTTGGCTTGAGGCCGATGTGCAACCCCCCCCCCCCCCCCACCAAAAAAAAAAAAAAAACAAAGAAAAAAAGACAAAGCGCGGCTGACTTCCTTATCGTGTCAGGAGGATCTCACTAGCTGGAAAGTGCTGTGGGTTATTTATGGTTGATTTGAAAAAAGAGAGAGCAGTGGAATCCTATCTCAACTTACCCCTTGCTAGACATGGGGAGGTGGGAATGGGGGAGCTTTTAATCAAGGGGTCGCCAGTGTTTTTAATGTGAAAGTGTCAGGGACACAGCAGCCCCCAGTTACACGCCTCCTGCTGCCTGTAGTGCTAAATTGAAAAGGGTGCCGATGGGGATTGTGGGGTTCGGTGTGATTCCCCCGGATGGACGATCAGTCTGCTCCTCACCCAGAGACGGCGGGAGAATCCAGGTGGCGTTGGGGGGGGGTCGTTTCACAGCAGTTCAGGAGCTGTTGGGAATTAAGTGTGATGGATCCTTTATTCCCTGGAACGTCCTGGGACAAGCGTGGGGGGGGGGGGGGGGGGGCTTTATGTGTCAGTTGAAGCGGGCAAAGATGGCGGGCCGTGTTTGGTGCTGAGAGCCGCTCGTCCCCGGCACCACGTTTCGAGCAGATGTCGGGCGAAGGCGCAGCTTTACGAGAGACCGCCGTCAGAATAATCGTCTTTATAGCAGCACGTTTATAACGTGTTTATGTGGGATTTCGCACTCCCATCTGATTCATGCGGTTTTATGTCTGACGCGTCGCAACCCCCGGTGTGCGTTAATGTTCAAGCACCCCGGAGGATTATGGGCCAGGTGCCTCACGCTGAGAGTCGAGGCTGAAGAGGGCTGTTTGTGAGTCTCTGCAAGGGGGGGGGGGCGGGGTGTTTGTTTCAAAGGGGTCACAGAACGGGCAGTCCCCGCCTTCTAGCTGGCATGGGGCGGAGCGCCCCCCCGGCTGCGGTGCAGCCCCTGGAGAGAGCCCAACACGCGGTGCAGGCGGGTGTGTCCCCGGTAACTGGCAGGTTAATGAGTGATTGAAGAGAAGCGTAGCTGCAGGCCCGGGCTGTCTGGACTCGTCCCCAAGCAGAGGATCCCGCCCTCATCTTCCCGACCGGAAGCAGCTGCTCCTCTCCGGAGGAGAACAAGGCGTTTGGCCTCTCAGGTTGGGAGCGTCATGGGTGCCCTGAAACAACCACGGCTCTACGGGGAAACAGACATGCTGCTTGTTGACGCTCTGTTGTTTTCTCACTTCTATCCTTCACTAAGTGTAAGTTTTGGAAAAAGGATAAATAAAAAAAAAAACACCGGTCGTTTGCGCGTGACGTACGGCTCCCAGAACCTGCCCGAATGCAAACAGATCATTACGCTGATCCCTGCATTGTTGAGCTCTGGCCCCCGAAGCCAAATTGTAGTTTATGAAGAGAAATCATACATATGGCTTTTATTGATGTTAAAAGTTTTTTTTAATTCCATTGTAATTAGCTTGTTTCAGAGTGACGTCTTTCAGGTAAACTGACTGAATCTCGCTGCCAAATATAAAGTGCAAAAAAAAAAAGAAGGTAATTTCGGCCTTTTCTCACACCGCTAGCTTACCGACTCGGATGCTCGCCGTTTGGCGGGGCGATGACGTCATTTCAGAATGAGCTTCCGAGGAGAAAGTTGGTTCACAGGACGCTGGCAAGCGAAAACGTGTGAGAGGCCGCATGCGGTCACCCGGGCTACTCATAACGCGCCGTCTCAGTGCCGGTGTGAGCAGCGTGCTGGCATGAGCGCGGCGTTTCGGCTCCTGCCAGTCCTGATATTAGCAAGCCCACCGGTGACTGACACGAAGCGCGGTTTCGGTTCGGTCTGCTCCAGGTCTGCACCCTCTGCTCTTAGCTATTTTAGGAATGCACCACCTCAACCGTCTGCAAGGACCCACTTTCATTATAGCGCCCCCCCCCCCCCCCCCCCGCATGCACCCCCCCCCCCCCCCCCCACATGCACCCCTGACGCAGAGACGCCGCCCTTCCTTCTTCCGTTTTTATACCCCATCAGCAAAAAAGCGAAAAATGTGTACAGCGCCTCCTATTAAGGCAGGTGATTATTGGTAATAAATACTTTTTTATTTATACTTATTACCGAGGCAGTTTTCTTGTGCGGTTAATGAGAGTAATTTGACTTGCTTGAGAGATTACCCCGCTCCGAGGAATTAATGCGGCAATCCCGTTTCGGAGATTTAAAGAGATGCGAGGGCTCTTCACAGGGTCGTGTGCCAGGGGCTGCTTGCCTCTCACATAGCAGCTAATGGAGTTGAACAACACTCTGTCATCTTCCCCAGCCCTGCCTCTATGGCTTGTGTGCCCTGGCTGCCTCCCCGCCTCATCGGCCAGTCTCCCCCTGTACGGCGCAGGCCCCACCCGCGCTGCCGCGTATCTGTCTCCCCCGCTACACATATGAATATCGGAGGTTTCTGCAGCACAGTAGCAGAGAGCATGGAGGTGTCCGCACACACTTTCGCGAATGGCTGCCACCCCCATCACCACACACACAACACACACACACAGCCTAATGCCCCATTTTTGTTTCTCCTGTATGTCCAGAATGAAGTGTGTTGATGGGAAAACAAGCCAAAAAACAAAAACACAAAGCAGTACATTCATTATTTATGGCGCACCCCCCCCCCCCCCCCCCCCGGGTGTGATGCTGAAACGCTCTGGATGCTGACCGGGCTTCATTGCGGGCTTCCGATACCGATCAGGAAGTGTCCGGGCCAAGCTCCTGCGATTCCCCCGCCCCCTTATAACAAAAGCAATCCGCTTCACAATGCCCTTTCCCAGATCTCTCCCGGCTCCCCGGGATCAAATTACGGGCCTTGGAATGACTCGAGCCGCCGGCCTGGTTATCGCGGGAAGACGGGTCCCGTGCTGTGGCTCAGCGCTGCCGTGCCGAATCGCGGTTTCTGTCATTTGACCAAATATACGCCCCCCCCCCCCCCTTGGGGGCCGGCTGGACGGTGCTGTTGTGGAGGTCCTAGCTCACGCACATTTTCCCAGTGGTGGCCCAGACCAAAAGAGGAATCCCTTTCATTGAAGTCTGGGAATGAGACTTTATTGTGACCGTTACCCACGTGGGTGATTGGTGTCTGACCTCTCAGGCCTGTCTAATGGCCGCCAGACCAGGCTGCTCCACTGCACCCCCTTCTTATAGAGGAGCCCGTTTGTCGGACCTTTGAGTAGGCAGCACTGAGGTCTCCACAGGCCACCCCCCCCAATATGCATGCGGATCGTCAGGTGCTCCCCTGTGTCCAAAGACAGCGCTCAGGCGAATTGGCCCCCGCTCTGTGTCCTGTGATGGATGGGCAGGCTCGCTGTGCCCGGGGGGACGTAGGGGGCGACCGGAAGAGAGCCCAAGTGTAAGGGGTTCTGTGATTTTGTCCTGGGCCTGGGAAGTATATGCAGCGAGCCCTGTTTGGGCTGTTCCCAGCCCTGGACTTGCTGAGATAGGATCCGGACCGCCAGTACCTGCCTGGGACATGCTGATGGGTCTGACTGAGTATGTGCTGAGTGATGAGTGTCTGTCAGGGACCCCCCCCCCCCCCTCCCCGGCCGGAGGCCAACCCCAGACTAATGCTCACGAGGTCCAGCTCTCCTCCCCGAGAAGTGGCGTGTCTGCCAGCCATCGCCACGGAAACTGGCCCCTCGGTAATTATGTCCGGACTCTTCCGTCCAGACCGGGCCCAAGGAGCATGCCTTCTTGGCCGGTACTTCCCTGCTCGGGTACCTGATGCAACATCCCCGGCGAGGGTGTAATAGCGCGGGACCCAAGCCGGCGCGGGCTGTGCCGCTGTTTTACCCAGCTATGGAAATTACCGGAGAATGCAATGGTGAACATCCCCAGACATTTGTTCTGGGCGGGGCAGGGGGGGGGGAGGCTGCATTGTTCCTTGCTGTGTGTTTTTTTTTCTCTTCTAAATGAACCCGAAGTGTTGACTTTTCCCAAAACGATTTTCCCTCTGTGTGACCTCGCTTTCGGTGGCCCTGTTCACCGACGGTATCCAGGCAGAATACTCCGACAGGGAGGGGGCACCGTTGCCGATAGACTCGGTGGTGAAGTGGATTAAATGGGCAGAGGGGGCTAGCGGAGCTGATTACGCCGATATGGGTATGCGGTATCTTAATGGTACATATTTCCATGCGAGCGGCCGCTTGCCTTTCATTCTCTAGCTAATATGTCTCTTCTTATGAGTCCATTTACTTCTTTAATTACCTTTAGCGGCAGATGCACAATGGCGGCGTTAACGTGCGCGGCTTTTACTGGCCTTTGTCACGCGGCTGAAAGGCGTAATTGACGTGGAAGAACCGCCCGCCGGGGAAACAATCTTTAGCTGACAGCTCGCCTTGTAGCCTCGGCCGCTTGTTTATGAGTTTACACCACGCTGAAGACGTAATAAACACACTCCTCATTCAATAAGGCCCCCCGTCCGCGGGGAAGGGGGCTGCCCGTTTATTAAGGCAACGACGGGGGAGGAGGGAGGAGGGTGAACCAGGTATGAGAGAGATACCCAGGCAGGTGGGAGCCGGGGATCCACTCTAGGGGTTTCACATGCCCAGCGGAAGCAGTCAGGCCCACATGTCCATAGCGACCTCTCGGGTCCAGGGTTGGGGTGCTGGAATGGGGCTGTTTGGCGAGGGGGTGTGGCCTCTGTCTACCCCTAACCCCCCCCCTTCAGCCTGTGCTGTTGAATGGTTTCACTTGCTGGTTTTCTCTCTAGCTATTCATTAAAATAAAATAAAAAAAAAAAAAAACATTTGTCAAGGCATTTGTCGTACCTGTTATTGGGCAACAAACAAAATGAGATTTTTATTGAAGTCGGCTTGCATCTTATGTAATTGCATGCTGAGTTTTATATTGTTTAAACATGGCAATTTTAAATGTTTAGGTGTTGTCATAAATATTAATAGATTTGCTGAGAAGCACAGCAAAGGCATGGGGGGTATAATGGTCTGAAGTGGGTATGAAATGCTGATTTATTTATGTATTCTACATGAATTAGTTTGGGAATCTAAACATCGGTTAGAGAGTGGCTTTCTGAGGGGCTGTAATGTCAGTAATTTCCATGTGGAGAGCCTTTTTGGAAATGGCCTTAATTATATACTTAATACTGGAAATTTACCGCCCTGTTTTGCATTGCAGATAAATGTCCACAATACAGGAAGAAAAAATGCAATTAATATAAATAGGTGCGATACCCACTGCTTATCCGTTCACGCGTGTTGAAGAATTTTCCGGAATGATATGCGTTTCAATTAAAATGGCTCTCATTGTAAGTGAATCCAATTACTATACGTTGACGCTCTTGATTTCACCCCCCCCCCCCCAGCCGCCCTGCCGCCCCCACTGCCCGCACTGCCCCCCGCTGCCATCTTCAGCCAGCCCCAGTAGAGAATGCCCCCTATACCCCCCCCCCCCAGATCGAAGGGGGCGACAGGCCGTGAGAGCACAACAGGCAGCATCATACAGCAGCGCCTGCAATTTTGCGAAAATTGGAGTCATTGCATAGTTACTGTAGCACGACGGATCGGTGGGGGGACTTAGCATGCGACACACCGGTTGGGGGACGACAGCGACAGCACAATGGGGGCCTTGTTTAAAAAGGAATTTCTGTGGGGTGCGATCTCCGGGATAAATGTCAGGTGAGTTAAGACGTGCGCTTGGCTGCCAAGTTAGCCGGATAACCTTGACATTTAGGACAGCGACACATAGCTGACACAGGACTGCATTAAGCGCTGGGGCCTCCGTAAACACCGCCCGGCCCCGCATATCCGGGGGCTCGCTTACACAGGAGTGTGCGTCCGCAAGCTGTTAGGGCGACTTGGTGTTGGAGGGCTCCCATGGCATCGGGGTGAGGTCCTGCCAGGATGGTGTGATACTGCACTCGCGCCAGGAGTCGCACCGTGGGCCAGGGGATTAAGGAACTCTAACAGCATGAGAGGGGGGAATAGTGAGGCTTTCTCAGACCGTGGGCTGGGGGAATAAGGAAGACTCCCGCAAATAGGAGCTCAAAAGGAGAG